>NW_024039551.1:1385000-2065000 GCF_016077235.1 Cyprinodon tularosa
GCATTTGGGAAGCCTTTTAGTCCCTCTGGATACATATTATTTAGCACAAAAAGTTGTATGAGTGTTGATGCTGGAGTTTTCTTTACCGTGCCCCATACATACACACTTCATCATTCTTACCTTCACTAGACATGAATATACTTTAGTATATTCTGCTGTAAAATGAGTCCTATATTTCCGTTTTTTACTCGAGGATTCAACCTATTTCACAGGATGCACAGCTTTTTACTGTCAGAGAGTGCTGTTTTTTTAGGCCTGGAGAAAGCATTCGACCATGTCCCTTGTTGTGCCCTATGGAGGATGCTCAAGGGGTACAGAGTCAGGGGCCCTTTACTAGGGGCCATCTATTGGCTATACAGTGGGAGCAGGAATTTGGCACGCCCTTAGAGATAGGTTAAGGACCTCAGTCCTCCAGGAGAGGCTTGGAGTAGAGTCGCTTCTCCTCCAAACAGTCCAGTAGTGTAAAAGTATCAGTTTTACTTGGGAGTGGAACATTCCTCACCAGTTGGAAACAGAAATATGTACTAAACCCATCTTAAATGCTTTCAGAATTTTGAAGGGTATTTTATCCTTTCTAATAGTTTAAAAAAATAATCTTATTTGTACAATTATTCCTGTAAGTCATTTATGATCTCCCGATTTATTTAATTGTGTGTCCTGAGGTGATTGCAACTGGTGGCTGACTATTCAGGTTGACTAGTACCAAGAAGAATAAGAAATTAGAGCATTTGTAAAGTCAGGGAGGATGTTTCCTCTGCATACCCACCACTGCATCCATCTTCCAATAAAACACATGAATCAATTTGCTGTGACCAGAAGGAACCACAGTTTAAATATAAAATGCGGCATGCACATTTTGGACAGCGGTGATCCCTCAGTAAAAAAACCTCATATGTTGACAAATGACTTCAAACCGAGCTAAATGTGGCACATTCATCACATTTAGTAGTGATTTGCACCGTTTTGTGGTATTGTGGTAAGGTTAGATCATAGGGAAACAGTTACTCATGCTGTAGGGAGAGTTAAACCAAGCTTTAAGATATGTCACAGTTACAGTAAACATGTTTCTACAAATGGCATCTATCCAAATGGTGACCTTTTGTTAATAATGTTGCGGTTAATAATGTGGCGTTTCGTCTTTATGGTAAGCTAATCTCTGAAGGTGTTGAATGGAGGCTAACATGATTTTTTTTTAAGTTACTTAAAATAGGCATTGGTCCAACCAATACGGCCAGTAATCATCTCCTTCACTGGCCATCCTGTGCATCCGATGGGTCAGCGTTACTTATTGGTCAGTCACATGTGGAGGTGTGAGCCAGTGACGGACTGGGAATCGAATGCAGTCCCATAAATTGGGTACATCAGCAACTAAATAACTAGTTTACTTTTAACACTGCATGAAAAGTGGGATTTTCGTCAATATGCGGCACTGTAGATTGTCATGGAACTTCAGGTTAGCGGCAGTTTACGACAATTTGCAGGCTTCGCCGAAAACTCCCGTAAATTGTCAGAAATTGACGTGGACTCTCTTAGGCAGTGTTCCCCCCATGACTCCCCCCCACGGAATTCTAGGGGAGGCTTTAACATGTAAATGAATATGCTGTGAGCTATACAAATGCAAATCAGGGTTGCAGGGGGGGTTTTACCCCAAGTGACATCTTTCTGGGTAAGAAATTCTCTGATACAAAGAGATCAGGCTCAGTATAGCCTCTTACATTTTAGCTTGAATTGATTTATTTAATTAAAGTATAGAGACCAAAACAGATCTTTAGCTGACAGAGCAATACATTTAGAGCAGTAATTATAAAAAAAAAAATTGCATTTAAGATAAAAAATAAAATGTTGTCTGTCAATATGCTCAATTCACAATTACTTAAGTGGAAAAGTTTCAAGAAATGAGTCTGAGATGATTCACTTTATAACATGGCGCATTATCCTGTTGGAAGTAGCCATGAGAAGATTGGTACACTGTGGTCATAAGGTCCGGCCAGGTCAAGATCCGCAATTGCAATCGCACCAAACAGGAAAAAGAACATCGACAAATTCCGGTTCGTCAAATTAAAATATAGCAGCAACAGATCGGTGACTAGAAATTATAGCACAATTCTTATATATATATATATATATATAAAAAAAAAAAAAACTAACACCGTTTATTTAAATGATTGGATCCAAACTATTGGTTATTCACCAACGAGGAAGCAGATTTCTCATCTCCATCAAAATATTTATTTTATACCGAGTGACTTAAACTTTAATCAAATCCATTCAAAAGAAACTTCTTATTACAGGAATGAAAAGAGATGCTGAGTTTGGGAGTAGAGAACAAGTTCATTCAAAAAAAGCAGTTTTGAATTATCCTTATCCCCGTTACAAAAATATACAAAAATATATATATATATATTTGGGCAGAAACTGAACATATGCTGGATGATGGTGGGATTTTTTTAATATGTCATATTAAATTAAGCGCTCACAGGGTTAATACAGGAATGAGTGACTCTAATTTAATGCTATTTTAATGCTATTTGAAATTATTTTAATGCCATCAACAAGAACCATGTACACAAGTTATTAGTGTACATGAAATATAAAGGAGCTGTAAGCACAGTTCCATGACTCCTGTATGTATGTAAACACACACACATACACACACACACACACACACACACACACACACACACACACACATATATACGTATATATATATATCCTCTAGCTTTTTCTCCGCCTGGAGCGATATAATATATCTGACGAAATTGTTTTTATAAGCATTTTTTATTAAAGAATTATAAATACTTCGATAAACATATTTAAATAATTTTAGTGCCAATTAAGGCCTTGATTAAAAAAAAAAATAAGAATGATTTTTTAATTATTTTTATTGATCCGCGGACACCCTGGTTCATCTCGCGCATGCTCTGTACGATCTCCAAGAAACTCAGAGCGGCGCGGCTGGATCCACAGTGGAGGATGGATGCTTTGCTTTGTGCAGGCGGTCTGGAGCGGAGAATGGGGGATTTCGGGGTAAAACTCCTCTTGGACGCGATGGCGACTCTGCATCGAACAAGACGAACTCAAAGAAGAGATGCTAGCGGTAAATATATGTTCGATTACTGCCTGCTAAGCTAAAAGCAGCCTAGCCTAAGCTACGTCTAATAGCGGCTAATAGTAGCCTTGCAAGAACAAGCTTTATTAAAGTGTATTTTTTGTGATTTACAGGAAGCAGTACGCCGTCTTAACAACTCGGAGACTAATTGCAGGCGCTATGAACCGGAGCAAGGGTAAGATTTAAAGAATATGCTTTCATTCTGCGGTAAAAGGAAATGGATACGGATGGATACCGATCATAGCTTTACATTTTGTTTTCACAGACCTCCCATCTCGGCAAGTCCAGATTTGCACGATGTTGATAAAGACGACATTGTGTGTAAGTGACTTGTTTTAATGTTTTCTCCTTCCTCATTTAATTGTTTTCCAGCTGCCTGTAAGACGTATTATGAGACGGTACGCAGGAGCTTCAGATACACGCAGCCAGCCAACACGCTGCGTGCGGAGGCTATCTGCTCGGAGTCGGGCCAGAAGAAAGAGGGTAAGACTTTATTTGGTGACTATTTTTCAGGTGCATTAATAGATGTGTTGTGTCCATACGCAGTGCGCTGATTCATTGTTTTTTTTTCAGCTGCTGAAAGCGAGGCAGAGTGTGCTAGCAGATGAGGAAGTGGAACTCTGGAAGTCCGCCCTTCGTCGGCGGTGTGTCTGGATGGATTGTACGGTCGCCGCCATTTCGTAGGCCGGATCTCACTGAACTCTGTGTTAAGCTGCAGTCCCGGTTAGAAGCGATGCCGAAGTACAGGGCCACGCACAGTAGGCGTCTGCACATCGGACCTGCCTCGGAGGGAATGCTGCCAGTTACCTCCAACCCCGAGGAAGCAAACGGACCGTTCACGGAGTTGTAATTTTTAGAAACGCATGTGTTTGGATACGCGTTGTATATAGTTGTGTGTGTTTTAATAAAGCTCTTTCTTTGCATAAACAGCTTCCTGGCAAATGTTCATTTCCTGTATAAATTCATTCATGTCCTTGATGGTAGCATAATAATTGTGTAGTAGTGTAGGATAACATAAATACACAGCATATGAATGAATAAATATATGAATGAATAAATATATTAATATATATATATATATGAATAAATATATATATATATATATATGAATAAATATATATATGTAAATTTATATGTAAATATATATATATATGCCAACCAATCACGAGCAACTTTACTTGTTTAAAAAGAAGTGGTTCCGTCCAATACTCAGTAAGAAAATTAAAGCCTGGTGTGGCCACGTGTGGTTTTGCTGCCAATCACGAGCGATTTTACTTGTTTGAGAATAGTGGTTTCAGCCAATACTGAGTAGGTTATTCAAGCCAGACCTGGCCAGCCGCGCGGGTTTGCTGCATTCATATGCTAATTAGGGCCATTAGTACAGCTGATCGCTCTCCACATACGTCATGGTACGTTTTCGACAATTTGTGGCACGACAAACGCGGACAAGCACGGGTTGCAAATTGTCGGAAACTGACGAAAATCAGGCAGATCTGCGGGAGTTTACGGGGGTTTACGGGGACGAAAATCTCACTTTTCATGCAGTGTAAGATGCAAGGTAACTTTATTGATATCTATTGGTACAACTATTTTTGCAGTCTGGAAAGTGGCATCTAAAACATTCTAAGCAACCAAGAACACATGGAGAAGAAAAATCAAAACAGTACAAATCCAGACAATAACAAGTACTCCTGTGCCTCCCTGAACATGGTTAAAAAAGGAGCAACAATAAAGAAACACACTCAGTATAAAACTTCTAAAATGCCTGATATGAACTTATTAAAAGAATCCTGAGGTACAAGAATATGCTACAAGGGGCAGCAGAGATGGAAATTAAGTAGATGAAAGTAAATTAGGGAAAGGTTGACGATCACTAGAATAAATAAAAACCCTTTAAGATTCATTTAAAAAAAGAAACTGCTCCCAAGTGTGAGCAGGTTCTGTCACCTCCCCCTTTTTTCACTAGTGACAGGTGTGTCACCGGGCCTCGGACCCCTCAGCTCTCATCCACTGCCACAGCCCGTGTGAACTAATCACTATTCCCTCTAGGGTCGAGCCCCAGAGGGAACTGGGCCCCTTTGGGTTTTGGCCCCTCGGGGGTCAGGTTGTGGGTGCTCTCCTATGCCCTTCTCTGGTAGGTGAGGCCATCCCTATGTCTACCCTCCTCGTGTCCCAGTGATCTGGGGTGCCTACGGCTATCTGGAGCCAGGATCGCCTCTTTATTGGTCCTTGGACTTGCAGGGCGACTGGGCCACCCACACCTCCTATTAAGGATTTTTTCCTCCTGAAGAACTTTTGTAAATCCTTCATAGAAAAGCATGCCCATGCTTACATAACATGGAAATTTGATTTCAGGTAATCATGGATACACACTAATAATCCATCCATCTATTTTTTGTCACATCTTAAGCGGCGTCACAACGGGTGCTGGTGCTTATCTCCAGCTGTCTACAGGTGAGAGGCGGGTTACATCATGAACAGGTCGCCAGTCCGTTGCAGGGTGACTCAGAGACAAACAGGACAAACAACCATTCACACACACACTCCCACCTAAGGGGAATTTAGAGAAGCCAATTAACCTAACAGTCATGTTTTTGGATTGTGGGAGGAGAGAACCCACACGCTCAGGGAGAAAATGCAAACTCCATGCAGAAAGACCCTGGGCCGGGGATCAAACCTGGAACCTTCTTGCAGCATGGCAGCAGTGCTACCTACTGTGCTACTGAGCAGTGATAAATAATAATAGATAACACTAATAATAAAAAAAGAGTTGGCCTGTCATTGTATCTGTGTGGTGTACACTGTTTCTCAAAATGATGGAAACCTTATCACTAGGCAGCTAAATGAAAAAAGGAAGTTTCCCGTAACAGAGGGGGTGGACTCAGGGGTGGACCCCTTCATCCGTTTCAATTTGCATGTTTCCAAAACAAAAACAAGCAAAGTATTAAAAGTAGACAGGGTGTCTATCTATTGGACTAAAACTGGTCGTTTTTTACACAGGAGAGGAGCCTGATAAATAAAAGATCTGCCTCCCATCCCATTTCAGAAATTCTAGGAACCACTAGTAAACCTGCAGATTTACAGTGAAGTGCTCTGTTAGGAACATAAGGAACAATCAGATCTCTGATATCAGATGGAGCTTGGCCATTTAAGGCTTTATATGTGAGAAGGAGGATTTTAAATTATATTCTGGATTAATCAGCAAGACAATATAAACAACTCTTATTGTCATTTTGTAAACACAGTGTATACAAAATGAAATTTTGTTTAGTACAGCTCTCATGAAATTTAAATTTCTTAAGCCGCAGTGATTAAATTTAAACAGTGTGAGAGAAAAAAAAAAAGACAGATATGATCTCTGTTTTTAATTTTCATCAGAACTCTGGCTGCAGCATTTTGGATCAGCTGAAGGCTTTTAACTACAGTTTGTGGACTTCCTGATAGTAAAGAATTACAATAGTTCAGCCTTGACGTAACGAATGCATGGACTAGTTTCTCAGCATCACCCCTGGATAAGATATTTCTATTGTTTTTCAATTTCAGAAATCAAAGAAGGAAATCCTACAAATGTCTTTGATGCTGGATTTAAATGACAGGTCCTGAAGAAAATTACACCAATATCTTTTTTTTTTCTTTATTATCTGAGATCCATTTCCCTAACAAATTAAGTGACTGACTAATTAGCTTCTTTTTCAAAGACTCTGGTCTAAAGACAGTAAGTTATGTTTTGTCTGCATTGAGAAAAAAAGTTAAGAGTAAACCAGGTTTTTTATGTCAGTTCTTAAACCTTTTAATCATCTGATGAAAGGCCTATTTGGGTATAGTTGTTTGCATTAAATTGTTGTTCCATTTGGAAGCTCTTCTTAGAATGTTCTTAGGGTCCAGCAGTGAACAATGTGAATTCTTGTCATTTTTAAAGCAGTTTTAGTTTTGATTTTATAAGTTACTGGAGTGGCGGCCTAGTGGTTAGGG
This sequence comes from Cyprinodon tularosa, assembly GCF_016077235.1. Taxonomy (NCBI): domain Eukaryota; kingdom Metazoa; phylum Chordata; class Actinopteri; order Cyprinodontiformes; family Cyprinodontidae; genus Cyprinodon; species Cyprinodon tularosa. The sequence continues at coordinate 1,392,082 of NW_024039551.1, forward strand.
CATAGAGCTTGGAATCCAGACGTTTTGATTTCGAGCCCTACTTCCACAGATTTCCACCCATGGTCCCTGAGCTAAGAACCTAAACCTCACACTGCTCCCCGGGCGCCGCACAATGGCAGCACACTGCTCCCAAAGGGGATGGTTTAAATGCAGAGACTTAATTTCATTGCACTGTACTTGTGACAGTGTAATGACAATAAAAGCTAGAAAAACAAAAGTACATGGCAGTTACCAGTTGGCTGAGCAGGTGATTATTGTAATTCCCTCCCGTAGTTCTAATTAAGATTTCAGTCATATCCTCATTGAGGACCCAGAAGAAGCTGTAAGATCCCTGGATGTCACTACAGTCCACTCACTGGAAAAAGTTTAAATCTAGATGAGTCATTTTTTCTTAAAATAAGTGCATTTGTTCTTGGATTGAGGAGGTAAACGAGACATTTTGCCAATGGAAGGAGACAATTTACACTTAAAATAAGAAAACACAATTGCATTGTCTTATTTCAAGTGCACATTATCTAGTCATCTTATTTTAAGAGTAAAAATACTCATTCCATTGGCAAACTATCTCATTTACCTACTCAAATTAAGGTTAAATGCTCTTAATTAAGGACATTTTACTCATTTCTAGATGGTTTTTCCAGTGCTGAGCTGTTTGACTTTGGAATGACATGAAGAAAAAGAAACAGGGCTCAGATTCTCCAGAACTTTTAATGGATGAAGGCACTTCGATCCATCGTAGTTGTTCATATTTAGCACATAAACCTAGTATTAGTTAATTGTTTCAGCTGATACTGAACAGGGGTTCAGGTCTCCACAGTATCCAGCGTAGAAACCCCAACAGAACAGAACCAGGAGTAAATAGAACATAACAGATGAATGTTCACTTTATTCTGGATCCGAATAAACATGGCTATTGTTTTTCCTACTCTCCTCCTGTTACCCTATAAGTATGGCTCATGCCGACGCTCCGTCATGTATACAATATTATAGCATACACTTCCAGCCTTCTCAGTTTTACAAATATTTGCTATACAGACTTCTCATGTTTATTCAGAGTACTGAGTTACACTGTTACAGAAAGATAGCCAGACACGGGCCTTTGGGAGGGAAAAAGGAAACGATTCCAAATGAAAAGCAATGATTTATGCCACAGCATAAACTCAAATATATGCTGGACTATGCAGCTCTATTGGACAGTTCCACTTTATGCAATTTTGATTGGATGTGAATGTTGCATAGACAACTCAGGATCGCGTTTCTCTAAATATGGCAGCGTGAGCACTTCTGGGGCGTGTGTGAATGTGCGAGTCAGTCCGCTTTCAGGTGGGTGGTCTCTGCTCACTTATCATTATACAACACAAAAGCCTCATTGGTATTTTGAAAAGGAAATTAATATTGCCATCAGCAGTCGCTCTTGCGTGTGTGCTTCCAGGCACGGCTGTGTTTGTGTATGTCTGAAGCAGAGCAGAGAATTTCCACAGCAACAGAAGAATTTCCACCTTGAACTCTAAACGATACCCTCAAGCCGACGTTTATCAATCCAGCCGCTCCTGCAGGTTTTTCCGTGTCAGGCGTGAATTTAAGGGGAAACCATTCATGTGTATGAGCCCCATCTGTTTGCTCTGCATCCTGCTCTCCACCAATCCTTGGATGAAGTTGATTTAACTTCTTTCCTGCTCTGTTAGATGCTTAAAACCTACAGTTGGAGTACAAATGTTGCTCTGTAGGTGATGGCAGCAGTTTTATCTGCTGAACCTTAGAAGAAAAAAGATATTCCATCTGCTTAATTTTAGTCAAACTATTAGTTTTTTGTAAAAAAAAAACCAAACCAAAAAAAAAAAAAAAAACATAATTGTCCAGCATCTCGTTATATGGCAGTGTGTGTGTGTGCAACATGCATTTTTGTACACAAAGTTTTGGCAGAAAAATGACTCCATATTCAGCTACCTGGAACTTTTTTGTATGAAATTGTAATTTTTTGTGAAGAATCAACAACAAGTGGGACCCAATCATGAAGTGGAATGAAATGTGTTAAATATTTCAAACTTTTTTAACAGACAAAAAAATTGGAGAATTAGGTTTACAACGTTATTCAGCCCGTTAAGTTAAAACTTTGCAGCACCACCTTTTGCTGTGATTACAGCTGCAAGTTGCTTTCGGTTTGTCTCTATCAGTTTTGCACATCTACAGACTGACATTTTTTGCCCATTCATCCTGCAAAACAGCCTGGAGCTCAGTGAGGTTGTATGGAGAGCGTATGTGAGCAGCAGTTTTCAGTTCTTACCACAGTTTCTTAACTGGATTAAGGTCTGGACTTTGACCAGGCCATTCGATTCTAGTCATTGTTACGTCCAAAAGGGCAAAACATACCCAAAGTATTAACAGAAAGTTGGACCTGGTGAGCCGATCAAAAATAACAAAACAGTACAGCAGAGAGCCAACCCTATACAACAGCGGTCCCCAACCTTTTTTGCACCACGGACCGCTATATGTCAGATATCAGACATGCTCAAGTAAAATGATACAACTGGCATAAAATCAAATACAAACAGCATAAAAATAAAACAACAAGCCGGTCCCATCTAGGCGTAATCGGAGACAATGACACCTGAAGTGTGCTCCTGATGTCCAGTCTGCTCCGTAGCTTTGTTTTGGTCGCTGTAACTGCAGAAAATCCCGCTTCACAAAGATAGGATGTTATAGATAGGATGAGTCTTGAACTGAATTAACCTGTGTCAAGAGGCACAGATGCAGCGACTGATGTAATTGGGAGAGAATACCGCAATTTTTTATATTTTTCAAAATAAAACATCACTTAGACTCTGATCGTCGATACATTATATATATATATATATATATATATATATATATATATATATATATATATATATATATATATATATATATATATATATATATATATATATATATACAGTGTTGGGAAACTTCTCTTTCTACGTGAACTAGTTCAAAGTTCAGTTCACACATTTTAAAATGAACTAGTTCAGTTCATAGTTCATAATTCAAAATTTTGATCTAAGTTCACAGTTCCAAAAAATGAACTAGTTCATAGTTCTTTTTTTTATATATATTGCTCAATTACACCATAGCCTACTGTAGAACCACAGACAGCAATTATTTTATCAGCTGTAACTCTGAAACTGTGCGTCAGATTTCATCTTCATATCCAGTTTTGAATCCTTATCCAACCAGGGTTTACATTAGCATTGAGGGGACAGCATTTCCCCATTGTTGCTTTAACGCTTTGTTGCTGTCTATTCACTTCACACGAGTAGCAGTTGCAGCTTTCACCCCTACAGTATATTCTCAAAACATCAGGAAAAATGTGCTGCTTGAATGGTCTTTTTTATGAGGAATTATTAAAAGAAAATCAGGAAAGTAGTCTTTAAGGTGCAAATGTTTTTTTAATTTTAATAATTTTTTCCATTTGAAATTCCATTTCAGTACATATGCCTTTTCAGATTTGCAGATTTTTGATGACGCACGCGGCTGTAGGCTACGACACTGGTAGCTGGTGTTGCCAGATTGGGTGTTTTTCCCGCTACATATTAAGGCCTGTTTACGGTGTGATTTAGCCTGGGTTTCGCCTGGAGGGCTCTATAGAAACCTGGCAACCTATTGATCGAAGTTGAACTGAGAGAGCGTGCCGTTCACAGACACCAGAATGAACGAGTTCACAATAACGTTCATCTGGCAGTAATACAGTACGTTCAGTTCACGTTCGCCCAAAATATGAACGAGTTCATGAACTTTCGTTCAATGGACGCGTTCAGGCACAACACTGTATATATATATATATAAATACATACTTTTTCTGTGCGGCCTGGTACCAAATGACCGATGGACCGGTACCGGTCCGCGGCCCGGTGGTTGGGGGCCGCTGCTATACAGGGCCGTCAAAGCCCCTACTAGTACCGGACTATAGCTAAAATAAACTACTAAAGAAATATAAAAAATAAAAAACAGGACAACCGGTCCCACCAGGCCAAAATCACAACGAAAACAGCATCCAAACAAAGGCTGACAAAAATATCGCATGGCAGGTCAGAGGTAACGGCTGCGGCCTACAGCAGCTGGAGACAGGTGCGCCTCCTCCATGGTGGAAATGAATGAGCGAGCATAAAGGTGGAGACGCTCCCAGATAAGAACCCAGCCTATTTATAGGCGGTCCAACAGCCACTAATTGACCAGAAGAAAATATTTACCAAAAAAAGTATCCAAACAAAAATTCATTAAACTAAAGTCAATATTAAACCATCTAGAAAGAAGAATTAACAAAACAGTTCTGTGCCCAGCACATAATATCATAAAATAGAATACTAATTCTATTCTATGGCTAGATATGTTTATTTGTGAACTATTCCAATGTAGATTTTGCTTTAGGTTTCATATTATTGTTCTTTAGGAAATGTCTTTCTTCCATAAGGGCCATATTTGTGCAGTATACAACTGATTGTTGGGATGTTTAAAGCTTGGGAAATCTTTTTTTTTATCCAAATCTAGCTTTAAACTTCTCCACAAGAGTATCTCAGACCTGCCAGGTGTGTTTCTTGTTCTTTATGATCCTATTTGCGCTTTGAACAGACCTCTGAGACGATCACAGAACAGGTGCATTCATAGGGAGACTTGATTCATCATTAGTCATTTAGGTCAACATTAGGTCATTCAGAGATCTTCACTGATTTCTGGAGTTTGTTGAACCGAAAGTAAAGGGGACGATTAATTTTGCAGAAAAAAAAGATGCTAATTATAACAACTTTTTATATCAGAGCTATTAAAAAATTAAAAGTAAGCAAACTAAATCCCAATGAACCTGTTAAGCTACACGAATAAAAAAAAAAAAAAACAGATTTTTTGGAGTTGTGAGAAAATACAAGCTCTCTTGGATAATCTTCATTGATGAATCCTGCTCCTCGTTCTCGCCTTATATTTTATCAGAAATCTTCCTGATGGCAGCGCAGAAAACCATAACTAAGACCTTAAAGTGGCTGTGTATCATAGGAAATATCCTAAAGATGGAAAGAATCACTAGCTTGAGATGGAAGAAGAAACATTTGGAAAAAAGCTAAATAAATGGAAATAAACTATAAAACAACAGTTGAAACTGAGTTTTATAGATGAAAAACTGAGTCCCACAGCTTATGTTTGTTCTATTTTAATTTTACACTGTTTTTATGTATTTTTTTCTTTTATTCTTTATTTTTTTAATTTTTTTTATTGTTAATAATTTTTCAGTTTTGTTAAAAAGTAAAAATGGTAAAAAAGGAAGCTTAGCGGTGGCAAAAGGAAGAGAAAAGAAAAAGTTGTGTTTTCTTTTTGCCTGCTTCCCCTACTAAATTACAGGAAACATGATTTGTTCCCATCAATTACCACATTAAAAAACTATATTTTAATTTTATCCTCAATTTAAATCCATTTTCCTTTGCTTTTGAGACAAAGTACTTTTTTTTATTGTGAAAAAGTCTGAGCCAGAACAAAGGAAGCCAGTCCTGAAGACATGCTATAAATTTTAATAGACATATTGATATTTCTGAGGAGAAACAGAGTTATCCCTAGTTTTATTTACAATACAGGCATAAAAATGTCACATACAGTACAATAGTAAAAACAAAATAGAGAACTTAAATAATTATTTTATTTGTGTAACTACTTAAATAATGAAAACGGTTATTCTATTCACACCCCGCCATCTCAGCAGCTACAATGCAACTTTCACATTAAGTGCTAAAAGAGTTATAATTTCTTTTTTTTAATCATTTTACAGCATGAATATTCAGTCCTGATATATTAAACCCAAAGTGGAGCTGAGCAACGCAGGAGATGGACGACCAGGAGGAATTTATTGGGTTGCTTTTTAAAAAACACGAAGAAAACTTTCAGCATCCAAACATGTGGAACAGAAGCGGAGTCTTCTTTATGACTTCTGAAATAAAACAATGAGTGAATGCATATGGCCAACATCTCTCCCGACATTCCCAGCCGTGTTTGACTCACATGCAGCTCGTTAGAGGTTTCAATCATGGGGATTATTTTCCCTCAGCTTAATCTGAAATCTGCTCTTTATGGATAAGATCTGCCCCTGAGCGTGTGGCTCGGAAACCCCACGCCATCTCTGATCGTCTCACAACACCGACGGATTTTTGACAGTGGTGATATAATCATATATCGGTGGAAATACATGGTCCCCCCCAACTGTTGTGAGCTTCTTTATGCAGGCACAGACATGCATTACGGTTACACTGACCCCCGCTCCCCCCAAATAAAACAAAAGAAAATCCATACGTGTCTCTTTGAAAGCTGCAATATATGTGTAGAACATGACCTGACGAGTTTGGAGTAGAACTGCCTTCTAGGACACTGTATTCTTTCTCCCTCATAAAAAATAAACCCTCCTCTATGAGAGTGATAGTAATGCTAAGTAGTACGCTCTACTGGAAATATACATTGCTGCTTCGCTTCTTCCCTTTGTAGTTTAGGTTTTGGGTTTCAGTTTCAGTGTGTGACAGTGAAGTCAGCCTGTGATTCAGTGAAGTCAGCCTCTGACTTCGGTACAGCTTTAAATTCATGTAGAAACATGAAGGTCAGGCAGTGAAGCCAGAGAGCCGTTCTCCATCCTCAACCTTCCCCTTGGTTCGCTTCTTTGTGTGTTTGGCTGTTCTGCTTTAGTTGTCATGACGATGTGTCCACTAACTAAATAGAACATCATGGATGATCGACGATCTTCAATCAGACGCGCGGCAGGGTCGATGCGGCCAACGACTCCTGTTCCTTCAGTGTCTGTTTGTGGATGATTTTTTTTCCTTCCTCTTCTGAAGAAGCATCTGGTTCTTGAGCCGATTTTTAATCCCTACCAGAGTCCTGAAACGGCTTGAAAACAGACCCAGAGTCTTGTTTTGGTTCAGTCCTTGAAGCTGTGGAGGCGGGTGAAGAAAAGCCTGCAGGCCCATTTCAAGGTTAAGGGGCTTGGATGCCAGGCCCGGTGCTCAGAGCGTATAGCTTATAGTGAGACATGGGAGAGTTCTGGAAGCTGGGAGTGGACCCCACAGTCTGCTGGGTGGATCTGGGATTGTGTTTGAAAAAGCCACCTTGGTGACATCTTGGTGTGAGTCTGCTGGCAGTGAAAGGTAGATCTGTGTCAAGGTGCGGGTGGCGGCGGGGAGCGGCCCCCCTCTGCTCACCCCTATACGATGTAGCTGGTAAGGTCCAAGAGGTATGAGGTCACGTCGATGATGTGGTCCAGTATGCCGTCTTTCTCCTGGTCGTTGGGCATCCCCCGCTCACTCTTCTCACACTGAGCGCCGGAGTAGCCGCTTTTACACAGGCACTGGTTTGGCTCTATACAGACCCCCCCGTTGCGACAGGCTGGTTCACATTTAGCTAAAGAGGAGCAGAGAAAATGTTTAGAGCTGTTCATGAACAGAGCAGAGCAGGACTTCCTCTCGCAGTGGTACTCACCTATCCGGCAGAAGGGCCCCTCCCACCCAGGGCTGCAGCAGCACCTGCCAGTTGGAGTACAATGTCCGTTCTTGCAGTTTCTGGAACAAGCTGTCATTAACAGCTCTGGCGGCTCCACCTGACGCCGACACTCCTTGGGGTTGTGAGGTCTGCAGCAGACATCGAGAAGAATGAGAGGAAACTCAGTATGAAGGAAGGAAATAGCACAACCACAGAGTCTGAGAAAATGGTGCTAATTATCCAACGTCTCCATGACTACAAAAACAGAAACATCTCAGATGGATTTCTAGTGTTTCTATAGAGACACTTGAAGGGCTGCTGGTTGCAGACCCCTGGTTTAAGGACGCAGCAAACATGGCTGTGATCTGCTCTACAGAATCAGAACCAAAAAGCAGCTTTTAGCTCTTCTGCTCCATTGATTTGGAAAAAAACTCCCAGAACAAATATTAAAGAAAGCCAACAATGCTTCAAACCCAGACTTGCGGCCTTTAACTCAGCCATCTAAACATTACCAGTTACGCTTCCAAAAAATAATCAATTCATCTTTTTTATATATATATATATATATATATATATATATATATATAAAACCCCCACCTCTCGCCCATTGACTGCTGGAGATAGGCACCAGTACCCCTCGCGACCCCACTTGGGACAAGCGTGTAAAGAAAATGGATGGATGGATGGATGGATATATATAAAACTGCCTATTCTCTTAAATTCAGTGTATTCTCATTATGAGTTCGTATGAAATCGTACGAAAAGTTATGCACATGAAAAAGTAATTATAGCACTGTTTTTCCCATTTTTACGTCCCTCCGCGGATCAGCTTTTTTTGTCTGTCTGCCTGCGCATGCGCACTGATCAGTTTTTTTGAGGAAAAACGTCCAAAACGTACGAAATAGTGTGCATAACTTTTCGTACAATTTCATACGAACTGATAATGAGAATATGTTGCTTAAATTATGTTACCTCTATCACTATTCGTTGTTTCGCATGCTCAGCCTTCTGAATTGTCTTACCGCTGGAATGTGCTTGAGAAAAATTTTGCCTAGAAGAATTTGGTGCTGTTCGTTGATGACATTAAACATGTAGACAGAGTTTGGATTAAAGTGCAGAAATCTTGTAAATTCAAGCTTGTAAGTGTCTAACTCTTCTAATGCTTTTGCTTAATCTAAATCAGGCTCAAAATGCTACTTTGCTTGATTCCTAAATCTGTGGTTGGTCCTCATCAGTTCTGCTGTTTAAGCAGCAGCCTCTCCCTCATCTGTAAAAAACTAGACCATCTCCGGTAGATCGCCTCCTCCAGAAAGCATCTACCTTAACTGCACTGTGCCTGCACTGCAAACAAACGGCCACTTCCTCTGATCAGGGAGGGGTGATGGAGGCAGAGGCTCAAAGTTCAGACAAATGGCTCCTTTAGCAGCTAATCTGCAAGGCAGAAAACTCTGTATTTTTAGCTAACCTCTACGACGTGAAAAGCTGTTTCTGGACTCTGTTTAGTCAGATGGGGAGAGGTGGCTTTGCTTTGGAGGTAATAAAAAAAGCTTATTACTGTCTTATAAATATTAGATTAGATTAAACTTTATTGTCATTTCACAGGTACATGTACAAGGCAACGAAATGCAGTTTAGGTCTAACCAGAACTGCAATAGCAGCAAGTGCAGGATAAATAATGGTTCCATAAATACAGGACATGGGTTTCTGCTGAATGAGTATAGAGATGAATACCATTATAAATAATGAATATTATATATAAATCACTAGTGTTATGAACTAAATTTACAGCTGGACATGTACCGAATATAATATACAGGTGGATATTATAAAAAGGGTTTTTACAGTTATGTACAATAGCATTTATACCTCCTATAAATATGCCTTTAAAGGAGATGTTTGGAAAGCACTGAAAGTGAATGATAGAGATAAGCGTTCCAGGTTGAGACATTTAATAAGAAAAATTGATGAAGACCTGCTTCTCATCAAAGATTAGATTCAGAGGAACTAAATCTGATATTCATACATTGTTCTCCTTTTACCGCAGCTGTTGAACTACTTTGTGTTGGTCTAGAACATGAAAACCATGTTGGAAGGAAGGAACCTTAAGCCACATTTCAGTGCTGCGTGATGAAGCTAAAAGACCAAAAAATAGGGAAGTAAGGATTTATTTTCTTTTTTATAATCACATTTTATGAGATTCTGCCTTTAAGAGAGTCGAGCTGCTCTAGTTTTTTTTACAAGCCTCAGAAGGAACAGCTATAAACTTCCTAAAGGTTAAGAGCTTAGAAATCAGTGTAAGGGTCCAGGATAACAACTGGAACACGCAGCACGTGGGCAAAGGAAGGAGAACAACTAAGCAGACCTAAAACAATCCTCATTTCTCTTCAGGTTTCAGTCTGACTATTTAAATACTCAAGAGCAACAGAAAGTAAAGCAAAACTGGTAAACAAAAAATTTTTTTCAAAAGTTGCGATAATTTGTTTTCTTTATCATAGTTAGGGATGCAAACAAATAACATTCTTTCAAATAATTAATGTTTTATTAGACAAAGTCAGTTGTTCCAGCAGTTTAACTGAACATTTTGCTTAGCAGGAATTTCCGTACACTAGAGGGCACTGCTGTTCATTTGAAGATTCTCTAGGATTTAAAAACCGGTAATGTCAGAGCGGAGACATTCTATAGCGAAAGCAGAGTACGTAGTACGTAGTATTAAAACCGGGCTCACAACGAATGGTGCTGCTGTGGTGGAGGTGCTGCGAGGAACCCAAACCATCCAAATCAATGTGAACACTCACATCTGCCTCAATGCAGTGTGGGTACAGTCACTGAGGTGGTGAGAATCAACAAAGTAATTTCGGAAGAAGCATGTGCGGTCATAGCCTCGTGAGACCATCCTGATCTTGCAAGCTTTCAAGGTTTCACTCGCAGATCAGTCTGGAGACTCTCCGTTACAGAAAATTTGGAGCCGTTCACCAAACGATCGTCCAATCAGCGTTGGCTTTGAGGCGGGTTGAGGTGTGACGCAACAAGAAGCGTGACAGTTCAGTCTAAAGAACATGGCGGCTTCAGCCGATGAAACTGGCGTTAGCGTGGCTATCGAGCAAGTTTTATCGGAATTACAGAGTATTTCTTCACTGAAAGAAGAGCAAAACACTGCTCTGGAGGCTTTTCTCAGAGGAAAAGATGTCTTTGCTCTTCTCCCGACTGGTTTCGGCAAGAGTAGCCTGGCTGTTAGTACGTCATATGCTTTGTTGATCTGATTGGTTTATTTGGCCCGTCTATCACCAACATAGGCCAATCAGCTAACCAGTATTTTCGCCCCTTCCCAAAATTACTTCAACGGAAGGTTTCCAGGTGGATATGCGGAGCAAATCCATCTGGCGGAGTCAGGTTAGTGCGGTCAGACGCCGCTGACTGAATCTCACAGAGCAAAAAGGAAAAGTTGATGGAACAAAGACTGCCGAATTTCAGAATAAAGTCAACCTATGCTGATCGGACTGGCGAAAACAAGAAGGCAAAGCTTTGACTGAATAACCCCGGGAAGAGTTAACTTTGCACTGCAAGCTGGGTTTTTGTGAAATCTAAGTTTTCGGTCAAAACAAATCCATCTAGAAAGACTCACGCTAATATGTCCATCTCATAACAACCAGCGGGTCAGACCAATGACATGCCAGCAGTGTTTTTTGGGGCAGGACTTGTAGGAATGAAGACAGACAGAATGGCCTTGCCGGGGCATTACGAAAAAACAGATACACTGGAGGACTCACGTGTGGACTTGGCTTTAGCATAAATAGCGACAATTTCTTGTTTAAAGGAGTCATAGAATGATTATATAGGGTATTTGGTGCTGTTCATTAAGGTCTCTGAATAGGGTGTGTAACATTGGTTGGGCTGAAAATGGCATATTTTCTGTTCTATGAGCCCTAATGCAAGCCTGGTTATAAGCCGTAGAATGAAACGACAGGTTTTCTTCCTTTTATGCTATGCTCATGAATATTTAGATGAGCTGTGCGCTGATTGGTTGGTTCACAATTGCTGAGCAAAGACGCATCATAGCATCAAGCACTCACTTACTGAAACATTAAATTGTTGATACGGTATGGTGACCAGACTTCCTTTTTTTTCCTGGACATGTCCTACTTTTCATACCTATAAAAAATGTCCGGAAGGAATTTCAAAATCGTCCAGGATTTTGGTCAAACTCCACTTAGTTCTAGACGCATCAATCTGGCTGCTGCCAGATTAGAGAACAGTGTGATCCGTGTGAACATTTTGATTCTTGAATGCCATCTTTACAGCTAGAACCACAGCTGCGGAGCTTGGTCGTAGCCTTCGGTGGGGCCCTGCCTTACCCTGTTTAATGGATCCAAGGATCCAGAATGAACTTTCTGTGGTTCTTTTAGTAAACCTAATCTCTGGGTGAAGTCCTTCAGTTCTCCCCTAACTAGGCCCATTAAGCTGCGCTGCATGGAAGGGCAGCAGAACTTCTCTGCTGAGATCAGAAGGAGAGGATGATAGAAAAGTGGAGGGCATTAAACTAAACATTTGGAACACTAGAAGAAGAAATGCCGGCAGTTAGCACGCTAGAAGCAACTACTAGTATGGAGGTAAGTTCTAACATTTCTCTGAGAGCAATGCTCAACGCCATTCCTACACAGAACCGATTGAAGAGAGCCTCAACAGATGTAATAACCCTGACCTTCCCTGTCTGTCGGGGTTAATGATGTTTGTTTGCTAATAAACATCACAGAAATGGATGTGAGCAAAGATATGAATGTGTAAAACAATCAATTGGAAACCAATATTCAAATTCATATCACCTCTATGAGTTAGTTTCTTAGCATAAAATCGCAAACCAGACACATTAAGGTCTGTGGCTCTAAGCTGGACAGAACCCGGCTACTTTGAAGGCCGCTGCAGGGATCTTCGTTCACACTGTGTCTTTATGTGGTCTCCCCTCTAACATCTCTCCAATCTGAGGAGCAAAACAAATCACATGGCAAAGACAAGGCCCCTCTCAAATATAAACATAAGTTGGAAAATTCGCACAGACACAAACACAAACATCTCCACACCATATGTGTGAAGTTTGAGAAGCAAATGGCGATGTTGCGATCGTTCCATATTAAGACAAACATCCAGACACGCACATCAGCAAATGGGCTGAAACCAAATCTCTTCACATCACGCTCCATAGATCTGGAAATAATAGAGTGTGTAATCAAGTTCAAATGTGAAGTGTCTGTTGGTGCCTGCTGAACCCTGGCTCGCTCGCACACACACACATCAGTGTGTCTGTTTGTGGGCGAGACAGAAAGAAATATTGCTGTGTTAACATTTCTGTTGTGCTGAGGGACAAAATGCTGGACAATCCAGCACACAGTTACCGGACTCTGGTCGACTGATTCTGCTACGAGAAACAGCAGGCATGAGCGGTGAGGTCAGTGTGTGTGATGTTTGGGCCATTAGAGAAAAATCCTCGTCAATCATGGCCAAAGAGCAAATGGTCATTGAGCAACAGGAGCCAAAACTGGATGCAGTTCAGGAGCAGTGCTGAAAATCTGCTCTTTTAAGGCCAACGTTTCTTCATGGTTATAAACTCCACCTGTGACTGATATCGTTCACCTGACAGACACACGGCCAATCGTGTTGTGTGGCCTTGTTCACATCTATAAAACTAATGATATGAAAAACAATGTTTGATTTCTTCATACTTACTCTGACACTGTTGCATCAAAATCCAGATTTCTTTCCATAACTACAATCTTATGTTTGCACAGTTGTGATAAACGTGTTGGATTTATTAAATGTAATAATAAAGGATTAGGCTGATATTCCTGCAGCTCATCAGTGTTTAGGTAAAGCACAGTTACCAGGAGATCAAAGATTTAACTCTTCTTCTCTGTGCCTTATAAAATAATTTTTTGTATTTTTTTTTTTTTTGCTCAACTTTAAATGAAAAAAAAAAATGATCTTTAGAAATTATCATTTTTATCAAAAAAATATTCTGAGCACTTTCAAGATCTAGATTCAATAAAAAAAATGACATTGTGCTTAGATTAGCGGATAACCAGCGGTGTTGTAGAGGGCCGCACTGGGTTAACGCGGTGATTTCATCAACTGTCAGACACGTGCTTCAAAACACTCCAAGCCGCTTCTTGTAATTGCAATCATCGATTTATTCCATTTGACCGTCATAATCCAGACTTTACATTGACTGATACATACTGACCAGGCTATACCATACTATGATGCCAACAATATAGCACGATCAACAGAAATTACGACCAGCACCGGTGCACCCGCTTCCTCATACATACAAAATTCAGCGCACCAGTATGACTCCCATTCATACCTTAGTGACACCTTAGACGCACCCACCACCCAGGTGTCAAAGCCGATGTGCTGCTGCCACATCAGTAATTGCTTATTTTGATCATATGGCTCTTACAGTGCTTTATTAGTTTTTGTTCTCCTACTACCTGACTTCAGTCTGAGCAGTTGGTTCGGGGGATCGATGACTGATGTCCCCCTGCAGGCAGATTTCACCTATTTTAAGGTTTGATGCATTTTAGTGCTGCAGTCATTATTTATCGTTACAGCTGTTTCTTTCTGTCCCTTTTGCTCTCAGACTAAATTGGGCAGAAGTCGTTTGTTTGTTCTGCTTCCTCAAGAACTTTTAAAATAAATGAATTTCTCTCTCTGCGTACTTTTACTTCCTAAATAAAAGTTCTCGAGGCTGATTCAATAACATCAACCTATTTTATTTTTAAATGTGTTTTTTTTTTTTTTGCTCGCTTTTGGCCAAGCCTCACTTTAAAAATAGTTTTTTTTTATTTTCAACGATTAAAGGCCTTTATTGTCAAATGAAACTTAATAACTAATAATAATAATAAATATTAGTTATCAAGTAATCTATTGAACTTTTTCTGAATTGATCTAATGAGCAGATTAACATTTCTAAATAACAACAGTGTTTGGAAAAAGTGTTTTAAATGAATTGTAAATAAGTTTTTGTTATTTACAATTCATTATATATATATATATATATATATATATATATATATATATATATATATATATATATATATAAAGGTGGGTTAATCTTTCAACAAATTGTGTGTTTTCAATTTTTCATCTAAAGTTATATTAGTATTATTCCAGGAAACGATTTAATTGGATATTAAATGAGGAGATTATCATTTTAATAAGCGATTAATCGGACCATTTCAGCTATTTTTATATTTTCTGTTTACCTCCCTGCTTGTCAGACCCCCCCCCAATAAACACCCTGACTGATTATGGTAACAATAACAGGGCTGTTGATGTGCTGTAATGGCTTTTAATTTCAGGATAGAAGGTGGTGGTGGTGGGGTGGTGGATTCCCATGCTCCCATCGGAACCCAACTGCAGACACCCATGCCTGTTGGCTTTTGTTGCAGCAGGCTGCATGTAGTTAAAAAAAGAGCAAAAAAAGGGAAGAAAACAGAAAGGGAAGCAAAAAGAGAAAGCGTAAGAGTCCCTGGAGAGTTGGGGGGTCTGTAGTGAACACTGTTAATAGCAGCAGGGGTCAGCAGCACTGCTAAACAGCCTGTACGGCTGCCAGGGAGGCTGTGAAAACAGCACCTGCTGCTAGCGCCACTTGACAAAGGCAGCTGGGTCAACAGCCACTGTGGGAATTTATCAACTCTGGAAGGGGTGGTGCATGGGTGATAGTGAGGGAGGGAAAAGCCAACGGTGCGCTCAGATCAGTTCCACCGATGCCCAGAAAGAGACGGAAACAGCTCAGCACCGATGCTTGCCTTCACATTACAACATGAGATCATAAATTAAAGGTTTGGGAGTTAATATACCAACATATGGTCCAGATAAATGAAGCATGAAGCAAAGCTCCCCCTGAGCTCAACGTTACCACGCAAACGTTACATTTTCTTTAACATATTTTCTAAAATTTGTTCCGAATCTGTCTAATTTGATCCCAGAGCATATTTAGCTTGTTAGCTTGTGAGGCCTGTTTGATTGACATGAGGTAAATGTGAGAAAAGGGCTGTGGAGTGGTGTACATTGTGCACCTCAACAATGGCCTAATCAAACGGGCCAGTGTGGTCTCCTTTGCTGTTTTGTCATCAGACTCCATTGTTTGGGGGCTCCTTTTGTAGGTTCGTTCCTTGTTTTAATTGTGCGAGAAATTTACTGTGCATTGTAGAATGGGGGGCTATTCAGTGAGGCTGGCATGCGGCTTTGTGAAGGAGAGGACCACAGCAGAGATGCAGGAAGATTTAGGAGGGACAGGGAAATAGAGAAAAGGCTTTTTTTCCCTGCAGGGTGCTGGAAGCAAACACAACGCACGCTCACAAAGGCTCACAGATGTGCACCCACCACCCACACAGTTTATATCCATATACACAGCCAACAGGGAAGCAGAGATCTCTGACTTCCATGGCTAACCACCTTTATGAAGGATCAGAAGCAAATTATCAGAGCATCCAGTTGATAAAACAACTAATGTGTAAAATATCCATCCTCATGTTTTTTTTTCTTTTTCCCGTTCTCTGCAGCCAGCAGTTGCACTGAACAAAAACCTAAAAGTACGTCCCGCTAGAACAGAATAGATCTACATTTTATTGTCCCATTGAGGAAAGTTCTCAAAAAGGCAAACGGAAATAAAAACTTAACTCATCACTAAAGAAAATTAAAAGATTAAAGTCCAATCAAAATGGGGAATCAACCATCAGAATAAAGAGAAAACTCACCAAGCATCACCAGTTAAGCTCAACAACCAGCTGCTCAGAGCAAAGCTCAACCACCAATCAGAACCAGTAAAACAACTACAAGAAAACAACATTTTCTCAGACTGTCTGTCAGGTCATTTAGAACAATAAACATTATTTCTATCTGAGAAAATGCAGGGTTAACATCATGGCCCTTTGGCTGCTGGTACGATGCTAAAGCTCATCAAATTGGTATGATGATATGCATGAGTCTGGTTCTGGGTCTACTGAAGGTTTCTTCCTTTTCAAATGGAGTTTTCTAGGGATGCACGATATTGGGATTTTGGCCGATATCTGATATGCCGATATTTTAAAACTCATTTAGCCGATAACCGATATCGATACCGATGTTAAAGCTGGACAAAAATAAGTAGTCATTGAAAATAGCAGTTTTGTTATCCATTTCTGACACTTTGAAAAATAATATACTCAAATATATTTTCATATGCTGATATCAAATTGATTTTTAAAAACGCGGTATCGATCTATTTTACTTTCAGAATCTCGTGAAATTTCATTGTTCTGTTACAAACTCTTGTGATATTTTGCAAATTCTTGTGAGATTTTGTTAGTAAAATAGATTGATACCGCGTCAATATATCAACATATAAAAATATGGCAAAATTTTGTGAATTTTCGGGGCATTTCGTAGCATAACGATGACATATAGCAATATTTCATTAGTAAAAGAGATTGATATGGTGTTTTTAAATGGAAATATATCCGCATATGAAGATATTGTGATATTTTGATTTATCAATATTTTTTCCTTCGTCTTTAGAAGTTTTTAAGTCTGTAAAAAAAAGAAGTTTTTGAGGAAGAAGAAGAAGTAGTATTTTATTATTTTTTTTAGACTTTAGAAACTCAGAAGCTGATCAAATATCGGGTTAAATATCGGTGGGGTGGCCGATGTCCGATATTCAGTTTTAAGGCCGATACAGGCCGATACTGATAGGGGGCTGATTATATCGTGCATCCCTAGAGTTTTCCTCTCCACTGTTGCTGCATGCATGCTTTGTGTGAGGGATTGCTCAAGTTTCAGTATCTATTGTCTCTACAATCTCAATCTGTAAAGTCAATATTGGATGAAATAAGCTGGTTTTACTTAAAGAGAACTTTGAACCTTTAATCTGGTTGATCTGGATCTATAAAGCGACCTGAGAATAAATGTGTTGGGAATTGAAGTTGTAGAAAAACAATCAAATAGTATTGAATGACTGAGATGGATGGAGCAGGGGCTTAAACCAGCAACCCACCAGTCGCAGGACCAACCTCTACCTCCAAAACCGCAAAGAATATTTTGCATCTCGGCATTTAGGACCAGAGGCCTGCTGCTGCGGTTGATGCTGGTTTTGCATGCAAAGCCTTTTTTATTAACTTGTTGCAGCACAGAACACATGCATAGATGCCCATTCTAAAGATGTGGCAATAATTAAGGGGGGGTTATATAAATATATAATCTGAAATCGTTTCATCCCATTGCCCTGCCACAAATAAACCTCCTCCTACTTTTTTTTTTTGCTCTCAAGTACGCCATCACTCATACCGCACACATTCAGTGTTTCAAAATGCATGGTGGCCTATTTATTATTGGAGGGGTACTCCAACTGACAAACAAATACCTAGAAATGAAGTCATCTGGCAAGGACATGTTTACACAAACACTGCTGAGCGATTTTATGGCTGATGTTTTCTTGTAAGCCTTTACCGCTCCCCCTAAGAGTTACACCATTTTCCCTCCGCTATTCCATGATCCCAAACATGGAGTTGATGAAAACCCAACCCTACATGCTAAACTGGACCACAAAACCCACCATACCCAATAAGAAAGCTCATTCTGGACAAGCCTTAGGGTCCAGATGTCCCTGTGGAAGAGAAAAGATGGGAGGACCACCAGACTTGATAACATGCTGAGGTCAGACCCGTTAGCTACTTCATCCACTCCCTGTGTCGTCCCCTCTCCATTCTCTTTGTAACCAGATCCTTATAATGAAGCCAGTGTGTATTAGGAGTCAGGTCTCCAGCACCACAGGGTCCACTCAGACTAAATACGTCCAGTTGACGGTGGAAATAACTGTTCTGTGGGAGGATTGCGCTCAGCAGCCGCTCCAGAGAACATAAATACGGAGCAAGCCGCTAGGGCCCCCTTCGAAACAGCTGTGGTTTCATTAATTGTGCGTATGCCTGGGTGGCACTGTCGTCACTCAGGAGTAATCAGCTGCAAATATGTTTCTATTATGAATCCGCCGCAAACAGATCCTCCCCTGAGAGTCTGCTTTTCATAGTCGATCTGCCACATTTCAGCAAATATGACAAACCTTAAGCAGCACAGCAGGTTCTGGATGTTCTTTGTTCATTTGGCTCATTGACTTAGTGGTTAGTCTCAGGCCAACGAGAGCTTTCTCATCCATCATGAGCAGAAATGCAGATGATAAGAGAGGTGGAAACAGTGTGAGGTTTGGTTAGGAGCATGAAATGAAACTGGTTCTAGAAACAAAGTCTATCTGAATAGTTCTCTTTCTTATTCCTTCTGTGCTGAGTAGGTTATTCTTCCTCCTTTTAAGAGGTGTGTTTAATTGAGTCCTTATCTAATACTGGAATGCATGTGGAATGTATTATGACCAAGTGACACATCTATAAATGGGAAGGTTACTTTCATTACAAACTAACTTTCATCAAACTTCTTGAGTTCTAGTTTGCAAACAGATAACCAATTTCTCTCAGTAAATCCAACTGTGTGCTGAAGCCTAGACATGACCGGTAAGCAGTAGTGTTCTTGCATAAATCTTTATCCAAAATGTGCAAGAAAAATAAGGAAGAGGAGGTGTCAACGTTTAGCTACAGGTGAACTTTACATTTTGTTTATAATTGTCCAAATTTTACCTACAACCCCAGTTAAGCCACTTTCAGTTCCTCCCTTACAACAACAGCTGTGTAATATCCCATAGTTTCTCGAGCAACAATTTGTTTATGTTTTTTCTTGGGAGAATCCAGTTTTTTTTTAAGTTTGATGAGTGACATTTGTTTTTCTTTTTAATAAAAGTATTATAGCACAAAAAATGACATAAATTCTAGGAAGGCTCTTTGGTAGAGGCTGTAATCCTAATAGAATATGCCTCTAAAGCACAGCTGATTATAGTCTGATTAACTCTAAGTCATGTGGGATAGGCCTGTGTCTTCAATGAGGAAAAAATGGGTCCGAAAACCAGTTAGAAAATACATCTGGTTACAAAGTCTGTAAAGTCTGTGTGAAAAACGACTTGAGGAGAGGTGTTACTGGATGGATGGATAGATTGATGAATGATGGATGGATGGATGATAGATAGATTATGGGTGGGTGGATTAATTAACGGATTGGTTAAAACCAAAATTATTTACTTTTAGGATTATTTTTCCTTTACAGATATTCTGCAGATGGTTTAAATCATCCTTTGGTTTTCCAGATCTTACTCTGTTGTATTTTCGACCAGCTGGTTTTGGAATGACACAATCAGGTACAGAGTTAGCTACAGGTGTTAGCGATCTGGATCAGGAGGTAGGGATTCTTCCTGTAACCGCTGGTTATCCCGTTTAAAACCCTGCCCCATCCACCTCAGTCCCTGGCTGTGTTCTAATTCAGCGGCTGCATCCTCCGAAGGACAGATTCATTTGCCGTAATCTGCTGACGGATTCAAAGAGTTTTTCATATGGCGCTGACAAAGGCAGCCTTCTTTACTCCGAGCTGGAAGGACAGGTCCGGTGTATCCTCTGTAGACTTTGGTATCCTGTGACATGTTCTATGTGGACTGGGTAGACAAGGTGGGATGCAGCCGTTGAAATCAAACACAGCCACTGCATCCCTGAGCAGGACCCTTTAGCTGCTGTTTGTGGCTCTAACTGTAGAGCTGCTGCTCGGGCAGCTGCAGCCTCTAATTCTTACCTTGGACGACTTTATGAGTCCTTCTGGACAAACAAGAACACCTCACTGAATACAAACTACATGAGAATTTGTTGAGCGTACCTTTTCGGGTCAACCAACTTGTAGAGCTTCCCACTGTGTGACTGCGCCATTCTTTTACTGCTAGCTAGTATGTAGACTTCCCCTGCAAAAGTGAGACAGGCCAACAAAAACTTCCTGTTAGCTTTGCATGTCTACATTAAAAAATGTCTACATGCAGCATTCATGCAGGTCTTTGCATTTATAAAAAGAGATAACGTGGGACAGGACAGGCAGGATGAAAGGAGAGGACAGATGAACAACATAAGTGCAGCTAAAGCTTCCACAACGCTCCTCTTGCCAAGACACTTTAAGGAAAAGTTTAATGGGACAATTGGGTACTCATGACTGGGAAACAGGCGGATAATTTAATGAGGAACGAGCCTGCAAGAAAATTCCATACGGGGATAAATTGTAAACATGTGTCTGTGAGGCCCCTTCTTTGGGACTTATGATTCTAGCGTTGCTGGCAGAGCTCGATCCACTGCAGGAATCTATAAAAAGCTCATCAAATAATAACTCCAAGATCTGGCAATAACAGCCATCCAACATTTCTGAGGCCTGTGTGAGCAATTCACATCATATGTACATTTTGATTCAAAACAACACAGCTGACAGTTTACCGCTTATGAAGTGTCTGGTGGAAGTCCAGCTGGCAGAAGCGGCTGAGATGCTATCCATCTCTTCGTCTCCATTTACCTCAAGTGCCTTACCCTAATGCTCATGTTATCCTGTTAGCAATCCAGCCAATTAGTAACACAGAGCATTGCTGGGATGTCATTTTGGAGCCATTCAATATTCAGCCTAGTTTCCATGTTTTTGGACGTTGCTCTCACCCGACAACATGTTTTACACCTGAAAACATTCCTACCAAGAGCTACCATGATTCTGCTTCCTGGCCCTGACCCGGAACCACACTGTGACTCTACCGTCCATGCACCACTCCTGACCCCATCAGGCTTCCACCACCGTCAAGCTTGCTGCACCACTGAGGACCATTCATTCTGGCTGCATTGCATCATGGAGTAAAAGTGGCTTTTTCTAATACACCTAAAATGCTAAAGAAACACTGAACGACCTTTGACCCCAGTATTGCATTGATCTCATATATATTAGGTGGTTTTTCTAGTCATATTGAGCACTTGGTGCAAATTGATGCTCTAAACAAAAACTCTCCTCCATAACTTAGATCAATGCTATGTACCTTTTAGCCACTAGGGGCACTAGACCCAGGTTTAACGCCCCTGAAAGCAAGTGGTGACACTGAACTAGGGCTGGGAGAATAATCAATTTGTTTTATAAAGATTAAATTCTTGGAAAATCTAGGTTCTTTTTTTTTCCACCAATGGACTCCTTGGGCTTCCATAGCTAAGACTGACATCAGTATACATGTGAGATTAAATAATACTACTTATACTTCAACAATAGTATCAAGGTGCCACTTTATTTATCTCTTATACTATATCTGTTGGTTGTGTTTTTCTTTTTACATCTCTTTGCAGAAGCAGACTGAAGATGTTTTATCATTATCTCCCTTTTATCTCCTCTTTCTTTCATATTTTCTCCTTTTTCCTGTTTTTCCTTTCCTGTTCTGCTTACATTGCAGTGTCCATATAAACTGTAAAACTCCCTGCATATAATAAAGCAATTTATATGCATAAATCAAGCGGAACACTATGGCGATAGCCGTACTGCTCCACTTGTGAAAGCAAAATTTGTTGGGCCCATTTTTGGCATCAAGGCAATTATTCTTATTGCCACATTGCCAGGACACTATTTAAAAAAAAAAAGATATCAGTCCATAACTTTCCAGAGGGGACGATTGAAATAAGAGCTAGTTGTTGAGATTAATGACTGTAATTTTTCATTATAAAACAAAAAAAAATGTTGTTATGAAAGGGAGAAAAAAAACTGAGGTTAGATTTGTAGGCATTTCACCCAACCCTACATTGACGTGTCTCTAAATGAACCAGCCTCCCTGTGTGTTCTGGTTCTGATAGAGGATTAAATTCAGACCAGCAGATTGAGATGTCATCAAGTTTCTCGTTAACTAAAGGAAAAATTCATCTTCTAGATGAAATCATCCATCAGGGAACCAGAAATAAGTCTGATCAGCTAAGGCAAGGCTAACAACAACTATCAGCTTAGTTCGCTCTTGTGACAGAAAGCGTTTAACAAAGCGGTGCTCTTGGTCACATGACCCATTGAGAGACAGATCAACGCTCTGAGGTTACAGAAGAAGAGTTTATGAGAAGAGCAGCCCAAAGGAGGAGCATCGATAAGCAGCAGGAGATGAATATGGTGCCGACTAATCATTTAATGTCTCATATTAGGGTGATACTGGGGTCAAAGGTTAACCAGTGCTGCTATAAGTGGGTTGGATTCCAAACCAGAGTGGGAAGCTAGTTAATTTAGCCACAGTGCAGAAATGGCAGTGGCCTTCAGGGGCGTTAAACCTGCAAGCCAAATCAAGCGCCTGGCTAAAGGCTCCAGTGTTGCTTTAAGAATTACACTTCTGACTCTCAGTTATTCAGGTACTAATTATACTGGAGCCTAGTTTAAAATAAACCGGTGTTCCTAGGTTGACCTGGAGGATATTTCACCTCTGTGAAGATCATTATGTATTGAATGGCATCTCTAGCTGGGAAAATGTTATAATGGAAGCATATGGACAACTAAATTACAAAGAAAATTTAAAATACGTAAAAGAATAAAAGTAAAATAATAAACCCCAATAATGTTTTTGTAACGATTCATGATTTAAACACTAAATTTGATTAAAAAAAATACATCATGGATGATCTAAGAACAGAATAGAGGTTGACTGAGTGACTTCGTCGTTCATCAGAGAGGAAGATGGGATACTGACCGAGTTCATCCTCTCCAAAACCCAGGACGTGCCCAACGAGGGCAGAGCCGCAGGAGACCGAGCCCAAACACAGAGCCTTCTCCTGCCACTGCTCACCATCTGGGGATGTGGCAAACGGAGACCTCTGAAGGATCCGCAGGTTCCTGAGGCAAACAAAACACACAGAGTGTTCAAAAGCGTCTTTATCGGCCGCACAATCAGGCTACAAGTGGCAGAGTTTGAATTACTATCAGGCTGAGCTCCTACTTCTTATACTACAGTTCAAGGATCAATCTCCTTTTCCAACCAAAGTCACCACTGATGTTATTTAAGACCTCAGCTTTAGTTTCAAAACAAACATTGTGCCGGGGCTTTTCTTCAGCCGCAGCGATTCGCTCCAAGATTGTAATGAGACCCAGGATTCAGCGACCACACATTGTTTTAAACGCTGTGCCAACTCCTGATAGCGCACCAGCACAATATTTACTTCCTTTGCTTACTCGAGCATCAGAGCTTGACATCAGCAAAGTGGGATGAATTACAAACCGAGGAAAAGTGTGAACAGCACAGGACAGGATGCTAGTCTCAATTTACACTCATTGGGCAACTCTGCTGTGGTGATAGTAACAGAAAACTTGTTTTGCCTATATGGGTGTAACCGGGTTACAGCATCTGTCAATTAAAGGGACAGCTCCTTCATGGCTCCCTATTCTATCTGGTCCATTTTCCTTCTGATAATCTTATATTTCCTTATGAACTTTGATGGTTTTTGAAACCCTTTTCTTGCAGAACAGATGTTTTTTCAGCCCGTTTCCTGTTGGAAAAGGAATCTGGAGTGATTTCTGTAAAAAAAGCTCTCAGAATTAAACTCTACTTATAGAAACCTGGATCATTCTCCTTATGAAGCACATCTGAAATTAGGACTTTTGTTAAATGTCTGTCTTTTTTAATCCTTACCCATTTCTGTCTCCAAACACATAGCTGCCATAGAGTCTTCTCGACTGACAGCCCCTGTAGATGAAGCCCCCCACAGGTGGAGCCCCTCCACTGGACTGCAGGTCATAGACTGAAGGCTCGTTTTCTGTGAAGAACAAGGAGATGCAGGTTTAATTTAAACCCCACTGATAGACTGAAAACCTGCAAAAACTCCTCTTGCATGGCATCAGATAAACACTTTTCCCTTTCTGATAGGTCTTTATAAAATCTGTTTTATTTGTAGTCTGGAACATAGTCTCCACTTCACTGACCACCATAAAAGGACCAAGTAGCCGAGTACAGTTAGCTTCCAACCTATAAGCATGGCAGCCTCTCATTTTATTGAGTTACACTAGAGTAACAAACTACATCTGAGATTGTTTTGGAAAACATCTTGAGACTAAATCGATCATTTTAGAGACCTGCATGGCTTAACAAAAGCACGTAAAACTAGGATGACAAAGGAATAATGCTCTGATAAGGTTTCTTCCCTTTTAATAGGGAGTTTTTCCTCTCCACTGTCTCTACAAGCATGCTTAGTGTGAGGGATTGCCTTTGAGTCAATGAATCGATGTTTTCCTTAGATAGAAAACTTTGAATCAATTTCGCTGTATGATTTGGTGAACTGTAAAGTGCCTTGAGATGACATGTGTTGTGAATTGGCGCTATATGAATAAACTGAATTGAATTTAATTGATATGCTGCTTCTGGCCCCCACTCATTTGACCACAACCTCTTTGGCCCCGCCCCGTTCAGCCCAGCAAAAGTCAACCCAAAACAGCTGGACATATCAACCTCTTGCACTTTGAGGATTAGACCAACCAGAGAACGGGAAATGGCAGTGATGGCTGCTTTCAATTCCCCGCCTCTAGTGGCTTTACTATTTTCTTCCTGGTTTTGATGAGTAATGTTAGCAAAGCATCTTAAAGGGGAACATTCATGTTCTACTCACCCATAAGTCTTGTGTCATTTGGAGCTGTTCTGAAGATATTCCGTTATATCTAAGTAACGTCTTCCTATGGGCAACGACTTGAAGGCACAAACTAAACTGTTCATAATTTATTCTTTATGGTACGCCAGCGTGAATCACTGCCAAATATCCGCGGTTATATTTTTATCTTTTAAAAACGAAGCGGCGCATGTATGACATCATCCGCGTGCGCCAACTACCGTTCATTCTTCCTGTCCGGTGAACTGCTGCTAGTTTTCCTCACATGCCTGGAAGATGTCTAGTGCTACTACCACAGATGATCTCGCTCTCCAAATGGAATCAGACGATTCAGATTAGCTAGAATGAATATAAGGGGTAGAGCGTAGCCGCATGTGGCCCGGGCTGCCTGTTTTGACTCCAGTGCGCGCGTGTATGACGTCATCCAATATAACCGCGGATGTCTGGGGGCAGTGATTCGCCTACATGTTATGAATGCTGGCGTACCATAAAGAGTAAATTATGAACAGTTTAGTTTGTGCCTTCAACTAGTTCCCCATCGGAATATCTTCAGAACGGCTCCCTATGACACAAAACTCATATGGGGGAGTAGAACATGATGTAATAACGTTAAATCAAGGGGCCAATGTAAAAAAAAAAAAAAAAACGGCGTTCCCCTTTAAGGCAAGTAAAAAATTGGTTAAGTAAAATTATCCATTAAATAGTTTAATACAATCATGGATAAGTTCTAATAGCAGGAATCATGTTCTATAAAATTATGATGATTAATGTTAAATTTTGAACTTTTTTGAGCTAAACTATGTTAGCTTCACTCATATTTGCAAATCTAATTAATTTAAATCTATTTTGTAGTTTTTGTCCATTTTTGTGGTACAGCTGGAGGTAAAAGTGTCTAAAATATCAAACAACATGACTCACGCTTTAATGAGTCTTATTTTTGTCACAGCTTAAGAAGAACTAGATCCGTCCCAGCTGTTCTTTGCAGCACTTAGGCATCATCTTTACAGCCATTACTGTTCAGAGCTTTGAAATTTTTCTCTGGGACCAACTTCCACATTCCTTGGACTAAGACAAAAAGTAATCTGCTTCCAGTCATGCTGTTTTCCATTTATTCTTCATCATATGATTTCTAAATTTGCTTCTGAAACAATGAGCTGCTGTGAAATGAAAGCCATCTAAAACAACAGATGTCGGTTTTCATGGAATAAATATCAAAGTTTATTTAAAAAGATTAAGTCAAATGGAAACAGCGTCAATCCAACTCATGCAAAGGTTGTGCTTGGTTACTGCTGTGGACAGAACTAACTTTTTAAAACAATGAGATATTCCTGAACATCAAAAAGTAAATATTATGACTCACCATAATCCTTTCCCTTTGTAACTTCTAATATTCTTCCTGCTGATGCGTTTTTACCGCTGGCATCTGTGCAGAGAATAACAAGGCTGCCATTGTCTGTCTGTAGGCGATCCACTGCACACCTTCAGAACACAGAACACAACAAAGAAGTTCAACATATTCAGTCTTGTTTCTGCTGCAAGATAGCTTTCTGCTAGACCAAGCCAAGGAAATAATAGGTCTGGCTGTTTTTTATCAATTCATTTAATTTTATGTTTATGAAGATTAAATGTTTCCCCACAAATGTCTCTGTTTACTGATAAATTAGCTGCTAAAATTTAGGGCCTGATCTTCTGAAAGCCTGCATGTCTTTAAACAGGTGCAATCGTGTTTGTTCACACAGACCAGATCACTATAAAAGGTTCAAACTGATCTGTTTTTGAAACTCAGCAGAGAACGTCTGCAAACCTTTTTTGCGTGTTCGCTTTTATTAACATGCAGTTCATATTCTAATAACTAAACTCAAATTCATGGGTGGAGGAAGTGCAGATCTAAACATTTTCCATGTGCAAAGAGATTTTCCAAATCTAAAGCTGAATTGCTGCCACAGTTTTTTTCTTTTTTAGCACTTCTGAAAAACCGACACACAAACATATCTGCAGGCACTGCTGCCAAAAAGGAGGGATTGGTCTGATTAAAGAGATTCTGAGAACATGGAAACATATTTGGACCTACAGAATTAATGGAAAAAAGGCCTATGCAGGCCAGTGCTTATTAATGCAGTTTAACTCTTTATAGAGTTAAACCAAAATAAACAAAAAAAATTTATCTATCTTTTTGTTCCCCTTTAAATCATGCTGTAGTGTGTGTTCTACCATCTCAAAAAAATGTCTGTGAAAGTTAAAGGTCCAGGGGTATGGATGCAGATGCCTGACTTACCTGCCTGGGTCATGTAATCCATGTGCAAAGATCTCCGGTGGCTGGTTGGTGCTGTTAAAGTACGGATTGTTGGGTGGTATGGAGTAGGGGGACGTACAAATGTCTGTGTCCACATCTACCCTGAGGACGGAGCCGGTGAAATCGCTGCATTCAAACACACACAACCCTCTGTCACCAAACATGGTCTGAACCTTCGCATTAGGATTCTTTGGGGAGGTGATCAAACCTGAGTCCATCCATTTCCTCCATGTCGTCCAGAGTGATCATACCATCTCCCAGAATGATGTGCAGCAGACCGTCAGGAGAGAACAGGAGCTGACCTCCCAGGTGCTTCCTGTGCAGCTCGGCTACTTCCATTAGCACACGGACGGTCCTGGGGTCCACCTGGTTTGGGTTTTTCCTATAGAAAAAACATAGGCAACTCTTAACTTTCTTCATAGAGCAATGGAGACTTTCCTCGCAACTGCAACATATTCTCATTATCAGTTCATATGAAATCGTACAAAAAGTTATGCACAGTATTTTGTACGTTTCTCAGTATCAGTTCGTATGAAATCGTACGAAAAATTAAGCACACCATTTCGTACATTTTTGACGTTTTTCCTCGCAAAAACAGATCAGTGCGCATGCGCAGCCAGACAGACGAAAAAAGCAGATCCGCGGACGGACGTAAAACTGGGAAAAACAGTGTAATAATCTCTTCTTCATGTCTCTAACTAGGTTGCTTGCTGTTTTGTATCTTAGGGTTAGGGTTAATTGTATGTTAAATTCTATGTTATTTAATGGGGCGTAAGATTTGCACGCTCAACGATATCTTGTCTCGAGGCAAAACGTAAAAATACGACGAATTGCTAAGAAAAAAAGGTCAAAAACGTATGAAATTACTGCGCATAACTTTTCGTACGATTTCATACGAACTGATAATGAGAATACTGTTCCTCAACATCCCTACACTTTCATTTTCATTTACCTTCAACCATATTGATTCACACTAAAGATATTAAACAACAATTCAGATTTCATCTAATTACATAATAACTCAGAATATCATAAAAGATGGAAAAAATCAGAACTTAAAAAAACACTTTGGTGTCTGAAGACCTTTTAGTTTGTGGGCTGTGATGTCTTAGACAGGGAAAGCCGCTGGGTGGGGAATAACGCAGACATCAAGATGCTGCAGAGTCTAGCTGTGGATTTCGTCAGATAGAGACGTCATCTAATGCGTTGTAATAGGTTACGTGTTATTTCGGGTAATTCTAGGACTCTTAAAAAGGAGATTGCCAAAGAGAAAAAAACCCATATGTGCTCTGAGTGCAATTACTTCATAGGAATCCTCCATTAAAAGACTATGCTGCAGTCACTAGGACTGCATGGCAGTACTATAATTAAGTACATTAGACAGAAAAGTTTAACTCCTTCGTGAGAAAACTTAGTTATTTTAAGCATGAGGAATGATGAAGTGAGTGTGAGGTACCAGCCCAGGTAAAACACTCATCATCACAGAGGTGCTGCTCAGCAGAACAAATCTTAGTGCTGTGATTGCATTAGAAATCCACATTACACAAGTTCTCAGGTGTTTTCTCTGCATCTTTAGGTAATTGCAGTGTTGAAGTTACTGTTGCTAAAGTCAGTACTTAAACTTCGATGAATCTAAACTGTTTTTAAGAATCTGTTTGCAGAACTTTTTACAGTTTGTATCGTTAAAACAGACACATCTCTGCATCTTATTGGGTGTTTCTAGGTTAGACAGATGCTTATTATTGAAGAACTGCTGAGTGAAGCAAAATGTAAAAGATTTTAAATATGTTTGTGCCTTAAGCAACTTTTACAGGAGGTACCCCACCGCCTCGGCAGGACGCCACCGTTTTTACAACACACATGGCTGTTAGGTTCCTTCAGACCAATTTTTTTATATTTCTTCATTAAATTACATTATTTCAAAGGTAAGGAAATTTAGTTCTACTTTTTTTTCAAATTTCAAGCTCTCTTTCATAAATGACCCCTGACTGCTGTTTGTAAAGATGTTAAGACATATATATATATATATATATATATATATATATATATATATATATATATATATATGTAAATAAAACATGGAAAATCCTTCGTCATCTTTACCGTGGACAGGCTGCAGCCATGTCCCGAATTCCTCGTTTTCCAGACACTTTTTGTCAAAATTGGCATTTTCCCCATTCCCTAGCTTTTTCTCCACTTTTTTAGATAAAGCATTTTAAATGCCACAATAATCACATTAAATTAATTTTAATGAAAATTAAGGCCTTAATTTTAAAAATAATATTTTAATCACTTTTAATGATTTTTAATGACCTGCGGAAACCCTGTCAGAGTAACGGACTGATAACTATTTGGACATATGTGAGAAACATTTGAGTTGAGGAGCTCAAGTCTGCACCAAGAAAACTCTGTCATGGACGCTCATTCTAAGTGCGCTACCAGGCAGGTGAACACAGGTGATCCCTGCTCGCCACCAAACAGAGAAAGCAACAATGGATGCAAGTTACTGATTAATTAATTAATCTAAAGGTGATCGATCCTATCGATTCACTAACCATTAATTAAGCTCCCATTTTTTCAGGAGGATCTTCACATGAGATGTAGGGCTAAAATATTGTTTTGTATATGAAGAGTTAAGAGATTATAAATCGTTACGTTTGAACCATTTTTTGGTTCATCTGTATCAAATATTGACGAAAATAAACGAAAAAATCTTACACATTACTAACGGATTACAAACAGGGAGTAAAATAATGTTGTGTTGGTTGAAGGTGAATTCTTATTAATCATTTACATCATATGTTGCACCTCTTGCCGCCATCAGTATTTCTCATAAACTTTTTTTTGGATCAAATTGTCTTTCATTTTACATTATTTTTATTCATTTTATTTTATTTTTACTTCTGTAACAGTGCAACCATGGCATTTCCATCTTTCTTTATTTTTTTGTCCCACTGCTTGGATTTTCTGGTCCTTTAGTTCTGCTGCTGAGCTCTCAGTCAGCAGAACCTTGATCCGCGAACCTTTCAAGTTTTTCTTCTTCGTCTTCAATGTAATTTCTGCGAATTAACATGTCTGGGAAGTCATAGCCTTATATGGCATTAGTGGGGAGGTAATTATGCAGATTTACGTTTGATGGACTGCCTCCACCAGCCAAAGACTGAGCTCTTCACTATGGGCGATAGGGCCTTCCAGGCAGTCGCCCCACGGCTCTGGAATGCCCTCCCAGAGTCCCTGAGGGCCCCACAATCTGCAGGGGTCTTTCAGAAGCGTCTAAAGACTTTCCTGTTTAACACAGGCTTTAACACCCACAATTTTAAAGTCAGCTATATTTTATTCTATTGTCTGTTGATATTTTTCCTCATATCTAGTAACTGTTTTAAACTACCTGTTACTGTGGCATCTTGAGATTTCCTTTTAAATTTAAGTGCATTAAAAAAAATGTATTATTATTGTTACATTTCTCTGAAACACGTGCTCACTTATGCACAGGTAGACTGCATCAGGTTTATAAGGATAATTTACAAACATTTACTGAAGTTAAGAATGTTTTTTGAATCTTCGCTGGAGAAAAAGGAAGAAATATTAACAACAAGAATGTGAAAATGTTGGCTTGATGTTTTGATCATGCTTTTAAAACAGAAAAGTACATTTGATTAAAAATAAATAAAATGCACATTAAAGCTGTGTTTGTGGAGACTCCACTACCTTGAAACGGTGTATTCGACCACTCTGAGAATGTGGTCGTGTGGTCCTATGGCCCAGCGCTCTTGGTTGGTGGTGTAGGAGACGTAGAGCTTGCCATTCTTCTTGTAATTGGGGTGGAATGCCAGGCTTAGCAGGCCCCTTTCATCGCCACTCTGCAGTCAGATGAGAAACACAAAAGATCCAGGAGTTAATCATGTCCCTGCTTGGCTTCTGGAATCACCCCCCTCCGTCATATTCATCATCGCTAACATGCCAGCTCCACACACCCAGCACCCTCCTTTCTCCCTTTTTACGTGTCTAATCCTCTTTTATATTTGTCCACCACATTCCCCTCCACAGCTCAGCTTATTATCTCATTCTCCCTTCTCCGACTCGCCGTTGTTCCGCTTCACACCTTCCTCTTGAATATACCATTACAGGCCATTATAAAGCGTTTGACTCTGGGCAGAGCTGCACCATCTCTTCACCCCCCAGGCCCTGCAGAGCTGGGGGTTGCCTTACGCTGGCCTCCATTGTGCTGTGATTTGTGTGAGTAATCTTTGGGGGATATTTGTGAATACTACGCTGAGTGGCTGAAAGAATTTATTAGCTCACTCACAGTTCATAGAGAACACAAAGAGCGGAGTGCCTCACTTCAGCCTGTGCTTTCTGCTCCTTCCTGATTCACTCAGAAATGCATCGAAAACCCAAAAGGGGGGGGGGGGGGGGGGGGGCAGAGTAAAAGTGTGTGTGGGGGGGGGGGGGGGGGGGGGGGGGGGGAATAAAGGAAACCTAAACAAGGAGAGAGCTGCCAACTCCCACTGTCTTGGCAACATGTTTAGAAAACATCTAAATTGCTTGTGTAATATGTAAACCTTTATCTCACCCTTGAGGCCGTTACATCAGCTGTCACAGCCCTGGTGGTCTGCCCATCATAGTCAGCCATAATAATCAGCTATAGCGTTTCATTCCCCAAGCAAACAGCCCCTTCCTGCTATATACCGCATGTTTTCTCTGAGACTGAAGCTGAGCTGTGGTGGATGTTTACAGGTTCCCACTGTGTGAGGATGTTGCTCCGATATGGATGTGCGTGGTGTAGACTCACAGACAGACAGCAGAAATAAGTAATAATGAGAAAAAGACACGTCTTTGTTTGGGCGGGCCTCGGAAAGATCTGGCCTGTAGCGAATGCACAGCATAAAGCAGTCTACTGGATCTGGTTCTGTTTGGGGACCCACCTTAAACACATCCGTGAAACCGACTCGATGCGCACGCTTCATGATCCAATTAGGATAATGTTTTCACAACATTATAAAGAGAATTACTGAGATAGTTGCAGAATAACTTGATGCTCTGAAAGTCAATAAAATGAATAATAATAAAAAAGGTAAATTCCTAAAGTTAAATTAAAGTGTGCTTCATGGAAGGAGCATGATGTAAGGATGGCTTTCTGTTGATGCAAAAATGGCTCTGTTTGGCCAAATAATGAAAAAGCTTTAGATACAGAAGAGGAAGCGTGAACTTTGCTTTGAAAGGTTAGATCCATACCATGGAAACGGATATGCACTGACCCACATTCCCAAAATAAACCAGTGACAGGGAATGGACCAGGGGCATACAACGCGAGCCAATCGGACCACCGGGATACACGGAGCTTTACTGGGCTGAAATATTACCTCCTTGCTAATGACTGACTCCTTCAGCAGAGGAGGAACAGCAGGACTGGCACCAGAGCCATGGGGAACAAACACCGCCGTAGAAAACAGTCTGAGGAGGTAGCTCCCCCACAAGAACACAGAACGACACTTCGACTTTTCTCAGAGTAAAAAACACCATCTAAACTGCAGTAGAGGAGGTTTAGTTCCTCACAGGGTCCAGAGAAGCTCATCTCCAGTTTACCACCAAGTATCACAGAACAAATGAGGAACCATCGAAAGTCTGAGCCTGAGTGCAGGTTTATCTGAGATGCAAGTTATTGTTAAAATAACTCTTGGGTTATTTATGCAAAAAGAAAGCTGATAGAAGCTAAAAGCACATAGATAAACATGATATTTAAACGCCTCTTCAGTGTTCTAACTCTTCCAGGAAAGGAGCAGCATCTCCAGCTTTCCAAGCAATTGCCTCCAGGTTTTCTCCCAGACACCTGTTGCTAGTCTTCTACTTCCTCTGCTTCTCTAGTTAAAGTCTGACACCATTATACAGAAAGCAGAGACCTGGTGGTTGCTGTTATCTTAAGGTGAGGAAGATAAATTTCTCAAATAATGTGAATGACACTGACAGAGGAGCTTATGTTCCATCCTAGGTGGCATCTGTGCTTTTATTTGGTAAACGTCTCAATAGGAGGAACCTTTATAAAAGGTTGGTCAGCATCCTCTCACTAAATGAAAGGTTCTGTCTAATAAAGCAGATGAGATGGATGTCAGGTGTTCAAAGAGCATGAAGGCAGCACAGTCACCTGCCTTTGAGTAAAACCCAAACTACAATTTAACTCTCTAAGTTCTCGGCATTCCTTGTGTAGGCTTTAAATGAGTAAATAGTAGGACACCATCTCAGTCACAAGCTGCATACTGAAAGAGGAAAAATTAAGATCAAGTCTCTGTGGACCCATGCATTTTAGCTCTTAGCAATGAAAACAGAATTTGACTCTTTTCTATCCTAATTGGTACAGAAAAGAAGCAGAATTAGAATTGAATTTTTGATCACATATCCTGACATTGTATCAAACGTGTCATAAGAAGACATTTGCTGTGAATTGTTCCTTTCACTTTTAGGAGTGCAGCAAGTGTGTCCTCCCGGTTTTAAGCTGGTTAGTCATTAACATCTTCACCCCAATACTAAGGGTCACATGTGGCGGGTCTGAAGCCTGGGTATTCACAGATATATTAATGTGTTTACCGACATTGGGTCGAAATCAAGAAAAAATAAATCTATTCGGTTTCCCTCTTGTAATCTGCTGATTTTGCGTTTGGCTGGAGGAGAGCAGCCGACAGACATCTGGTGTCTGCGCCTCCCTGGTGGAGGTGTGCTGAGGTGTGTCTGTCTGTGTTTGTTTGTACCGTAGCATGTTACTGCTGTGAAGCGATTGGTAAATAAAGTTTTATAGCTCTGATTTACTGTAGTATTCAGCATCTGGAACCGTCTCACTGCTTCAGCTTGAATGTTGCTGATCCATCCATCTTTCACTATGGAAGCAGGAGCCCAAAAAAATTATGTTGAACCTGCAAACACCCAGGCATTGCTACTGCTTACTTTGCCTTTGAAAACAAATTTTACTGGTGAGACTGTTGTTATAAAAAGTCTTCAGGTCAACAAAAGACAGAAATAGTGGGAAAGCTAGAGGTATCCGAGTCCGACATTGTATCGCAAATCACTCCAATATCAAGCGAAAAATAATAATGGGATACATCAGCCTGCATCTAGAATCTATTATATATATATCTTTTATATATTTTACAGATGTAATTACTTTCAAATTATGACTGAGGAGCAAAGATGCAATAAGTCAGTAAGGATGTTTGAAACAGCATCTTATTGGTCAAATGCAAAAGTTTGGATTGGGCTTGAAGTGAAGAAAATAGGATCTGTAATTTAGATAAGAATCCAATTTATAAACATCAATCTGAAAAAGATAATCATTTATGCAGCAAAGTTACTCTTAAAACTTCTCTTTTATTAAGATGTTTTTTTTATAGTTTCCACAAATTGTTGGAACAAAATTCCTTCCATAATCCTTCACACTCACAACGGTTAATCCCTTTTCCTATTTTCATCACAAAATGCCAGCATGTAAATATTTATTTACATGTTTTCAGTATAAATTGTAAAAAGAAAATGAAAAAAAAACTTCATTCATAGATTCCTAAAGTTTTTCAGCAGGAGTGTTTTCAGAGCGAAGCGACTTTGGACTCTGATCCCATCAGAATTGCATCAGTATGCTGTAGCAGTGAACTAACAGGCTTTGAATCTTATTTTCTCAGTCATACCAGCTCTTCGTCTAACCTTGTTTTCTTCAGTTACTTTTTTATTTCAATGCTCATAATTTAAACGGCTGTTGATTAACTGTAAGAAAAGAAAAGTCAAGCTAATATGATCCACATCCTGCACATGTAGCCCTTTAGCTCTAAACTCGACCGGATCCACTTTGCTTGTCATCACCTGACTTCCCGCCAGAACGATCCGCTCTCCTCCACACTAATATGGAGGTAACGGGCGCGGAGAAATAAAAGTGCCGTGTATTTCGGACAAGCAGCGGTGCATCTGGGATGCTTCCAGATTCTGCTGAGGGGCGTACAGTATATGGTGGAGAAGTGGTTGGGCTTTTGGTCATCACAGAACACCCACAGAGAAGGTAGGAGCCTCCATAGCCCCAGCAGTCTATTGTCTTTGTCCAGTTTGTCTTAATTGGTCCTGGGGGATCCATGAAATGGGGGTGTGCAGGAAACACAGCACATTACAATCAAAGCATGTGCATGCAGCTGAAGATAAAGCTGTTATCTACTGTGTTCCTCCTTCTGTATAAAAGCAGCTCCATCCTGTTGATGCTCCCAGTAAACACCTCACCGCCCCCTAGTTCAGTCCATCACTTGGTTCTTGGGTTTTCCTCCAGCAGCCCTCATCTCAGAATAGGACTCCAGGGGTTAGCAAGGGAATGAGCCACATCTGATCGTCATGACAGCCATTTTATCCACAGCCAGCATGGACTGAAATGCGATAAGAGAGCTGAGAAGAGCAGGAAGCTCATCCCGGAGGGGGCAGTTTCATTTTCAAACGCTGCGCTACGTCTGACTCTTTGTAAACAGAGTGTCTTGTCAGCAGAGGAGCATGGGGCGTGCTGGCTAGATAAACTTCCTGTCTGGGAGGGTGCCCCCAAAACACATCCCCTCTATTCTATCTCCTATCTAAAGAATTTCTGGAATATATTTTTTCCAAATACAAACTAAGAAGGAGAAGGTGTTTTTAGAATGGGATCCCAAGGCTGAGACATGGAAGCTATTCTCAAAAATGACATCTGGATCATGTGTTCAGCGTCAGAATGAGAGCACAAACCTTTAAATGCAGGTTTTAGTCTGACAACGATGATAGCTGTTAGCATAAGCTAGAGCTTAACTGCCAAGTTTTAATGACATCTCTAGCCTCTGGGCTTCTTATATCACTTCATGCTCTTCTAACTCTGCAGGGTTAAGGTTTAACAATGTTTCTGTAAGGATTTGATCTCGTGCAAAAGACTGAAAATAAACCAA
This sequence comes from Cyprinodon tularosa, assembly GCF_016077235.1. Taxonomy (NCBI): domain Eukaryota; kingdom Metazoa; phylum Chordata; class Actinopteri; order Cyprinodontiformes; family Cyprinodontidae; genus Cyprinodon; species Cyprinodon tularosa. The sequence goes on from NW_024039551.1 coordinate 1,428,297, forward strand.
GATACAAGGTGTGTGATCTCTGATCTTTAAAGGGGGGTGCGGTTTGTGGATATTCGACCGTTAAAGATTAGAGCTTGTAGATGATCTGCCAAGATGAAGAGATCATATGGATCATTTAGGTCACATTCTATAAATTACAGTTCTATGCTGAACCACCAACCCATCTCATGTACTACGTATTCAATCTGACCCAACAATCATAGCGAATAACCGTTAGTGATGCACTTTCTTACCTACCTCCTTGCTTGTGTGTGTAGTGGTACCCGCATGTCCGAGAGCCGAACGGAGGAAAAACTCTACTTCCGTTTCGTGGTACTAGTTCGGCTTTTCCCCCAAAGTAATGTGCAAAGTTTGCTCAGACACGATTCTCACAACTTTAAAGAATTACTCAAAGTAGTTGATCAGCAGCACGAGCTCCTTGGCCAAAAAATATTTTTCCCACACTACTATTCCACTTCCCAGGTGTATTTTTATGTTCTTTGCATTTGTTAGGAACACAGCTTCTATTTAGATTAAAATCTCATTTGAAAGGGTCTTTGACCTAAAATGTCTGTTGTTTCGTGTCTTTTATGACTTTTTCACATACAGTAATGGTTTGGTTACACTGAGCAGAGGCTTGTCACTAATTCAAAAAAATATGCTTAAGATTCTGATAGAACCAAAATTGTAATCTTATAACCAAAACGTTGTGACATAACTTTGCCAAATTACCCAGCCCTAATCTTGCAAGTGATCTAAAAATCCCTTCATGTTGTTTCTTAAACATGTAACAACACATCAGTCCTTTGGAAATGGCAGCAGGCAGTTGAATATAACCCCCAGCCCCTCCCCTCCTTGCAGCAGCTCACCTCAAACAGCAAATACTGCCACCACGTCCCAAGAGAACATCCTCTGGATGTGGGAGGCAGACAAGGAATATAGGCTTAAACCTTTTTGAAGCTTATAGTTTGAAGGCTCTGGTTATCTTGAGCTATCTCTATAATTATGCTGCTATAGGCTTAGACTGCTGGAGGATATAGGGACCACTTTTCCTCATTCTGCTTCATTCTATCTTTATCCTCCCATTCTGCAGTATTTGTCAGTTCAACCTCTAACTTTATGATCTCTCTGCTTTTTTTCCTCATAGTAGCTTCATGAGTCTGTTCATGTTTGGCTGTGACTCCATCCTGGAGAGAAACATCCACTGGGCTGCTGCCATCAACACCATAGATTATAGATGAAAGAGTTGGACCTGTTTTTGCCTCTACATGTTCATCCAGCAGGAGAGAATCCTGCAAAGTGACTGCATGCAATCAGCTGAAGATTGCATCCAGATAGAAACTTTGAACCTTTAATCTGACTGCATGATCTGATTGAACTAAATCTATAAACAGTACTGAGCTGAAATATTGGGAAGTAAATTTAATATATACCACAAACTACTTGATATTGTAACCAAAAGAGGATTCTATTAAATGCATGACTCTACTTTTGGGCGGCCTGTCACATAAACCCTCTAATAATCCACTTAGAGTTTTGGTTGTAATATTAGAAAATAATATAAATGTTAAAGGGGTATAAATACTTAGCTGTCTAGGAACTAAACATAAACTTTTCATTTATTCTTGCCGTCCACACCAAGGCTGATCTCAAACATAAAAAAACTAATAATGAGTAAAATTCCTAAACCTAACAGACAATAAAAATACATGACACCACAGGACATAACTCAATATATAATCTGGGTTTTAATCTTTTTTGGGGGTTTTAAGTTCACCCTCAGAGTATCTGCAAAGTCTCACTAAGGTTTCATGACGACGCAAGAATAATCAAGAAAGATATAGAACAGTGGAACCAGGTGCTCTCCTACCTTCAGGTCGCTCTGCACCATCTTGTGGAGGTCCAGGAAGGGCTCCTTCATAAGTTCAAGGTTGTGGTTGAGTATCCTGACCAATCCTTCTCTCTCAACAACAAAAAGCCGCTGAGAGCCATCGCCGCAGTGCACCACGGCAACCGGCTGCCTCAGACCACTCAACACCTCCTGAGTGCAGTAGCAGTTGTGTTTGTGTTTCCTGGGAAACACGGAGGAGAAAAAAGGTCAAGGAATGATGGTGGTCCTCAATATTCCAGCTATGGTGGCGTAAGAGGCAACGGGGGATTTTAAGTTCCGAACAAGGAATGAACAGCAGGCAGAGAGATCAGCTTTTATGACCTGTACCCTTCATCTCTGGAGTTTAAAAGCCTGAGTAGAGAGATTTCTCTAAACCTCTGAGTAATTTAGAAGTAAAATCCCGTTTAAACGTCATCTTTCCTCTCTAATATCTAACCTGTGCTAACCATGCTGCAGATTTATTAGGGTGTAGCGATAGAAATAAAACCTCAGATCAAATCAAAGTTTAAAACAGTTTTGAAAACTTTACTCCAAACTGTTAAACATGTTTGTGAAAAAGGTGGCGGGCCTCGCCGCCGCAAGCAATGAAAAAGCAACACTAAGTGTTTGCAGCTCACAGTATTACACAATCAGCTGGTTTATCAGCTTTGAGTAAACATCTAAGAAGGAAAAGTGACAGCCTTTCTGGACACCAGGATTATTAGGAGGGCAGTGGTGTAAAAAAGAAAATCCTGATTTTACAAAACTGTAATCTTCATAAACAACAAATTTGATTAACTAATACAATAGATTTATCACCCAGACCTAAGATATGTTGTTTCATCACTGCTGGCCCTCGACCACGTGCAACGTCTCCCTCATGTACTATAAGCCACCAGGCTTAACTAATCCTTGACTTTACTGCGTTTTTATCTTTAAATACTTTTAAGTTTAAAGTGAAATAATTTGAAGCAGCCTCAATGATCTGTAATTGTTTTACTGGATATGTCTTTTTTATTTTATGTACCTGTCATTTATTGTGATGTATCTATGTTTAATGTATCTTATGTAACTGTGCTGCTTCTTGGCCAGGACTCCCTTGAAAAAGAGCTTTTTTAATCTCAATGGGATTTTTTTTTCCTAGTTAAATAAAGGTTAAATAAAATAAAATAAATCCCCCCGATTAGAGCTTGTTGTACATCATATAACCAAGATGCTAAAGGCAGATAGTGTTTGCACGTATGTATTTAAAATGCAAGAGTATTATTTACACTTACTAAAAAAAACGCTGTCCTGCCGGTTTTAGAGGTTTCCCTGCTTTAGCACAGCTGATTATATTGATTGCAGTAGATCAAAAGCCTGTTAATCAGCTGTCAATTAAAATCAGCTGTAATGAAGCAAAGAAACTTCTAAAACCTGCAGGACAGCAGGCCTCGAGGACCCGCTTTTTTGCAATAACTCGTTGGGTTGCCATAGCGACCCCTGCCACCGAGCTTAGGGGTTTCCACATTTCCAAAATTTTTGGTGAATTTAATGGAGCCGTGTCAAACTGTTATCTGATGGGGTCAGATAAAATAAAACGCTGAGAATTAGAGCCACAAACCTGCTGAGATCTTCTATCTTCTCATCTTCCAGGTAGTTGGAATCTTGCCCGAGGGGATGTCTCCGTTGATAATCAGGAAAACATAAACCGGCGCCTCTCCTCCCGTAGTACTGGCAGAACTCATCCACGTCAGCTTGGAACAGCTCTAGTAGAGACAGCAGACGCACACTTAGCTCACTGCTGAGTCTTCACCATCAAAACTACGTAACAGCTTATTCCTGAGGCTTTTATGTTGTTTAAATCAATGTTGTAGTTATATCCTATCGACGAAAATAAAGAAATATATCGTAATATAATTTGCCCGGATTCATTAACACATAATTAACATAAATATATAATTTTAGCATTAGCATTATCACATAACACCAAGTATTATGGTGTCATTTAGGCCTACAGCCTCTGCTGCTGCCTGGAGATACACTGATCCAATTATTGGCTCAGATATTGACTAATTAGCTGGATCAGAAATCAGATGAATGATGCGGATCCAACTTTCTTTCCAATCATTTTTTTTTTTATATTATCATAAACAACAATAGAGTTGCCCTAATATAGTCACTTCATTATAATCACTAATTCTGGTTTTCTAAAAAGTCAGAGCTACAGGTTTTTCATCAAAATGATAACATTTTCAGAAATAATACAAATGCAGAACGTCTACAATGGAGCCGAATAAGGGCACTAATTTTACTTATAAAAAAGTATATGTATAATTGTTTTTGAAATGTTGGCAGCTCCGAAATACATAAATATTTATCTCTGGATTATTCAAAAGGATTCTGCACCAGTGGAAATAGTAGGTTGAAGTCGCGTGAGACGGTGTTACCCAATCCTAGAAGCTCCGTGGTAGAGCTGAGAAAATGCGTCTTCTCTAAGTTAGATTTCGCATTTTAACCCGAAAGAAAAAAACAGGAAGTAAATTGAATGTGTTTTAGAGCTCTAGTGCCGAGTGAAGGAAGCAAAGACGTTCAGAAGGAAAGGGCAGGTTGAAGCTTCCCTTCTGAACTGTTAAGATTACGGCTGAAACAATCAATCGGATTAATCAATTATTGAAAGAATCGATGACTTTTTAGTAATAATTAATCGCTGACTGGAGTATAGAGACTCTAAAACAGGCCTTTAGCTGACAGAGTGACCCACTTAGAGCCGTAATAATACCAAAATTGTAAAGAAAATCTATTGACACTTTGCATTTAAGATAAAATAGACTTTTTCGTCTATCAATATGCTCTATCCAGAACTCAAATGGAAAAGTTTTAGTTTCACCTGGTTTAATTTCTAAAAAGTCTTCTCTAAGGAACCTTTGGCTTAAGATAAATGTTTGAACTGGATAGCATTAGCAAACCCAGCAACTGGCTAGGAAACAGTGCAGATTGAGACAGGAGGAGCTTGAGTCTGTCACTCACTGGCCAGGAGGAGTTCAACCTGGATTTTTGAGATAACAAATCTACATCTGCCCAGTTCGACTTAAAAATTGTGCTTGGAGACAAATTTCAGTATTTTAAATTTCACCTTTTTTCTATTAATTCCCATCATTTTGTTAATTCCCTGTGGCTCAAGGACTGCATGGTGTTTTAGTCAACAGATGTCCTTATTACAAAGGACTGCTTGGAGTGGACAAAGAAGCATTTTAACCTTTAATGTCGTACAAATGATATGCATAATATTCACTGCCCTCTTTGGCCACGCCTGATTTAGGCAACACTCCAAAAAAGCACAAAGTGGGTCGGAAGCATCATGATGGCAGGAAAGTAAAAGCAGGTTTACTAAAACTGATCTCACCTTAGATTTAACATCTGCTACGGTATATTTCCTGAATATCTTCAGTAAACAAGCACCAGAAAAACGCGGCAACTTGGTTAATCTTGGAAAACGTTGTGGCTGTTTTGCATTACCGGGCTGCATCCTGGAACAGCAAGCAAATTCAAACAATCGGCCTGTTCAACGCGGCTCGTCACCCAGAGTAAACAAAATGTTTCCATGGTGAGATACATGCCTTAGCTAATTTGTGAAACAACGACAAGGTGTTTCGCAAAGCAGACAAAAGGTGAGGCAGGAGTTATCCTACAGCCAGTGTGTTCACAGAACTGTTCTGGTGAGAAAACAACACGGTCTCAGAGGTACTTTGAGACCTGAAAACAACCCTGACAAGAAGGTTTCCTCCAGACGATCCTTTGGAGGACGGAGGAGAGCGAATACATCGGTGATAAAAAACACAAACAGGACTCTCCCAGTCCCTCCTTTCATCTCCTTCTCCTGCCACACACCGCAAGGGCTGACCGCATCACATACTGGAGGTGATAGGATATCCCCTCAAACATCTAAACACAACATGGAGATCAAACACACGCAGCGCTCCGGCTATACCACCCACACACCCGTTTCGGCAGTTATCTTAACCGTGCTGCTCGGGGACCTTGGGTGCAGGATGAGGGAACAAGCGGAGGCAGATATGAGGGGTCTGGAGGAGGTGGGGGCAGAAGTAAGACTCCAGGCAGTAAATATCTTTAAGGAGAAACGGGAGCCAAGTACGCTGCCTAATCAAGACACGGCAGTCAGTTTTATGGAAGCAGGACGATAGCTGAGAAATGCTTTAAAGGCTCCTTCTTTAACCTTTGCTGTCTGAGTTTGTGAATGATTAAAAAAAAAATCTAAAAATACGATCAAACATGTAATAAACTTTGTTTTCAAGATTCTGTTGAATGTGTTTAGAAAAGTTTAAAACAAAGGGGACAGAGAGGCAGGAGAAGGTGGCGGACAAAGGGAAACAGTGTCCATGCTCCTGGCTCCCCAGCGCTGAACTCATTCCTCCATCTGGTTATCTTCCAAGCCAACCTGGGTGGCCCACCCAGAGCACTTGACATCTTGATGCACTTCAGCAGTTTTACATACACACAAGCTTTGTAGAAAAATAAATGTGTCATTCGTCACCACATATGCTGACCTGTGCGGGGCTGAGCGAGGAGCAGGAGGAGGAGGAGAGGATTTCTCTCCTCTTGGAGCCTGAGCGTCTGTCTGTCAATGTCGGAGCTAGAAACCTAACTTCTCTAACAAGTGTTCTTCCTGCGCGGCGGCCTGTTCTCTGCGAGGGCGCTGTCACCGCTCTCAGCTGATGCTCTGGTGTTGAACGTTTCAAGCAAACAAACCGTTTGATGCGGGTGGATGTCTGTGGATGAACAAAGTGTCTGAAGCCGTCCTTGTCTTCCAGTTTGAGCAGAAAGTGTTTAGAGGGCGCCTGAAGCATTTGATCATTTTGGATGTGTTCTTTGAAAAGTCGACTATGGAAAACTGTCTGAAGAGCAGGTGCTTTCAGGTGCAGAGCAAAGCTGATGCATCATAATCTCTGCAGCTACTAAACCTGTCAGGGTCAAACAGAGAAGCAGAGCTTTTTAAGAAACAGAGCTTCCAGGAGATGTTTCCTGCTTAAAGGAGGAAAAAAGCCACTTCCTGGTTTCATGTTCACCAAGTGACATTACAGATAACCTGTGAGGAGCTATCCTTGGCCAGCTGCATACTTCATGCATGCTCTTCATGCACTTATTCAATCTTTAATTGTCCATCAGGTGATCTTGTGGAAGGTAAAGCTGGCACCAATATATCCAGATGCTGATCCAGCTTGTGGAATATCCAGAGATTCACCTGGTACATTGCTTCAGCAGGTGTTGATCCTGGCCAGGTTCTGAGATTCTATTTTATACTTTATCTGACTTCCTGCAAAATTCTCTCTGTGCTGCTTTTGGAGACCTACTGGACTTAAACTTTCTGAACTCAAAGGTTAAGGTGATCAAATTTTCACTTTTAATGGATTTTTTACTGAATTGGAAGGATTTTACATCCTCTTCCTCTGCTGTTATATATATATATATGCGATACATATTTAAACCAGGATTTTGCTGTCTGGTGTATTGAATTTGTCAGCTGCCTATTTGGTTTATGATTCACGGGGAAACTTAAAAACATAAAGAAATAATAACCCTTATCTTGTGGCTTACAGTGGCATTTTGCTTAATAAAAAGAACATTTTCAAAGCCTCTTCGAAGTCCTGCAGACATGCAGGAATGGATCTTCAGAGAACTGCAATGTAAAAACATCGTTATTCTCCTATTTGATCGGAAAATGGATAAAACCAAAAGCGTACCAAACATGTTTTGCTGGAGGGCTGGAAACCAGTGAGGTAACTGAACTCTGCATTTAAACACTAAAGTACATTATTCACTTCAGGGCTTTCTATTATAGATAAATAGATAGGATGCAAACTACTACCGATGGAAATAAAGTGTTTAAGGTGCTTAAAACACTAGGCAGCCACATTGGATTTTGAGGGAGGTGAGTTTTGACCCCTACCTGCCTGTTTCTCCTACCGCATCACTTAATGCACCATGCAGTCAGTGGAAGGGATCACACCCTACCTGTCTCTAAAAAAAAAATACACCCATGTCGCTATGGTTACCTGTCATTTATTTAGCTGCTAACATCACCAGCTTTTCCAAGTATCCTATATGATCCAATTAATATTTTTTCATCTCATTTTAACAGAATCTGACCATAAGAGAAAAGATTTAAACTACAGCAGAACTTTGTTTTCCTAAATATATAACAGTCTGTGTTAGTAACAGTTACACATAATACTCAGCTGTTTAAAAGTTAGGTATTATGGGTAACAATGTCCAATCAGGTGAATGAAAGTACTGCAGCACTGAGACACTGAAGCAGTGAAAGATGGAGAGACAGACGAAGTTCCTGTGAGATCAGGGTCTGAGGGAAGGTTTAAAAATCACAATACTGATGGAAAAGGTCCAGAAAGCAGGTGAACAGGTGAGGTTTGATGTCAGGTTTAGATTTTGAAGACAATCTTTAGTCAGTATCTCATTATTTCTGGAGAACTATAACAGTTAAGGTTTGAATTTGTTTGAATCTTAGGCATGCAGCCTGAAGCTGTTCTGTATGTTTAGCAACAGAAATGAGCATGAAAACCTGTAAATCTTTCAATTTTTATGATGTTATAATATCATGCAAGGACATGAGGGTCCGAGGCAGGGAATCAAAGTGAGGGAAAAGAGCAGAGCGACAGGTCAGACAGAGGAACCCAGATCAGGAGAACATTGAGCTGCTAGTGAGGAGCTTAGATGGATATTAGATAGAGGAGGTCTGACTTTTATTTACTGACCTACTTGGAGTTTAAGGAGAAGAAGAAAGCTAATTTATTAGACTTTTTATTGAAAAAACTGTGTTCAGTTTCAAGCGGTTTTACCAGCTGTTTTTATTTCAGGTTTACCATAAGAAGCCTAACATTGAGGAGAATCATTGTGAATATTGCTACTGGAAAATTTAGGTTTTTTTTCCAAATCATTTATATGTTAAGTTATTTTCTTTTCAGAAAATTAAAGAAATGGCTCAACTGCCAGTCAATCAACATAAATGCATTTTTGACCCCCCAAAAAACATGAAAACATTGAATAATTTTTTTCCTTCCTTTTAGTTTCGTAACATAAAATGATCTTTTATTTGACTCTTCCCTCTGGGAGGCGACCTTCATTTAAAGGGCAACAAAATTCACGCTGTGAAACCTGCTGGTAAAACATGAATGTTTGACAGAGTGAACGTCAGCAGCTGCTGATGTCACACAGTGAGCTCGTTTATCAGCTACCAGGGAAAATAAGGACAGAAAGTGACAAACTGACGTCACTCTGAGCTAAGGAAGCCCAAGGAGGTCATTAGTGGAGGAATATCTAGATTTTTTATTAACAAAGTTGATTAATAAGGTAAGGTTTCCAACATATTTAACTCCTTTTTACAGCCTCTGCTCTAAGCAGCAACAGGTGGATGTTTTCATCGTTTTGATGACGTTAAAGCTCGTTGGTCCAGAGTCCTTACTGGACTTTGCCGTTTCTGCTGTGTGGAAAAGTTCTACTCTACTCTCCTGCTGGGATCTGCAGCCGGATGCAGCATAAAAAGAACCAGTTCAATTCATTGCTGCAACTGGAGCAGCGACCAGTAGCTCTGATGGACGAGTGAAGATGGAGGAGTGACAAGCAGCTCCAAAGTTTTCCCAATAAACCTTTCTAATTCAAGTTTATTTTACTAACAATAAGATTAATTTCGCCTTGATAACAGTTAGAGACCCGATGGCGTCATACAGAGAGCAATTCTCTCTCTGCATCACGTCTACAGTGAGACTCTGATCCAGAGTCAAACTCTAAAGGATCATTCCAAACAAATTCTTATCTTAAATGTACAAATGCTTAGGTACGGCGAGGAGCGACGCTTTAGGACTGAGGTGAGGCGACAGCTGTGTCAATAAACTGGCTCTCAAAAAGAAATAAAATCTGCTGTGAAGTTTGACACAACAGAACACGTAAGAAGCAAAAACCAAAACATAGAGTGCTTCCTTTCTGTGGATGTTTGTATGGCTGACCACACAGGCCATGGTTAAAGCTGCATCCATCTCCCTTGTTGGGGCTGTAATTACCTGGTATGTGCCCCCTGCAGGTGTAATAGAACTCCCGGCAGAAGTCCTGGCAGAAGCGCGGCAGGTCCGGCTCTCTGTGTGGCACCCGATCCATGTCCAAGGAGTGGAACAGCACCTGGGCATTAGGGGAGCAGCGCGCACACTTGATCTCCTCCAGGAGATGTCCGCAGTCTGTGTTGTTGGTGGAGAAAATCTGGAGACCACACACAAAGAGAAGCAGCACCTTATTAAAAGGGCCGAGCGTTCGTTTGGAAACTTCAACTCATGTTACTCAGCATCATGTGGAGCGAAGAATCAGCCGCTACCCAGTCACATAAACACCAAACCAGGACAAACAGGTTAAAATCTCCTGCTAGTTAGCACCGGCTCCAACAGAACCATCAGTACAGGCCAGGGTTGCTGCAATACTATAATTTTAAACTTGATGTTGACACCATGAAAAATATTAGATACCCTTTCAGATACCAGGGGGAAAAAATAAAATAAAAACGTGAAGAATTTGGCTGTTTTAATTTCAAGATGAAGCGTTTCTTAAGTGTCCAAATAAATCCCAAATGAATAACCCAAATATAACATGATCTGACACACCACAAATCTAAACTTAACTAGGGCTGAAACCATTGGATAACTCGTGATTAATCAATTATTGAATTAATCTTTTACTCATTGATTAATGATTTGTTGCTAACTACAGTAGAGAATCTAAAACATGCCTTTAGCTGACAGAGTGACTCACTTAGGGCTGCAATTCTACCAAATTTTTAAAGAAAATATGGAAAAAATTTGCATTTATGATAAAATCAATATGCTCTATCAAGAACTCCTCAAGGGGAAATGTTTTAGTTTCATCTGGTTCAATTTGGTAAAAAGTCATCTTAAAGGAAACTTTTGCTATCCGATTATTAATCGATTATTCGAAAAAATAATCGACAGATGAACAGATTTGCAAAATAATCGTTAGCTGCAGCCCTAAAAAAGTAAAAAAGCAAAACTATGAGAATGACAGCTGCCTGGTGTCAATATCCCGTCATATTTGTGATGTAAACCTGCTGCAGACGCCGCTAAAGCCGAACAGCGTGTCTCAAACCTAAAGATGTTTTTATCAAGCAGGAAGGAGGCAACATGAGCTTTATCTCTCAGGACATCCAGGCATCCCTGACCTCAACATTTAAAAAACTTCAAAACATTTATGAAGCTGCTGATCCAGCCTGACCCATGCTATGACATAAGGGGTAGAAAAAAAGCCTTTTTTTAATAAATAAATCACAGCTAAGTTTATTCAGACTTTACAACATCTACTGCTTTAAAGTAAACCACAAACTTTACTCTTCCTGCTGGAAGAGCACGGCGAGAAAGGACCCCATCCTCTGCCCAAAATCCAACCCAAATAGAGTCTAAAGCAGAGTCATTACGCAAAACTACACCAGGAGGCAATCCAAAAGATATTAGCAGGATTATTTACGTAACAAATTATCTTTAATAAAACACAATGTAATCTGTTTAAGGTCAAACGCTGCGCTGTTTGGGCAGCCAAGCATGCCGGTGGTGTTTGGCTCTGTGTGAGGTCCATGTGTAAACACCAATTTGGAGATAGGCAGGCCCATCGTTCCCACTCTGGTATCAACAAATTAGCAGTCTGTCGAAGTCAATTAAAGCAGGGGACCCAGGGCTAACATATGGACGCCTTAAACTCGCTCGCTCTGCAGAACCGGCTGCAGCTCTGCACAATACCTGCCGCTTTAAAGTGGCACGGGGTTCTGTTGGTGCAGGAGGTGCTGGAGACCCTGACAAAAACCCGATGTTCCGGTGCAAAAATATACAAACATACAAGGAAGGAATCTGCCCTTGGAACAGGAGAAAAATCTTATTTATTATTCTGTTTTGGATGGCGAGCTCCGACCCGGATCACGTTTAGTGATATCATTTATCACGCTGTGCTGAGAAAGCAGCTCTGCGGCTTGAACCCACTGTGTGACACTGTATGTTCCTGTGTCACGGTGCCGTCCAGCGTTGTGGGCATGCCTGCTCCGCTGCTCTGAGGTGCCCATTGATTCTGCGTGCCATGGCCTGGCACACGGTCCACAGAGAGAGGCATCTGTGTGCTCTCAGCCGTGCCCCGTGTCCATATGTTGCTGGGACCCACTCCAATGTTGCCATCATCCAAACCAGAACAAGCGGCCCTTTGTTTGTTGGGCTTTGCTCAATCTCTGGAGGCATAATTCCCGAAAAGAGAAAGAAAATAACAAGCTGGCTAAAAGTGGACAGAACCTTCCACACAGGTTGTCAGAGATCATTACAATGGAGTTTACAGAGCTTTAGAGAACAGCCGTAAGGTGACTGTCACTGCATCACCATGTTCTCCACTGGTAAGAGTCAGAGATCCCTTCAACTGGGATTTCCTTGCTCTTCTTATTCTTTAATAAACCCCAGGGCAGCATCCAAAATCACTTTTTTTCACTTTTTTTGATCAGAAAAACACAGAACCATCTCTTCTGATTTACAAAGTTCTGTTCAGCTCCTTTCAACCCAACACTGTCCTGCACAGTTAGTGTGAGCCTCAGTAAGGATGGCGAGTCGCTCTGGTTTGATTAAAGCTCTCAGAGCAGGAAAATACGTTGTTTCTGTTGTACAGGCAGAGGGGACTGAGGAGGAGGTATTCTATCAGGATTAAAAGTAATGTTTGTAAATGTAAAGACGCACCGTTCGTTCTGTGGTTCATCGGATCAGGTGAAGCTCAGGCATCGCTGCTCCTCCATCTGTTCTCCTTTGATAACGTTTGGCTCGAATCGTTATTAAAGGTTTTCTTTTTGTTTAAACCGAGAATGATGTAACATATGTTATCTTATCATGTAAAGAAGGAAGAAAAAAAAAATTATTTGAGCTCCAAAAACTGACCCGATAAAAAAATCAGCAGTACATATCAAAATAATCTGCATCTGGATCAGTTGATATCTACGGGTCTTTGTAGGAATAAAGCTGAAGCTGTAATCCTGAAAGTAAAAAAAAAAATAATAACGATTAAACCCAGAATTCTAGGCGTGTCATCGGTACCAAGGTTACGCTTTCAGAACCACTGAGATTCTAGCTTATACCAGCCAATAAGGTGTCAATCAAAAGCCAGCAGCCCCTCCTCCACATGTTGCTGAGCACTGTGGGTCAGCGGGCTGAAAATAAAACTGATCCTAATCCAGCTGTTTGGAAACATCTGGAAAGGCATGAAGTGGAAACAAAAAGAGCGACTACGATGATATTGACATTCTGATTACATTTTTATATGATGATATTTGCATCATCGTATAAAAACCTGAAAGGGGGGAACATTCTGCTCAGTTTGCACTTCAAAAACTGTAAAACACCATTCTCTGCAGCCCTGGTGTCAAACAGGAAATAACATCTCAGAGTTTTATATTAAAGGCGTTAAAAAGATGAGGGGGAGGTCTGGGAAAAGGTGTAAGTTTGCTGGTCAGGAGGAAAAAAACAACACAACATCCTCTGAAAGCTGTTGGGGGGGGGCTTCTCCCATTAGTGAAACCAACAGGCACAATGGTGTTGTTGTTATTCTTTAGCCATAATCAGTGGAGGCTCCGTGTGTGGGCAGAGTATAGGGAGGAGGAGACCTCCACCCCCCACCTCTTACTTGCATGACTTGAGCAAATTAAATGATGCAATATGGCTTTTTGAGTCACACAAAGTGAGGAACCAGCCAGCATCAGGAGGAAGGCAGAGGAGGCTCCGCCGGGTCTCCTCTCCCCCCGGACTGTAGGGAAGCAAGCCGCGCTCTGAGCGCACAGCTCCGGGTTAAAGCAGGGGAACTCTCCTACCTTCAGCTGGAAGCAGGATGGGATCAGGCGACTGATTGCCATGGTAACGCAGAAGCGAATTGGACACAGATAAACGTTACACCAGCATGTTCAAAACACCCACCTAATAACACCGCGGCTTCTTTCAATTAAATAAAACTAGTTTGGTTTAATGAGCAGCCTGCAGATATTCTAGTTTTTTTTTTACCCAAACCGGCAGCATCCCTGCTTGAACCTACCCGGGCATCCCCGCGGTGCAGGATCTGATAGGCGGCTCTCCTGGTGGGACAGCAGGAAACGCGTGGGTACAGCCTGTGGCAGATCTCCCCGCTGCTGCCATCCAGCAGCACCTTCCGCTCCCTCTTCTTGAGGCGCTTGGGCAGGCTGCCGTCGTAGCATCGCCTCCTCCTGGGGCTCAGCTCGCCTCTCTCTCCGAACTTTGCGTCCCCACATTCCCACACGTTCACCGCGATGGCCAGGACCAGCACGAACTGCAAATGCTTCATGCTTTCAAAAAAAAAAAAAAAATAAAGAAAAAAAAAAATTCTTCTTCTCCTAAAATTTCTCCCCAGCAAAACAGTTTATCAGGTTGAATTTTTTTCCAAACAGCAGAAATACTGTTATCAATAAATTAAACTGTTCTTGATTTAAATGTCTGAAATAAATGAACAAACTCCTTCCTCAGAATAAATGTTTTAGGTTGACATTTACAAAGGTAAAATAAAAAGAAGAAAAATAAAATTTATCCTAAAGAAATGTCCAGTAGAGAGGAGGCTCCTTCAAACCGGCTCGGCAGCTTCGGAACTAAACAACATGAGGAAAATAAAAGTTGTCTCTAAGTGCTCACAGCGCTCACATGTTTTCTGCTGCTGTTTCCTCCTTCTTTTTAACCAGCGCGCGAGAAGCGGGGCGAGCGCACTGACGTATGACTTCACGGGGGCGCGCCTTGGAATCACGGTCGCGCCCACGTCGAGGTGGAAGGTTTACCTGGCAGCGCGTGCTCAGCTCCACGCTGCCAGAACAACCATCGGAAGCAAGAGGTTTTATTATTGGGTCATTTAGCTCGCGTGGTCGCGTTGTGACGTCACACATTTCTGTGATAATCTTTAATTTTTCAGCTGATCCAAAATCCATCTGAGGAGCAGAACCACCAGCTGCCATCATCATGGGCAGATTTCTGAGATTCTGCTCAGAGATAAAGGCAGTGGTGTCAAAAGCACACACATTTGTTACTTAAGTAGTAGTATATGTAACGAAAGTAATTTATCCGTGGGATTATTAAAGTATTTCTGATTCTGATTCCTGGTTGATGGAACAGGTGTTGTGAATGAATCGGTTCCCAGCTTGAAAGAGCTCCTGCACTCCAAAAAACATTCTACAAATGAGTAAAAATGTTTTAAAATAAGTGTATTCACCCTTAATGTAAGCCAGAAAATAAGATGATCTGCGAATTGAATGAGCATTTTTACCCTCGAAATAAGATAATTAGATATTTTGCCCTTAAATAAGAGACTTCAGTTGTTTTTTTCTTATTTTAAATGTTAATGGTCTTATTCCATTGGCAAAGTGTCTGCTCAATTTAAGAAGAAATCCACTTATTTTAAGAAATAATTACTAAATTAGATTAACAGTTTTTGCAGTGTGTGTGTCTCTGAATGTGTGCATTGATGACTGAAAGCCATCTTCTGCCTCCATTTATCTGTTTACTACAGTGTGTTGAATTCATGTTAATGTGGATTTAAAGACATTTCAATTAGTGGAAAAAATTGCAGAGGGAAATAAAAAAAAAGTCTAATCAACCAAAACTTTTGAGACCCCCATGCAGAACCTCCGTGGACCCCCTAGGGGTCGCGGACCCCCTGTTGAAGACCTCCAGAGTAAAGTATAGATACCTAAAAAGTGTACTTAAGTACAGTAACGAGCAGTAATGTAACCAGAGGTGGGTTAAAAAGTACTTTTAGTAGTTTTACTGGCTATTTATCGCTTCTTATAAATAAAAAGCTTGACTGCTCCATCCTGATGAGTAACTTTACTAAAAAACAAACAAGATTGTTGAATAAGTGCTCCAGACAAACTTTGTGTTAATTTGAATTTGAGTCTTTTTTTGTACACAGGATTCCTTACAGTAAGGAGTAGATATTATCACTGGTTTAATAAGTTTAATGTAAAAATAAAATTTGATTTGAAAAGTGTTTCATCTGCCTAGAACTGTTTTTTTTCTATTACAGTTTTTTTTATCATTATTTTATTATAGTTTTTGAAATAACAGAATTCAAACTTAACTTTATATGTTGCTCTGTCATCATTTTAACTAAGTTCTCAGGGACCCAAACAGGGCATCTAGGAGCCATTTCCACCAGATGCCAAACAAACCTAAATCCTAAACACAAAGCAGGTTCATATCCAGGGTTTTTTTCATCTACCATATCTGATGACATATTTAAAGGTTCAAACCCGAAACAGTAGGAGCCGCTTTTCTACAACCCTTCATCCTGACATCGCCTCTGACTAAAAAATAACGATTTTTTTTCACTTATCCGCTTGAGGCAAAGAGTGATGCATGAGGGAGAGGCGTTCAGGCTTTTCTTGGCGAACGGCGTCACGTTTGGAGGAAATTACTCTGAGCCTCTCCAACCAGACATCCTCTCCATGAACACAACCTGAGATCCATGAACACCAACAGCACGCTGGGTGACAGAAGTAACAAGAAAAACCTCCACTTAGTGCTGAAAATAAAAAAGTTAGGTTCTCTCTCTGCAAGAACTATAAGAACATAAGGAACACTTGATTGCAAAAACTTGCTTCTGATGTAATCAGCACTGCAGAAGCTGATGAGGGCAGGTCAGTCTATTAGATCATGCTTATAGTTTGGTTTTAAAACAATAAATCACTGAACTATAGACTCTGAAAATAGAAAAAAAACTGTCTGACGCTTGCATTCCACAGGTATTATTATGAAGCACTTCCCTCCATTAAAGACATTTCACCCCAGCGCTGCGTGTCATGAGCCCATAACATCATCAATCACTACTCACATCCCCTCCATGGACTGCTGCCCCTTAGGAAGAGGCTTCGCAGCATTTGATGCAGGACTTGCAGGCTCTGCAACAGCTTTTCCCCCGCTGTCATAAGACTATTTAAACTCTAATCAAGACACAAATCAAGACTCTGCATCACACTTTTAAACATCAAATTTGCTCTACATGGCTCATTTTTAATCCTTTAAATAGAACTCAACTCAATGTTTCCAGTGCATTTGCCTCATATTCTTCTGATCACTGCTTCACTTTAAACATTGAAAAGTTTGTTTCACTGCTAAGCTGCTAATTGACTTCTGAAAAGCTGTATGCATCGAAATTTAATTTTGTATACACTCTGTTTATACAACATGACAATAAAGTTTGTCTAAGTCTAAGTCAAAGAGGAAGTGACTTTTACAATGAGGCTCCCCTTAGTTATGGCTAATAAATTGCACTTAATTCATATGTAAACACACTGAAACTCCCTCATAAGTGTTTATTATTATTGATTACAGTGGCAGCCATTGCAAAATGGTCCTTCCCAGTCAAACGCCAGCCGAACGGCAGCCCACTTCCCTGCAACTCCCAGCAGAATCCCCTCCAACTTCCAGCAAATGGAGTGATGCGCTATTTCTCCTGGGCGTGCATATTTTCTCTGACTCCACCCTTTCACTAAATTATAGGGAGACAGTGCTTCTCTTCAGATCTTAATGTCCACAAATCATGACAGAAAGATATTTTAGTACAAAGATTGATGTTTAAAAAGGATTTGTAGGGGAAAGTGGGGATATTTGGAATGTCTACCGCTGTTATTACGGGTTGCAACATAATCTGTTCAACTATATATGTCATCTAGTGTTGCTGTTATTTATCATTTCAATCCAAGTTACCTTCTTTTAAATTAGCATTTGTAAAAAAATTTAGCATATAACAAGTTTAATGCATAGTGAACACTTGGAAATGAGCTGTAAAGAGTTGACAGAGGATTTCATTCCCCATCTGTTAATTATTTACTGGCCTTATTGTGAAGTGCTGACTGGCACCGTGGTGGGTAAAGTATGGCTGACCTACTGACAGGTAACTCTTAATTTTTCGGGTTTCCTGATAACAACAAATGTTGAGCAATTCCTCCTGCATTACCCCCTCCAGAAAAGTCACCGGATAGTGATCTTTAGGGGGGGTTAGGGGGAAGTTACTGAGAAACAACAGCTCTCACTTTTTTAGAACAGAACCTGAAATCATTAACTTCAGCAGCACCTGTTCTTACTTGGGGGTCCGTAGCTCTCAGCAGATTCCCGGCTCTGCTTATCTGCAGGAATCTGGAGCAGCTGGAATCCACCAGTGGTTCGTTTGATTGTGGGTTATTATGGAAATGACTTTGTGAGCTATGAAGCTGTGGCAAAAGCCCTCTCCCTCTCACACACACACCCACAGAGTCTTTCCATCACCCGAATGGAAAGGTTTCAGGACTAAAACGCTTCTCCTGTTTTACGTCTGTAAAGGAGCGAGGGAACAGAACCAAACAGAGAGAACAAATCTGCCACCAACAGCACTGTCACCACAAACACCATCTCCAAGAGCAGAGAACAACTGCATTGTGGAGCAGCATGAAGACATGTGGGATGCAGCTGTGGACCCGAGCGGAGTGAATTTATGAAGGACAGATAGACGAAGAGAAGCACAGCTTGACAGAACACACTTCTGAGCTGAGGGAGCCAGAGCGGCCCTCTGAGCACCAACAGAAATCCAAAGAAAATGTCCAGTTTGAATATCTGACATGATAACTTATATCTGCTCGCATTTGGGTAGAAATCTCAAAATTTAGCTTATTATCTCACTGAGGCAACAATCTGATGAATTCTGGGTTAGTTTCTGATCAGCCCAGGTAGTAATTGTCTCTATCCGATCCGTTCTGCGCATACACTATCCAGATATACATCTGGGTCGTCCTCGATTTTATTTAAAAAAAAATACCTAAATGACTTTTTCCCTCCCCAAAAACAGTAAACATACTAAAATATAATGTGTTAAAGGTTAATAATGTGTTTCCTGAAAAAAATAAATGCCTTAAAATCCTTTTTGTTTTATCACTCGTCTCTGCCTCATCTGCACCGGAAATGGGATCCTACGCTACTTCTGGTGGCTAACTTTTTCGGCTTTGGATTTAAGCATAAATCTAGTCTTTTTGAGTTTTATGTTTTCGTTTCGTTTTAACCTTATGCTATATAGTGCGTAATCTAAAGAAAGAAACAACTAAAATGCAGATAAACATGGTTTAATCATATTTTGCTGGACTGCTCTGAGCTTGTCTGATGATAACGTCAGAGAAGCAGTTCAACCAAAAAAATGTAAAAAGCATAAAAATTGTAAATTTTTTAAAGATGTGCATTAGCATTATTTAGTGAGTTAAGGATAGAAATAAGCAGTTTTAGTGTCATAATTACATTATTTATGGACACCAGGATGTATATCTGTCCGCGCTTGTGCAGGGATGTTCGTGCTTCCGGGACGGATCAGGTAGTGACAGTAATAAATGGTATCTTTATTAAATCCATAGTAAGCACCTTATTTTAAGCTTTATGCTAATATGTTCACATGCCAAGGAAGCTCCTTGGACTTATTGTAACTAACTCATAGACTGATCTTTGTTGTTAGTAATAACTTCATAAAGAGAAAAATAATATTACTAACATTTTAAAAGCAGAACAGTTTCAGCTGATGCTATAGCAATTTTTTTTTTTCCATCTCAAGCCTCAAACAGTTTTAGAAATTAGATGTAAAACTTGCTTAAGAAATAGTAAGGATACTCATATGTTTAAAACCTTAGCATCTAAAATAATATCAAATCATTTAAATCCAGGACAAAGCCCCCCTATCAAAACAGTAAGTAACCATGCAAAAAACATTTCATGATCAGAAAATAACAGGTTTTTTTTATTAATATGTGCCAGAAATTTATTCAAAAAATATAATGAAATGACTTGAAGTTATTCAAAACTAAACCAAGTTTGTTCCAATGAAATCTATGCAGATATTATTATTAATATTATTATAACATCACATCTCTTTTGCTGTAATACACGTAAAAATAAATTCACAGGATAATCTATAATAATAAACGACGATTATCTATAATATATGATAACAATTTGTAATAAATTATCATAATTCCTGTTTTTCTTACTTCCTTTCCTAAGCTTTCAGATTTCAAATGTTGAATTTCAATTTAAAGATTTAAATTGAAATTCAACTAGATAAACAATCATCACTTTGATAATTTTGTGAAAAATATTACAAAGGTGAAATAAAAATGGCGTCAAATTAGGTTTGAGAAAATGCAGAATTGAAACCCAAAACCAAATTGGGTAGAAAGTATTAGAAAAAGATGTACGTTGAAATCGAACAACCTTTGTTTATTATAAATGTTACTACAGAGAAACAATCCTAAAAGTCACTTCTCTGCTAAGCATGTGTTCCTTTCCTCCATGGCAGCCATCTTTGTTCTGACAGCACACAGCGAGCAGCACTGTGTTAGCCTCACACCTTCTTTAATGGCTGGGCTTTGTTTGGCAGCCATAAGGCATACAGGCCTCTGCAAGTGATCACAATGTCATTAATAGTCCTGACAACAGCTTAATGAGCCTCGGCCATCTGTTTGTTCAGGCTTCGGGGAGGAAAAAAGAGAAAGAGAGGAACAAGAAAATAAGACGCAGTAGCAATTTCCAGTTGTGTGAGGGCCTCTGATTTCCACTTGAACAGATCCAAACACACGAGGACGTTTTAAGTGTAGTGACTTATGTAGCGTCATCCAGCGTGAGTCAGGGACTGAGCCTGGGCCGTCTGCCCAGCATCAACAGCCTCTAAATCACCGGCTTCAGCCATCAGACCACACAACCTCGCTTTTAGCTTCCTCACCCCTCCTTTGCGCTGTACCACCCTGGAGTGTCCTTAGGCCTTGTTTGGCTGAAGTATACACATGGCAGAAGTAAGAAAAGCCACCCAGGGCTCCCTAATGCAGTGGCACGAGACACATGTTGCAAGAGGCAGTGGTCCCTCTGACAGCTGAGGGCGCACTGATACATTGCGTGTGAATACAGCCGTACCGCCTGCCTCTGATCAGTCCATTTGGTATCTTCTATTTCTGTCTTTTTTTTTGCTGAAAAACAAATAAAAACAGTTTTCCACTTTGGACAATCAGGTACTAAAATATTTAGCAGCATCTCCTAAAATTATTCTAACGCCTCTAACTGTTTCATAATTTTCATATCTCAATCGCAAATCTTTGTATTTATGAGATGTGTCGAAACAAAGCGAAGCTAACTGTCAAGGAGAAGGAAAATGAAGCCAAGTGAGACGTGGAAACTCTGGAGGAGCTGCAGAGATTCATAGCTGAGGGGGGAGAAAGAATATCACTCCTGTACTTCCCAAATCTGAACTTAAAGGGAAAGTGGTGAACAAAGGGCAAAACAGAAAGCCTGTTTTAGAAATCCTAAAAATCTTTCATCATATTTTGAAATACAATGATCTAGAAATAAGTAAACATTTCTGAAATTAGGGTGTACCCCTAACTTAAGCAGGTAAATCAGATGCCTTGGTATTTGAATTAAAATTTTTACTCTTAAGATAAGATAATTAGATAACATGCACTTGAAAAAAGACAATGCAATTGTTTTTTTTTTCTTATTTTAAATGTAAATTGTCCTGTTCCATTGGCAAAGTGTCTCATTCAGGAAAAAATTCACTTATTTAAAAAAAAAAAGTAATCATTCAAATTTAGATTTTTGCAGTATGTGTATAAAAAAACACAAAGAAATGAAAAACTAAAATAGTTTGAAGAGCACACCAGTAAATTATTCCTAAATTTTGTCATTTGGGCATAATATGGAGCCAGCAAAACTATACTTGACCAGTGTCAGCAGACTGATCGTCATATGAGGAGATTCTTCCCTGCATTCCTTCGCCAACAGCAGATATGAGCCAAATCTGAGACAAGCATCTGTTCTGCAGTGGTGAAACATAAAGCCGGGAAATATGTTGGACATCATTAGTTTGTACAACAAGGGACAGACGGTGAAATACCTTGCAGTCTAACAGAAGTAGGGACATCTGGTCGTCTTGTTTGGATCTGTCCTCTTTTACTTCACTTTAATAATACTTTGTTTTCATAGAACAGAAAAGGCAATTCCTCTCTGTTTCAGGGTCTTTGGTCCGGCCCGACTCATATGGTAAAGAATCGGACAATCCCCCGAAGGCAATAAGAGGCTAATGTGCGTGCTGCTGACTCTTTGTGGTCGGCTGTCTGTAAAAGATTTTATCGGGATGAAAAAGATCTAGAAGTCCTGTTTTAGGCCCAGCACATGTATGTGCAAATAGCAGATTAATTACAGATAAGAGTCACCGCTCTGAAAATGGTTTTGATGGGATGGGGGTGGGCGGCTGGTGGTAAATGTTTGGTGTGGGCAGCAGTGATGGTGGTCCCTGACTGCTGATGCCGATGTCCTCTCTCTCCTTCCCTCCCTTTGCTCCCTTGTTTCCAGGATCCCGTTGTCCTCGACCCATCTGTTCCTGCTTGGCCTCCCAGGCTTTCCATCAGGTAGGCCTCAGCAGCTGAATGCTACTTTGACTTCCACCATCTGAATTTGTCCAGCAAAGAGACTATGTATGAGTCTGAAAGGTGTTTTACAAAACCTGGTCTGTGACTGTTGCTGAATAATCCTCCTGAGGAAATTCAAACATTTCTATGGAACATGTCAGTGGCACGGCTGATCGAATTGAAGCAAGAGTTTATTATAGTGGTATAAAGGGTAGTGAAATATTTAAAGAGCATAAAAAGATAATAAAATGTAATAGTTATTAAAAAAACAAAACATAAAATGATTCATAAAACATGAAAGGCTGAAAACTAAACTAATGATGCTCAGATCTCTCAATCAAACGCCTCTAAACTAACAGGTTTTTAATCTGGATTAAAGCCACTTAGAGTTTCAGCTGTTTTCCAGTTTTCTGTGAGTCTATTCCAGATTAGGGAAGCATGAGAACTAAAAGCTCCTTCTTCATGTTTGATTCTGGTTTTGATTCAGTAGAGCTGAGAGCTAAACCATTCAGTGATTTCTTGACTAACAGAAGGGTTTTAAAATGTATTCCCTGAGATTCAAGGAGCCAATGGAAGGACTTTAGAACTGATCTCATGTTCTCCACTTTATTAGTTCTAGTGAGGACACAGGCAGCAGCATTTTGGATCAGCTACAGCCGTCTGATCCAGTTTTTGGGGGAGACCTGTGAAGACACCGCTGCAGGGATGAATTCTACTAAAATTCCAGCCTACTGTTCATCCAGAACTAGAACCAAACATGGAGGAGCAGCATTTAGTTCCTATGCTCCACTAGTCTGAGACAAACTTCTGGGAGTTTGTTGAAGAAATGCTGTTAATTTTAAGTCAAAGTTAAAAACCCATTTGTTTAGAGCTGACTTTAACTGTTGAAGTTAAACTGCTAACTGAAGTGTTTTTAATTTTAAGGGTTCCTTTTCTTTTCTACCTACTTTCATCAAGTTTTGTTTAATTGCTTTATTCTGTTTTTTTTTGTTTTACAAATTTTTGCTTTTATTCTGCTTTTATTAATTTAATTCTATTTAATATTCTAATTCATGCAAAGTACTTTGAATTGTCCATGTACTAAATTGTGCTATATACATAAAATTTCCTTGCCTTGCATAAAACAGGAATTCATTTTTCAAGAACTTTTCAATGGTGTCAAACTCTGTACTGATGTGCATTAATACCAGAACCGTGATCTGGATTTATACGGATGTTATTGAACACTTTGACGAGGTCAATCTCTGTACTGTGGTGAGGAAGTAAGCCTGACTGGAAGACGATGACGCAGCTGGTTGCTGTGAGGAAGGAGTTTAGCTTCAAAAACCTTATCTTTTAAGATAATCTTACTGATGAAGAAAAGGTTTGAGATGAGCCTGTGGTTCTGCAAAATCAGCTACTCTATTTCTTTTTTCAACAGCAGAGTGAACGTTGCTGTTACCTTCCTGAAGAGGCGTGAAGATCTAATCCAATATAAACCTTCAAAGATCAAACAGATACCATAACTACACTCTATCCGGTCATTCTCTCCACATTTTTTACTTGTTTCTACAGTTTGAGAACATTAAGATGGCACCTCAGTGTCAGATTGTTGATGGCCTCCTAACACACCGTGGGTTCTCTGATTCTCTGCTTCATGAGTCTCTAAGGGAAATGAAATGTTGCTGTAACTGATATTATGAAGGAGAGTCAACTCTGACGGCAGGGCGACCCCCTGTTGAGGTCAGTATTACAGCAGATCTGAAGAAGCCTCTAACTGAAGACTCTAATGTTGAAAGATATTCTGGTGGAGAGTTTGTTTTTCATGGTTGTTAGTAATATTCCTTATGCTATGAAGAATCTTTATTTGCCCAACCCTCTCCAGATGTTTCAGAATATTTCCCACAGCAGAAAAAGCCTGATTTCTCAGATCGTTCAGCTTTCTCATCCCCAATGCTGCTCCTGTAACACACTTCTTTCCCTGACATTATCGCCATGTGTAATTAGTGTAACACTGCACAGCTTTTTTTACAATAACTAACTGGATCCCACCACACTTTTCAACCTTAGGATCTAATAGTTAATAAATATTTAAAAGTAATAAATGAGCAAAAAGAATAAAGAAACAACAGAAACACAACATCAGTCCTGCTGATGATTTTAGGATTCCTCCTGATGATAACCATACAGGCATCATCATGCATCATGAAGGTCCGGACTGCAAACACCTTCCACACAGTCAATGAAGATAAATTCAACACAGTATACATTGCTTAATTCTATATTTAATTGGATTTAAATGAAAATAGTTGGTTTTTTGGGGCCTCCTTTCAGGGTGGGAATTCATCATCTCTTTCTTTGTATTCAGTAAAAATGTCCTCTTTGTCTCGATTATCAGGTATAAATCTGTTCTAAAACCGGCTTTCCTGTCAGGTTTTTTTTTTTTTTTGTTCTAATTAAATTTGTCAAAGATTCCTATACATAATAAATGCTGTTTAATCCACTGGTCTCTCCTTTGCGATTATGGTTCATACAAGCTATGGGACATATTTAGTGTTAGCTTTGAAGCGCTGAGGGAAACTGTAAAATGCCAGATTTGCCACCTCTTTAATAGCCTCTCTGGCTTTAAACTCGGTGTGTCTTTACCATGTTTAATTTTTTATGTCCAGGTGCGTTTCTGCTGTGCCCCTGCGATTGTTCTTTATATATAACTCAGCACTTTAACAGCTACAAAGTCTCCGAATTGGTCATGCCTGACAGCATGTTTGATGTGTGCTGCCTCCTCCTGGCCTTCAGCTTGTTTTCATTAATGACAGTTAAGGTTTCATGTCAGAAGGTGGTCTCCATGCTGGCCTCTGTGCTGAGCCACGGCAAAAACAAAAACACCATAAATTAAAACACAACGACTGGTGGAAAGATAATAAATGCAAAAATGTGGAGCCTAAAACTAGTGGGGACATGTTGACTGCAATGTTGACAACCGGTAGCAGGACTTGCCACTGGTTAACCTCTCTTACTGACTTGTTCTAAAGTCATTTGCTCTTTAGTTTCAAACAGCAAATGAGTTAAATGGGAAAACCCATGATGTAGATATAAAGTAGATAGAGAAAATATAGATAGAGTGGTCATAGATACAAGTTTAACACACAAATTATTCATTTTTCAGGAAGCATTAGGTTACACCTACAGAATGTCTAGAGAATTCCAAAATAAAAGTTTTAATTTTTCTGAAAAATAAATTACAGAAATGATTATTTTATTAATTCCGACTGGGCCATAGTATATTGATTTTTAAAGTTTCATGTAATCTTATCAATAATAGACGATATATGAATACAGAGCACATGAAAGGCTGGGATGTTTTGAATTATTTTGATCAAGAATGCTTGTGTTCAGTTAGCAGGTTGTGTTTTTAAAGGCCATGTGTGTAAAAACCACAGCTTAGATTATTGGTGAGTTATTGTTTAATGGTCTCCCAATACAAAACCAGAGTAATCTGTGATTATAACAAAGATCCAGATCCAGTTTGCAGAACATATCACATAAGTCTGCTTGTTAAGCTCTGCCAACCTGAGTGGTGATGCCCAAAGGAGGGCTGTCCTGGATGTTCAGCTCCTTATCCTTTGGGCAACACAAACAGCAGTAGCAACACTTTATCTTACAGGGGTCACTGCAGGCCGAGTCTGGAATGTGGCGCTGAGCGTAGAAGGCAGGTCACCACGCAGCTGCACTATCGGTATTTGATGGCAGTCTGACGCTCCAGGCAGACTTCTGGGCATTTTGATGTAGTACAGAATAACCTGTTAGGGTTCCTTTGATTCCCTCGATTTTGGGTCAGACTTAGGTGCAAATATTCAGTGTATGTTTTTCAATTGTGGTAAGACTATAAGAACTGTAGCTACACGAAACAGAAGCGTTTCAATTCTTTCTCAGCGTCCCAGTTTTTTTGTGTTATTATGCACGCTTTGTATGCTAAAAAAACTACAGAAAGTACTTGAAGTGTGAAAGAGAACATCTTTGCCAAAATCAGATATTAACAATAACCCAGTGAGGAAAATTGCACCTTGAGGCGCTGAGTGAGGTTGAGCAGTTACGTCTCATCCTCAGACTTCTCTCAACAGGGTTCATCTCCCACTAATGGGGTCACTGCCCTGTCTGCCACTGTATACCCTTTCCCATCCCTCAAACCCTCCATCACACTGACACACAGACAGTCAGGCTGTCTGAAATGACTTCAAACTCGCAGATGAGTTCCATACGTGCACACAGACCAGTCTGCAGAAGAAAACAAAATACGCAAACAGTTGCAGCACTTTTACCGCCAAGCCCTCAATCACATAAACATGGGTTCATTATCATGCCCCCTCATGTCCTCAAAGCCAATTAAAGCAGGCAACAAATTAACACAAGTTAGTGACCATGAAGACAGGCTAGAGGTTTGCACTTTCTTGTGGGAAAAAGCATTTTGTAAATAATTAGGGGGAAGGAATAAACTTTTAATAAGGAATAAACAGTTTAAACTTCAAGTTTATCTTCAGCTAATTGCAAAGATACGGAGCAGAACTTTCAGACTCCATGATGTTACATTCCAGATGTTGATAGCACTGATGGACCACCAAGAAGCATCTTAAGCATGCTTACATGAGCTGAAAGTACGCCGACCTTTTTTACTCTGATAAAACATTTCCTTCAATTTAACAATCTTCCCCTACTCCATCCCTCATCCATCCATCCATCCATCCATATATTCATCATCCATCCATCTATCCATCCATTCATCATCCATCCATCCATCCATCCATCCATCCATCCATATATTCATCATCCATCCATCTATCCATCCATTCATCATCCATCCATCCTTCAATCATCATCCATCCTTCAGTCATCATCCATCCATCCATCCATCCATCCATCCATCATCATCCATCCTTCAGTCATCATCCATCCATCCATCCATCCATCCTTCAATCATCATCCATCCTTCAGTCATCATCCATCCATCCATCCATCCATCCATCCGTCCGTCCATCCATCCATCCATCCATCCATCCCTCCATCCATCCATCCTTCATTCATCATCCATCCATCCATCCATCCATCCTTCAATCATCATCCATCATCCATCCATATATTCATCATCCATCCATCCATCCATCCATCCATCCATCCACCCTTCAGTCATCATTCATCCATCCATCCATCCATCCATCCATATATTCATCATTCATCCATCCATCCATCCATATATTCATCATTCATCCATCCATCCATCCATCCATCCATCCATCCATCCATCCATCCATCCTTCAGTCATCATTCATCCATCCATCCATCCATCCATATATTCATCATTCATCCATCCATCCATCCATATATTCATCATCCATCCATCCATCCATCCATCCATCCATCCTTCAGTCATCATCCATCCATCCATCCATCCATCCATCCATCCATCCATCCATATATTCATCATTCATCCATCCATCCATCCATCCATATATTCATCATTCATCCATCCATCCATCCATCCATCCATCCATCCATCCTTCATTCATCATCCATCTATCCATCCATCCATCCATCCTTCAGTCATAATTCATCCATCCATCCATCCATCCATCCATCCATCCTTCATTCATCATCCATCCATCCATCCATCCATCCATCCTTCATTCATCATCCATCCATCCATCCATCCATCCATCCATATATTCATCATTCATCCATCCATCCATCCATCCAACCATCCATTCATCCATCCATCCATCCATCCATCCATCCATCCATCCATCCAACCATCCATTCATCCATTCATCCATCGATTCATCCATCCATCCATCCATCCATCCTTCAGTCATCATCCATCCATCCATCCATCCATCCATCCTTCAGTCATCATCCATCCATCCATCCATCCATCCATCCATCCATCCATCCATCCATCCATCCATCCATCCATCCATCCATCCATCCATCCATCCATCCATCAATTAAAGGTCAGATCATTTTTTCACAGCTAACGTTGTGTTTCATGTGTGTGCTCAGGAAGGTATTAACATTTTTGGTGACCCCAATATCTGATCTAGGACTCTGGAACAAGTTCAACATAATTATGAACAGCAGTTGTTACACGAAATGTGGCCAACATGAGCAGGTGTTTAACGTCAGCGATCGCATAGTTAGAATTTGTGGTAAAATGCTGTAAACTGCTGTCTGTTATTTTCCCCACATTGGCAGAGAAATATGAAAGAGTAAATTGGATTTCTTGCCAACATCGAGCCACAACTGGAATTTGACACAATGCCTTTGATTAGTAAGGCTGTTATGATTTTACAGGCCAAGACGTCGAAGCCATACAGCATGTTTTACATTATGGTGCTAAATGAACCGAGCCTTTATGCTCTTGCGGTGCGTTCAGGCCACCAAAAGAGCTCTGTGAATTCTAATATCCATGAGCTTGACAGTGCCGGGGAGATAAACCAGCAAGGAAATTAGAGGATGGTTTGATCATAAATCATTTGTGCTCTAGTGTACAACAGTCCGATGGATTTCAACACTTTTTCTTGGGAGATTGGATTTTTTCTACAAATCTTTCACAACCTGTGACTAACTGGCTTTTTCAAAGAAAATAAGTCTGCCAAACATCACTATAAACTCCACAAATATTTGTACAGTCCTGTGGTTTGTGCTGTGCATTTAGATTACATAAGTAATGTTACTCCTGTATTGCAATCAGATGTTCGATAATAAAGGTCCTTAATGAAAAAATCCTTCCTGTAAAACAGCTTAATTATTAAATATATTTCAATTAGTGAGCTGAAACATTTAAGTGTTGCAAAAAAACAAAAAAAAACAACAAAAAAAGAAACATAACAAATTTGCTAGGGCACAAGAAACTTTGTAAATACTCTAAATAAAATTAAGTTCAGACTAAAATATTGCCCACTCACATGTTAGAACGCTCCAGGGGCTAAATTCATCTCCTCCAATTTGGATTTTGTTTAACAATAAATCACTCCATAGAAACAGAATATAAATTAATTTGGTATTTTTTTTCCAACATTTGAGGTAAGATTTAAATTATTGTGGAACCTGGTAAAGATCCAACCATTGTTATCCTGCTACATGAAACCATGAAAACTGTAAAGTTGTAGAGTATGATTGTTAATGATGGTTAAGGGCAGTTGTGGACAACCCTCACAATTTAGAAAACAACCGATGTAGTAATTAAAAGCATTTTGGTAAGATTAACAAATATATTGGTCAGAAACTGACCGAGCCTTTGGTTTTGGATCAATCAATTTCAAATCAAATTTTGATGTGCTCCCAGTTGGCTTATGCTGACTTTATCTGAATCGAGAAATTACAGTAGCAGCCATTTAAAATGGCCCTTGCCAGTCAAACGCCAGCCCAATTCCCTGCAACTCCACCTTCCAGCCACCTCTTTCTCCTAGGGGTACATATTTTTTTACTCTGAATCCACCCTTTTACTGAATTACAGGGTCTGACCAGGAGAAGGCGCTTCTCTTTGGATCTTAATGTCCACAAATCATGACAGAAAGAATATTTTAGTACAAAGATTGATGTTTAAAAAGGAATTGTAGAGGATCAGCAAGGAGCAGCCAAGGGCCTATCAAAGAAAGTGGGGAAATTTTGAATGGCTACAACTGTAACAAATCATTTAAAGTTTTTTTTATTATTATTTCTACACCAGTAGCTAAATCTGAATGGTGCAAAGTTTCTCAAATATTACAACATTCTGCTACCGCTTATTTGTTAAGTGTGTAACACTTTTTTGCTGCTCAGTTTGTTAGTAAATAAAGCCCTTTGGTGTACACTTACAACAAAGCTATAACACTGGAAAACGACGAGGTAATGGTTAAGCCAATTAGTACCCCCAAGCAAAGCTGTGAAAATAATGAAGAACAGTCCAAGGTCCAGAATGAAAAAAAAGGCACAAAATCCTTTGAGTTGAAGAGAGATGAGATTGGATCAAAGCTGGGAATACAGTCTAAATGTGGTTTTAACCGAAGAGGAGCTAAAGCTGGGAGATGCGATAGTTAACATCCTTATTAATACTGATACTAGTGATAGAAAAGCTGTTCTTAGCAGTTGTCTCTGTGTAAAAGAGAAAGAAGGGGGATGGTGGAATTTTTGTATCTTTTTTGGAAGCATACTGTCATAATGGGCTTTAAAGATCTGACACATATGCAGAGAACCACTCAGAGACCAAGGGTAAAAGTAAACTGGTTTATTAAGGGTTAGCAAAACACAGATGGAGAGAGATATTCTGCTGGGTAACACTGTTGGTCCTCAGCGGACTGGTGAACCGGAACCGGAAACTCTGAAGGGGAGATCACAATGATCAGTTCAGGGACCGTGGGAAAAAAGACAGAGGCTTGTATATTGCTTGAGAGGCACTCACGTTTGGGGGAGCTCTTGGTTATTCCTTGGATCCAGTTTGTGGGGTTAAATCCGGAGAAGAATGAACTCGTTGGAGAGCGGACAGGCAGACTAATGTTGGACCCAGAGGAGTAAAGGAGCGGACTGTCACTTGGTTTTCCAGAAGTGGACTTGAACGGTGGAGGTTTTCCCTTGCTCAGTATGACTCAGTTAATCCTTCCAGGGGGGGTAGAAGGTCGAGGCTTATCCAGTGATACAGGAAGGCTTCCTACTGAAGAGCAAAGGCAAAGCAAGTTTAGACTCTAAGAGACAAGAATAAGGTTAGACTCTGCTAATCTCAGTTTGGCAAGAGTACCCTATACTGGCAAACACTCTGGCGTTGAGGTAGTGACAGCCCGCTGCTCAAATACTCCTCTGGTAAAGACCCAACGAGCTGTAGGTGTGCAAGGAGGCCCTACGAGAACAGGGCATCATCTGGCAGTGGAGAGAAGAAAAACACAAACTGGAATCCTAACACATACATAGCCTAATTGATATAGGCTATTAACCTAAAGCACTATGCAAAGTATGGTTGTTACATGTCAGGTAGGTCATGGACCTCGACCAAGGCACCTTACAGTACAACTGCAGTCATTCCCTCGACTGGCATGGCTTTCACTCCCCCTACATAGTTAGGGACAAATGCAGAGGACAGATTTCCCACCAGGTTGTGCTTCATAGTCATGGTAGGCCACTTCATTGATTTGATTTATTTTGCTCAGGCTACTCATAAGCCCACAGCCCACCAAATGTTGAAAGGGTGATATTATTGCCATTAATGTTAATATATAGTAGAATATATAGTAGGGGGGGGGTCATTTAAGGATGGGGGTTATTTTTAAGATTTTTTTTAAGAAGGGGGATGTCATCCCCCCCTCATCCACCCTCAACTTGAGTACTGGTTCTTAGTCTATAAAGTCTGAGACCAAATGATACTTTAAATAGACTGTCTATAATGTAGCTAGTTGTGCTTTTTCTCCGTCTGGCATTTTGGTAGTTCTGCTGTACTGCCAGCAGATGATGCCAAATCTGTTAATGTCTGCTTATTGCACCTAGGGCTGGAACTATTTAAGCCAGGCATACACTGTGCGATCTTTACAGTCGTTGCACTCAGCTACTGCTAACACTCTAAGACAAAACCGCAGGGTTTTGTCGTACAGTGTGAGCTCATGATGTATGTTCGGCTTGACGCTCTCATGCGATCTACCTGCTCACACTGTAAGAATGAAAACCACGTCTGACTCAGCTCCGCAGTGAGATGGAGCTGTTCTGTCTCATCTTTCGGGAAGCCAAACAAGTAGAAGTGGAATATGAAGCTTACTAGAGTGAAACGCGCTGCCTTGGCAATTTGTGCAATTTTGTGCTGAAAGCCCTAAAAAGAAAAGGCGACGACATATTTCGAAAAAAGACATGGCTGAGCAAACGGGGCTGCTACGGTCTGTCAATTTTACAGAAATAACTCCATTTCATTCCTGCCATGCTTCTGTGTTTACATCTGAGAGGAAGAATAAAAAGAAGAATCCTTGTTTGCGCACTGAGCGAGTTGCCCATGATAATTGATGATGAATTTGTGAGAGGCTGATCTCCACTCATAGCGCCCTGTACACTACACGACTCACGACGCACCATCAGGCTGAAAATCGGCCCAATTGAAAAATACTCGCAGGACTGGAAAATCGCACAGTGTATGCCAGGCTTTAGGCTTTCTAAACTCTACCAGGACAAAGGTGTATTTACCCTTATTTTATTAGAACCAAATGATTTTTGGTCTTATTGATATCAGTATATAAAGCAGGAGTGGGCGATTTCAGTTCCTGAGGGCTGGTATCCTGCAATTTTGAGAAGTCCCTTTGGTTCAACACACCTGAATCAAATAATTAGATTATTGAGAGGACTCTGGAGGAACTGATTGCTTACCGAGGAGGTAACTCAGCTATTTAATTCAGGTGCGTTGGGCCGAGAATGGATCTGAAAGTGTCAGGATATCGCCCCCCCGGAACTAAAATTGTCCACTCCTGATATAAGTAGACAATGATCTGTCATTAAAAGTAATTCAATTGAGTTCATTCACTCAAATGTTTTTTATTTTTATTCTAACAAATGAACAACACAACACAACCTCCTCCTGGGCTCCCTCTGGTCATTTGGAAATCACAAGCACTTTGAAGCATTCGTCACAGCTTGTGAGTTTTCAAATGTCACTGAGGTGTGATGAGGAAGCTACGTCAGTGGCAAATCACAGTAACGATCCCATTGGTGCCTGAGAAAAAAGTATTAAAGAGACATATCTGAACTTCCTACATTTCTCACTCCAAATGATTTCTCAGTCTTGTCAATAAATTCCACAGCTAACTGGCTGCCTGGACGATGAATCTACTCCTACATCTCTCCTTGAGGCCCACTTGCACCTGTTCCAGTCAGCTGATGTAGGGCTGTGACCACTTCGCTCAGCAAGTCAAGGGTGCAACAGAACCGGACCAGTTTCTGTTCCCATAGGTCCAAACATGGTCAGGTATGGAATACAGCAAACTGGTAAAAACCCTGGGACAAATATATATAAAGGAAGATAAGGGTTAAAAAAGAAGAACTTGTTAAGATGGTTCTACAGCTTGTGGAGTGCTAGCTGATTTAATTAGTCCTTTAACTTAAAGCAGAGAAGAAAATGCTTATTATGTCCTGATAAATGAATCTCCCAAAAATTAAATAGGATATTAATGTCTGTTTTTTTGCTGCTTTTTGTTTATTCCTTTTTTCTTTGCTTTACCTCTCAGTTTTTTTTACTTTGAACATAGATTTTGGTTGATAGTGCATTAAACCTCCAATACAAACTGTTGACAATTAGGAAAAACTTTCCTTTAACATTTAGGATTGTACATTTGCCATCATCTCCTGATTATACAAGTTTGATATAAGAGAAAAGCATCATGGACCTATTTCTTAAATAAACAAACAAATGGTAGAATTTCACTCGGATGCTTTCATGAATTTTTTGCAGAGAAGACACAGATTGTTCCTAGCAACCTGATAATATTTACAGTGCCACCTTTACTGCTTGAACTGTATGTTTTCCTGTTCTGAGGAATGAAAATGAAAGTCAGAACAAAGTCAATACAGTTTGACATCTGAAGCTAACAGAATATCACAGAGCATTTTAAATCCAAATAGTCCATCCTCACATGGAAACATGAAGGAGGCCGTGCAGTATACAGATGATGCCAGTGATAATTGTGCAGCAGGTTGTTTGGACTGGCTGTGTGTCACAGTTGGGAGTCCTGGCTAAATATTTACTGGGTGCTGCGAGGGGGGTGAGAAGGCATACTTGGCCTTGCCTGTGTCTCTGGTTCAGGAATAAAGACGAGAGTGAGTCTAAGACATTGAAATCATCATCATCAACGATGTTTTGAGAGATTATCGCTCCTGACCCCTTTTCCATTTAGGGGTCCTTGGACTAAAGCAAGTGTTACTGACCCAGAGGCCATGTGTGGCATGTTTAGGGTCTGCAGAATATATCCCAAGCTTTAACCTATACAGCAGAGCCAATTATAGCTGTGAAAGGCCAAACAATACAATCCATCAGTCAAGTTCTTCTGGTAAACAGGGGTGGGCGGCCTTCGTACGGGTATAAACTCCAAGTCCTGGAGAAGCTAAGGGTCAACGGAGCTGTTTGATTGTCTAATTGGGGGAAGGCCAGACTCAACATTGTGACTAAATTAATGTTAAAAACAAAATCTAATCATATATAATTAATCTCCAAAGGTATATCTCGTTGTTCAGGTCTGTGCGAACATCAGTTTCAATAAAGCACCTAAACTTTGGGATGATTATCTCGGTTTAATTAAAGGATCTTCAAAAATTGTTAAGTTCTTTTAAAGGTTTTGATTGGTGTTTGAAGGCTTTTTTAATCCATTACCAAACCATTTCTCCGAGGAATATTTGGTTTCTTCTCTATCTGTTTGTTAATCATATCTATAAACTATTTAATATTGATTAAAAAAAAAGTTCAACTTAATTCTATAGATAAATCAGTGCTGTGCCAATTTGACAGAGAAATATGAAAATAATCTTTCCTAAAAGGTCTTTAGGATATATCTTTTTAGAGGCAGTCTGTAATATATATCTTTTATTTTTCTAGCTTTAGTCAGCCTTAAAAATATAAAATGTAAGTTTCCTGAACACAAAACAATATTTTTGAAAAGGTACTGGTTAAAAAGTGGTGAATAAATCAATCAATCTCTCACATCCTGAGTTTGATTTCTCCCTCCTGGAAGACATCTTCCCAGCTACTTTTCATCTGCTGCTGATACTCATATATTTGTCCACTTAAGTCACATTATGCAAGATGGTGTTTTCATCAAGTCCACATACTAGACTGAAAAGCAAGTATAAATGAGCAGAAATACTGAAGAAGACCAACTTATTATTATTACAAAACCTTTCTCCTTGGAAGGGAAGCCTGAGGAAAGCTGACGTGCTTTCAGAGTTTTGTTTGAATGTGTGTGTTGGTGGGAGTTTGTGTGAATATGTGTGTACATCACCTCTCAAACATGGCAGGTCTACAGGCACAGAGACACCTAATGAATGTGTGTTTGTTCTTCAGACCCCACACACATTTGTTTATTTGAACATGGGATAGTGTTCCTGAGCTGTTTTATCCTGCCCGTGTTTGCCACTTAACAAATGCACTGCAGCGCTGGCCTGATCAGCAGTGCGCTCAGCTCTTTTTGCTTCTTTTTTGGAGAAAAGTATAACTCTACTTGACAATAATGACAGACAAACAAACGTTATCTTGTAGTTTGTGGACGCAGTGTTCCTCTTGGTTACTCTTCATTATGGAGCTAGGTTATAATCCAAACAGCCCAGAGCAGGCTGAGCCAGAGGCAACAGGCCAACGGAAGATTGGCGGTCGGTTTAGTGTCAATGATGTGGTGATGTGGGTCAGGGACAGCAACAGCAGTGGTCATTGCACAGTGGCTAAGAGCCCAGGGAGACCACCGGGGAGGAGGCTTTCCCGTTTTTACTCGCTCAATCACTCACACATGTAAATGATACAAGCAAACACAAGCAGACACATCCTCACACTGACATCCTAATTTAAGGCTAGCCTTAAAATAGTATAAGTCTAAGTTTAAAGTATTCTAAAAATACACAGGTTTCACCTCTAACATTATTCTAGCACAAACATTATTGCAGATCCTTCCTCCCAGCAGCTATTTGACTTCATCACCATCACCAAAAAAGCTCTATGTTGTTTGCATCTCGGCTGTTGATTGTACAGTTTCTTTTTCCATTCTTCTTGTAAATAATCTATTGATCTTTGTGCATTTTTTGATTGTTCACCTAAACCTTCACACTATGGTATTATTCTAACATTTTTGTGCATTTGGTTTTAAAACTGATAGATGCACAACGTTTTATTCAAAACTCAGCCGCTCAAAAGTTTGAATACTCTGTTCATGTATGCAGGTCTTACCTACTTAAAAACTGTCACTTCTAAAAAAGCCAATAAATATGAAATCAAATATTCTATAATTGGTTTCAGCAGAACAACTTAACATTAAGCAATAGCTTAAATTTATAGCTGATGATAAATATAGATCTCATTTAGATGTGAGTAAATAATCCATCAACACATAGCGCTGATTCAGACCTAATCCTTTTTGTCTGGGTTCAGACGAAGCAACGTGGCTGGCTCCAGGGGTGATCTATGCTTAGGCCTACGATAATAAAATCCCAGCCACAACAAGGTCTCCCAAGCAGACTTTGAAAACTTCAAATAAATAAAATGTCTTTTTCATTTGTGATTTAGCAGAACATCAATGGGAGGAAAGAACCAATGATGACATACTTTGTCACTTGAAATATATAAATCAAGACAAGACACAAATGTGTAATGCAAAGTGTTATAAAGCTCTTTAACTGTCAAGGTTGAGCACCAAAACCAGACAGATTTCAGAATCTCACCAGAATTAGTTTTAAATTCAATTTCATAAAAGAAAAATCATGTGCTGTGTAGCATGACATTTTGTTTTATCTTTTTCTTTTCTTTTTCTTTTGTAATTTAAAACATATTGTTGGGTCATAAGGTGAAGCTCTTCTAGTAGAAAGCAAAAGACCAAGTCTTGGGTTTGAAACCAGCACATTCCCCTGTGTCTGGTGTGCTTGTCAATTTTGGCAGAAGCAGGTCGATAATTAAACTTCTAATTGAGGTAAAAAAAATAAAAATAAAAAAACACATATTGGAAGCTAGATTTAGCAATGAAACACTGCTAGTAGCTACATGGAGGTAGAGTTTGTGCATTCATGCGCCTAGCTACCCCAGGTTGTTCTCACCCATGAAGCAGCGTAGGAACTTTGACGGCAATTATTCTTTAAATATTTGATATATATGATTTTCCCTCTTTTGCTGTGATTCTTAGACAAAGCTGAATGTTCTCTGTTAGGGCTCCTCTAACTGAGCCTCTGCTTAAATCTTCCTAGCACTTGGTGTTGTTTGCTGATGATGATGTGATGGTGCTCGCTGAGAGTCATTCTTCCCAAGTCTTTCAGTTGCCTCAAACACTCTACTTCAGCACAAGGCCTTATTGCCCACCCAGATAGGTTATAGGGATTCTCAACTGCCCTCTTTCTGCCTAAGTGGGTGGTCCTGTGGGGTATGGCTGAGACACAGGTGGATCATTGTAGAGGTGCTCACAAAAATACCCCCCACCCCCACACACACTCACACACTTTCACACACACACCACACACACACTCCTCATCAGAAACCTCTTTTGCAACACATTTTCTCCTCCCAACATGCTTACTGGAAACGCGAACGGCATGTTTTAAATCTGTTTATTAGATCATTAATCTTGATAATCCCTTCACCAATCTGACTAACTACCCTATAAGACATACACAATGAAAGAGTGTTATGTCAATAGATATATAAATAAGTAAATAAACAAAATAACCCGTGTCATATAGCAGAAATATTCCCAGGCTCTGGAGTTATAAATAATTAGAGTTCTGCTGAACTTCGTTTATAAAGTTTATGTGGTAACTGCGGTGCACCCTATCTATTGTTTGGAAGCCCACAAACCACCAGCATGATGTTGACATATGGCAGCTCTGGTGGAGTGCACAAGGCATGGATTAGTTGGGAGCATAATAAACAGGAGGATAAAAATGATCTGCGCAGGCTGCCTTTGGAAGGCAGACTCTCCTCAGACCTCCTTGTTTTTATGTGTCTCCATTTCTGAGACATTTCAAAAGTTGGGGAAAATTCAGAAAGTAACAAATTACATTTCATAGAAAAGTCATTTACAGAAACCCGATCTTATGCGTTAAAAAAGGTCTTTTGGTCACGAAAGCCTCATGAAACAACAAATAGGTGCTCTGACCGAAAGTTAATTAATTTGATCTAATTACAAAGAGGAAACTTGTAAAATGTACAAGCTTATTACACACAGTATTATTGATTTATCTGTATAATCTTCTCTAGTTTATGCTATTTTAGGTTATTTAACAGTTTATTAGATTTCCACTTTATTATTTTCTTCTTGTACTTCTTTACAATATATCACCTCAGCTCCTGATAAAAATTTATTAGTAATCTGTCCTTTGCTCCAAACTTACCTTCAGTAGCAGCAGGTCCAGATCTCCCCCAGTATACGACTTTTCTTTGAAATTGAAAGCTGGCTCCCTGGTTTAATGGCCAGTTTACTGCTGTATAAAAGGACCCTTCGTAGAGCAAGAGTCGCTTATTTCTCTTCATTGATAAATGAGAATAAGAAGGATCCTAGATTTCTTTTTAATACAGTTGCCAAACTCACCCAGAGCTTTAGCTCTGTTGAACCGTCCCTTCCCCCTGCTCTTAGCATTAACGAGTTTATGGGATTCTTTACAAATTCTTTATAAAACCATTGGCACCCCTCTAAATTGGTGATTGGTTTATCTCTTGAAAGTGAGGCAGCATCTGAGGTAACCATAGAATCTGAACTGGGTTTAGACTTTTTTCATCCTGTTGAGCTTTCAGAGTTAGGGCCAATTATTTTTACTAAATATATGCTCCCAATCGTAGAATTACTAGACAGCATGGGATTAATTTCGCTGTTATGCGGATGATATACAACTGTATTTGTCTATAAATCCAGATGAAGCTAACCCATTAAATAGATTACAGGCATGTCTTGAAGACATAAAAACCTGGATGACTCTTAACTTCCTGCTTTTGAATGCAAACAAAACAGAAGTTATAGTCTTTGGACCAGACTCTCTAAAAAAGAAGCGAATTAGTCAGTCACCTAATTTGGATGGAATTAAACTGATATTGGATAATAAAGTGAAAATGAATTTTGATTAGGACCTGTCATTTAAATCCCAGACAGGTTTCTAGAATTTCCTTCTTTCATCCCCATAATTTTGCAAAAATTTGAAATATCCTATCCAGGATTGGATAGGATATGACAAACTAGTCCATGCATTTGTTACTTCAAGGCTATACTATTCTAATTCTTTAATATCAGGAAGTCCGAAAACTGTAGTTAAAATCCTTCAGCTGAAAAGGATGCTGCAAGATGCTGCAGCCAGAGTTCTGATAAAAAATAAATAGAGAGGTCATCTTTATCTTAGCTTCTATTCATTGGCTTCCTGTGAAATACAGGATAGAATTTAAAATCCTCCTTCTCACACATAAAGCCATAAAGAAGCAAGCTCTTCTCATTGTTCCTTATGTTCCTAACAGAGCACTTCGCTCTCAATCTGCAGGTTTACTAGTGGTTCCTAGAATTTCTAAAAGTAGAATGGGAGGCAGTTCTTTTAGTTATCAGGCTCCTCTCCTGTGGAACCAACTACCAGTTTTAGTCTGTGAGGCAGACACCCTGTCTATTTTTAAGGCTAGGCTTAAAACTTTCCTTTTTGGTAAAGCTTATAGTTTGAGTTACAGGTTATCCTGAGCTATCTCTATAGTTATGCAGCTATAGGCTTAGACTGCTGGAGATCATTTTTCATCATTCTGCTTCATTCTTTCTCTATTCTTCCACCCTGCAGTATTTGTTAAAAGTACAAGCTCTAACTTTATTTTCTCTCTCCTTTTTCTCATCACAGGAACTTCATCTGGTCTGTTCCTATTTGAGTGTGAGTCCCTCCGGGAGATAAATATCAGCTCTGCTGTTGCCATCAACACCTTAGATTATAGATAATAGAGTTGGGCCTGTTTTTCACTGTTCAGTCTTGTTTCTCTCCTAGCCATATCTATGGGCTAAGGTTGTACTGTGACTAAGTGGATGTGCTCTTTTCCAACCTTTTGGCATGAATATTGGCCCAGAGCTCCTCTTCTTAATAGTTTCTTTCCCAGACAGAGACACATGTGGAGCTAGTTTGCCATTAGCTTTTCTAACATAGAAAGTATTTATAGATCAGTGCTTCTATGTTCTTTTTCTATGTCTGCTTCTGTCTCCTTGAACTCCAGTCGGCCTCAGCAGAAGGTCGCTCACACTGAGCCTGGTTCTGCTGGAGGTTTCTCAGAGTGAGGGAGTGTGAGGGAGTTCTCAAGTGTCAACAACACAATGCAAACTAATGTCTAATGACTCTACCTGCTCTTCCAGGAGGAGAGAATTCTGCAAAGTAACTGGATGCAATCAGTTGGTTTTCAAGAGGGGACTTTTTTTTTTTAATTGGAGCTATAGAAAAACACTGAATTGAACTAAACTGATATAAAGTAAAATTAATTGATATTAACCGCTCGTTTTATAAATAGTATTTACTACAGGAGCTTCCTGTTAGAAGAGTGTGTCTTCAGAAACATGAATGGAAAAAAAAATGAGGTTAATTCATTTCAGCTTTTAGGCTTAAGGAGCAAAGCTTAAGATATTGTGGATGATTCATGTGGCTGGATTTATTACTATAAGGGCCACAACAGCGTCATATATTTTTTATTTTAATAAGCTTTTTTTGTCCTATTTTAACAATATAGCTATGGGAGTGAATGTCCCAGAGCTGGATATTAGCCCAACAGGTTTGCTTTTCCAGGCGATCATTATGGCTATTGCCATAAGGTTCTGCTTGGTACTTCTATATTAAACTTTGTTAAAAATGATTTAGGGAATAAAATAGTATACTAGAAATGGACATGGTGGACATTGAAACAGAAAGGGAGGTGAGAAAGGAAGAGTGGATAAGAATTAACAGGAGAGAGAAAGAGATAGAGACATGAAATAAGGAGGAGCAGATAGAGAGGAGAGAAAACAAAACTACAAAAAAACTGAAAAAATAATCAATGCAGATGTACTTCTGCACCTGCATGAGACAAGAAGGAAATAATAAAGAACAAAACAACAGCAAAAAACAAAACAAAACAAAAGATAAGCAAAGTAAATATCTAAATTGTTTCCAAGAGCAGCGAGTGTCCCTTAAGGTGCATTCAGACCAAACAAGTGGTAGATTTACATAGTCGTTTACATCCCTCTGTAAACCTGGTGCTTCTCGATAGAACTGAGGTGCTGTGAAAGAGCGGTACCGCATGAAGAGAGCATAGACGTGACAGCTGAAGTCAAAATAAATCTGAACCTTTCTGTGAAATGGCGCCATGGCAACCAACCAAGGACTGGTGATGCTTGTGGCATGGGCTAAAAAAGTGCAGCTGAGGCAAAGTTTTTGCTGTCGAATTGGAACATAGAGGAAATAATATTAACAAATGATGACATAGGGAATCATCTGAAGAGGTGATCTCTTAGGTGGCTTTTAAAACAGATGTTTTAATTTAGCCATAAAAGAACTGCTTACTGTCCTCCCTTACCTCCAGCTCAGGGTTTCTCAGTGGTCACTGCATGGGTAGATCTACTCCAACTACTCAGGCTGTCATCCATACACAACTCTGGATGAACCAAAGTGATCTACTTTTTCAGTACATCTGGGGCTTTTGCAAAAATGTATGGTCTCCCCAAACCAATTCAAAAGTTGTGCATAGAAAACAATTTTGCCGCAGTCTGTAATTTTAAGTTCCAACTGTGCTTTTATTCAGAAGAGCCAACAGCAAGATCTTGGGTCTGGGAGGCTGATTAACTACAAAAAAAAAAAAAAAAAAAAAATATTCCACCCACTAAATAAGGTCAGCATGCCCACTTTTATATTCAATGCCAGTACAGGAATGCCATATTTGTCATGGTCCTGGCACTGGTGGCTGGCTCATTATTGCTTATCCTTTCCACCTGGTTTCAGCCCCTATATATACTGTTTGTTTTCAAGCCACCAGTGCCAGATTATTCTAGCCTTTTGGTGTGAGTAACTCTAGCGTTAGACAATCATTCTGATTATTCTGTTAGTGACCTGTTTCTGTCTTGTGGATCTCGAGTTTTGCTTTGCCCCTGTCTGCTCTGTTGGTCTGACCAGCCCTGGACTGTTTATTGGATGCAACTGGCATACCGAACCTGGACTGTTTTCCTGACCACGGCTTGGATTCCCTCATCGGTCCCTCTTCGGCTCTCTGATCATCTGGTTAACGAACTTGGACCCGCTACGACCTAGGCTTGGATCTCCCTTACTGGACTCAGCTTCTCCACGGCGTTACTTGGCATCAGCGCTGCTCACCTCACGGAGCTCCGGGGGCCACGCCCACCGCAAGCGGAGGACAATCACCTTCGCGGATTCCTCTCATCCCTCAGGGATCGGACTGAACTGTGAACCAGGTCAGTGACTATAGCTCTCGGTCGTTTCTTGTCATTTATTCTTAGTCACTGACCTGGGTTTCTATTTCCACAGAGGATCCGGCTTATCCACTACAGCTCAGGCACTGACACACGCCGTTTTTAAATAGCGTCTTTTGGCAATCATCCAGATCTGTCTGTTGAATATTGGGTCCAGTGTTTCGGGTTTCTGACAATATTATTTTATGCAATAACTTTATATTCTAAACGAGAGCAGCACTAACATCTGCGGGTAAGGCCAAACCAAATCGGCTTAAACCAAAAAATATTATTGAAAAACCAAAATTACCACAAGTGACAGTTTTGAA
Organism: Cyprinodon tularosa; assembly: GCF_016077235.1. Lineage (NCBI taxonomy): Eukaryota > Metazoa > Chordata > Actinopteri > Cyprinodontiformes > Cyprinodontidae > Cyprinodon > Cyprinodon tularosa. Next base: position 1,471,050 of record NW_024039551.1, read on the forward strand.
TGTAGAAATCCAGTAGCACTCAAAAGGTAGTTCATTTTGATTCTAGGTTTAAAAGCATGAAAGAGGATTATGTGGCGAAAGATATGTAGATGGCTATTTGTGTATTTTCAAATTATGCAAATGCGTCAGTGCCGCCTCCTTCACAAACGTTTTGTACGCTGGGAACTCCTCCACTGGTAATTTTACATTTCACCTACAGAGGCAGCAATGTGCAAGGATGCTCTCCATAAAAAGAAGAGGTCTCTGCCGGCATTATTACAGCTAGTTATAATTCCAGTTTGTTAGTGTGTTCTTCCTTTGGGATTTCAAATAGAAGACCCCTCCACGGTGAATGTATTTTTAAATAAAAACACTGTATTAAAAAAAAAAAATCTGCATGATGTTGAAATGCTTCGCCGGCGGTGTTTTGTGGTCCTCAGTGTCCCTTTGTGACTCCAAACACTTTAAGGCATTAAGTAATTTTTAACGTTTTTACAGATCATTGGGCCATGTATTTACATTCAAGTGAGAGCAAAAGCACCTGCCTTCGCTTCGATCGTCCTGATTTCAACTGCCAAACTTGTTTCAGTATACAGCGGCTGATTTCGTCTTGCTCCGTGGGCTTCTGTCTATGCCTCCATCGCCCGCTCTCCAGCTACACCCGTAAATCGCCCTTCTTCTCCGCCGGAGAATCGTCATTCTGGTCCATTTCTTGCCGCTCCCGCTTATATTCTAGACTCACTTGCTAGCCTGGCTAAGGCAGCAAGCCGCACCTCCGGCCATAACAACTACACGTTCAACTTCGGTCTCCTGAATATCCGTTTTCTCACAAACAAGGGTCAGCTCATCCAGGATCTCCTTAATGACCATAAGCTAGACTTCCTCTGTCTTACGGAGACCTGGCAACAACCTATTGACTTCTCACAGCTGAACGCCTCCACTCCACCTGGCTTTGTCTACCACTCTCCTCCTCATGGCCCCAACCGTGGGGGTGATCTCGCACTACTCCATCGCAAGAGGTGGAATATGTTGCCAGTTTGCACTCCTGTTTTCCTCTCTATGGAATGCTCTGCATTTGAATTACCTGGTCCCACTCCAATATATTTATTGCCATAGTCTATCATCCCACCAAATCACACAGGGACTTTTTAATTGAACTCTCCATACTACTCACCCACCTGACTACTCTCTCTCCTAATTTCATTCTCCTAGGTGATTTCAATATTCATATGGACAATATAAACCTTCTGAAATTTCTGATCTCATCTGTAAATCCAAGTCCTAAACCTGTTCTCTTGACCCCCTCCCAACAGCTCTGGTTAAAACCTGTCTTACTTTCCTCCTTCCCTTGATTACTTTCATTATTCATTCCTCACTCTCCTTTGGTATTTTCCCCTAACTTTTCATAACTGCATCTGTCTCCCCGATTCTGAAAAAGCCTGGTTCTGATCCCACTAACTTAAACAATCTTCTTCCCATCTCAAATCTTCCTTTTGTTTCTAAAACACTCGAAAAATAGTGCCTGCTCAATTCCACGACTATCTTACCCTCAACAGTCTTTACGAGCCTTTCCAGTCTGTTTTTCGCCCCTCCCATAGTACTGAAACTGCCCTAATAAAAATCACAAATGATCTCCTCACAGCTGCTTATTCTAGACTCCTCTCCATCCTCATCCTCCTTGATCTTAGTGTGGCCTTTGATACCATTTCTCACTCCATTTTCCTTCATAGATTATCCTCTCTTGATATCTCTCTCACCCCTCTTGACTGGTTTCGCTCATATCTCTTCGACCACACTCAGTTTATTTAACTCATATCTTTCACATCTCATCCTTCTCCTGTCACTACTGGTGTTCCTCAAGGCTTAGTTCTTGGCCCCCTCCTCTTCATCCCCTACTTCCTTCCCCATGGCAGTATTTTTCGCATGTTCAATATTCATTTTCACTAATACGCAGATGACACCCAGTTTATTCATCCAGTATCCCCACTTCCTCCTCTCCCCCCTTGTCCTTACTAACTGTTTACTTAGAATTAAAGACTGGTTCACCTCAAACTTCCTTAAACTAAACAGTGATAAAACAGAACTCATAACTAACTCCCTCCTGACATCCTCAGTATTGACTCTCTCTCCTTATTCAAACCCAGACTCAAAACACATCTATTCCAGCTCGCTTATTTGTAAATACATTGCTCTTGTCCCTCCCCATAATTGTTTTTATGTTCCTGTATTTGTATTTTTGTATTTTAATTTTCATTTCTGTAAAGTGACCTTGAGTGTCTAGAAAGGTGCTGTTAAATAAAATGTATTATTATTATTTTCATTCAACTCAGCAGTAGACTTGAAAATAACACTGCTTAAACTAATTTAGAGATGTTATACATCCTAAGAAAGCTTAGATTCTCTACAATACAACCACCAAGTTCATTTTATGGAAACCATGAGCACCCAAAAACACAAATAATAAAGATAAAGCAGAATGTTAAATTACACTTTTTAAGATAAATAGTTTGACTTCCTGCATAAAAATACAGATAAAAAGTAATTTTATATAAAATTATATAGTATTCGTAATATATTCGCAGTAAAAACATTCCATGATGTGAAAATCGCCACATAAATCCGTTTTTTTACCATCAGAAAAGTTTGATCCTTTTCGCTAATGCTAACCAGCTTGCTAATTACCCTAGTTCTTCTAAAATTGTAAGGTTTGTCAGGATACTTTACAGCCATTGATGATCCATTTTACTCAAAAGGGTCAACAAATAGCTAATAAAAAAAAAAAAAAGCAGCTGCAGCAAACAAGTGTAGGAGTACTTCATCGTTCTTCGACGTAATAATTGAAATTTATTGATCTCACATTAGAGAAATTTACCTCTGCATTTAACCCATCCCCTTTGGGAGCGGTGGGCTGCCATAGTGGGGCACCCAGGGAGAGATTGGAGGTAAAGGGTCTTGCTCAGACACCCAGAGTGGCAGTCTGTGGGACTGGGTTTCTGCCATGGTTATATTTCTGTTTAAGTTATATCTCTGAGTTTTCATTGGTCTTATTTCCATTTTTGTCTTCTAGTCATATTTGATTGTATTGAGTTCTTAGATATTTCTTGCTCACCCTAATGTGTCAATCTCCTATTCCTTAGATCCCTTCTCTGTTCACACCTGCTCCCAATCTGCTAATTAGCCTGGTCTTTGTTTCTCTCTCCCATATATCCTCCTCCTCTTGGCTTTTTTTTGCCATCATTTCTTTGCCGCCATTTTGTTAGTTTTCCTGGTTCTCAGTTTTGGGGGATTTATGTTTTGGATTTTGGCTTCTGTTGAACATTTTGCTAATTAAATCTTCAAATAAACCCCTCCAGCTTCAGTTTGCATTTGGGTCCTCCTGTCAGTTTCGAACCTACAACCTCAGGAGCGGTCCCCTGGCTTGGTGCCTACGCAAAAAATGTCAATTTCAACAAGTATGCAAAATATTTGATTGACAAACAAGTCAATCAAAGTAGGCAAAGTGGATGGGTAAATGTTTTGTAGGCACCACCATGAGCAGAGTTTACGGATTGTATGGATTTTATTTCTTTGGGGGGGGGGCATATGTGCAAGAATGCCATCCATCAATTAAGGCATTTCAGATTAATCTGTACATTTAATTTCGTATGTTAGGATTAGCCCCCTAGAATTTAGGAAATATACTGTATGTTTCAGTAAGGCCTCTCATGTCTTTCATCTTTTCCCACAAATGCAAAATTTTAATTCCCAGAGTAACTAGGAATAGTAACTCTAGTCAGAGCTGAAAACATTTTACTCTAATAATACTGAAAAAAAATAAGAACTTACACATATTTACATCCTTATTTTTTCTATCTAATTCATATATGGATTTAAATTTCTCAACCATATCACTTAAATAAGTTAACTTTCAATTTATAATTTGATTTACGGCCATGCAGCTGACTACACTCACCAGCCACTTTATTAGGTACACCTGTCCAACTGCTCGTTAACACTTAATTTCTAAGCAGCCAATCACATGGCGGCAACTCAGTGCATTTAGGCATGTAGACATGGTCAAGACAATCTCCTGCAGTTCAAACCGAGCATCAGTATGGGGAAGAAAGGTGATTTGAGTGACTTTGAACGTGGCATGATTGTTGGTGCCAGAAGGGCTGGTCTGAGTATTTCAGAAACTGCTGATCTACTGGGATTTTCACACACAACCATCTCTAGGGTTTACAGAGAATGGTCCGAAAAAGAAAAAACATCCAGTGAGCGGCAGTTCTGTGGGCGGAAATGCCTTGTTGATGCCAGAGGTCAGAGGAGAATGGCCAGACTGGTTCGAGCTGATAGAAGGGCAACAGTGACTCAAATAACCTCCCGTTACAACCAAGGTGGGCAGAAGAGCATCCCTGAACGCACAGTACGTCGAACTTTGAGGCAGATGGGCTACAGCAGCAGAAGACCACACCGGGTGTCACTCCTTTCAGCTAAGAACAGGAAACTGAGGCTACAATTTGCACAAGCTCAACGAAATTGGACAATAGAAGATTGGAAAAACGTTGCCTGGTCTGATGAGTCTCCATTTCTGCTGCGACGTTCGGATGGTAGGGTCAGAATTTGGTGTCTACAACATGAAAGCATGGATCCATCCTGCCTTGTATCAACGGTTCAGGCTGCTGGTGGTAGTGTCATGGTGTGGGGAATATTTTCTTGGCACTCTTTGGGCCCCTTGGTACCAATTGAGCATCGTTGCAACGCCACAGCCTACCTGAGTATTGTTGCTGACCATGTCCATCCCTTTATGACCACAATGTACCCAACTTCTGATGGCTACTTTCAGCAGGATAATGCGCCATGTCATAAAGCTGGAATCTCAGACTGGTTTCTTGAACATGACAATGAGTTCACTGTACTCAAATGGCCTCCACAGTCACCAGATCTCAATCCAATAGAGCATTTTTGGGATGTGGTGGATCGGTAGATTCGCATCATGGATGTGCAGCCAACAAATCTGCGGCAACTGTGTGATGCCATCATGTCAATATGGACCAAACTCCCTGAGGAATGCTTCCAGCACCTTGTTGAATCTATGCCACGAAGAATTGAGGCAGTTCTGAAGGCAACCCTATACTAGCATGGGGTACCTAATAAAGTGGCCGGTGAGTGTATATGACTTAGGCATAAAAGGACTCATCAACAATCGTTCTTAACTTCAGTAAATGATCCTTTTAAACCTGATGCAGTCCACCTGAGCTAAAGTGAGAAATGTAAATCTGCATAGGCACAGCCCCGGTAATGCCATGACTTCACGCACTCATTCACAGAAATTATATTGAAGACGAAGAAGAGACACTTTACCAGTTTGGATGATAAGATTCTGTTGATTGAGAGCTGAGTAGCAGAATTAAAGGATCAGAAAAATCCAAGCAGTGAAATAAATGACATGAGCTGGAAATGTCATGGTTGCACTGATGCAGAAGTAAAAGTAAAATAATAATGATCTTTTGATCCAAAAACAGTCATCGAAAACTACTGATATAGGCGAGAGGTGCAACATCTGTGTGAAAGACTAATATGATTGTAAGACAAACAGAACATTTAGCTAAATCTACTTTTAATACAGTCACAAACCTGTACTGTACACCTCCAGACTACAGCTGCCACCCCTCATCCACTCTCCATCTTTCTTACAGAACTCAGTTTTCAGTTCCAGATGTTATTTCAACAGTAGGTTGGTTTCACATAATCTCAGACTGTCCTTTTTTTAGATGAAATGACAACAAATTTAACCACAGTCCCCTGGATGGCGACATGCCAGGTGCAGGTTTAGTTACTGATGGTTCGGTCATCAGCCAATAGAAATGTCATTTGTAATTGCAGAGTTGATAATATATATGATGAAGCCTAATAAAATGGAGAATTGCTTCTAAATAACAACAAATGTTGACATTTATTGGAAAACTGGGTCTATATATTAGCTGACTGACAGAACAAGACTCCGTCAGTCTGGAGCACTTGGAAAATGTCCCTGTACCCGACAAAAGATTAGAAATTGGAGAAAAATTAAGGTGTATGCATCATTTTCTCCTAAATCACTCAACAATTTAAGAACAAATTTGTTCATATGTTGTTTTGTCCACTGGTCAACCTTCACTGCTGGTCCAATGCAAAAAGACAGATAGCAAAGCTGCATAGATGATTTTCTCCATACAAAAACGGTCTGAAGAAGCAGGTGGCAGGTCTGAAGAAGCTGTAAGCCTGGCCTCTAGTTACAGTCACAGAGAACATGATTGTTTGCTGCTATCTGAAAGCGAAAGCACCAATCCTCATGTCTTGTGGATAGAAAAGAGAAGAATTTTCAGGTTTTCAATGTTTCCTTATATTCTTACTGCAAAGCATTTCTCTGAAAACAGACAGATTTGCCAATGCTTGCAGACACTCAGTAACAAGCATTTGAAGCAATGACTGGAATGTTAAAGAACTAGCCAACTTCATGTGAGGCTATCAGAGTTCCTATCCTCTGACGTCCCACATAACTTCCTACTCTGATCTTTGCACAGGCCAGATGGTTACATTGGCCACTGGGGAGAGCAACGGGCCCAGATAGACAGTTTTACAATGTGCAATTACTGGATAGATAAACTAAACACTCAACAAAGCTCAGCATTTCAAGATCCCTGGCTTTTAGACTTTGATAAGGCAACAGGCTACATTCCTTGGCCAATTTACCGCCTTCAAAACTCAAATACCAGTACTGATAGGCCTATACTTAAATACTTCTGTCCCAGCTTAAGAAGTGTAGCGCTCTGTGTATGTAAATATGCCTAAATATACATGTATATATTCTAATAAGAAAACCAGCAGTGCACATTTTAAAACCAAATCCCTCAGATCTAACTAATATGTTTTCTGCCTGACCAAATGTTGAACGATGCTAAGGGGGATAGAGTTTCTTCACCAACAAGCCTGGCCCCAAGTGTTGCTACACTCTCAGTTCAGCCTTTTTTGTTTCACATTAACATTTCACAGAAGATCAGGCGCCTGCCCTCTGAGCTTTACTGCTTTACTCCAGGGAGCAAGAAACCCCCCCCCCCCCACCCCCCCCCCCACCCCCCAAACTGACACTGATGCAATCTCCAGGTAATGGCTGCCTCTTTGCAAGGCTGGGGGCAGATGAGATGCTGTTTGTGTGAACATAAGTGCGTGTTTTGCTTGAAGGGGTACCCAGCTCCACTGGTGTGGTCACAGGGCCAAAGTTCACTCAGAGATGTGTGGCCTGGGGTCGAGAGGTGCTACAGCCTCCTTTAGCTGTTAAGGTAATGTTTCAGGATCAAACCTCACCTATTTCTGCAGGCTGCTTCTGACATTTCTCACTATGACACATGAATCCCCCCGACCCACCCAGCCACCTTTAATCAGCTGACAGTGAGTGTGATGGAAAGTGATAGCAGACCAGTCAGCTTTGGTCTCGAGGAGTGATAGTCCGAAGAAGAGGATTATACTAAAGTATTAAAGTACATTTACCTCATTACAGTACTTAAGTATTTTTGAGCATCTGCATTTTTCTGGGTATTTATCTAAATTAAGTCTTTTACTTTTATTGTGTTCCATTAGAGACATGAAAATGTTACTTTTACCTTTCTTGACCAGAAATTATCATGAAAGGGTGTGATTATGATGATAAACAGACAGACAGATAAAAATAAGAAAAAAACTAAGAAGTAATCCTGTTTACAGGAAAGTACTCTCATACATCATTTAATGAGCAAGAGCAAAAATAAGTGTTTTAGAAACCAGAGGTAAAACAATTTAATTCAATTCAATTCAGTTTATTTATATAGCGCCAATTCACAACAGGTCATCTTAAGGCACTTTACAGTTCACGGGATCATATAGTCATAAATTCTAAATTTTTTATCTAAGGAAAACCAGTTGATTGCATCGACTCATTGATTCGAAGGCAATCCCTCCCACTAAGCCTGCTTGTAGCAACAGTGGAGAGGAAAAGCTCCCTTTTAACAGGAAGAAACCTCCAGCAGAACCAAGCTCAGTGTGAGCGGCCATCTGCTGAGGCCCACTGGGGTTCAAGGAGACAGAAGCAAAGATACAAACAACAGCTGTAAAAGGAGGCCCCGTCCAGGACGAGCTCTGATCCAGCTCCCATGTTAGGGGATGAAGAGAGCACATCCAGTCAGTCACAGTCAGAGAAACAGGACTACACTGAAAAACAGGCCGATCTCCAACATCTATAAACAAAGGTGTTGATGGCAGCAGCACAGCTGATATTTCTCTCCAGGATGGAGTCCAACTGTTCTGTTTTTCCTGGTACACACTTCTTCTGGTAGGGGCTAATAATGCACCACATTGTTGTTTGTCAAATCCAGTAAGCCATTTTAAAAACAGAAATGTTAATTTCTTTATTTTATTCAGAGCAGGGATTCCCAAGGTGTGGTACGCACACCCCTGGGGTTGCTTGAGACAAGAGATGAAATGACAGTCTGATAATTACACAGATTTTTTTTCCTCACAAAATATAGAGATGTAAATAAACAATTTATTTGAAAAAAAAAAATGTAATTCAACCTGTAACTTTAGTAAATAAATAAGCTTGTGTTCACAGGGAAATGTATTTAATAGAAGTCTTTGTCAACGCTTCCTTTTAAGATGAATTATAGAGGAAGTTATCCTTCATTCATTGTAGTATGCAGTTGACCTGTGGCCTCTTCTTTAAACAAACAAGCAACAATGTTCATAGTGACTCTAAACTGTAACATTGGCTACACTGATCATGCCCACACTGTTGTTACTGCTGCTGGGAAGATTTTAGCTAAACGTGATATCTCGACTATACTAGGGTGACCAAACGTCCGTATTTCCCTGGACATATCCATATTTCACGTCCTGTCCCGGGCGTCCCGGGTTTTTTTTAGAAAGTGAGGAAATGTCCTGATTTCACTGCGCACGACGCTGCGTGTGACGTAATCCCTGAGCCGCGTCAGTGCAGGCAGCCCTGTTCTTAATCAGAGGCTCTGTTCGAAATCCTGGGCTGCATCCTCCAAGGACGTGGTCTACCTAGACTGGATCCTTCGAAGTCCTTGAAAATAAGGAGGCCGGAAGAGTTTTGGCTGTAAATTCGACCAGGTCCACCCTTCGGCGGGTTTTATGCTCTGTTGCTTAGCAACCGTGAAAGTTGACACACAAAGCAGGAAAAGAATGAATACCGAGGTTTTCAAAACTGTTTGTTTATTTATTTATTTTTTTTAAAGTTAAAGTGAACAAAGACTACACTCACAAGAATCCAGAGTGGAATAAAGGTTCCAACCACCGGGAGCAGGAACAAATCTACGGAGCCCCCTAGGGGACATGGGGAATTTTTTTTCTTTTGCGTTACCTCGCAAAACTTTTGCGTTCCCTCGCAATACTTTTGCGTTCCCTCGCAATACTTTTGCGTTACCTCGCAATACTTTTGCGTTCCCTCGCAAAAACTTTTGCGTTCCCTCGCAAAACCTTTTGCGTTACCTCGCAATAGGGCTTGGTCGTGACGTCACCACTTTGCGTGGTCGCCCTGTTGACGGCGCACTTTACGGTTTCCTTAGACTATTGCCTGTGACTAACGCGTACTGTACTCCCTCTCAGCCGTGTTTTATTTCGTTTAATTTCACCGTAACTTGATTTCAACCATGGTAAACCGTTGCTGTATTGTGGGCTGTAACAGCGCATCACATGATCGCCGAGGGAAAAACCTACAAAATGGGATAACTTTCCACCGCTGTCCTGCCTGGAGGCGCAAACACGGAGACCAAGTTTCACAGATAACAAAAAGTCGTCGGCTAGCTTGAATCGCGGCTGTAAGACGACAGAACAGAACTTTCCACAGTATCCTGATGTCAATGCGAGTGTGTTCCCTGCATTTTCATTCTGGTAAGTTAAAGATGCACGGTTTTATTTTATAGCCTACAGTGTTTCCTTCCTTCATCCGTGGCACCACATACATGCATGAACGCGCGCCCAGAGACTGTTGATATAGCATTTTCATCCTCGTTGGTTGATATAGCATTTGATATAACATTTTCATCCTCGTTGGTTGATATAGCATTTTATCCTCTTTGGTAGAACACACTGCCAGTTCCTACAAGGACAGGGACATCCCTCTCCATTTTCAAAAAAAACCCTGAGGTTGACAGCTGTCATAGCACCACTTACCGGTATAAATTTTGCTGATCCTAGCGCTTACCAGCCGTCTTGTAATGTAATGTAATCATATAATACAATATAATAATGTGTATATTGAGGATCATTGATAACATTATGGTTCTATATGTGTTCAACACTGCTGCTGTGGATAATAATTTTAAATTGTGTCACCAGGAAAACCAGCAAATGAAATGTACACCTCGCATCCGGATTGGGCACCATCACTACACTTGGGCCACACTGAGATAAAGGCCACACAGACTGCACGCTATGAGAGACAGGAAAAGAGAAAACGGCAAAGGACTGACAGTACACCTGCGAGGATGAGACAGCTATTGATGACCTTGTTCCGCCCGGTAAGCCTTACAGAGCCAGCAGATTCAACACCGTATGTTGCTTTTGTGGCTTTTTCAGCTGCATGATGCACATTTAGCTAAAAGATGTCCTCATTTTATCCATAGTGGAGACACCAGCACCAGCTGAGGATGGAGCTGAGCAGACACCGCTGACAGAATGTGACTTCTGTCAGCGCCGGCATGCTGAAATCAACCGGCTGCTGGAGGAGAACAGGACCCTGAAACGTGAGCTTGGCCAGAGAAAAATGGATGAAGATTTCCTGAAGGAAGACACCGTCAAAGTGAAATACTACACTGGACTTCCACACCTTAAAGTCAACCACTTTATTCTGGTGTTTATGAATTACTGTATTAAAGAAAAGATCGATGCTCAATATGGAATTGACAATTTCTTTGTATCAACAATACACTCTAAGCAAACATTTAACAAGTGGGTTGTTTTTTAGCCATAGGTGTGTTTTGCATCCATACCCAAAAGCAAGAGGTCTCAAACGATCAGATCCTTTTCAGTGTTTATTTGCAAGTAGTGAAACTTGAGAACACAGTGTAGCGCAGAACAGTGCAGTGCAGTTTGAATGCTTGTAGGTAAATGGTTACAAATAAAAAATGGACGCGATGAAAATGCAGTGCAATTACTTACAATAACATAGTATGTATTTATACAAAATGTTCAATCCTATTAATAAGTCGGTCTTAATGAAACATCAATGGAGAAATGGAAAGTGGAGATATTGCAAATTATTATTATACAAATTGTAGTTATAGTAAACATTAACAGTTAAACACTGTTAGTGCAAATTCTTATATAAGTATTTATAATAATATGCATTACTTAAATTGTATAAATAAAGGCTGCGATGCAATATGTCATGATATACAATAATATAATCTATAATTGTATAATATAACAACGTGCAATAATATGCAAATATAACAATACAATGTAATAATACAAAATACTATGCTTTTTATAAAAAATGTCTATGTATAAAAAAAATTCCAAAGTAATAAAAAATACGTATTTATGAAACATCAATTACAAACATAAAAATTGGAGGTAGATCAAATTAAGTAATAACAGATATCAATAACATTTGAAGTAGTGCAAATTATTACAGGTACTATAGTACACATTAAAAAACAATGTTAGTGCAATGTCTTATATAATTACTTTTAACAATATGCATTTCTTAAATTGTATAAATAAAGGCTGCGATGCAATATGTCATGATATACAATAATATAATCTATAATTGTATTGTAATATAACGACGTGCAATAATATGCAGCTGCAATGTCTTTCACTGTCTCACAGTGCTGGAGAAGGACAGCTGGAGGAGCATTTTCAAACTTTGGGTCGCGCAGACGGTCTTGCAGGGGTTTTGGGATCACAGCTGGCTGGACAGGAGCAGCATAGTTGTGAAAGTAGGGCTTCACTGTGGACATACAAACTGACCTATGGTTCTGAAGAACAGGGAACATTGACGATAAGTCGTCCAATGTGGCTTGGGCAGTGCGTGTGCTGGCCCGTGTCCGTAGGCCAGGCATGGGAATGTTGTCATCGATGACTCTGTCCAGAGCAATCCTCTGCGCTTTGGATGAAGTGAAGTCCATCTTGTGGGCGACTTCACCGCTGACTTTGTTGATACCTGCTGGTATTTTCCAATAAGCTGGCACATCTGTCACAGTCTTTTTCCCACGGATGCGGACTGCTGCCTCAATCTTAAACAGCAGAGCCCCAACATGTGTACATGCCTCTGCAATTCCAGCCATGCATGTACAGTGTGCACAGCAAACCTGCCCATCGTCAGCAATGATGACCCATGGCTTCAGGGGAGTCTCATTAATGCGCTGAGAGTGCAAGACCTGAGGAGAAAAAAAATAGACATAAATTATGCAGGTAAGGACACCATTATATTTCATTCTATGCAGGAAAGCAAACGTTAACCTCAACCCCTCATGCATGTGTATACATATCATATAAATCACAGTTATACAACAGTAAAGTATAACAACCACGCTGTTATATTGTTATATCACTTAAAAGAAAAAGAAATGAAATGAGCACAGGACATTTAAACCTGCATAATACCTCTGACTGAATGATTTAAGCTCAAAGTTACCCGTTACAGTGTTTTATGAGGTCAGATTTAATAACCCGCAGTCAATACTGCACTCATTTTTCTAAATAGTTCACTTTGAAAGACTGATTCAAACTAGGAGTTAACTTGAATGGCCACAGCACTGCACTATTGTTTATTTTTTTATATTTTGCGGATCTTTGACTATTTAATCTGTTCCTTAAAATTTTATTAATAACAATGTTCAATAAATGATTTTCAACAAAATACAGATGTAACACCTATCCAGTTTCTGAATGATGGTAAAAAAATCTTGTTTCTACCAGCAGCTGGGGGAGACTAGATTAGAAGATGGTTCAGAAAACCTGTGAGGACACATTTTTTTTCTAACACTAAGTATCAAACAAATGCTGATTTCTATTTCAGCAAATTATTCTTAAAATTTTTTTTAAAATTTTGAATAAATGTTTTGATGAAGATTTGAGATTCCTTTCACTGAATGAATGGTCACAAAGCTAGTGTTAAGCTTGAAGTCTCTGGCCAAGCTCACATTTCAGGGTCCTGTTCTCCTCCAGCAGCCGGTTGATTTTAGCATGCCGGCGCTGACAGAAGTCACATTCTGTCAGCGGTGTCTGCTCAGCTCCATCCTCAGCTGGTGCTGGTGTCTCCACTATGGATAAAATAAGGACATCTTTTAGCTAAATGTGCATCATGCAGCTGAAAAAGCCACAAAAGCAACATACGGTGTTGAATCTGCTGGCTCTGTAAGGCTTACCGGGCGGAACAAGGTCATCAATAGCTGTCTCATCCTCGCAGGTGTACTGTCAGTCCTTTGCCGTTTTCTCTTTTCCTGTCTCTCATAGCGTGCAGTCTGTGTGGCCTTTATCTCAGTGTGGCCCAAGTGTAGTGATGGTGCCCAATCCGGATGCGAGGTGTACATTTCATTTGCTGGTTTTCCTGGTGACACAATTTAAAATTATTATCCACAGCAGCAGTGTTGAACACATACAGAACCATAATGTTATCAATGATCCTCAATATACACATTATTATATTGTATTATATGATTACATTACATTACAAGACGGCTGGTAAGCGCTAGGATCAGCAAAATTTATACCGGTAAGTGGTGCTATGACAGCTGTCAACCTCAGGGTTTTTTTTGAAAATGGAGAGGGATGTCCCTGTCCTTGTAGGAACTGGCAGTGTGTTCTACCAAAGAGGATAAAATGCTATATCAACCAACGAGGATGAAAATGTTATATCAAATGCTATATCAACCAACGAGGATGAAAATGCTATATCAACAGTCTCTGGGCGCGCGTTCATGCATGTATGTGGTGCCACGGATGAAGGAAGGAAATACTGTAGGCTATAAAATAAAACCGTGCATCTTTAACTTACCAGAATGAAAATGCAGGGAACACACTCGCATTGACATCAGGATACTGTGGAAAGTTCTGTTCTGTCGTCTTACAGCCGCGATTCAAGCTAGCCGACGACTTTTTGTTATCTGTGAAACTTGGTCTCCGTGTTTGCGCCTCCAGGCAGGACAGCGGTGGAAAGTTATCCCATTTTGTAGGTTTTTCCCTCGGCGATCATGTGATGCGCTGTTACAGCCCACAATACAGCAACGGTTTACCATGGTTGAAATCAAGTTACGGTGAAATTAAACGAAATAAAACACGGCTGAGAGGGAGTACAGTACGCGTTAGTCACAGGCAATAGTCTAAGGAAGCCGTAAAGTGCGCCGTCAACAGGGCGACCATGCAAAGTGGTGACGTCACGACGACCAAGCCCTATTGCGAGGTAACGCAAAAGGTTTTGCGAGGGAACGCAAAAGTTTTTGCGAGGAAACGCAAAAGTATTGCGAGGTAACGCAAAAGTATTGCGAGGGAACGCAAAAGTATTGCGAGGGAACGCAAAAGTTTTGCGAGGTAACGCAAAAGAAAAAAAATTCCCCATGTCCCCTAGGGGGCTCCGTACAAATCAAATCAAATGTAATGATAGAAACCTTAGTCAGTTAAATAACCTGCTGCTGTCATTCTGCACATCTCTGATGTTGCTGCTATTTTCAAATATCCATTACTGTAAAAATGTCCATAGCTGCATATTGGTTATTAATTCTCCAGTTTTATATTATTAAAACACTTTACAGAATTTTATTTTTTATATTTTAACCCTTCCCTATTATGTTATTCTTATACATTTCTCTAAGGTCCTCATTTGTGTGACCATTTTCAATAATCTTTTTGCTGCTGTAAATCTGCCCATTGTGGGACAATGAAGGGATTTTCTATCCTATTCTATAAAAGGGTTAGAAATATATAAGTAAATCTAAACAATGTATCTACAAAATATATCTGCAAAATCTCTAATATTCAACAACAAAAAATACTTAGTTAAGCATATTGTGCAAAACAACAATAAAAAAATTAAACTCCTATCAGATTTATAGTTTCCACTCTGCAGATCTATTAGAATCTGTCCTTAAATTACAGCCAAACCCATTTACACAGTAACAGATAAAAACCTTTAGATAAACCAAACATTAACGCCACATATCTGACTCAATAACCATTAAAACAACTATTTTCATTAATTTCAGACGGAACTATTCACAGAGTTGTATTATATTAAACTGAACTTCCAATTTTCACCACTGTTCGGCGCCAAGTAACATTTCCTCTGATCACGGAGCAAATCCCGATGATGAGACATTTGTTCTTTCAATCAAACACCCCCCCCCCCCCCCCCCCCGCACCAAGGTGTCCTGGTTTTCCCAAATGAAAATATGGTCACCCTAGACTATACTCACATGCAGAGCTGTAACACTTTTCATTGGTTAATATGATTCTTCAGGCATGAATGTTTTGGATTGGTTGAGTTACAGCCTCATCATACGTCCTACCTCATGTTGTATGCAGGGGGTAACAAGGGGCAATTAGCCACTCACGACCACCTCCTGATCAGGAATCGTAAGGTTGGCAGAAAATCTAATATATTTGGAATTGGCCATCATGAGGTGTTCGTGTGCAAATCCTGTTATTGAAGCAGAGCTACGAGCATCTCCAAACAAGGGAATTATTTTTCTACTGTCTACTTTTGGCTTCCAAATTGACAAGTCATACAAGTGCCCTCTCTTGTGATTTGAAAATACCGTGTTAACAGGTACATCGCATGAGAGCGTTGGGCCATACAGTGTAAGAACATACATCATGAACTGTAAACTTTTTAAACCTGTGATTTCGTAAAAGATCGAAAAATTTTAAAAAGTAAAAAAAAAAGCAATCCACTGGACTTGTTTTGGTTTAGAAAACATGCAAATTGAACCGGCTGAACGTGTCCGAACCTTTGGAATGGGGGTCGTTTGGTTTCCTTGTTATCCCGTAATACCCAATACCTGTCTATGTCTCTGAAAGGGGGCGGGGTCTTTAAAGGGAATTGCTGGCCTGGCTGACAGGCAAGGTGTTCTGTTCCCCTGTAAGGGGGGTGGGGGTTGTGATGATAGCCAGAAGGAATCAACTCAACTTAATTGTAGGTTTTTGAGAGCTGAAACCTGAGTCCACCCCCTAGGTTTAGGGTTGTTTTTTTTTCTTTCTTAACATAGATGACTTCCTTCAAACCCTCTAAAACCACAATTTTCAAAAGATCGAAAATATCGTACAATGTATGCCCGCTCTAACAAGTGTTATGCTAAGCAACGCGGTGCGTCAACTCAATAGGAACACAAAAGGAAGGGCGCTGCAAAAAATTTTTTAGAACAGCTGCTCTAGTCTAGAGGGGGGAGAAAGCAATTCTTACTGCAACATAATTAAAAATTTAATTTAGCCAAGATTACAAAAATATCACAACAAAACAGGAAAACCATAACCACAAGTGAAAAGTGAATCAACCTACCCTGACATCTAAATCATTGTGAGTAACTCAACGATCTTTGTAGCTTCGAACATAGTTAATTAGATGCTATCTTATTGTCTTTTAGGGGCCCATAGTTATTGCAATACAATAAATCATATTGGTACTCAACCCACATTTCCACAATCTTATCACTATTTTAGGAGACGGTATATAGACCCATCTAATATCCCTGGTTATCTGTGTTTCTTTTACTTAGAGAAGCCATCCCTACCACATCATTAATTTGTTCAGTTCCATTTTAAGAGAGGAGGTTAGTTTCTCAATCCTAAAAATACTCAAGAACCAAAGTGGTTTGG
This sequence comes from Cyprinodon tularosa, assembly GCF_016077235.1. Taxonomy (NCBI): domain Eukaryota; kingdom Metazoa; phylum Chordata; class Actinopteri; order Cyprinodontiformes; family Cyprinodontidae; genus Cyprinodon; species Cyprinodon tularosa. The sequence continues at coordinate 1,487,862 of NW_024039551.1, forward strand.
AAATCTAAATAAGCTCCAACTCAGTGCTGGCTGGGTGAGCATAAATAAGGCAACCAGTCAGTGTGTGTCATGGTATAATCAAATCAGCCACGGCCTACTGACTTGTCGGTGAAGCTGATGGTTTGTATTTTATGGTTTGTTTAGATAGCGCTCAGGTCACTCGAGTCTTGAATGAAACTTAATGTTGCGTCAAACATGAACGTCAAATTTCAAAAAAATTATCAAACTGATCCAGAACAACAGGAATGTGTGAAGAACTCCAAGAAACCGATTTATATCAATATTTGATAATCAATATGTATTTCTGTAAAACGCAACCATTTCTAAACAGATTTTTAAAGAGAGGAATTCAAATAGGCGAATGTGAAGTTTATTTCGATAAATTACGTTTTGCTCTTTAAAAGATAAAAAACCTCAGCTACAAAATGAATAGAACCAGTTTGCATGTCTACATGACTAGGCATCAAACTGTGTTGGCAGCTGTAAAGCATAGCGGTGGTACCATCATGGCGTGGGACTTTTATGCCTTCTGCAGCAGTTGTGTATGTTACAAAGAAATAGGAACAGAATATTGTGAAATAGTTCAATTTTTTGAATCATTCATTTCAAAGGATGCAAATTGCTACATCTTTAAATCAATCCCATATCGAGGGATATTTTTCTACATCTAAATTTTACAGACAAAGAAAGTCTGAAAATTTAGTCTTAGAAAACCTGTATATTTCATAAGATAAATGAAAATAATTTAAACATAAATGTCAGTCAGTGCTGTGATCAGCCTGCTGTTCTGCTGAGTTTAGTGTAATCTTTTCCCTTCATTTAGAGGTGGTCTTTGGACTGCTCAGTAACAGTTGTTGCTTTTACTTTAGCTCAGGTAAAGCACTGGCTGCCCAAGTATGCCTCCTGATCACATCCTTTTTTTTTATTTTATTAATTTGACAGGGACAGTTCAGCTAAGACAGGAGAACAAATAAAAATTAAAAAGTGCTTATGCAATTTCAAATTTACAACTTCATAACCCATTTAAAAGTGCTAAAACATTACAGATCACAATTCAAATGTAAAATACAAAAGAATAAATAAAAAAACATTAAACACTTCAAATCAGAAATCATTATCAATATTCACAGTGTTGATCTTCTTTCAGATAATGCTTTAACTTTGTTAAAGCCCCTGTCAAACCTTGACGATTTAAGCTATGTTCACACCGGACGCAGCAGGCACGGCAGAAGCAGCGAGTTTACATGCAAAGTCAATGGTTGACGCGCGTCAAGGCGCAGCAGAAGGTCCCGCAGCGCGTTTTGAGCAGCAGGAGCAGCGCGTCTGAGCAGCTGAAGCAGCATGTCGGGCGCGAGTAAGCATCTGACGCGCATGACGCGCCAGAAACGCGCTGCTGCTCGAGATGGAAAAATTTAACTTTGCTGCTCGACGCGCCGCATCAACCAATCAGAGAAGCTGATCTGGGAGCTGGCAGGGAGAGAGACACATCGCTGATGACACAGAGCGCTGTGATCACTCCTCTGAAACAGTTTATTGAAATTAAATTTACTTAAAATGCAAAAATCTGCCGGCAGAATATGTTTGCTTTTATTATCCTGCTGCCTGCAGTTTAGATTATTTAGATGAAAAACACCTACCAGCTGCCGCGGTGAACTGCGAGGAGGCGATCCGGCCAGATGCTGCTGATGAAGGGATTCCTACTGTCGGCGCACCGCCGGTATGTGGGGGTCTGAGCGCCTCCGACAGAAAAAATATTGGAAGGCAGGATGATAATCTGAATGAACTGACTGCAATGATTGAGTTTTCAGGTGGACTTTCTCACTTAAAAAACATATTAAAACTACTTTATTCCCACTGATCACACCAAATATAGCTGCAAGGCAGAGAAAGGATAGTGAAGCTCCGCCCAACGCGCGTCAGAGCCACTTTTGGACCGTGCAGCGAGAGCAGCAAAGCTGCTTCAGCCGCACGTCAGAACTAACTGGTACAAGCAGCAAAAATTAAGCGGCAGACGGGATTTTGCTGCTCTTGCTGCATCCGGTGTGAACGTAGCATTAGCCAGCGTATGCCTGACGCACGAAGAATTAGCCAGAAACACTGGCATACGTTGGATAAGTTATAGGTACATTTGTTTAAGTTATGAGCACACTGAATCACACTGAAACACGCAGGCACACGTCGACATACGGCAAGTATGTCGACCTGTGCCACCACATGCTCATACATGGGCCATAAGTTACAGGTAAGTTATCTGATCGTTGACATGCATTAAGTGTAAGTTACTCATAGGTTGTGGTGTCTAGTTTATCCAAAACCTATGAGTAACTTGTGCATAACTTAAGTGTCAAGAAATTATCTCGAAGACATATCAATGTATGTGACGCGTTCCAGACAACCGCTAAACGTATTTTTAACTTACAGCCACTGTTGGTTGGTAGCGTTTTGGTATAAAAGGGGGTTCACAGGAGGAAACTGTCAGTTCTCCTCCAGACTTTATCCCCATCATAGAGTGAACGAGAAGGTGAGTAAGATGGATCCTCCCTGCCTTTGTGTCCACGGCCACGACCAACAAACTTCATAGCAGATTCATCAGGCTGAATCTACTGCAACTGAAAACCTTCTTTCTTTTTTTTTTTCTTTTTGTATGTTCTTTTGGGGGGGGGGGGGCAGGCAGTAAACAACAGCTAGGTTAATACTGTGATCAAAGACATGTTTTTATGCAGACTGGGCGCCTCCGGGCGCCTGAGGGGAGCAAATTTAACTGATGCTCCGTAATGCCCATGGGCATTACGCTGCTGTGTGTTATGCATAAGTTATCCTCTTAACATCTACCTTATTTTGGGTAATCCTCGCCTATTTTGCATACCCAAATGGAAAAGCAAATAACTTAGGAACTGTAAGCCCAAATTACATGTGCAATACATTATTTGAAAGCTAACACCCTCTAGTTTCCTAAAAAATTGGGTGAGTAGAACACAGACCGACCTGCATCATTTCAAACATGGCTCAAAGTTGTTGTTTTTCTATTCTCGGAAATTATAGATCTTTTTGAACAGCAGTAATAAAGATATTCTTTTTTTTTTTTTTTTTTTTACTGTGTATCATTTACTTGCTCATCAGGAGATCATACATATATTGATGTTACATACATTGTACAAAGCTTACATGACTTCTCCAATTTTTTGTTTTCTTTTTTACACAGTTTTTTTTGTTTTTGTTTTGTTTTTTTTAGTAATAAAGATATTCTTGAGTAAAGGCAGGTTTTATTGTATTTTATTTGTTTTACATCATGTCAACCACACATGCAGACAACTTCAGACCTCTGGCTATAACAGTTGGGTTATGGAACTTTTGCATTCTGAATTATTACCCCCACTTAAGGTCCACCGGGTCGCCGGTGACCCGGTGGGTTTTAAGAGGTTATGCTGTAGCTGGATATAAGTTCTTGACTCTACATAGGGTTCTTGAATACGCTATGTATACACCCAAACTTAAAAAAAATACATAGCCTATGCCAGCATTTTTAGGAGATCCGGGAACATCAGGCAAACGCTGGCTAAATCACCAAGGTGTGACAGGGCCTTGAGAAAATCTTCCTGTCTGACAGTGACTTCAGACCCTGTAGAAGAAAGTTCCACAGCTTTGATCCAGCAAAAATTATTTAGCACCTTTTGACTCTAAAGTTTCCACTTACTTCAGCTCTTTTTCTCTCAATTACATTCTATTTTTGTTTTGATTTACAAGTCAAATCATGGCAACACCAGTCAATGCACTTAAATATTGTTTTAACGAAAGAAAACTTTAGAAAAATTTCAAAACTCACAAAATGATTCTTTTGGAGAATTTGACAGTGAAACCCTTTCACAGTTGTTGTTGTTTTTGATCAAATTATTCTAATTATTATATGGCTCCAATTCACTCCCTAAAAATGCTCCCAAAAATATTACGATAATTTTGTTCGACAACTTTTTTCACTTTCCTACCTGACTTTTTTCATTCCATTTAACCTTCTATGAATATGTTTGGGAACAACCAGCTATTCCTCCTTGTGGTGGGTGTCACTGACTGTGTTCTAGACATCTATCCAGTGAGCGGTCTTACTCGTGATTTAGGGAATCTTTTGAGCCGTTTAAAGTCAATTTCATTTGATATCTGTTCAAACTGTCACCCTGCGAATGACTGGCGACCTGTCCAGGGTGTACCCCACCTCTCGCCCGTCGACAGTTGGAGATAGGCACCAGCAGTCCTCGGGACTCCAACCGGGATAAAGCGTGACGGAAAATAGATGGACGGATCTTCAAACTGTCACTATGTCCTGACAGCAGAATATTAGACAGAAACTCAGTGAAAAAATATTAAATTTATCAACTACTAAAAAATTAAAATCTTTTTCTATTTCTACTTTTGCATTGCCTAGTTGTTATTTTTGTAGATAAACTGGAGACACTATAATCAGAAATAAGAAGGCCGATAGAAATGCTAGATTTTTTTTGTTTAAGTTTCTGTAACCCAGCCATAACAATAACTGAAACAGCTGTTCTCATACCTAATTCTGTTGATTTTTGTTATCTCTATTAAATATTTTCTAACATTCCTCACTACAAAATAAGCAATAAAAGTATGTATGATTCATGTGATATCATATTGGGTCAATAAATCAGTATCGGCCAAAACTCAAAGCTGAAATATTGGTCAGAGATAATGTAATTGTATAGCAGAAAGAAAACATGAAAATCCATTAGAAGACTTAAGAGCCACCTGCAGCAACCTCGGACTGAACCAGTTAATGCATGTTATCTTCCACAGTGGATATAGTGGGTCGCTGTATCAGGCGAAGCTGCCATTTTGGAACAAATACGACCGAACTGTACCTGATCTGTTTTTCCCCTCATGCAAAGAAATCTGTTTAAAAGGAAGAGCTGATTCCATCGTAGGATTCTTGCCTGTGAAGGTGACTCTTTAACCTGACTCCGCCAGATGGATTTGCTCCGCATATCCATCTGGAAACCTTCTGTTGAAGTAATTTTGGGGAGGGGCGAAAATACTGGTTAGCTGATTGGCCTATGTTGGTGATAGACAGGCCCAATATACCAATCAGAACAACGAAGCATATGACGTACTAAAAGAGCGACGACGAAAACACAACCACAAGCCAGGCTACTCTTGCCGAAACCAGTCGGGAGAAGAGCAAAAACATCTTTTCCTCTGAGAAAAGCCTCCAGAGCAGTGTTTTGCTCTTCTTTCAGTGAAGAAATACTCTGTAATTCCGATAAAACTTGCTCGATAGCCACGCTAACGCTAGTTTCATCGGCTGAAGCGCCATGTTCTTTAGAGTGAACTGTCGCGCTTCTCGTTGCCAACGCTGATTGGACGTTCGTTTGGTGAACGGCTCCAAATTTTCTTTAACGGAGTCTCCAGACTGATCTGCGAGTGAAACCTTGAAAGCTCGCGAGATCAGGATGGTCTCACGAGGCTAGTGACTCTTGGCCACGACATTTAACCTGCCCTAGATCATTAAATGTGTTCAGTTCAAATCATGCTATCTCTAATTTCTTCAGAGACAATTCAATCAGAACATCCAGCCAGAGTAAGTAAATAAATCATCACTTGTCCTGGATGGGCATGTAGAGACAGCAGATATTCCCTTGCATTGTGTCTTTGATCCCTCGCTGTTCAGAGCAGCAGTAATAAAGCAAACGGTGTGTAAACCACAGAGTGTCTAAAAGAGTCTTTTACTTTTATGACCTTCATTACTAAGTTATATTGCACAGCCTGAAAAAAGACAAGCAAGGACGTATATCTGTGTCCTAAAGAATCCTCCGTGTTTGATGAACCTTTAAATACCTTCTTTTGTGTTTTCAGTTCGTTAAAAGAGAAAGCATTTATTAAAAGACAACTTCAGTGATTTTGTTTTTTTTTTAGAAAAATTTAGAATCATTAAACCCCCCTTCTTTAAGGGGTAGAGCTTCTTTAACTTTGTGAACAATTTCCAAACCACTCTGAGAGGTACAGTATATGGCTGGATACCTGCAGTGATAAAACCAACTCATACAATTTAGGCTCAGCTCTATGTGAAACTATGGTGCTTTAAAAATTCTCCTACAATGTTCTAGCTCTTTTCACTGTTATATGCTTAGTTAGGTCTGATTAATTTCAACAGTAAGGAAAAAAAATAATGTCTTTTTATACAGTGAGTGTACAGTATGAGTTATTTGAGTTATGAGTTAGGCTGTTTAACAACTAAATGGCTAATTTAATTGTGTTTCTAAACTCAAATATGAGTGTTATGTGATAATTTGTAATACTACAGAAAAACATCCTGAGGTTAAAGTAATAAAAACATCTGCCTGAGTTTCATTACTGTCAGATTCACCATGGAAACCGGAGCTTTAGTGACTTTTATCCTGAAAGTGACCACTTCAGCTAATATGTGGTATTTTCTCTGTGAACCCAGATGGTATGTGATCCTCAGACAGGAAAGTGTTTCCTCATCTTCAAAATGTCTTGTCTGAAGGATCAGAGTGGCGAGGTCGCCCAGACGAAGTCACAGTAAGCAAATATCTGGGTTCTATGATGCCTCTGAGCCCAGAGGGGAATTTTTCTTATTGTTTCACTTCTTTCATTCGTTAAACTCCAGATCAGCTTTTTGTCCATCTTTTATCACTGTCTTTTATTTATATTTTTTCCAACACTTTTTAATGCTGGATTTTATTTAATTTAAGTTTCTCTTTCCTCTCTGCTTTTTTCTGTCTCTCTCCCTCTATCTCTGCCTTAAAGCTGGTGTTTTTCTGAAACATAACAAGGTCTGGAGCTGCGGTGCGTGTGCATGGATGCTCTGGCTGCACTGAGGTGGCTTCTTGTGTGGTCCCCCGGCAAACTTTATGATTTATTCAGCTAAAGGCAGAGGAGCACGACCCCCAGTGACCACAGAGAGAGAGCTGCACGTGGGTTTAATGATTTCACCACAAAAATGTCTGCTATGGCTGGGCCTGCAAGAAGCGAAGAGCCCCCCCACTGGATGGATGAGGAGTTAGGGGCTGAAAAGAGAGCCTGGCTGTCCGGCCTAAGTCAGACAAATCTTACATCTGCAGAAGCAGGGATTAGGATCGAAGACGACTACAGAGAGCTGCATCCTTTGGCTGGTTGTTAATGTTTTGTCTTTCAACAAATCCTGGGAGTCTCCCCGGATTGTGTCTGACTTCATGAAGCATTCTTTCATCTTTTCTCTCCATGGCCACCCCCTCCTGCATGTGTCCTGTTGCCAGTGGGAGTTTTCAGAGGTATTATTGAAATGTGGACACTGAGCATGATGTAATCAAGCTTTCGTGAGCAGAGCAAGGGAGAAAATAATAACTGATGGGGGGGTTACATTGGACTGTGGGGGGTGGTGGTATTTGGCACATTAACCGTCACTGCTGTCCAGGCCTGCTGGCCAAAGACAGTGACTGCTGAGGGTTTGGATCTGGATGCTATGCCTGGTCCAGCTTCTCTCTGTCTGTTTGGCCTTAGTTCCTCAGAACAAGATGATGTCATCCATGGGGATTTGTGAACATTTGTGATGAAGAGAGGAATCACAAAGGCGAGCCCTGTAGCTATCCCCAACATGTACAGGTCAAGGAGTGTAAGCATTTGTTCCCTTTAGTTCAGCATGTCATGGTTTTGAGTTGCTTGACCCAAATGCAGAACCAACACAGAAGGCAAGAGCAATTTTCAGACGTTTAATTAAACAGCGAGGGAACCAAACACTGGGAGCTGCGGCACGGTGAGCAGGTGGACTATCAGCGCAGGCAGGACTGATCGATCTGCGGTGAGAGCCAAAGTTAGACACAGAGATAGGGAGAACGAGATAGGGGAAACGTTAAATAAACCTACCGCCGAATGAAGGAACCGGGCAGGGGGGAGTGGAGAGACGGACTCACTGAGGAACCTCCCGAGAAGTTGGCAGGTGACTGAGCGACAGGTGGGCAGGTGATTGAAGTCTGTGAGGAGGGGCCCGAGCAGCAGCGGCCGAGGAGGAATCCGGGGGCAGCTGATGGAACCAGAAGGACTTGAAAGGCTCTCCAGCCCGGCTTGGTACCACCAAGGGAGCTGGAGGGATTATTCAGAGGTAGGTCCAGAACAGTCTGAACCGGAGAACTTCCACTGAAGACGTCAGAGCTCGAGGAAACGCTGGAACGGTTTTCACAAGGAGAAAAGACCTGGGAAACACAGGAGACTTGGGTTAGCGCTGAGAAAAAGGTAAGCTGTCACAGACAGAGGCCTCTAAGCGTACCAACAAGGTTAACACTCTGGCGTCCATCAGCGGTCAAAGTGCTGCTTAAATAGCAGAGCCGCACGCCGCTGAACAAGCCACAGGTGTGTACCACGCCCACCTGTCAGTTCCAGCCACCTGCAGAGAAGGGAGAGAGAGGCAGAGCCCTGACACCACCCCCCCCTCAACGGTCGCCACCCGGCGACCCAGAGGAAGACGTGGAGGGGCGAGAGGCAAGGAAGTCGTCGATCAGGGACTGATCTGTGATGGCAGAGCCGGGCACCCACGATCGGTCCTGGGGGTTGCCGTCCTCCCAGTCGACGAGGTACTGGCAGCCCCTACCCCGAGGACGGGAGGCCACGATCCGCCTGATCCGGCGGCCCTGAAGATCCTGGGAGGGCGGAGGGGGAACGGCCGGAGGGCACAACGTGCTGGTGAGCACAGGCTTAATTTGGGACACATGAAACGTCGGGTGCACTCGGGAGTGTGTGGGGAGGGGAAGACGGACAGCTGTGGGACTGACAATGGATTCGATAGTAAAAGGTCCGGAGAAGCGGGGTGCCAGTTTGTCGATCTGGAGGATAAGTCTCGGGTGAACAGCCAGACTCGCTGGCCGGCACGATAGGGAGGTGCTGGTATTCTTTTCCGGTCAGCGAATCTGCGGTTCTGTTCGGCAGTTCTGTGAAGAGCCTGGACGGTCTCAGCCCAGAACTGTCGGCAGCGACGAACATGGCTGTCAAACGATAGGACAGAGATTAGTCTCTCATCTGAAGGAAGAAGGGGGGGCTGGTAGCCTAAGGAGACCTCAAAGGGAGAGTAGCCAGTGGCGGTGGATGTGTGGCTGTTATGGGCATACTCTACCCAAGGAAGGAATTTACACCAGTCTGACGGATTGGAGGAAGTGAGACAACGGAGGGTTGCCTCGAGTTCCTGATTTAGCCACTCAGTCTGACCATTAGTTTGGGGATGATAACCTGAAGAAAGAGTATACCTGGCACCTAGGGATGAGGCAAACTCTTTCCAGACCCGTGATGTGAATTGAGGCCCCCTGTCAGATAAAATGTCCCGGGGGAGGCCATGCAAGCGGAAAACATGCTTAATCATGAGCTGAGCAGTTTGAAAGGCCGTGGGGAGTCTGCGGAGGGCAACGAGGTGACAGGCCTTGGAGAATCGGTCAATGATTGTTAGGATTGTCGTCATTCCCTGTGAGGGAGGCAAACCAGTCACAAAATCTAGGGCGACGTGAGACCAAGGGCGACTTGGGACAGGAAGCGGTTGAAGTAAACCAGCAGTGGGCCGGTAGGATGATTTGTTTTGGGCACAGATTGGACAGGCAAGTACATACTCCCGGACCTCCTTAGCCATGGATGGCCACCAGAAGCGGCGGGAGATGTAATTGAGAGTTCAATGGAAGCCAGGGTGAGCCGAGAGCTTGTTTGAATGGCCCCAGTCTAAAACTTGGGAGCGGGCAGTCTTGGGGACAAAGAGACGGTTGGGGGGTCCAGTTCCTGGATCTGGATCGTCCTCTAGAGCCCGGGAGATTAGATCCTCTATCTCCCATTGGAGAGCGCCAAAGGTGCAGGAGGATGGAAGGATGGGGCCTGGTTCAGGATCCGTGTCTTGTGGGGCATGGAGGCGAGAAAGAGCATCAGGCTTAAGGTTCTTGGAGCCAGGGCGGTAGGAAATCGACAGGTTGAAACGGGAGAAGAACAGTGACCAGCGTGCCTGCCGAGGATTGAGTCGTTTAGCTGACTGGAGGTAGGCCAGGTTCTTATGATCCGTCCAGACAATGACGGGCTGCACGGACCCCTCAAGCCAGTGGCGCCACTCCTCCAGGGCCAGTTTAATGGCTAATAACTCCCTATCGCCCACATCATAATTTCTTTCTGAGGAGGACAGACGACGAGAGAGAAAAGCACAGGGGTGGAGCTTACGGTCAGTGTCGGACTGTTGAGAAAGAACAGCACCTACCCCTGTGTCAGAGGCGTCTATCTCGAGAATGAATTGTTTAAGAGGGTCGGGGTGCACGAGGATAGGTGCTTGGGAGAACCTCTCCTTTAGTTTCTCGAACGCAGAGTTAGCATCAGGGTTCCAAATGAACTGGTCCCTCGGTGAGGTGAGGGCATGTAGGGGGGCGGCTATTTGACTGTAGCCCCTTATGAAACGGCGATAGAAGTTTGCGAAGCCAAGAAAACGCTGGAGCTGCTTCTGAGTCTCAGGTATTGGCCAGTCAAGGACCGCCTTAATCTTATCAGGGTCAGATCTGACTTGTCCCCCCTCTAAAATGAGACCGAGGAAGGTTACAGAGGCCTGGTGAAACTCACACTTCTCAGCCTTAACGAACAGACGATTTTCGAGAAGGCGTTGAAGGACGAGTCGAACATGACGGATGTGCTCAGTGAGGTTTCGGGAATAGATTAGAATGTCATCGATGTAAACGAAGACAAAAATATTCAGGTAGTCCCGGAGGACGTCATTAACCAAAGCCTGAAAGACGGATGGGGCATTGCAAAGCCCAAAGGGCATTACCAAATACTCAAAATGACCCAGAGGGGTTTTAAAAGCCGTCTTCCACTCATCCCCCTGACGGATCCGAACTAGATGGTACGCATTGTGCAAGTCTAGTTTGGTAAAAATCTTGGTGTCTTGGACCGGCTCTAGCGCAGAAGAGAGAAGGGGTAGTGGATACTTGTTTTTTACAGTAATCTGATTAAGACCACAATAGTCTATACACGGACGGAGGGTTCCATCCTTCTTCCCCACAAAGAAGAAGCCAGCTCCAAGTGGAGAGGAAGAAGGACAGATGAAACCAGAGGCTAGGGAGTCACTGATGTACTTCTCCAGAGCCTGGCGTTCAGCTCTGGGGATATTATATAGGCGGCTGGTGGGGAGCGGTGCTCCGGGTAACAGGTTAATAGCGCAATCGTATGGGCGGTGCGGCGGTAAAGATGCTGCACTGCTCTTGTTAAACACCATTCCTAAATCGTGATACTGTTTCGGGATTAAACTAAGATCGACCGTGTCCAGAGACTGATTTGGACCATCCACTGAAGGATTGGAGGGAACCGCAGAGAGTAAACAGCGAGAATGACACGCAGGGGACCAAGACTCGACACGCTGCCCCGCCCAGTTTATATGGGGATTATGTTCTTGTAGCCAAGAATAACCGAGGACAAGGGGGGCTTGTTTTACTGGGAAAACAAAAAACGAGATCCGCTCACGGTGATTTCCCGATATAACAACCTCCAAGGGTTGGGTTCGGTGGGTTATTTGGGGAAGGCTGCCTCCATCCAGGGCGGATACCTGGAGAGGCGTGGACAAGGGCACCATCTCGATCCCGAGCTGCTGAACTAGGGAGTGATCTAAGAGATCGAAGTCACAGCCCGAATCTACTAGGGCTGAAAGGTTTAGAGATTTACGAGCCGTGGGAACAGTCGCTCGTCAGCAGAGACGAGGTGATGTGGGGTGCGAAAACTTAAGTGGGTCCGCCGGCCTCCCCACTACTGCCGACGAACCTGATCTTTTGGCCGACGCGGACAGGCACTGATAAAGTGATCAGAGGCGGCACAATAAAGGCATAGCCTGGCATCCATGCGCTGCTGCCTCTCTTCAGGTGTTAGACGGACCCGACCTATTTGCATAGGCTCCGGAGGAGAGGGGGGAGCCGCAACGGGCCGGAGAGGAGCGCGATCGGGGAGAGGAGGAGCCAACGGGCGTGTGGGTCTTTCCGTCCTCACACCACTCCTGCTCCTTAAACGGTTATCTAACCGTATGGCCAAAGCGATAAACTCATTAAGAGAGTCGGGTTCCTCAAGGCGGGCTAGCTCGTCCTTGAGGGACTCATCGAGGGCATGAAAAAACACAGTTCTTAAGGCGCGCGGTTCCCAACCAGCAGCCGCTGCTAAGGTGCGGAACTCTATGGCAAAGTCAGAGACGCGCCGACCGCGCTGCCTAAGAGCCAGCAGCTGACGGGTCTGCTGCGCAGGATCGGACTCAGTAGAAAACACCATTTTAAACTCCTGCACAAAGTTATTAAATGTGCAGCCAAAATTACGGCAGTCGGGGAAACGTGCCTCAGCCCATCTTAAAGCACTCCCAGACAAAAGACGCAGGACATAGGAGATTTTAGTGTTATCTAGGGCATATGTTCGTGGGGATTGATTAAAAACCAGCGAACATTGAAATAAAAAACCTACGCAGTCCCCACGCTCCCCAGAAAACTTCTCTGGGCTCGGAGAGGAGCTTTCACTGACAGGCGAAGGCGGGGCCGCAGGCGCGGGCTCGGGCTGAGCACTAATAGAAGCGGAAGATGGAACGTGCGTTAGAGCGAGCACTGCGTCAGACAGCTGACTGATCTGAGCAGAAAGTCCGTGCAGCTGATCCTGCGTGGACTGCACAGCTAAACCTAGCGTCTGAAGCTGCTCTTGGTGGGTGGAGAGCGTCCTCCCAACTGAGTCTGCTGGGTCAGTGTGGCCAGAGTGTTGTTCTGTCATGATTTTGAGGTGCTTGACCCACATGCAGAACCAACACAGAAGGCAAGAGCAATTTTCAGATGTTTAATTAAACAGCGAGGGAACCAAACACTGGGAGCTGCGGCACGGTGAGCAGGTGGACTATCAGCGCAGGCAGGACTGATCGATCTGCGGTGAGAGCCAAAGTTAGACACAGAGATAGGGAGAACGAGATAGGGGAAACGTTAAATAAACCTACCGCCGAATGAAGGAACCGGGCAGGGGGGAGTGGAGAGACGGACTCACTGAGGAACCTCCCGAGAAGTTGGCAGGTGACTGAGTGACAGGTGGGCAGGTGATTGAAGTCTGTGAGGAGGGGCCCGAGCAGCAGCGGCCGAGGAGGAATCCGGGGGCAGCTGATGGAACCAGAAGGACTTGAAAGGCTCTCCAGCCCGGCTTGGAACCACCAAGGGAGCTGGAGGGATTATTCAGAGGTAGATCCAGAACAGTCTGAACCGGAGAACTTCCACTAAAGACGTCAGAGCTCGAGGAAACGCTGGAACGGTTTTCACAAGGAGAAAAGACCTGGGAAACACAGGAGACTTGGGTTAGCGCTGAGAAAAAGGTAAGCTGTCACAGACAGAGGCCTCTAAGCGTACCAACAAGGTTAACACTCTGGCGTCCATCAGCTGTCAAAGTGCTGCTTAAATAGCAGAGCCGCACGCCGCTGAACAAGCCACAGGTGTGTACCACGCCCACCTGTCAGCTCCAGCCACCTGCAGAGAAGGGAGAGAGAGGCAGAGCCCTGACAGTATTTAAACTGCTTATCTTAATTTTCCTGGGAATCAATGTTGTTTAAAAGACTTTCCAAACTGTTTAAAAGATTTTCCATAAAATGTCTAAATACTGCTATATTACAGAAGCAAAAGCTTTTAAATATAGATGACATATGTGGTGTAAACCAGACCTGTTATTAAACCCCAAATAAGCTTAATTAAGAGAAGCATCAGCAGTTTCTATGTGCAAAAAATCAACGTCCACAAAAAAAAAAAAAAGGACAGCTTAGAATTCATTAATATTTAGAGCACAGTACACTTTGTGTATGACCTACATGTTGCTTGCTTTTAAAGAAGTTTCATTCAGTGAGTTGGAACAGTTATTTATCTATATATTTTCACTTTTGATCTTTATTTGGAAATCTTTATCAATGTTACCCCCTCCTGTACCTGGAGCTTTAGGGTTCTTCTCAGTATCCTAGCTGTCCATAGAAGTGTGGCTTTCTGGACTGAGCTGTCTGATGTTTCTCCAGGTATCTGTTGGAGCCACTTCTCCATTGTGGGGGTTACTGCCACCAGTGCTCCAGTGACCATGGACACCAAAGTTGCCTTCCCTTTCCAGGCTCTTTCTAGTTCTTCCCTAAGGCCTTGGTATTTCTCCAGTTTCTTATGTTTTTCCCTAATGTCAACATTATGGCAATATCGATCACTATGACTGTTTATCTGGAAGTTGCACAGGATCTTAGCTCTGTCATTCTCCACCTGGGGGTCTCCAGTTTGTATTCTGCTCAGATGTTTATGTACACTATACCAGCCACTTTGTTATGATGTTCCATGCATCCCTTTCCTACCAGTACCTCATACCCTGCTGTGAGGTGGTTGATTGTCTCCTGGGGGTTCTTTGCATAGCCTGCCCGGTGTGGTAGATCTGGGCCTCTATTACCCCATTTACACTACCCTCGAAAAACAGCGCAGAGACCGGTCCGAGCTCAGTAACTGAGATAGCTTATCATGTTTAAATGGAAAGCAAACTGAACTGAACGGAGCTAGACACACCCGAACCGCGCTAACTGCAGACCAGTTCCAGAGGTGTGCTCGGCTCGGTTTTTCCCTGGCTCGGTTCTCTGATAACAAGAGCGCATGAGCAGAACGCGCCATCTCCGTCTGGCTGCACATCCCGATTCAAACTCCATTCCAGAAGTTGGCGGTAATACCCCTCTGGAAGTTGCTTGCCAACCAACACAAAAAAGAAGAAGAAGAACTATAAACAAAAGCCGACTTTCTCAAGTAAATCCACGAAAGGTTGCCGTCTTTGCCTGAGCCTCCGCAAACACCGAAGTGCAGCAATAATAATCAAGCATAACTTTCTGAATGTGAAGGGTGCTGCCATTTTGATTTGCTTGATTCCCTCCTTCTTCGTCTTCTTCTTCTTGTGTTTTATGGTGGTTGGCAAACAACTTTTGGTGCATTATCGCCAACAACTGCTTGATTTCCTCCTTCAATACTGGCAGTAATACCACAGATCGTCACTAAGAGGCGAGGAGTAAAGGAACCGAGATAGCGTGATGTGTAAATGGTCGTCGGAACCGACCTCTTTCTGGTTAACTGAATGATTTTCAAGAGTAGTATAAATGGGGTATATGGCTCTGGTGCTCCAGGTCTACTCCTGTGCTGCCATGGTCAGTGCTTCTTTGCCATCCTTCAGCCTGGCTTTCTCTAGCCATTGGTTGGATTTGGTCCTATCAGCTCACTAAGCCATTAATTTACTGGGGTCATCTTCCTGATGAATTCTTGGAGCTTGGATGTGTCACCCTCAATGGTGGCTTTGATTCTCACTAGGCCTCTGCCTCCTTCTTTGTGTGGAGGTATAGCCTGTGGATACTAGGTTTGTCATGGAATGGCATGGAAACTCAACATGCTTGTTGGGTAGCTTTTTTGTTTTAACATCAGTGGCCAGAATTTCCTCCTAAGGCCAATTTATTTCCCCACTTACTGGTAAGACAGCTGTTTATTGCCTGGACCTTATTCTTACCATTGAGCCGACTTCTCAGAACTTGCCTTACTCGTTGCAGGTATTTGGCTGTTACAGCTTTCCTTTTAGCCTCATTGTGGTTGCATCTGCTATGCCATCTTCTGGGAGTGTGATCCCATCTGTGTTGATTACCTTCTCTGTCACCATCTGTTCACATTTCTCCAGCCCGAACAACATTTCAACGTCCCTGCTGTTGATCCTGGTGGTGTAGATCAGCGAGTCAATAGCCCCATTTAGACTACCTTCTGAAAACCTATCAGTGCCGAGGATCAGTTAACCGTGCCAAACTGGGATCATTACGACCATTTACACATGAAACTAGTCTGGTTCCTTGCCTCCTAGTGATGATCGACAGTACTATTGCTATCTAATAGGAAATGTATGTGATTATGTTTTGTTCCTTCTAACATCGCCTGGACAGCTTCATCTGTCCAAATTGCAATAAGAGCCTCAGTCTCTGCGCCATCCCAGGTCGCACCACACTCTTTTAAAGCCATGTTAAAAAATGTAGCGCTGAGAAGACTTGATTGTTGTTCTTCAGCTCTGCAGTTCTTCTTCTTCTTTTGTTTCGTGGTGGTTGGTAAGCAACTTGCTGATGTCCATTACATCTACTGGAAGCTGACGGTAAATAGGAGACGACGCCGTCTGCTCATGCTGTCTTTGTTTTTAGAGAACCGAGCCACAACTGAACCGCACTGAGCCCTACTCCTGAACCAGTACAAGCACAGCAGGTGGCTGAGAGTGGCCCCATTTCTGAGTCGGTATCCGTAGCCAGTCTTGTTGATTATTTGGGTGAGGGGATTGGGGGCCTAATGCAAAACAGCAGAGGGGACAGAGCATCTCCTTGGTATATTCCACATTTGATGGAGATTTTTGCAAGCGGCATGAAGTGTGGTTTTCCAGTGCTGTTGACCTTGTACACCTTCAGGCATTCCACGATCTGTGCGTGGCATTAGGTTGTAGGCTTTCTTGTATTCAACCCAGGTCGTGCACAGGTTTCTTTGTCTGGTTTTTACAGTCTTAGGTAACTGTTCTGTCAACCAGTAGTGAATGTTGGCTCCTCTGGTGCTTTACCAATAGCTGCAAAGCCTCTTCCCAGAGTGCAGCACGGAGATCATTCCATGGTGGGGGTGTGATGTGACACTGATGATGTTACGGGCTCAGGATAAGCAGCGTTGGGATGAAATGTCTTTTATGAAGAGGAGAAGAGCCCCGATTATCCTCTCTGCTGTTCTCACCACTCTTCTGACATTCTTCTAGTCTGAGGCGCTGCAGACTCCACACCACACAGTGAGACAGCTGGTCAGAACGCTCTCTATGGTGCTTCTGTTGTGTGGATGGGCGGGGGCAGGTGGGCTCTCCTCATCCTCCGCAGGAAGTACAAGCGATTCTGGGCCCTTTTGACTAGTGAGGTGGTGTTTACAGTCCAGGTAAGGATGTCTGTGATGTGAAACCACAGGAATTTGGTGCTGCTGACCATCTCTACAGCTGAGCTGTTGATGAGCAGTGGAGCATGGTTAGGCTGGTTATTCCTGAAGTCGGCGATGATCTCCATCTTCATCTCCACATTCAGCATCAGGATGTTATCTTTGCACCAGTCCACCAGCTGCTCCACCTCATCTCTGTAGTCCTGATCATTTTAGTCTCTGATGAGGCCCACCACTGTGGTCTCGTCTGCAAACTTCACAATGTGATTGGTGGCGAACCTGGGGACACAGTTGTGTGTCATCAGAGTGAACAGCGGCTTAAGAGACAGCCTTGAGGGAAGCCTATGCTTAGGGTGATGACATCAGAGGTTATCTGTGCAACCCGGACTGACTGAGGTCTACTTGTGAGGAAGTCTAGCAGCCAATTGGAGAGGTGAGTATTGAAGCCCAGCTGTTCCAGTTTACAATCGTGGAAGAGATCCTGGAGATCATATATGTACACAAGATGCAGGTGTTGGTTTACAGAACCCTTATGCAAAAACACAATGGAAAATGTTGTCAACCAGTTTGTTTAATTTATTTGTTTAGGGTAAGATAAATAGACACCCTCACACAACAATATTATATATTATGTTATATATTCATATCATCCAACTATAAGCTCTATAAACTTGTAATGATTGCTGTTTTTCAGGATGGTTTAATGACGGCTTGATGAAAACGTGGAAAAACTCACAACACATCAGCAAACCAAACTGTAATACTTAATGGTTCAATGGTTATTTTTCACCCAGCTATAGCTGGGCAGAATTTTTGTTTTGGTTCCACCCGAGCAAGGGACTCAGTGTCCAAGGTCTTGTTGCCGCCAAAGTTCTGCATACTGGGGTGAATGAGTAATAGACAAGTAGCAGGTTGTTAATTAGAAACAGAAAGAGGAGACAATTAACTGCAGTTGAACTGAGAAAATAGGAGAAATTGCTCATAGATCACAAAAGGCACTAAAGAAGCAAAGACACAGAAACCAGAGAAAAGCACCATGCAGAAACAGGACAAATGCTATCAGAAGAATTAGGATTCAACCAGATGGTGAAAAGGGATTAAAACCAAGGGATTAATTGAATAAGGAAAGCAAACGGGGCAAATGTAAAAAGGGAAAAACCCCAAAACCAAGCACACCTGATTTGAAGGCATGGATAGTTATTAAGCAGCTTCCATTCCTCATGCAAATTGAGTCAAGAAATAAATTTAACAAAACAGGTTTTTTAGGGTGGATCTTGAAATACATTAACACAGCAAATTATTTCCAGATATTTGAGATGAACCATGTGTGAAGCTACCTGGATTATATTTAAGTAACCAACCAGAACTGTTCAGACCTGGAGAGCTCAAATGTGAAAGGTATTCAGTGTACAGATGAAGGCTGAATGTCGAGGGCAGATCAAGAAACATTATTTGAAAGATCAAGACTGGGCCATAAAAGTACAGCAGAACCCTCTTTGCCAGAGGTTGTCTAATACCTGTTTCAATTTTCTGATATATTTTTCTCAGGGATTTCTCAAGTATCTTGTCACAGTGCCTCCTGGGCACCTCTCTTCGGGTTAAATTCGTCCCTAATCTAAAACCAATACTTTTAGGAAGAAAATGTTGATGTGCTTGATTCACAGAAAAGCCTGTGATATCTGATAAAACGCTAAAGAGTGTCGCAAAGTGGAAGGGAGTCAATCCCAAATCTGTTACCTACTCAACCTGGTCTAAGAAGACTGGAAGACAATGACCATTTGTTGTATATTTGCTCTAATGCTTTTCACAAGCCTGGTTAAATTATAATTTTGTTGCTCTAATTAATATGTTCCATTAAAAAGCTAATTCTAATCTGGGTTAGAAGTTACTAAAATATGAGCACATAAAAAAAGCTATAAATGTTGATGGAACAGTACAAGCAGTTGAACCTTTCAGTTTGAGGCGTTTATTGGAGTAAAATATATAGTTTTTCGACCTCACAGTGCACTATAAGAGTTTCCTTTATGCCCTCTAGTTCATTAGCTCGGTCAATGACTGGACTGTCAACTCATGCTCTTTTCCTGAGGATGTAGTGTATTTGAACCATAAACTTCTGGGTAATGATTTTCTTAAAATCTCTGTACTTGTAGTATTTTGTTCAGGATAAACACATGAAATAATCTTTGCTTCAACCCTGAAGGTTTCTTTTTACGTTAAAGCCTGAAAATGTGTTTTCTACTGAATTGAAAGCTTCTGTGTGGTAGTATCACTTACATCACAGCAGGTTTTTTGTCTGGGTCTGCATGAGTGTCTCCTGAGTGTCTATGTATGTGTGTCAGAGTGAAACCATATCAAACCAGTCATCATTACAAGCTCATTCCAGTACCCCAGGAGGGATTGCCCAGTGGTTGGTGCACAGTGGGCGTGACACAAGTTTCTCTGTCAGCCTCATGTACAGGATGCACAGTGGGTAATGATTCCACTCACCTAAATCCATGTCCACAGCCCAAAAAATGTGTATGCCCACTATGTCTGGAATGACGACCCCCTTTAGTGGTGTTGTTACAAAGCTAAAGGACATTAAATGAGAGAAAATATGTAGTGGTAGATCATGAAAAATGGCAGAGTGAGACCTGTGATTGTCCAATGCTCGTCATATTTCTGCAAAGTCAAAAACTACAGAGCTCCAAACTTCAAGTAGCCCTCAGATTAACTTGGGACAAGTACTAATGGATCTTCATGGAAGGGTTTTTTTTTTTTAAGTAATTTCTCTCTGGGATTCTTAAAGTATGTCTGATTCTGATCCTGATTTTCATGGCCTACTATTTACAAATTTGCAAACACAGCTCTGCAAAACTAAGACTAGGATAGTCGACGTTTACTCTACAGTTCAGAAGTTCAGAAACCAATCCATCTAAATATTTTTTCCCCCAGCACTGAAACAGCAAAAACCTCAGGCCTCGGTGGAAGAAACCAAATCAAACACTTATCTCCATCGGACGATAACTTTCAACCCACAATCCATTCCCCTCAGTTTTGTCTTCGCACATTTCCGATTGTTCGATTAAACTTTCTGTTACTGAGTTCTTGGAGGTTATTTTTTGCACGGCTTCTCAAGCTCTCTCTATAGTTCAACTCTCCAAAGATTTTACTTCATTTTAAGTCACATTTCAGAGCTTCTTTCTGAGCTTACTCATACTTAACTGTTCTTCAGTTGATTGTTTTAGTCCTAAAGCTGAAGGTGGTCTCAAATTTCACCTACTGGATCATCCTGTAATCCCAGGACCGGCCACCTCAGTCCTGGGATTATTGGATGTGACTGTTATGTGTGAATATGGCACTCGTCTCGGTGCTGTGGAGGGGCATGTCTTTGGGCCTTCACAACCACAATTGAGCATTTTTCCTTTGGATAAACTTTACATGCACAGGTGCACACTAGCAAACAACTACAGGTGCTTGGATCCAGGTACTTAGAGATTCACTTCCATACAGAAAGCCCATATCTTCAGCTACCACAGTATAAATGTCAGATTAAATAATACTGCTCATACTTCAGCGATAGTATTACGGTGTTAATTTATTGTATCTTTAATACTATATCCGTTGGTTGTGCTGTTCTTTTTACATCTCTTTGCAGGTGATGTTTTATTGTTTTCTCTTTTTTTATGTCCTCTTTCTTTCATCTTTTCTCATTTTGTTTCTGTTTTTATTTCCCTGTTCTACTTACTTTGCAGTGTCCATATAATCTGTAATATATGCATAAATCAAGCGGAACACTATGGCCATAGCCCTACTGCTCCACTTGTGAAAGCAAAATCTGTTGGGCTCTTTTTGGCCTCAAGACAATTATTCTTATTGCCACATTGCTGGACAGGACACTGTTAAAAAAAGAAAGAAAAAAAAGAAGGTGGTCTCAAACACTCACACTGATTACTTAACCCCAGACTTTTCAGATATTTTTAAGATGTAAAAATGTTTTGAAAGCAAACTGCAGTTTTTCTTCCACTGAACAGTGTAGCACATTGTGTGCAGTTCTTTATGTTTGTCTAACTTTAGCAGGGGCTGTATGTAATATGCAAAATTACATATATTCTAACAGGCCTAGATATTAATCACTGGTCTAAAATGCAAAGCAAATAGACCTAAAACACCCAGAGGTTACAAACACAGTAATCAGCTCCAAGGGGTCTATGCTGATACATAATGAGCCTTTCTGTTGGCTCTCAGAAGGCATGCGGGTTAACCGATGTGCAAGCAGCATAATTCAGCATCCAGGGACCTGGCTTATCTGTCACAGCAGACTGCAGATTTAATGTGAGATAACTGCTTAGCGAATGTAAGCTCTTGTAAAGTTAGGAGAAAAACAAGGGTGTTCCATCATCTACATTGGAAACTTGGGGGAAAATGTGGTATGGATGTACATCCAGGCAAAGGGAGAGTTTTTGTTTGTCTTGTCTCCATCCTCCGTCTCACCTCTTGTCATTCTGGTTTCCTCCTCCCTCCTCTTTGCTTCCTCCTGCTCTTTGGAAGGATTTAGTAATCCCACTTGGATCCAAGTGTGACATATCTACCCATTCCTGCTCTCTTACTCTTCCGTTCTTATCCCCCTCCCATGCCGCCTGGCCGCTCATTAATGGCCGTTTGCTTTGGGCCCTGCCACCAACCACATAGTGCAGGACTTCAGCCACGAAGGTGGCAAACCATCTCTAGTTAATTACTGCACTGCAGTTGAGTCAGAGAGAGAAAGAAAGAGACTGGAGAACTGTTCTCGGCTGTTTTTGGCCCCTAATATTGGCCCCATAAGCAACTTTACCCCCCTTTTGGTGCCTCTGATCTCCGGACCTCCTCAACAGATGAAACAACCACTCTGAGGAGGGCCAGAATCTCTAGGCCCAGTCCTTGTGTCCGGTGGCCTGGTGTGAACAGCTGTCTGTTTTGGTTTGTGTCATACACGCAGACATTCTCACACAGTGTTTGAGTTTGTGGCCTGTCTCAACAGGTCCTCAGTGTCCTGTGAGTTATGGCGAACATTAATGTGCTGCCTTACACATTATTCTAGCACATGCTGCCAAAACAGAGTGTTTTCCTAAAGTATGGGTCAATTGACTGTGTAATGTTTGAACAGCTGTGTCGAGCAGTTAGCAGCAGGGACAGCAACATTTGCTGTACATGAGGTTTTCATAATGGAAATGGGACCATTTGGTCGGTCAATGCAACATCTTGGTTTTCGGAGCGTAAATTATTATGACACAACAATTTTATTCCATAACAAATGTCACATGTTAAGGGATTGGATGAAAAATTACAACATCACATTAAGCCTCACAGTATTATTCATCATCATCTTTCATTCCTTATTGGTTGGAATTAACAGAATTTCTGTATTTCTGCTTTTTTTTCCACTTTTCACCAAGACAATAACATTTAGGAAGCCAAAGGAACTCTTCTCACGCCCATTTAAAGCCACTAAATAATGATCTAAATTAGACCATGAGTTAGTGTCGTAATGACTAGCTATGGCCCCAATTTTACCCTTCACAAGTTTTAAATAGGGACCCATTTGCTCCAGCATCAGTGATGTAGGTAGCAAGGCAGCATGCCAGCCACCACTCTCAGCCAGAGCAATCTATCATTACTGGGGTAATAAGGGGATCAGACTTCTCTCTGTCTTACAACTGAAAGCAAAATGAATGCTTCCACACTAAGTGGTAATCACGAAGGCCTGCCAAAGTTGAGATTGCATTAAAAATACAGTTGCTTTCTCTTTTTGTCTTTTTCCTGTGGGTTTGGAGGTTGTATTGTTGGTCAGTTTCTTTCTAGTTTAAAAATAGAAGTTAAATAAAAAGGAAGAAACAGATTAGATTAGGGCTACACCCAGGTATAAACCAGAGCATTTCAGCAGATTCACTTGGAGGTCGACTCCATCAAGCTAGAAGACTTCAAAACAGGAACGACTACCTGATTCTTTAGACAAACAGGCATCCTACAGACTCCATGACCACAATAACTTATCAAATGCATTTGGACAACAAAGAAAGTAGAAAAATACAGTAAAAGCACTCAAAGTGTTGAGTATCATACTGTGGATTTTCAAGAAACTTTAGATGAAAATACTCATGTTTTCTGTGCAATATGCTGATGAAGGTTCTCAGTCATCCAGGTCATAGTCATAGTCAATTGAGAAAGCTTCCTGGAGAGGTGGCGAAACGTCTTCAAATCTTGAAAACCAAGTCCAGTGGATAGTTTTTGAATTTTTACGGAACTCATGTTTTCTATTGCTGGAAGATATCAAGGTGATGTTATGAGTCTGAATGAAGAAAGAAGGCTCTTAAAGAAGAAAGAAGGCTCTTAAAGTCCACTTGAAGCAGCTCTAGCCACTGTAAAATGGTTTTAACACAGTGACACATGATGGTGGCAGCATCATAATGTGGGGAAGCTTTCCTTAAACATGGACAAGGAAAATGGTCACGAGGAAGAAGCAAAACCTAGACCAATACCAGGGAAAAATCTAATGAGAATAGTAAATAAATTCCTGATTAAATAATAATAATAATAATAATAATTACATACAGTCTTTTATTCTACAGCATTACACATGGTTCTCCTATAAAATGTCACTGAAGCATGTTTTTTATATTTGAATCAGAGTTTAGGTCATCCACTGCGTTGGAAACCACTTATTGTTGTGTGGTCTTCCACCCATTTTCCATTGTGTGGTCAAGGGAATTGAGGAAGCCTTATATAGCACTTCATCCTGCCCAGTCAACACACTAGTGGGGTGGGGGCGGGGGGTGGGGGGGTCTGTCAGCAACCAGCACTCATTTGAAGATGAGGTTTGTGGCTAGTTTCCACCCACAGTGCCAAGCTGCCTCTGATTAGACCTGGGGATCTAATTTGAGGTAAGGAGCCATGAGAGTTGCTTTCGGGGCGGCGGGGTGGGGGACTAGAAGAGAAATCCTCATCACAGCGCCCTTAGCACAAGTGCTTTACTGTCTTGGATAAAACTTCATCCTGATGGTGAGCAGAAAAGGGTCTCTACCTTTCATAAGACCCCTGGTCGTGACTTTGAGCAGTATGCCCCCCGCCCTTAAATGCTCATATGGACGTTCTGCTGATCCCAGTAATCACAGCGCCGCTCGACCCTCTGACCTGCGTGATGTAGTCTGTGTGTGGTGTCATCTCCCTCAGTGTTCTGGCTCCAGTCTGGGTCATGCATTGTCAGGAATGTTGATGAAAAATGACAGGCCATTATTACATACTGTCCACTCCTCTGTTTTAGACCGCCTCCACCTTAATAGAGCCATACTTCTGAAAAATGATCAAGCCAAGTTGCTGCCTTAAAGAAATATATATTTCCGAGCCCCATTTATGAGAAGCAATTTATTATACATTTCATTTAAGGTTTAGTTGCCATTTCCTCTTTTCCCCCTTCGTCCCACTCCGTCGGGTTCTAACAGACTCAGGTTTCTCCACTGAGGTCATTGCAGTGCTAATGTTTTGCAGGGCGAGGAGTAAAGGACAAAGCATGTAAGAGAGGGCTATGTTCCTGAGGGAAGAGATGAAGCAGCTGTGGGCAGCGGGTGTTAAGGTTTCAGTTACCTGTTCACTGCTTAAACGATTTGAATCTACAACCCACAACTCAGGACTACCTGGGTGGGCCCTGCTACCCCTAAAGAAATCTTATAGTGTGGACACAGCACACACTGACTAAATGATTCTCACACACTCGGATGTGATGAGCCCACACATCTCAAGGCTCCGCTGACCCATATCTGCTGAGCACAGATCCCAGGGTATTGGGTGGATGTTAGGAGGTGTGGTGGCTGTCAGCGGTGGCTGACCCTGCACCACTTCTCTCATATCTCCTGTCACACACCACTGCTCAGGAAGCACTTTCCTTTCTCTTCTGGCCACTGCACACTTCATCATGCTGTCTGACTGCAGTGAGGCACTAACCACACGCCACCGATGCTCTGTTTGAGTGTGTGCTTTGGCAGGAGTTGTGTGACATGCAAAGAATAATTTGTAACACCAATGTTTTTATTGTTTGTATTAATGACAGCAAATATGCATCATTTCTGTATAGATATTTAAATCTTCCATGAAACCTAGTTTACATCAAAACCGGATTGAATTGTACCCAAAATGCAGGCTACATGCATTTAGGATTGCTTTAAATGCAAACAGCCTGAATGAATATGGTATATAACACCCTTCAATCGCCCACCCCCCCTCCAAAAAGAAAAAAAATGTTTATGCATCATGTATATGATATTGATACTGATGGCTGACTTAATGGTTCATTCAATTCACCTGCCTATCTCCGCCCAGTTTCTCATCACTGTTCATCTTATTCACCTGATCCAGTCTCTATTTAAGCTGCTTGCCCCCAGTCATCAGTGCCAGATTATTTGAGCTATCGGTGAGAGTTCTCTAGTTTACCTGTTTGTTGTTCTGATTGCCTGATCCTGACCGGTTCTGCCTCCAGACCTTTGAGCCAGCCTGCCTGTTCCTGTTTTGGATTTGTTTGCCTGACCTTTCTTCAGACTCCTGCTGATTTCTGCCTGTGGACTGACTTTGATGCAGATTTCCCCTCAGTACCTCTTCAGATCTCTGGTCTTCTGGCCTGGACTTACTACTTCATCGACACCGGTCTTGGCTTCATTTTCTGGAAAGTCCTGCCTTCCTTCATCTGCTTGGATCTGATCATCAGCCAGTTCAGCAGTCGTCTAAGCTTCGGCTCCTGGAACTCTCTCAGCGGCCTTCACTGTGTGCTGTTGGTAGCCATCCGGCTGGATTCCATTCTTTCTTCAGGACAAAAACTGAACTGAAAAACTAGACATTCCAGCTTTTAGTGCCCTTGCTGATGAGTCGCAGATCCAACATGCATTAATAAATGCTTTTGTGGATCACATCAATCTGTCTCTTTCCTTAGTTCTGAGTCCTGACACCCTAGGCAAATAAATGGTAAGCATTAACACTATAACAATCAGTTGCCCTCAAACCTGCAGGGGTTGGTCCAGTGCAGGAAATGGAGGTCGGCATTGAGCAACGTCGAGAGGTCCTGCTGGGGCTTCAAATCATTGGAAGCGCCATGTCCAGGCGTAGAGGCAACCAAGTGTCCGAGTGGCGAAGCATCCAGGCATCTCAGGGTCGAGCATTGTACAATGAAGTTCAGCAATTGAAACTTTTGCAGCTTGATGCAGTGTCAACAAATCAAAAAAACCAATTCTCCGACTTCTCTGTGAGACAGGCACTATGTGCAAGCCATGATCACTTCTGCAGAGCCGTCAGCAAAATGAAAAATAAATAAATATTAACAAGTTAAACTCCCCACATTTGAAAAACACAACAGGATCAATGTTTTATATAGAAAGAAAAAGACATCACGCTCTGATCATTATTATTAACAAATTTTCAGCTGAACTGTTGCAAAAACAGTTTATAAATATCTACATTAACTAAATGTTAAATCCTGCAGGTGCTCTCAGGCAGTCTGCTGCTCTAAACAAGAACAAAAATGTAATCAGGAGCATATTTATGATAAACTGACTGCACAGATTACGATATGATATTGACTTTTTCTCTCAAAAATGTGTTCAGAGTATTTTTTTCCAGCTAATCAAGGCAAATGAAGCCAAGCAACTTTCTAGAACAGAGCTGGTCAACAACTGCAGTGTTAAGCATCCGGAAGGTCAAAGCATCGTGACATATTTTACCCAATGTCCAAGTTTCGACATTAGAGTGTTTTATTAACCTCTTAACATCCACCTCATTTTGGGAAATGAGGTGGATGTAATTAAAGCAATGTATATCTGTTTCCGTAATTTTTTGTCACTAGCTACGTTTACATGCGCAAAATTTCCCCGATCCGATCCAAACCTTGGCTGATCGGAAATTCAAAATCTCCGTTTACATGGAAAACTAAATGAAATGATCCGATCATGACGTGTGTATACATGTACCAAGCGTTGGATCAGATTAAATCTTTTAAGCATGCGCAGAACTTCCTGCCAAACTTGGCAGTTCTGTCTGCGTCTGGTTTTTGGGAGGCCTGACAAACGATGCGCTCGGAGCGAGCGGAAAGAAAAAAGGAGAGTGGAGGAAAAAAGCGCTTGGCAGCGAAATGTCCGAGAGAAAATGTAGAGAATGAGCGATTGAACCGGCGTGGGAGAGCGAGTGGGCTGTGGAGAGAGAAAAGAGGAAGAAGAGGAGGATAAATTCCTGCTTCCTGCAGCTTTAAATGAACTTGAGTGTATAAGTCGGCGTTCCTAGACTCCTCCCGCCATGTTGTTCACAACAAGAGCGAGAGCGACCGGTGGTTTCCTGTTGTTGACAAGGCGGAAAAACGTCACGCTGACGTCACACACATGCGCAGTGAAGATTATTTTACTCTTAAGATCCGAATGGGTGTTTACATGGACGCCAATCGGAATGGTGATCGGCAAAAACCACCTCTCTCTTTCGGAATTAAATTTAGATCCGATCGGACCAAATCGGATTAGAATCTTCAGTCTGACATGTTTACATGAAACATTTTTGATCTGATCAGGCCTTCAATCCGATTAGTTGTGTCCATGTAAACGTAGCTATTGTTTTGGTTATGTTTAAGTTTTCTTTTTAAAATTATGTCGTCTATAATTCTCTTCTTGACGACTTAAAATTGAAGCTAAGTTTGATAAAAATTCAAAGTTCTTAAAAAGCAGAAAAAGTCTCAAACAAAGATCAAAAAATTTAGGCAGAGGCAGCTGAGTCCAGGTCCAGTGTGTTTATTGCTAAACACAACACATTAACACTGAGCTGGTCACCGGTGAGCCGAAGCTGAACAAATGGTGAACACAGCTCCCTTTTATACATTTCTTATCAGTGGAAAACCCCCTTCAGAACATATTTCAGTCTTTGGTAAAGGTCACATTGGTATTTATCTTCAAAACACGGTGACATTCATAGACACATCTCATTCTTGTGAGAGCAATCTCTCAGGCCATGAAAACATCTGGTGCATTCAAATCAGAAACTTATGACGGTTTAGTCACAAACATGTCAGAACACATCTTTCCCTTGCTTCAAGCCATGTCAGTCTGGCCTACTGCTCCCCCCTCGTATCTTAGTCAAAGCATCACCCTTTCTGGGACCATTACCGCTCCGTGTGCCTTGAAAATAACAACTCTTTTTGTATGGCCAAATTTTGCTGAGCTGGGCAACCTTGAGATGTCAAATATTTCATTTTTATTGAGTGTGCTTTCTTATCACTAAGGGGCCTCAACCCTGCGTTGTCCTGCAGACTTCACTCCTATTGGGGCCAGGTGCAATAGTTACACATACTCACTGCTCTGCTTTTCTCCTCTCTGGCCTTGAATGGCTCCATTCATTGCTCTGTTTTTTTCTTTTCCTTTTTGGCCTTGAATTGCTCTTATAACAGTATTTGGGAAAACAACTTTAAACTTATAAAACATTAACTTTATTTTATCTTATGATTAGTGCAGATTAATACACAACACTTCCATTGGTTTTATTTTGATTTTGTGTTGTTTTCTGGTTGTATTTGTGTTCTTAGGCTTTATTTTTATCTTTTATATCTTGTTTACCCTCTGTTGCCCTCAGTCTCAGCGTCCTTACTACCTTATAGATTCTTCTGTCCACAACTGCTCCCAATCTGCTGACTAGTCTTGGTCAGCTGCAGGAGGATCAACCTTTCAGGTAACTGCAGCTGTTTCCTCCTTGTTTCAGTAAGGATGCAGGCATGCCTTGATAAAAAATACATTTTAATTTATAGGGGAGTCTTGGCCTAGTTGTTAGAGCAGTGCACTTGTGCTCTGAAAAGGTTGCCGGTTCAATCCCCACAGTATCCACTCTGAGCAAGACCCTTAATCGCTGATTGCTCGCCGGGCTCCACATACTTGCAGCCCCCTACTCCCCAAGGGGATGGGTTAAATGCAGAGGGAAATTTCTTCAATGTGAGATCAAGTTCAATTATTATTCAATTATTATTAGTTTCTAGAAGCTTCCTCTGACCTAATTTGTACTAAATGATTTTGATTTCTCTAGTCTGTTGCTGTTGCATTTAATGAACAGCAAAGAAAGAAAAGGATTGATCCCTTTATTGTCCCGCCCCTCAGGCAGCAGTTTACTGCTGCTCTGATTATCAACCAGGTGGTACTTTGGGTTCAGGGTCTTACAGAGTGACAGGCTGAGGTTTAAATAGAACCTCTTGTTTTCTCTCCAGGACCTCACGCTCTGCTCTCTAACCACTGCTGCCACAAATGATTTGATTTTTGTTTTGTTGATCATTGGAAAACAAAATCTGGTCCTTCTGGTCACCAACTGATGACTCAGTCCATCTGTAATTTATACGGTTCTAGTTGGATGTTACTCCTTTGAACAACATCATTTGCTTGTCCATTATGCTGCCGCTCTGGGTAACAAAATGACCCGATGCAGCTTAAAAGCTATCTGAGATGAACATCATGTTTGTTTTTAAATGTATTCAGAACTTTTTTCTCTGCTTAAGGTGTGGTTTGAAGTTTCAAGCATTTCGCCGACAGCAGACTCGACATTAAACACAGACGGCGCTCCTCAGCAGACAGTCTCACTCTGGACATTTTTTTTAACAACTTGTTGATGTTGCACTTGATCACAGTCCAGCTTGGAAGGCGTGGATAGCGGCTCGCCGTCCTCTTCAACAAAGTTCAGAATCCTGGGTCAGGATCGCGATGTGCCTCTCATGCACCTTCCTCTTTAAGGAATAAAACGTAAACAACTTCAAGGGTATTTCACTGCGCTGCTTCCTGCTGCTATGTGTGTGGCAGGCTGCGTACGTCAGCTGATGAGACTTAAAGCGAGTCTGTTTTGCGCTGTTATAAATACACAGAGTTGAATGGAAGCAGCCTAATTACCAAGGACTGTTTTGGTTTAACTGTCAGAGTTTGGGGGTGGAAGATCTTTCTTAAATTGATGATGACATGAATCTGACAATGACATGAAAATCATTTTTGAAGAAGTTGTTTTTTCATGGGTACCAGGGCTGAATGTGTTGTAATATGTTTTCAATGTAAATTGATGGTTTTATAAGAAGCCAAAGAGATTCTGACATTTAACAGATGTGTTCTTGACACCACAAATGAGGCTTCACTGGCCTGTTAACTTATTTGTTTCCTCTCTACACCTAACATGAAGTCAAATCATTTTGCTTACATTTTCTTAAATTCTTTAAGTATCATGTATAGGTATGTACATGTATATATGTATGCATATGTATCATGCTAAACACTGCAGGAAATATCTTCAGCTCTAGATGTTTTATATGTTATTTAATTAATAAAAAGAGATAATTGTCTGTAGTTATAATTAAATTTACATGTATTTTAACATGGATTAAATATATATTTTTTTGTATTAAATGCAGAGGTATGCTTTCCACCCGGCTGCTCCCCATTGCCTGTTTGCCTTCAGGGGTTGGAATGCTGGAGATGGAGTGGGCCGGCTGGTTGGGGGTCCACTAGATCAGGGGTTCTTAACCTTTTCGACCTTGAGGCCCAATTTTTATAGTACAAAGTGGCCCGGGGCCCATTATATATTAACACTGTACAGATTGATTTATATTCAATAATAAACCAAATCCACTTATTGCTTAACAAGCAAAAAAATTGTCTAATAAAATGACATGATAAAAGGGGATCATCACAAAAACTTTTATTAAACGTTTACATAAATCTGCACACATACATCAAGACACCGAACAGGCTGATAATTCATGGACCAAATCAAGCTGTGATAAGAAAAAATTTCAAGGATCAATTCAGGCTTTTTAATCATAATAAAAAAAGACCAATAGTAGGATTTTTACTTTAAATTAATAAAATAAATTATATATATATATATATATATATATATATATATATATATATATATATATATATATATATATATATATATATATATATATATATTTTTTTTTTTTTTTTTTTTTTTAAGTAGAACAATGACTAGAGCAGAATTAAGTTGTATTTACCGGAGATGAAGTGTAGACTGCAAATTCTGTCGTAGTATGATGGCTCCCCCAGTCCATTGGGAGTGTCTGCCTGCGCTCTTTTCATTAAAAATATCCATTTCTCTCCTCGTCCTTCCTCCTTCGGTAAACGACAGAAACGTACATCCAACAATTTGGAATGCCTCTCTGTGCAACCGGGAGCACAACAAGTCGTAGGCATTGTTAAGATTCCAAAAATACACTAACTAAAAGTACGCTCTATCGCCCAGATGTAGCGCTGACGTCACGCGTGACCTACCCTATACTATTGATTTTTGCTGCGAAGCAGACAGTCTAATTCTCTGTGTATTGGCGCTTTTTAAACAACCGAGTGATGCATTACCGCCACCACATGGTCGAAAGCTGCACGCAGTCCCACGGCCCTTGCAAAACTGAAAGATTTTTGCGGCCCACAAGGGGGCGCTGGCGGCCCAACTTTGGGCCGCGGCCCTATGGTTAAGAATCACTGCACTAGATGGTTTGGTTGTTGGGTCTACCAGATCAACTGGTGCCGTGCTGTAATTTTGGGACCTGTGGATTTGTGGTATGGGGTAGGTGTGGTAGTCTTTGACTACAGCAGCCATTCTTGGTTGCATCTTAGTTTAGCTTTGTGCCCCAGCCTGGCACCAGGCTGCCGTCCTTGTAAGGTGGAGGGTATCTGGTCCCTCCTAACACTCCCTTCCAACAGTGCCTCTGCCCACCACTTCATTGGTTCTTCTCACTTCCAGGTGCTGGTTCCTTGGGTGTGAGCTGACTAACTCCCATTGGCTGATTGGTGGGACCTTGCCGCCCAGGCTTTTTTGGGTTTCTGCTGGTTCCCTTGGGTCTCAGGACTCTGGAATATTGGATAGGGACGCTGCTATTGGGTTGCCCCTCTGGTTCTCCTCTGGTCCTCTCTGGGGGTTTTCCCTGCAGTGTTGCTCCCAGGGCTCCCCTGCCTCGAGAGTCTTTGGATGTCTGACTCCATTCTCTTGCCTTACCTGATGTCCTGGGGCAAATCTGTGGTACAACGCCAATGAATACTTCTTTTATTAATTAGTACTGTTTACAGTACCTTAGTTGGTTAAGGTTACACATGAAATTTTAGCTGTTTATTCATACTTTTTGCTTTTTGAATGCCCATTGTGACACATAATCAGTGCAAAAATAAAATATACGTTTCTCTTGGAGTTTAAATGCTATAATGTGGACAGTTTAACTTTGATTCCCTGTCAAGCAGAGATGGGGGATCATCTCTAAGCCGTGTAAAGTTGGTGAGTCAAGTCTGGTTCAACCTGTTCAGATTGGACTCACCTGGTTAAGTGGCTAGTTAGAACAAATGCATGACATAGAGATGACTTGTTAACTCCAGATCCCCCATCTGTGCTGTCATGCATTACTCAGTCGGATACGCTCTACCAATCAGATTCTTGCTCTTTTGCAACAGCAGCGATGTTGCTGCAGCAGAGACTGGACTCCTGTGGCAAAAACCTGCCGCAGCACTAGCTGGTCATCTTCTACACTGTTTTCATTCCCTCTATCCTATGTTCAACCATCAATGTGTGGTTTGGCTTATCCATTAAACAGAACATGTCCTAACTACAAATAACAATTTGTTCTGCAAAGAGGTCGACTGGGCTGACTTTCCTTCTATCCAGGGCTTTTACAGGTCTAGGGTCTCAAAAAAAGCAGCTAAGGCAGCTGTAGACAGTATGTACCCAGTATGTACCCAGAAAAAAACGCCTTATATATTAAGATCCAAAATAATTAGGGATCTTAGTATAAATTGGGTTATCAAGAATAAAAGTTGCACATGACTTTGGGATAGCGGAGTGGATTCATTCTAGGCATTCAAATGCAACGATTTGAATCCCACATTATGTCAACAGCAAAGACGTGGAGAAAATTTTGAAAAATTGTGTGAAATGAAGACAAATAATGATTATTAAGACTGCAAAACAAATTCCTGAACTTTTATTCTGACTTACCAAAGAAAACCAAAAGAAAAGTGAAAAAAATATGAATTAAGCTGCTGAAAATTGTGCATTTCAGCACCACAGCAGTGTGAACAGCGGCCATAGGATAGCAACATACAGAGAAAACAAAATTGTTTTATTTTCCATAAAATAGCATTCCAGGTTAATCATTGTTCCATGTTTTATAATTTCTCACCGCCCAAATATGATGATGTGCATAAAATATTCTTTCTCCCTTCTGCCGTCGCACCTCTTTCTCACCACTAATGACCACAAACATTTCTGACTGCAAATCTGCCCCTGACTTTCAAAAATGATAAACTGAAGTCATTGTGCTTTGTATTTAATAAAAGGCAGTACGGCTGTCAAGTTGCGTTCACATTTGTACTGCAATATATGCAAAACATGCCTATTATGCTATATGGACTGAACCTGCTGCTTTGCTCTTGCTAAAGACACAAATGTAGTTCATCTCCTGTTTTTGATTTTTCCCTTTACATTTGAGTTCTAGAGCTCTATTTGCAGCGACCAGTGGCCATAGAAAAAGTTTCCTTCCTTAGGTTGTCAACACCTGCATGTTCATTTACAGTGTCGGGGTAAGTTGTAGTCATAATATCATATCTGGGCTGGCGCAGTAGGTAGCACTGCTGCCTTGCAGCAAGAAGGTTCTGGGTTCGATTTCCAGCCCAGGGTCTTTCTGCATGGAGTTTGCATGTTCTCCCTGAGCATGTGTGGGTTCTCTCCGGGTACTTCCGGCTTCCCACAGTCCAAAAACCTGACTGCTAGGTTAATTGGCTTCTCTAAATTGTCCTTAGGTGTGAGTGTGTGCATGAGTGGTTGTTTGTCTCTGTGTTGCCCTGTGATGGACTGGCGACCTGTCCAGGGTAGACCCCGCCTCTTGCCCATTGACTGCTGGAGATAGGCACCAGCACCCCTCGTTACCCCAATGGATGGATGGAAGGAATTATCTGGGGAGTGATTATGCAGATTTACATTTCTACTCTCGCTCACTTACAAGCATTAGGTTTAGGAGGATTATTTGCGATCATTTACTCAAGTTAAGAACATTGTTAAACCTGATGTGGAGCCCATGGTAGGAGAAGAAGTAAGGCGATTTATGACAAGAATACTGAAATGTTGTTGCATGAGGCCCATTGTCTTTATTGAGAAAAAAAATAGAGCCAAAGTCAAACTCCTGGTTTGTGTGAAAGACCTGATAAATGAACCTAATTTTAATCTAAAGTGCAAGCAAAATGTTGGGTACAAGGCAGGATAAAATGTTTTACTGTATGTAAGTGAGTGATTAAACTCAAATTTTATTTATACTTAGAACACCTTTCAATATAAAAATCCCAGAGGGCTTCAACAAGTAAAATAAATACAACAAAAATGATATTTAAGCAAAAAAAACAGATTTAAAAAGATGAGTTTTTAGTTGTATTTTTGAGGCAGCCACTGACTCTGCTGATGTGAGAGTAGGAGGAAGCTGGTTCCAAAGTCTTGAAGGAAAGGTTCTGTCTCCTTTAGTTTATGCTTTTGCACAGGGGACAATCAGCAGGTTTTAATCACAGGACATTACGGCCCTGACAGGGATGTAGGGATGTCAAAGTCCAGGATTTTGTTGTTTATAGCATAACATAATTCACTAAGATACCAGACAAAATTCCTCATTCAGTCACTTGACCCACTGAAGGATGCCGTGAAGTCACTTTAGTCAGGAAGTAGTCATTTTACATAGAGTCAATATTTATTCTTTTTTTTTTTTTTTTTTTTTACCTTTGTGATGAAGTTTTTATCCTTTAACGAGGATGAATGAGAAGCAGTCAGAGTCTTAGTGGTTTTATTAATGCTTGCTGGTTTAATCACCTCTGCTAAATGTTCTTTGATCCTATGCAAAGCCGGTGCAAATTCATTATCTTTCAGAAGATTTTCCAGATGGGTCTGTGTTTCAATTAGTTTAAACCAGAGTCTAACCTTTTGTTTGAAGAGGGGATCGCAGCATTTGGATTTGTTCTGTGATAGCTGGGTTCGGTTGGCTGCTGTCCCTGGACAGGAAAGGCGGTCCCTTGGTAATCCGAGCACAGCGAGCAGTCCAAGCACCGGTTCCTTTCTGCCGGCCGGGTGGGAAACATTGTCCTTCGGATGTGGTTTTTTACCCGGTTCGGCTCATGGCTCCAGGCCGAATGAGTTTGAGCTGTTGGTCTCCACTCTTATCCATCAGGGTTCTTGTTGTTCTAGAGCCCTGACTTTAATGATATGGAAATCCATCTGGAGCTGCGGCTATACTAAACTGTGCAACTAGCTAGGGTTTGTTTTTTTTTTTTATAAAGTATTTCATAAAAAATAAACAATGCTTTAAATCAGCTTTATTGCCATCAGGCACTTTATCAAAGCTATACAACCAGGAAAACAAGCTGTTGCAACTTTGGTATATTGAATCCAACTGACGGTGTACGAGAAGGTTTGACTACACTGATGTCACAGCTGGGGATTGCTAGAGGTGTCCAGCATACTGTAAATACTTGGAGCATTTTTAGCGTGATTTAGACCAGCCACGTGTAGAAAAGAAAGGATCATCTACCATCACACACGATAAAACTGCTATTGAAGCACTCCTTTCTATTTGAGCTTTAAGCAAAATCTTGGACTGTTTTTTGTCCTTCTATGCCATCAGTTCTTCGTCAGTCGCCGGTGTGTAGCCTTGAACAAAACCAGCCAAGGTTCTGCTGGTTTTGGTGAAACTCCTTAGTTCAGCTCTTTCAAGGCTGAAACAAGAAGATATTTTTCTGTCATATAAAGAACTAAAACAAAAAATGTGTTTGGCAGCATCTTTTCTACTAAATTGTTGCAGCGCAACCACTGTCACCACCATTGCCACATTCCTACTTCCTGGGTATTCAAGCAAAGATATATCACCTCACAGGCAGAGACATTAGAGACTTAAATGGAAAAAGAGATGATTATTTATTTAATTCCCTTATTCATCCAGAATCAGAAAAGGACAAGTTTAAAGATGCGGAATGTAAACTTTGATGTTATGGTGAGACAACAGTTGAATACCTGTCATAATTTTATCCAAACTATAGTTTCCTGAGTCCTTTGAAGGCCTCACTCTCCCTGACAAAATCCGGAAATAAACCAATCAGCAGCCTCATTGTTTTAGGACCAGCACATGAAGTGTGCTTGTGGCTGGGCAAAGGTGAAGCAAAGATGAAAGCAGGCAGAGAGCATGGCTCCATGCCCTCATGCTCAATGGTCAGCCATGAGACCAACTTGGAGCCAGCTAGTTATGATGGGGCCTACAGCAAGTTTGGGAGAAACAAAATCAAGGGAACTACAGAAAAAACAGAAAACCTGCAGAGTTTTTTTTTCTTTTATCTCATCAGTGCTCAACATTAGGGTGAGGAGGGGAGAGAGGTAAGTGAAAGAGAGAGTGCAGATGGACCACACTGGCTGACTGGTTGGACTAATGTGGACGGTTTCTCTCCAGGGTCAGATATTTACTCTTAATTAGCTGAAGGAATGCGATGCATGAGAGCGGAACAGATACGTTACCGTTTTGGCCGGAATTTCCTTCCCTTCCGTGGCATGTGCTCCTTTAACCTGATTAGGTATGGCACTTATCAGGGAAGATGAAAGCGCTCGGGAGATCGGTAATGCATTGCTAGACACCCCAACTCCCTTCACCCCCCATTTCCAGCATGGCCTTTCTGATGGTCATTACTGCTTCTGCACAGCATTGTGATACAAAGTGAGACTGTGCCTGATTAACAGTAAAACCCCCCGCTGACCTCAGTGTGGCACTTTTCTTGGAACAAGATCAAAAAGCAGTTCTGTGGGGAAAAACTATGAAAAAAACTCCTGTTCATTGAGCTAAATTGGAATATGAAGTTTAGTATCAGAGCAGGTTTTGTGATCTCAGTTGATGTAGAGCCAGATTTCCTCCTCATGATCGATCCTTTGGGCTCAAATTTAATATGAAGGAATCTGACCATGGCCAGTTTGCTACGGCTCCGCTCTAATGAGTCACATTTGTGGAAAAAAAAGAAACATTTTGACTAGTCTCTTCATTTATTCTCTACATTTATGAGGTGTAAGAAAATGTGGATTAAATTAACAGAGGTGTTTGTCAAAGTGACACAAGGAAAGACAGTAAAGGCCAAAGTTAATGGATTGAATTTTTTCTGATTTTTCTTTGTACTTCGGTTGTAATAATTCTGTTTCTTGATTTTTTTTTTTTTTTTTTTTTTTTTTTTTTTTTTTTATATTGAAAAGGCACAAAGTTTCCAGAACTTGTACAAATTTAAAATCGGTAAATCAGATGCATTTGGACAGATGTAACTGGTTAAACATTAGATTATATCTTATATCTTTGTTTCTTATGATAAGATTTTAATGTTTTGTCTAGAAAAGTTTGGTGTTCCTTCTGTGTTCAATGTTAGTATGAAACACGGTGCATTGCAATAGTAGGCAATGTTGATTCCTTAGGTACTACCATCCTGCAGCTTTTGCGTTCATCTTTATTCACAACAGACCTGAATCCAAAGGCTATACCTCCTTTGCATGTTAGCAAGTTTAGCATTACCCATTAATTTTTCTCAGGAGCAATGGAGCAGGTATGCATGTGAAAGCTGCAGGACAGTGGCACACAAGGACTGAGGTTACCCACCCTTGTCGTAACGTGTGCGTAAGGATAAAAAGGAGGTGGCATTTCATTGAAGGATGTGGTGGTCTCCATACTGTGGGTAGTGTATTCAGACTAAACAGATGTTTTTACAAAAACATTAACACAAACAAATATCAATCACCTGCTGTAACAAACAACACAGCTGAATTGGCACTACCCAATTATCCACGTTATAGGGTCACATTTCTTCAAGACATGGAAAAAGAGTTTTTCTTTCTGACAAAGCAGTCCTCTCTGTGTTTCCCATAAACATCAGATCATATATTCAAGCATCATTCAAGATTTTCTGCTACTGCCACATAGCATATGAGAACAACCACATCTGATTGTTAGACTTATGTCTGCTATGACTGAGCACATCTGTGAACCGTCTGTGGTGGTCAGGATGCTTTATTTGAGCTTGTCTCTGTGGATGTGAACCAGACAAAAACGCTGCACACAAACATGCTGAGCGACAGTCACAGGTGGGCTGTCCAGGCAATAGAAACATCACTGTCAATGCTTAAAAGAGAAAATCTACCCAGATTGTCTTCCCAGATTTTGGCCCCATTTTACACTCATTCTGTACCCAATATTCAAACAGAGGATTTGCATCAGTTCTGTCTAAGAGCCAAAAGTAATGTCTAGGGCCTATAGTGCCAATTCACAACACATAGCATCTCAAGGCACTTTATAGAGACGATTCAACCAGATCATATAGTCAGACTGGTTCAAAGTTGTCTATCTAAGGAAAACCAGCTGATTGCATCGACTCATTAAGCCAGAAGCAATCCCTTAAATGGCAGAGTTAAGGCTTTATTTGTGAAAAGGAAGATTTTAAATTCAATGAGGTAATGCACACACACCGATTCTGTATTTGCTCAGAAGTTACTGGAACAGACGACGGTGAAGTGTGGAGACAGAAGGAAATCCAGGGCGACTTCTTCCAGGCCCACAGCTTCCATTGATTGGACCTGAAGAGAACCACAGGGTCCTTATCATCAAGTCAGTCTGTGTTTGAGTAAAAAGTGTGCATAGACATGGACGTGTGTGTGCAGACACCACCTGACCAAACACATAGTTGAATAAAGCTTTATCATTGCACATTAAACCTTTGGAAGTTCTCCACAGCAAGTTAGAGCCTAAATCTTTTTTGAGTCAGGCCTCACCTACTTCTTGTCTTCTTTTTTTAATCACACAATAGAAAGGCAGTGTTTGCGGCCTGTCAAACGTTTGTGCGGACAAAGATGAAGGTCAGCATGCATCCTGCACAGACAGAACGATCAGCCTCAGTCCCAAATCCATCACTCCTCCTCTAATTCGTTTTGGAACTGACTAACCCTTTGATGTTTTAATTTAAGCTGTATGTTTTAGACTGTGAAACAATACCTGATAAAGGACAACCTGTCTTACAGTGAAGAGGACACGGGTAATGCTCAGCCGGCAAACTGTTATATGGGGTTGCCAACATGCAATTGGCAAACAACTAATAGAATAGAATTTTTTGGTTATTGTAAAAATTGTATTCACAACCAAATATCAAACTATTCTACAAATGTTCTGAGCTCATACAATGATGTAATAGAGACTACAAAAAGTCAGAATTACAAACCCGGACCTCCCAAACAGAATGTCTAGTAAGGAAAGAGAAAACATGTAGACCACAATGTGCACTAACAACTCAGACAGAATGAAGGAGCATAAAGGCAAGTTTTATTGCCACAGAACCGGTTTAAGTTCAAGGGATTTAGCAGGACGGAAGCAGTTTTACGCCCAGCCAACACGTTTAACTCCACCCACCTTCCAACTTTGATCTCACTAGGGGCCAATTTCGCTATACCAATCCTTGACCGCCTATTCCCTATGAAAAGCTATCCTCATTAAACAGCAAACCTTAGCTAAGTGGGCCAAAATATGTAGATAGATTTTTGTCCACCTCTGTTTGTGCCAAGAAAAACATTCTTTATTCATACTTTCCAATCTGAGGTAGTGTCATTGCTTTGTCATGCAGCAGGACAATGTCCATTTAGACCCTACATGTTTCTCTTTGGACTACCTAAGCATGTTGAAGTCCTCAAAGCCACATCCACTGATGTTTGTTCAATCAAGATTGGGTATCATCACACTGGAAGTGAACTGTGACCTAGTGTGCCAAGCTGTACAGTTCCTGGACCAACCAGGTTAAATGTTTCTGCCTGTAATAAGCCACTGACAATCTCAGCACTTACCAGGCAGAGTTGAGAAAGACACTAAAGGCATTGTGCAGTTTTAGTGAAAGACAATGGTGCAGATCAAAGATAATTAGATAATGCTGAATTTATAATATAATTTCTAGGTAATCAATTGATGTCCTGGACATTGAAAATGGAAAAGCATATTGTTAAAGACGTTTTCACCACACACCAAGATTTCAGCTCTTTGCCTTGTACAATACCTAACTTGTCTTGGCAGCTACTCTTTTTGTTTTCGGGCATCAACAACACCGTCTCTGATCTTTTTCCATGGCCAGTTCCTACTTCTATTGGTCTTTCTGATGTTTCACTTCCCCATCAAAACTGGTAACAATGCCAATAGTATAAGCTGCTTTCATTCATCAAACACACTGACATCAGCTGAGTGATAAATCCACTCCACACTGTGTGGGTGGTATGGACTGTGATCTCTGGGTGGTCATATTTGGGGAAATGTGAAGTCAAATAAAGATGTATTATTTGGAGGGTAATTTCATTCAGCCCTTTCCAGATGTACACAATGCCCTGTGGTAAACAGTTGTTGCAACACTTTGTGGATACTTTCAAGGCATCGTCTGAAAAATCCCCCAACCAAGTAACGCATGAAATTTATTGATTTCCCTCAAACTATAAAAGAACACATTTTTATTCGTAAAACAACCAATAAAACTGAGTTTTCGAGGCAAGAACTGGTCAAGCTCATTCCATAAGGAATTTTTCTACTCATGGATTCTTTTTGAAAACTTTCCAAATTCTTGGGCTTGTAGGATGTAAGTCCAAGTGGATCACAGAGACCTAATAGGAGCAATGATTGACAGAAGGCAGCGGGTATGAAAGAAAGGAGGGAGTGAATGTTTTGGCTTTTTGACCTCCAAACACAAGAAATCTTTCTAGTTCAAACTCCAGTGATTACAAGCTGAGCTGGTATTTAGAGCGGCCCTGCTCCCCTTTTACCTCGCCTCCCCCACGACTTCCCTACATTCACCACAGACTGTCAAGTGCAAACGTGCCAAAGTTTACAACTCCAGTATTGGATATATAAACGTGTGTCTGTGTGTGTGTGTTTGTGGGTGTCTGTCTGTGTGTAGGGTTTTAGCAGAAAGGTAAGCAGGCTCAGGGGTTGCTTCGTGGGGTTCTGGAGCCAGTGGGCCTTCTTCATTGTTCAGGCTAGAGGAGCGGCAACAAGGGGGGCAACAAGTATTAATGCCGAAGGTATTGCTTGCTTGAGGCAGGGGGTTAGCAATAAGTGTGTGTGGATGTGTATCCTTAAGCATCAGTGTGTATGTAGACCCTCATTCCTGGAGGAACCCACAAGGGGCGGGAAAGGAAAAGTAATTAGAGATGATATAGGACCAAAGAGAGGAAATTGATTAAAGAAAATGGTAGACCAGGAAGTACGCAGGGATCTTTGTTTCCCCTTTAATTACACTGAAATGTTTCAGTGGTCTTTTTCTTTGGCTACACACAAAGCTGGAGCGTGAGGAACATTGTGGGGTTCTTTGATCGAGGGGCAGGGTTAAAGTGCTTGACATTTTGATGGATAGATGGACTTGTAGACCGATTGCCTTCATACCTTCTTATCTTGACTTAATTAAAGTGGAGGTCATTAGCTGTCATTAGAGCTGCAGTATTGAAGTCTTGAATAGTAAAGTATTTTTTTCAGTTTGTGGTGTAATTGTAAGTTCTCAAATGGAAACGCTGCCATTTGAGGGTCAAGTGTTAGTGTCTAATCCCCAACTATGTCTGAAATTTGTGCTAAAAGGCTGTTGACATTTAGATAAGACGAACAGGGTCTGAAATCGCTGAAATATTATCTGGAGCTGCTTGAACATACAGTACTCATGATAAAATGCTTAAGAATAACTTTGAAATTCGATGCTACCAGACTACCAGACCTGTGGTATTACTTTGGCTTTGACAGCAAACTGAACATCAGGCACAAGAAACATGGGTTGTCTTTTCTGCATAACAACACAAACTTAATAGAGTCTTAAAAAAGGCTCCATGTCAGCAAGACTTTAGCAATTAATTCAAATTGAAACCTGAAGTAACAGAGTAAACTTTGCCACTTCAACAAATCATTTCTGTTTGAGTCAAGAGTCGCAGGGAATAATGAGTGATATCCAGAGGTGTCAAAAGTAATCACCGTCATTACTCAATCAGAAGTAAAGATACCAGGATTAAGAAATACTGTACTTCTGAGAAGTTTAAGCATTAGTTCAAACTTTTTATCAAGTAGAAGTATAAAAGTACTAGTTTCAAAACTGAAGTATTGTAATGGGAAAAGTGCCAATAAGGAAAAAAAGCCTGCATGTTATTTAAAAATACAAAAAAACACACACTAGGCTACTTCTTTCAGCTGGATATGTGTCAAATTAAATGATTGCATTGATGTACAATGGAAATATATTAAAGAACCAACATGTGCACTTGTGAGTAATAATACGTTTTGTGAAGAATTACCTAAAAAAAGTCAGACTTTGGAGGCCTTTTGAGAAACATTTATTGGAGAGTAAAAGTACATACAAGCTTAGCTGCAGTAACGTTAAACCAAAGTTTCCAAAGAGGACAGGAACCAGTGAATCCAAGGCAGACTTTGTTAGCCCGGCCACCCAGGCTGAATCACACACAGCGTAATTTGTCTGCTAAACCACTCAGGCCAGATCTGGCCGGACCAATCGTGGAGCAGGACGCAGGACGCATGGAGCGTGACTCTCAGCGGCAGAATTACCCATAATGCAGTGGCACTTTTCTGCTAGCATAACAACAATCTGGTGATAACAATGGAGCAATGTGGCAGTAAAAATTTAAGAAAGATCCTACAGACCAAACCTTAAATCCTCTGATTTTTTTAGGCAAAACCGTCAGAATTTGTTCACTGGAGAGTTTCGTCTCAAAAACAGAGCACATCGCTTAGAAGTTTTGCATCACATCCACAGATATCTGAAAGTAGTTATCTTTACCAAACTAATACAAAGGAACTGAATGAGACCTAAAGAAATATCCTGTTAATGCACAATACTATGTTTGATATGGTAAATAATATATGCTTTGTTGAGCTGCAAAAGCAGCTGGTTCTCTTTAGTTTTATGTCACAATTACAAAACATTGTACAAAAACAAAAAACAAGATTACATTAACAAAGGAAGAAAAACCTATAAATAAAAAAAAGTAAATTGCAAAATAAAAAGTTACAGCTTACTTCTCCTTTGGCTTCTTATCTTGCCATGTATGTATAGTATTTATAATTCTGGTATGACTTTGAAGTTCATCTGAGAAGGGAATTTCACAAACGAGTGAATCTTCCTGCGCTAAGGAATCATGTGCAGATTCTTTCATAAGAACGAAAGACAAATAATTATTGTTCGAGTAAAATGGAGGAAAAATTAACTCTGGTTTTAGTTTGTTTTTACTCGTCAACAGGTTTTGCATATTTCAATTATGTCAGGGTTAAAAACAGCCAAGCAGAGAGATGCTGGAGTCAGATATTAGTGACTAATAGTACACTTGCCTTAAAAACATGCTACACTTGTTGTTCCTGTTTTTAGAGACACTAATTAAACTGCTGCTGAAGCTTAGGAGAACCAGAACTGCAAAAATACAAAAAACTAATTAATGGCTTTAAGGTTGCATATTTTCTACCACTTTCACCACTTGGTCTGAGTCATTGTTTTCAGTATTGGTGCTTTAATATTGGCAAACCTCATATGCAGCCAGCCTTTCTGACAAGGCTAACGATAAATGCACATGCAGCCATTTACTGCTGGAATCGTTAGCTCTGAATAACCCCCAACAGAAACTTTTTTTTTTTTCATGCTTCATGGTTTAAATTTGGTTTATTTAAACTAACCAATAAGTCCATGGAAAGCCTGTGAAACTCAGCTGAAAAAAATACATCCAAGTATGTGGTTCAGTCTTAAAACAAGACGTGTTTTGTTTTGTTTTTTTCTGCTAAAGGTTTTCTCTTCCTCTTATTTTACTGTTGCTCTTCTGTCCCCCTTTGGCAAATGTGTGCATACAGTATGAATAGTTTCACAAGGCCTAAAGAGAAATAACAGCAGAGGAAGCTGATTGTGTGTGGGAGAGTGTGTGTGTGTGCTTGTGTGTGTGTGGCAGGGAGGGGGTAAAGAGAAAGAAAACAGGTTGTCAGTGTGGTTGAACAGCAAAATAGCATTTTCTCCCCTGGGCTCAGCCTCCACAGATGTTTCATTCAGGCCCCATGGCAGGGCCAATCTAAAATGTGCTCCAGCCCGACACAATTCGGCCCCTTTGTGCACTAAAGGAGAGAGCTCGGCCCACTGTTTACTGCTCATCCACCACTGCAGCCCTCTTGTCTGCCCCCCTCCTCACACTAGCAGG
The DNA here is from genome assembly GCF_016077235.1 of Cyprinodon tularosa. Lineage (NCBI taxonomy): Eukaryota > Metazoa > Chordata > Actinopteri > Cyprinodontiformes > Cyprinodontidae > Cyprinodon > Cyprinodon tularosa. The sequence goes on from NW_024039551.1 coordinate 1,532,039, forward strand.
CCTAACAATTGGGGAGGGTCTCGCACAGAGCTGGGGCAGTGTGGCAGGTCAACAGAATGGGCTGTGAATCCTGTGCCTCTGAATCCTCCGGGTGGGTGGTCCAGCTCTCTCTCTTCTCTCAGTCTCTCCACACATTTGCTCTGAAGCAAACCATCTCCTCTCCTCTCTCCTCGACTGATGCTCCTGTTCAAGGTCCATGACGTGGCGATAGGTGGCCTAAAGCGGAAGCCAAACGGGGTCTTTCTGCAGGATTAGTTAACTCCCTGTCCCCCTAACTATTATGGAGGGTCCCAAACAAACCCGGTCAGGCTAGTGAGCAGGAGGGGGCTGCAGTGATCCGTGTAGAGCCTGCCCGTGACTGGGTGGCAGTTAACACTAATCCTGCAACTGATTACCGTTGGCATGGGCAAATAAACAGTAATAAAATTAACCTCCAAGGCCGTACATGCACACACAAAACCACACAAGTAGAGTGACAGCAACACACTTCTGACATAACTTCTGACATAACAAACACACTGCGACAACTAAAAGATTCTGAAATAAGCTATGCAAGTTTTTCATTAAACACAGTAATCAACCATTAAATCCATAAATATTAGATATTAGTTCTGTTATATTATAAGATTATTATGTAGTCTTATTCTACAAAATAAAGCTATAACATAAATGGATCTAAGGGGTAGACATATATAAATACCTATGAAGGTATTATGCCCTGTGAAGGACTGGGACCTGTCCAGAGTACCTCGCCTTTCGCCAATAGGCTGCAGGAGATGGGCAGCAGCCTCCTGTGAAGAAGACTTGATGAAAGGTGCTCTGATAATGTGGAGCTGGAAAACATCTGATGGGTTTTCTTTAGTCACAGTGACATCTAGTGAGCATAAACCCAAATAGCACACAGAACTATTAGACAACATTTCCAGATCTCAGGGACAACACAATAGACCTAATATTCTGTGTGGCACAACAACAAAATACATGAAATAAAATAAAATCTTGAATTCGATCTGATAAGTAAAAAAAAAAAAAATTTAAAGTCAAATGAAGTAACCAAACAGCCTTTTTTTCAATCTGTTTGAGCAACAGTGTTTTTGAAGCATCCTGTGGTCAGAGGCGTTCGTCCTTTTTTTATTGCATCAGCTGCATCATGCAATACCCAAGCTTTGGGGGAGGAACAGCATATGATGCATCACCTTTGAGTACAGAGATGTGCTCTTGATAACTCTGCCGGGCTTCTGGACTCCATCGACTGGTGCCATCAAACATGCTCATAATGTCATCAATTTGTTTAATTTTCATTGGTAAGAAAACATTTTCATCTAGATTTGATAAAAGAAAAAGCGTTTGATCAGGAGATTACACCTTTAAGAAACAAAGTACTAATTTTGGCTTTTAAATATAAGGTTTTCTAATTTGGAGGTCTAAGTTTTCATTTTTTCTCATATATATTCATGTTGAGCATTCTTTAAACCATTTAAAAGAGAAAAGTATTTGTAAAAACGCTTGTTGTTGGTCTGTTTTGTTGCACATTTAGCCTTAACATATAAATATATTTTGAACTTTGAAATGTTCTGTAGTCTTCATATGATGCATTTGACCTACAGTAGGATATTTTGAGTTTTAATGCCACAGTGGTTCTGCGCTTCGTTAGCTTCCTGGTTTCCGTTTTAATTGATAGATTAAGAAAAGCAGAAGTGTCTCTTGACACTTAAAAACAGATTGTACATTGATTTAAACAGGTAAGCAAGACAATCTGCAACAGGAATAAGATGATTTATATTTGAAATAAAAAAAAATACTCTTTCATAATTTTTCAAGAGCAAGACACCTCATTATTCAATTTAAATGTAAAAATTCACATCCAATTAGTAGATCACCTTAGTTACCTGCTAAAATTAAAGAGAAATTCACTTATATGGATTCCTCCTGTATTTTTAGATCAGCATTTGCAGGACAGCACCTTGATTCTGCAACATTTTCACAGCATCATAGTTATACATAGTGACCTGTAGATGATTAATGCAGAACTGAGAAAACTTACAGGTATGATTTATTAGCCCAAGAGTTTTAGTGGGGGCAGAAAATAAGGAAAGAAAAAGAACTGTGATAGGAGCCAGACATAATACATACCATCTGAAGAAGTTGGAAACAAGAAGTCAAGGGATCAGATGGTTGAGATGGTTCAGTAAAAGGGATGGGCGATCTGTGACAGAAGAGTAGCTCCTATAATAAAGATTTCAGACATCCTTTAGGCAAAAAATATCTTGAACGAATCTAAAATATTGTGAGCTGAGGCATTAAGCTGTGTGGTAGAAAGTCTCCACTGAATCGACATTTTATTAGATATACTCGTTCAGTTGTTTTGGGTTTTTTTTTGCTTGAGACCAATCAAATGACAGGACCTTTATATATTTATGCATCTAGATGGAGTGAGAAAAAAAAACTTTTAAAGTTTAAACTAGGAATCCGAAGCATGAAGAAAAGAGATCTGACAGATGTTGAATATGATGTTATCGTTGACAGAGGTGTCAAAAGTATTTATGTTTAATACTCAAGTAGAAGTATACATCTTTTTAAAAGCACTTTTGTAGAAATTAAACAATGAACTTAAGCTTTCAACTCAAGTAAATGTGTAAAAGTTTTAAAACTATTTAAAGAATAAAAGTAAAAGTAATGCAGAAGCTTTAAAACTTATGCTGCACTATTAAATTAACATTTTTCTACAATACTAGATGATAACATCCTTATACTTAGTTTTCTTAGGTTTATAACTAATGGTTGCAGTGTCAAATTTAACTTTGTGTCATATTGAAAAACTATTTATTTTGGTATAGGGTGAACAACAAGTTGGTGCAGCAGTGAGTCCAAACACAAGAAATGAATTGTCTGGTTGAAATAAATACCAACAGGCTATAACGAAAATGAGCTTAAATTAAACAAAACTAACAAGCCTATTTTTAAAATGTAAGGAGTAGAAAGATAATTGTAAAATTATTTAAGGAGTAGAAGTAAAATATTAGTAAAAATATTTACTGCAGTAAAGTACAGATAGTAAAAAATTCCACTTAGTCTTTGAGTAAGAGTATTTGTACTTTGTTACTTGATACCTCTCTCAGTAAATGTTGCAGTGTTAAAGTAAGACTTAAAGAATTAAATTCAGAACCAATGCGGGTGTATATTATTCCATTCTGAATTACTGTTAAATTAACTCTACATATTTTTTTACCTTAGTCCATTTGCTGTTGTATTAACTCATCAATGTACTTTGACACTGCATATTTAACAGTGTGGAATAACAGTGTGATTGTTTAAACAGACAGACTGCTCTACGATTCTATTGGGATTTCTCAGACTGGTTGAGAATACCAAAACTATCCTGTCAGCTGCAGCGGTGTAAAACAGAAGTCAGAGGAAAATGGCAGAGCTGGTTGGAAATGATATAAAGTGCAAATACTCATATTTCAGTGTCGAAGTATACAGAATGTCCTGTCTCAATACTCAACACAGAACAAGAAAGCAGCAGGGCTGCTACAGTAGAAGAACCTACAGGGGGTAGTTCACCTGTAAGGGCGTAATTTACACACCCTCACCAAAATCTGAAAGGAAAAATGTCACATGGTCAATTTTAGCTGTAATATTTAGATGACAGAGCTGGACTTCTGCATATCAACACCTCTTCCAGGACGTATATTGCAACACTCTCCAGCAAGGGTTCTTCAATTCCAATCCTCAAGGTTCATTGCAGCTTTTAAGATTGAGTTATAGTCACTCTTAAGGGTACAGCACAGGTCTACATCAACTGTGTTCAAGCATCAATCAGTGCTGCATGTGTTTATACTTAATGCTGATGTTGGTACAATATTTTCTACAAATACATGGGACAAAACACCTAAGAAGGGACTGAATGTGAGAAAAACTGCTTCACACACACCAAAGCAGCATTTCCTGTTGAAAAGATTTTTCTTTTATCAACGTAATTCTGTTTTTGTTTTAGACTGAATAAAATCATGTAGAGGAAACCAACTTTCGACCTCTTTGTAAAGGATATGCATCTCTAAAACTTTAGACTAATGTGTACAGTCAAACTTTGTAACTCACATTTGTGTTTTTCACCCTGTTTCTGTTTGTTGTTTTCCTTTCTGTGACTCGCTTCCTTTTGTTCCTGAAATACTGAGTTATTCCTGTTTGTAAAATCTGTATTTTGGTCATTTAAAATGGAACCGTCTGCAGCAAGTTACAAACAGTGTGAGGTGCACTACCATGTGTCACAAAGGCGCACAAACATTTATGTTAGCTCGATGCCTTCTGTATTAACCATGCTTCAAAAGTGGATCTGCTTCAAAACAAAATACCAAACAAATAAACCCTATAATAACATATAATAATCATTTAAAGAAGTCTAGAGAACTTAGCTGCATGATAAAAAGGCTATTCAGCCATTTCACCCAGGCAAGTAGAAGCAGACTCACATCCTAAACGTCCAGGACATGATACCTCAAGGACCAGGAGTCAATTTAATTCTGTTTATTTTATGTGGCACTGATTTACAACACATGTCATCTCAAGGTGCTTTACAATTCAATTCAATTTACAGAAACGAAAGGACCAAGTGTCCCAGTGAGGTACCTCTTAGATATTGACAGTTTGTTTGAGCAGCTTTGAGCCTCACTGGCTAATTGGGCTTTGGTAGGGATCCCATTTTGGCCTCTCTTGGGCTAGTTCACAATGCAGGATGGTGCTGTACCCAGCTGTTGGAGGGGCTTGTGCCAGATGCTGAGTCAGGGTCTTCATTGCTCTTCATCTCTAAACATAAACCCAGCGTTTTTAGTTGAAGAGTTGACCAAACTATTTTTTTCAAGTAAAAGAACATGCAAGAGGTTAAGGAGGATATTAGCAAAAGAGTAATAATTACATGCTATTCATATAGACTCTCTAACTGTCTTTTTTTCTGTAGGGTTGGTTTTGACCTCAGTTGCTGCAATGAAAACAGCCCCGGGTATCGACTTTTCAACTGTCAACGATACTATAACTGGTTACTCTGATATCACCACTGAAACACCCCTCCCTACTACCAACAGCATTGGAAACATCTCTGAAATCCAAACTACCAGCGAAAGCATGACTGAATCTGCTAAGAACAGAAGTAACATCCCAACCCAACCAGAAAACAGCAACGGTGGTTCTGAAAGTCCCAAAGATTTAGTCACTGTCTTCTATTCACTTTTTAAATATAAATGTCTGTATGTTTGTTTTAGGGACTAACAAGAGCAATTCTCAAAGTATCAGCCCTACAACTACTGTATTCATAGCGCCTTCAACTACGCCTACTCCCTACGCAGAAAAAACAGAAACTTCTACAAAGACGAATCCATCCACTACCCCAAAGAGTAAGTATTTGTTATATCTTAGAGAACATTAATCAGAGAACCAATGAGAATGGTTCCAATGAGAGAACCAATGTATGAGACTGTACTGTATGAGGCATACAGTATGGTACAGCACAAACTTACAAACTGACATTGTGAAGAACTTGTAACCAAGAAAAAGATGGAAGTACAAACTGTTTTTTTTTTAATGGCCCACAGATAAGTGTTTAGTAAATTTAATGAATAGATCTATGTGAGTATAAAAAAAAACTTCAAAAATACTTCTGTAAAATCAACATACTTGTTGCTAGTGAAGCAGAAAAAGAGCTAGAAAAAAGCAGTCCTGTTTTAATTTAACTGTAGACAAAGTAAAATGCAATAATCCCAACATAAATTCTTTTTTATTGTTGTTTGTGAAGTAATAACTCTGGTTAAATTGACATTTTGTATGTCTTACAGGTAAAGGTTCCTCTGCAGGCAGTAATGCAGGTGAGATTTTTCTTAAGTAAAAGTAGATCAGAAGTTGAAATAATTTTTCTAATTAGAAGACTCTATTAATTAGTCCAGATTACTGTAAAATCTAGGCATTAAGCCATGTCAAATTTCTTCTTCAAATTCTCTGCTTCTCTATATTCACCCTTCATCACAACAATGATTCACTTACATCTCACTGAGGACATTTATTACAATGCCCAAATCTTCTTATTTTTTGGAACCTTTGCATCAGCATGTATAACAAGAGGGCATTGAATTGTCCATACACTCCTGAAGACCTCTCGTGCAGAGTCCACCCATGTTTTGGATGGTTTTTCGTTGTCTTCACCACAGACTCGGAGGAGCTGGTTCTCATCCGCTGCTTCACACCCGGGTGTGAACTGCCCCAGTGCCTGCTGTAGGTCTTGGCAGGAGGGAAAAGGCAGAATCATGTCACCTGAGTAAAAAGCAGGGATAAAATCCCCTGGTCCCAGAGACAGTGACAGAGGGCACTCCTGCCAGAGTCCAACATGAACCTGGAACAGGTCCGATTACTGGCAATGTAGACCAAGCTCCAGAGCCGGGTTTACTTGCTAATTAACGTGATAGCATTCAGCGCAGTCACGTCTGATCTAACAAGCCGAAACAACTCTGTTTACATTCGATAAACATGGAGCAGCTGTGGTGAGAGGGAATCGGACAGATTAAGGGCGAAACAATAAAGCCCGCTGACTATGCTCTGGCTTCCTTACATGTTGCTCTCCATTGTTTACTTTCCTTATTTCTGTCACACTGGTGACATCATCAACGCTAACTTTAGGTTTAACAAAGAATTAAGGGGAACAAATGGTGGCTCTGATCCCTCCTACTGTATTCCCATGGAGGTCACCTGAGGGGTAAATTGTAGTTAGGGGGTTCTGATGGGTCAATAAACCCGCTTGTCAGAGTAGTTTCGGTCCCATTGAAGTGTTTCCCCTAATTATTTTGTACATGTAATGGTGGGGGGAGAGAGGCCGAGCAGCTTGCCAATAGGGTTGAGACCCAGTATTTTTTGCCAATCAGAATGGAGCCAAAGCCTGATTGTTAGCGGGTTGGCCGATGTTTAAAACACGTTAACCCACTATTTTTAGTGGGAGAGAGGCTCATGGGGGACATGGTGCCTTCTCCAGGTACACAATTAACATGATCTGGTTGGGCAAACTCCCATGAACACTGGAGAACCCTGCAGAGACGGTAGAGCTGGTCCACTGTTTCAGGGCCAAGACCAAAACCACACTGCTGCTCTGCAGCTGAGGGTTGGCTCATCTCCTGCACCATGGCATAGGTGTGATTCCCTGAAAAATTGAGCTTATCCTCCGCCCCCCTTCTTATTACGGGGGAACCACTACCCAAGTCTGCTAGTCAACTCTGTTTCCAACTCTCACACAATGTTGAGGAGCTACAACAGCCCAACAAACATCAATAGATCTGAGCTACCTCAGAGACCTGTTTAAGGGAATGGTTTTCATGCAGCCTGCCTTTAGCTGTTGTGTTCTGTGGCTGGCTGGTTGTTGTTTTTTTCTTACTGGTCCATTCCACTCGCTCACTGGGTTCAAACCAGTTTCTGTTTCTGGTCATCATCTGGACTGCCTTTGATGGTCACCAGCATGTTCAGCCAATGTCCATCTTTCAAGCCTGTTTAACTTCCCACCAGCCTCCAGCTAATTTTATCCCCTGCAACACTGTAAAATTCGATTATTAAATTCTCTGTCAGACCCATCACAGATGATACAGTGTGATGGAAACAGTGGGATTATGGAACATGAACCATTTTCCTTTCTTTAAACTAAATGTTTCATCTTCAGGCATCATCCTTCTGGTCATAATCCTGATTCTACTCCTGGGAGTTGCATTTGCTTGTTTCGTGGCACGGAGAAGAGGAAGGGTAAGAGGAAGAGGCTTTTAATTCAGCATCAAACTATGGTGGTTGTATTTTGAAGAGCTAACTTTGCTGTGGCTAAAGATGACGAAATTTTTCAGATTAAGGTTCAAGACCGTGACTAACTAACTAACCATAACTACACTCTCTAACTGCTCTCTTTTACAGGTCTACTCAATGAATGTTCCCCCCCAACCTGATGAAAACATCCCTCTCAGCACCGTAGAGCCTGAACTTATTGTTGAGGCTGCGCCCCAAAACGGTCACTGCAGCAATTCTAAAGAAATATAATCTCATAGGAAACATTAAGATCTGCCAGAATTATGATCTTAATTTATAAAAAATAACACATTTCTTTTAAACTTTTCAGGTCTCAAAACCTTTGAAAGCACAGAAACACAGGCTGCAAAGGAGCCACAAGAACCAGAAGTTGCAACTGAAACACATGCAGAGAAGAAAGGTGTGTTTGTAATTGTATTTTTTCAAATTCTGCGAGAAACAGGAAAGAGTGTTTCAAAAACAGAAACTCCTGTGGGTATGAGTTACAAGTTAACTCTACCATTTTCCTTCCTCTTTCTAATTAGTATGACAGCTCAGTGGAAGAGGAAGTGTAGTTCAGATTGCTCAGCTACCTATCTGTTAACCATCTTAGCTGCATAACGTAAGTGTGATAATGCATTAAAAACTGTTACAGAGTGTTGCAATGTATAAACCATTAAGCAAAATGACAAAGATAGCTTACAAAAATTACACAGTACCTTAAAAAACATATTTTAATGCAGTTGCAGTTTAGGACGAAACATTTATTTTCTGACTGGATTATATATATAGGAGCCAAGCAGAAATCACACTTTTAATCTAATCAGTGGCCTGCAATGAAATATTAACAAATGTACTTAAAATGATTATGAAATAGCAACCATCCATTATCATTTGCTTCAAAATGATCTGACACAGACTTGAGGGAAACCGTTGCTAGCAAGATGGCAGCTAAAAGATAAAACTTCAAGGTAAGGAGTTAAGCTGCAGTTTGTGTGCTGTTTAAATGCTGTGAAGATTCCCAGTCATCCAGGTCATGGTCAAGGTTAAAAGGTTCAGTTTAGGCAACTTCATGTGAAGTTTTCTAGAGGACGTTTCGCCTCCAATCTACGAGGCTTGTTGAGTTCTAACTAGTGGCAGGGAGCACTGAGATTAATATACTGTAGGTGTAACAAAATGGGAACAAAGGATGGCACTGATTCCTCCTACTGGATTGGCCAAGGAGGTCACCTGAGGGGTTAATGGACGTCAGGGGGTTCTGATGGGTCGTTAACTCGCTCGTTAAGAATGGTTTCGGTCACACTGCCTCATGAAAGTGTTCCCCCTAATTATTTTTACACCTACAGTATATTAATCTCAGTGCTCCCCACCGCTAGTTAGAACTGAAGAAGCATCTTGAATGAGAGGCTGCGGTTAAAAAGAAAAAAAACAACAAGTTAAAAGCGTCTGCTCCAGAGTCAAAGTTTTGCTCATCAAGGGAAGGCTGGGATAAATGCATCTGCTTAAAAGCTGAGACCAAAATAATATTAGCAGCAACAACATCGGGACCAGGACTCCTCTTCATTTTAAGATGCACAATAAAGGAGAGAGAGTTAGTTATTCAAGTTATTCAAGAAGATCAAGGATGAAACTAAGGACTGATACAAAGTCATTTCATCTAATGAGCCCTCTTCTTCTCTTCTGAGAAGAAATCAAGACAATCATTTGCCTGGAAAAGACAATGGGAGCACTCCAACAAGTCCTCATCCAATTGCTTCTCCTTGTCAGGACCAGGAGTCCTCACAAATGTCAAGTAATAATTCTATAAAGGGGAAGCAGTTGACTTGTCCCCCACAAGTAACCTTTTCAAACAGCTTGCAGTCAGGCAACTCTACAGGTCTTTAACATGCGATGAGGAAGATGTGGTCTGTTTCCAAAAAGAAGATGAAAAAGATAAAAAGCAGAACCATTTACAGTTCCACAGTGGGGAACTTCAGGAGTTTCCAAAGCAGGTAATGATACATTTGCAATAGAAGAGAACTGCAAAAGGAAAAAAATATTGACAAGAAAAACTGCAAAAACTAACAGCAGAGGCGTAAAGAACATATCCATGGTTGTTGAGAACCATGAGGTAATGAAGTGTAATAACTGCTGAGAGGAAGAATCCTTGATAACTATACTTTGTACACCTGGGGTAGAGCAGTCTGCCACTTCTTCAACTGCTTCATGCATGGAGTGGGAGACCTTGTCCAACAGTGATGCAAACTACACCCTAGAGGACTGCAGATGCAACCAGAGAATAAGGGAAGGTCCTAAAGGTGTAGTGTCCAAACGTCCGCCCTAACCCCTAAAACCCTCAATCACCATATAGTGGACTTAGTGAACTCAGTTAACTTACCGTTTAGACGGATGATCACTGATTCTGCTCCCCGATGGTCACGTAACTCCTCCTCCACCACGCGGTGCCTGCGCTGTCAGGTAGCGACAGCCTATGGCGAGAGCGGGCTGCTGTGACAGCAAATCCCATAATGCTTTGCAAGGAGAGCTCTCTGCGCAAAGCATTCCGTGGTATATCTGACTCTTCTGAGGCTTTCCTTTTTTCTCATACACTTCTTCTCTCAGACACTTATTCTCTTATGACCCTCAACCCATTTTCAAAGAACCGTGGTGAGAAAGGTGAGTTTGAATGACTGTCTGAAACCATAGCTCACCACAGATATACGCCTGAAAGTGTGCATGCGCACATAAAGATAGCTAACAGAACAAACACGTAGGACGGCCTTACGTAAACATATGATTGACTGACTGAATGACACTAAGGAGGACCACTTATTTTGATGATCCACCCAGAAAAAGAAAATCCTCCATTATACCTTTAAGGTTTGCGGACTGCAGTCCAAAGCATCTAGAGTTTAGGAATAAACAATGTGAAGTTTAAGCATGCAATGAAAAACTATCAAAAGTACAGAAATATTTTCAGATTCTTTATAAGGTTAGAGTTATAAGTAAAAGGAAGGCATAGTGGAAATAAAGGAAAAAAGAATAAAAAAAAATGAAACCACACAATGCAGAAGTTTTGTGACTGATGTTAAAGACTTTGGTCTGAGTTAGAGATGGTTCTTTGAAGAACAAATGTATCATCATCATCATCATCATCATCATCATCATCATCATCATCATCATCATCATTTCTGTTTCCCTCCATAAAATGAATGGGTGTGACTTGTAAGACGTGGAAGGGGAGAACTGCCCGGCAGTACTCTTGCTGACCACATGATGGAAACAGAGGCTCAGTGAAGCTATTGCTGATGCTTCATCATGCAGACAGCATGGCTTTGGTTCTGTTAAAAGCTGTACATCTGTGTGTGAGGTCTTTGTAACTTTCTAAGTGTTATTTTGTAAATCTGTAAATTCAATTTAATTCATTTTATTTATATAGCGCCAATTTACAACACAAGTCATCTCAAGGCACTTTACAGTTCAACCAGATCATACAGTCGAATTGATTCTAAGTTTTCTTTCAATCCCTCACACTAAACATGCTTTTAGCAACAGTGGAGAGGAAAAACTCCCTTTTAACAGGAAGAAACCTCCAGCAGAACAAGGCTCAGTGTGAGCGACCATCTGCAGAGGCCGACTGGGGTTCAAGGAGACAGAAGCAGAGACACAAAAAGCAGCTGTAAAAGGCGGCCCCGTCCAGGAAACACACAGCCAGGCAGACGAGCTCCGAGCCGGATCTCATGTCAGAGGATGAAGAGAGCACATCCAGCCAGTCACGGTCAGAGAAACAGGACTACACTGGAAAACGGGCCATTCTCCAGTATCTATAAACAAAGGTGTTGATGGCAGCAGCACAGCTGATATTTCTCTCCAGGCGGATGTAACAGCCAAACAGGAACAGATGAGGTAAAGCTACCATGAGAAAAAGCAGAGAGAGCAAAGTGGCAAAGATAAAACTTTTTGCAACTTGGTATGTTTTTCTGATTATGCAGAATTTTGGCCTATAACTGTTATTGTCGAAGTTGCATTTGCTTCTAAATAAGCAAAGGCTGGATCTTTTGCTTTGATGTGTCTGTGTGTTAGATTATTGCAGTAAGTAGTGTCTGGAGATGTCACCCTGCATTAAGCCTCATTTTACACCAGTGAACGGTGTGAACCGCACGCAGACAATATCTTGTTCGCTCTTCTTTGTTTTGTTTTTCCTTTTAAACCAGTGTACTGTAATTAAGACCAACATTGGTGGTTATTTATGGTCGCGGTTAAACAAACCTAGATGTAGAAAAGCCATATTTTGAATTGAAAAAGCTTCCAGAATGGGAAGCGAAACGTCTTCAAACTTGGAAACCACGCCCAGTGGATTGTTTTTTTTTTACTTTTTTGGAACGACTATGACCTGGATGACTGAAAATCATCACCAGCATGTAGAAAAGCTGCAGTAACACGAGGCATGCATTTTCTTGTCATCACAAGAAGTGTTTCTTCCTCAAAACAATTACTTCACTGCTTGTGACGATTTTCCTTCCACAAAAAAATGTAACCCACAACATTTGCATGAGAGGACATCATTGTGGCAACTGCGGGCAGAAAAATAAATAAAGCAATAATTTTTTTGCCTTTATGAATTACTATGGAAATTTAAGAGTTGAAACTTTTTGAGATAGAATAAACACTGATAGGAAACATTTACGTGGCCTTACCAGATAATGACGTAAAGTAGTCATGGAATATTTAGTTTATCATGTCCACCTCAACAAGGAACTGCACTATGGTAGCATTAAGATGCTGAATAGAGATGCAGGTAGCAATCAGAAGTAATGTGTTTCTTGTATTTTGTTAGGAGATCCTTGTCTGAAATACTGCCCATCCAACACCAACGGCTTTGCCATGTTTCTGCCTCTTAAATCAGCTTTCTTTACCCTCCTAATTTATCAGTTTGGGCCTGAGCAAGTCTTCTCTAGAGGCCTGAATGCAGGAAGTGATGTAATAAATGTAGAAATGTCCACCAAACCAAAAAAAAGTACAGCAAACAGCAAAATGTTGCAAGTGGCAAAACAAAAAACACTTAAAAGGCTTTTAAAAAAGCTAAAAATAAGCTTTGTATAGCAGTAATGCTATGGGGGGAAACAGCCACCCACTCACATGGGACCAGACTTTTGATAAGGACATGAGCAGGATGCTCAGAGACATTGGCCAATTTTCATTTCACAAAAACACGGATACAGACTTCTATTCTCACCAAGTCCGTTCCTGACAAGAACACAGGAAGTATGGACTCGGGGAGAATGGGAGCACACAGAACAAGTCTGTCTTATTTGGAACGGAAGCGAATTTGTGTCATCACCACACTTAAAGCAGAACTGTATGACTTTTAGCCACTAGGGGGCTAAAAGTCCCCCTGCAGGCCACAGGTAGCACTGCACACTCTCTAAATGAACCAGTCTCCCTCCATATTCTAGTTCTGATAGCAGAGCACTTTGGACCCTTAGATCTAGAAGTCCTGGTGTTCCTGGCAAAGACGAGGAAACATTCACCACTCTAGATCGGGGCTGCCCAAAGTCGGCCCTTAAGGGCCACTTTTTCATAGGTTTTAGAGATTTTCCTGCTTCAACACAGCTGATTCTGTAAAAGCCTTTTAATCAGCTATCAATAGAAATCAGCTGAGCTGAAACAGGGAAACCACTAAAACATGCAGGAAAGAGGCCCTCAAGGGCCAACTGTGGGCAGGCCTCCGATTAAATCATCTATCATGGAACCAGAATTTTGTCTGGTCAGCTAATGGTCAGAAAAAACAACAACTGTTCTACTGTTTAACGGGAGCTCATACTTATGGCGGCACTCTGTGTCACATGGCCCATTTAATGAAGGATTGACCCTCTGAGGTTAAATATGAGCAGCCCACATGGAGCATCAACGCAGTGATAAATGTTGACCTGAAAAAATAAGTGATATCTCCAATTCAGCTATTACTGAACCTAGCTGAAGAAATACATAGTGTTGTTTTAAGTGTTAACAAATATTGAAAAGAAAACAAACATTTTCTTTCTTCCCTCCTCTGGAAAGCATAACATTGATGTTGAAGTGTCAGGTTCACAGACAATAATTCATAGTAATGTTTATGTTCCTCCGAACTCTGCTTAGCCAGAAACTGGAAGACGAGGGTAGACAGACTGTAAGATTTAGGCTCAGTGGAAATTGGAGTTGTTTATCTTGAAGGAGAGAATTTGTTGCCACTCACGTTTCCAAAGAACAAGAGACACTTAGACTCCAGTCTGTGTGTTGGTCTTCCAGAGTTTGTTTGGTTCGGTGGAGGGCGGAACAGGGTTTACCCAGAACTCGGACGGAGTGGAAAGATACAGCCAGATACAGTTTTCCTGTGGTACTCGAACGGGTCGTGGTGAAGATGATTCTCTTATTCAGAGAGTGATCTTAGCGCGCTCAAAGGTGGCTGGATCCAAACCTCCTGTTTGGAATCTGTTGCTCAGTGTAAGGCTCAGTTGATCCCCCTTGGGAGAGGCCGGTCCGAAAAGGTCCAGTTTGCAGGAAGGCAAACCACTATATGCTTAAGATTTGAACCAAATGTCATACCCTACTCTCTAGCCAGATAGATTTCTGATTTTTGTTTCTCCTTAAATGTAAATGTTGCCACTAGCTGGTCCTACAAATCATCCTCCTAACATTGCTCCCTCGACCAACAGAGATACAGAGATTTGTTCCTGTGACTACCCATGTTTTGCAAGTCAGAGGAGGACATATTGATCTCTTTCACAAAAAGCATGGGATGGTTAAAAAGGCACCTTTTAAGTGTCCTCTGAAAGAGTTTACAGGCATTGCTGAAAAGAAATGGAAGTAGTGTGCCTAATAAAAAGGCAAGTCCAGTCATTGTTAGAAGAGCACAATGGCCTAATGCAGCCTGTGAAGGTACAGATGAGGGATTTGATTCAAATTCGCAAAACGAACCTCTGTTTTGAAGTCAAACGCAAATCTGGTTCCATGATGAAACATCCAGGGCAGATCCATTATAACTTTCCTAAATTGAAAAAAAGCATGGAAACAGTTGGCTTTCAGAGATCATGAGCAGTTCTCCTTTGGTTATCACCTAAAGAAAATTCTACCCCAGCAGCAGAGTACTAAACTAAGGGCCCAAGTTAATACAAGCAGGGAAATTCATTACTTTATGGAGTGACAGATTTATGTCCTGATCAGCAAACATCCCCTAACCTCAGCCTTCCCTGCTTTGAGAACTGGGTAAGAAACTGACAGCGCTGCCCCACTTTCCCACGTACCCCAAACAGCTGCATAGCTTTGGCTTGTTAGGAGTCACCCAGTAATCAAGGGCCTCATTATAAACCTGATGGCTCCCTAAGAATGCAGACGCATAAGAGAATTACTGCCTGGGCTCAGAAATACCCCAGGCTCTTTGGGTCAAAAGGTCGTCATGATTTGGTGAATGACACCATCAAACCTACAACATTGTGAAGTTTAAATCATGGATAATTATTGAGTAAATCAACAGTACGCTCTTTGCAGTAGCTTACACCATATTTTTATTCTTACAGTTACCAAAATAATAGGGAAATACCTTTTTACTAACATCTTGAATCAATGTTTGATTGTGTTCAGAAGAGGCTGCCCTATCTGCTGCTGCACCCAGCTCTGAGCCTGCGGCTCCACCTGAAGCTCCAGCTGCAGCTGTTCCAGACAATACTCCTGAAGCTCCGCCTCCGGACAGCTCAGAAGAAAAACCGAAGGTGGATGATGCAAAGCAAAGCCCCCCTGCTCCTGTGGACCCCTCTGCAGATGAGAAAACTGATGATGAAGGTGTAGCCTCCAACAAGACTTCTGTGGAGTCACTGAAGGAGACGAACGAGAACAACAGCAACAGCCGCAACTTCAGCTTTAGTCAGAGAAGAGGTATTTATAGTTGATGTTAAAAAAATCTGAGTCTTTATTTGGAAATTTTCTTTTTCTTTGACCTACACACATATATGACTTTACAAAACCTTTAGATCACAGAGGGAGACTGGTTTATATAGCCACTTAAACGTGGAAGTTAAAGGTCACCTATTGTAGCTAAATTCAATTCAGTTTATTTATATAGAGATATTTCACAAGACACTTTACAGAGACAATTAGACTACATCGTATATTCAGGTTGGTTCAGATTTTCTGTCTAAGAAAAGGTTTAGTGTGAGCGGCCATCTACCGAGGCCGACTGGGGTTCAAGGAGACAGGAGCAGGCATACAGACAGAATCCTAGAAACAAAAGGCAATTACCAACCAGAGGCGGCCCCATCCAGGAAACACACAGCCAGGCAGATGAGCTCAGAGCCACTTCCCATGTCAGAGGATGAAAGAGAGCACATCCACTTAGTCACAGTCAGAGAAACAGGACTACACTGAAAAACAGGCCCACTTAAAATGGACAAATGAGGACATAAGGGCCCAATCATTCACATCTAGCCAATCTTTGGTCTTGGTCTTCCAAGATGTTTGTTTTCATTATGTGGAGATTGTTCATGACCTCCTGGACAAGCAGTTCTCCTCTCAAACAGAGTACTAGCTGGGATTTTCTTAACTGCATATTCCAGCTAATTTCACAATTTACGTGTTAATATATTAAAAACAAACTGAAAAGAATACAGTAATCAATCAATTATTTACATCAATATAAAACCATTAAAGATAACAAATGAAGAAGGAATGACTTTTAGGAACCAGTTTTTGTACACTATGGACAACAGGGGAGAGTTATGTGTCTCTCCTGTCATCTAGGAGTCTTTTATGTATTAAAGATAAAAAAAACAACTGCTTAACACATTATATGTGGACTAATTGAAACGGAACAGATGTAAAAATATGGTAATATGCAGCATCTTTGTTTTTTACTAGAGCTAATGTTTCTATCCATTACATTAATTCAGCCCTTTTTTTACTATATAATATGTGCATTATTTAATAAAGCACCCTTCTTTATATTTGGATTCTTTTACAAAAATATTTCAGTGGTTCTAAGTAGTTTTTAAAGTGTTGCTACAGTCCTGCACGCTACCTATGAGCCTTAATACTGCTGCATAAACAGAGGACTCAATGTGTGCTGTTGAGTTTAGCCTTTGCATTTTTTTTTGTCTATGATTTTATCTGTAATAGTGCGATAACATGTCAAAACAACTGAACTTTTAACAAAATGATTTATAAAGCCTATGTGAAATATTTGTTAATAAGTTGCTTCTTTACTCAGTGAATGTGTCCAAAGCATGCGGAAGTTACGTTCCGTCCTCCATGCTGACCACAATTTGGTGCTGCACATGCTGCTCTAGCAGGAAACAGATCCTCGCTCACTGTGGAGGGCCTTGCACTGATTCTTAATTGGTTTCATACTTAATAAGGCAGAGTGAGAGGCAGGTAGGGCGATGGTTCCGGATTACCATGAATTAGGGTTGTCAAAAGTATCGATACTCAAAAAAGTATCGATACTGAAACGTTGTATCCGGATACAATACTCATTTTCAAAAGTATCGATACAGTGCTACCAACAGTGGCACCTAAACAGTCGTTCATCTAAAGTGCAGAATAGAGGAAAATGCACTTTCAGAACACTGTGTGATTGAATAATTCTACGCACTTTTCAGTTTCAGACTTTTTTTTGTAACAGGTGCAGCTGCTGAGAATTATTTTTGTTTCTTAACCGGTTTGGCTCGTGTCATTGTTATCTGTGCAAAGCATAGCTAAGGAAGGAACACTTAATTTAATTTTTTTTACCAAGCTTGCTTAATATGTGCAGAGCAAACAAGCTCAAAATATTCTTCTTATTGTTTATTGTAATTTTATTACTAAAGAAAATTTCTGTAGAATTTTGGAGTCTTTGTTTTTATCCTTGTGGTATCGTAAATGGTATCGAGTATCGAATATTTTCCTTCGTATCGGTACAGAGTTGAAAAGTTTAGTATGGTGACAACCCCACCATGAATGAGCGCTGTGTTTGCATGGCAGTACCAGTTTCATAGAACCTGTTCTTTCTGGTAAATAGTTGAAGACTTAGCCCATTAATAGTCACATCAAGGTTTAAATATTTCAGCCTCCAAAGACAGGCACCTGGTTAACTCTTTCATCAAGATATGGTCCAGTCTGTAAACTGGTGTCTGAGCTGCTTGCCTCATGTTAGGAGTCCAGTCAGGATCCTCCATGGTTCCTCAGTCAGGGAATGAGCTGGAACAGCATATCCAGTGCTGCAGAGGAGGATGGGACTGTTGACAGCAGGGCTGAACATGTTGTAATAACACCCTCTTTGCCAGGCATTTGTCTGATTTTGCTCACAAGACCTTTTACGAATGCTCAGCACTTCTTCAGGCTGTTAGGTTGCTTCAAAGAACATAAGAATCACTAAGCAGATCTATGCCGTTTGTTCACAGATGGGCAGGGGAGCTGCATACCGTGGGAGAACCAAGTCGACTGCCCTGTGTGAGAGACGGCGGCCGGCATTTAGTCCTGCTGTCCCCTGGAGACAAGGTAGGACAGCAGCTCATGGATGTAGAGCTTCAGCTGTTCAGGCAGTTAAAGCGCTCATAAAAAGGCAACCCCAACCCAGCCGAGGCTACAAGTCAACAGACTGCATTCAGGCAGCTGGAGTTACAGCTTCCTGTCCTGAATTGATCTGTTATAAATAGAAAACTCATAACCATTAACGCCATAATTAGACCCTGCGCTTTTCCCTAAACTGTGCATCAAACTGACAGCCATTCTTTTAAAATAGACAGAGTAAAACTGACTCCAGAAAAAAAATAAAGCAACATAAAACTGCAAGCCTTTTATTTTATTATTGGTTGCTTCTACTTTAAATGTTTTTTTAAGCCTTTAGGTTTGTTATGAACAAGATGAAACAAAGTGAAGTGAGGTGAAAAATAATGTCTATATGGGATTTGTTTAGGAGATATGAGAAAGCAATGCTATAGAAATTTTGGGTTTCCCAGCCCAGCCTAGGGTTTTCCTTTTAGTTCAGTTCCAGGGAAATATTATATGAAGGCCTTCAGATTCTTCCTCAAAATAAACTTATCTTATCTGTCTGTCATTGTCATCCATAAAATAGCAAAAGGCATTTCCTCTATGTGCTCCTCCTTGCTTGATATTTGCTTGTTATACTCTGCAAGCAAATCGAAGCATTGTGTTTGTTTCCCTTGTGGTGCATTTACTGCTGCTGGAACTTTGAGCACTGGACAGAGGACAGCTAAACTACGAATTGCTTCTCAGCCAAAACCAATCCAAACGTGGGTAAAACAGGTTTTCCCTTATTAGGCTGTTGTGCAAAGGGACAGTTTAACCAGCAAATGTTAGGTGAGTTTATTTACAGTGTTGCTTAACGTGATCCAATTATCATCTGGATTGAGATTTACTGGAACATAAAAAGCATACATTTGGTTAAGAGGGGAAAAAAACGACTTTTGTCTTTAAATATTCAAAGCATGTGGAGGAACATCATCTTTAATTTTGCATCCATTCATGTAAGTACCAGCAAGAATAGTTGCTTTGTTCTAGTGTAGATTTTAACACTGAATTTTACTCCACAGAGTGAAGATCTAGGAATAAAACAGAAGGAACAAATGCTGGTTAAAATTTAGTGTTTCTGTCAGTAGTTCAAGCTGGATTATTCATTGGTAAATATTGCTGAGTTTAGAGTTTACCTCTATATATGTCTCTGCTGGGGCTATTTTGTTGCCTCTTTTGCTTTAGTTTACATAGTTTCTCCCTGTAACCCTTTCTCTATGCTGTCTAAAAGGCCAAAATAAAATTACAAGTGAGAACGAGCTCATACTGGAGCTGTTGTTCAACACTGTAAACTCTGCTCAGTTTCAGCCTTTCATTCCTCTAACTGCTGCTTCCCACAGATGGATGAGATTCCTGAAGCTTGAGTAGTAACTCGGTCCTTCTCAGTCTAATCACCAAGTGCTCCAGGATGTAAGGTCCACACCTGCACCTGTGTCTTTTCTCCCTGTGCTCATAAACACTTGGGGGTGGGGGCAGCGGCCCAGGGCGAAGGAATTCACACTTCTCCTAACAGCTGATGATAAGCTCACACTTGAGAAGAGGGGGCTCAGCTCAGCTCTTTTTTCCCCAAAAGTTTCACCACACTATCACCAGTCTGGTCAAGTCTGGTCTTGTGCTTTGAAGCAGTAAATGGTTCCTTAGGGGAATAAAAATAGTGGGTAAGGTTTTTTCTTACAATGGTTGCTTTTTATTCCACTAATGATATTTCACTCCTTAACCCCGCGGTTCTCAAAGTGTGTGGCGCGACCCACTGGTGGGGAATTGAGACGTGACAGGTGGGGCGCGCCAAGTTCCGGTGTGTGTTTTGTGTGACTATAAATGTAGAACATGTGAGAGCAAACTGTCCTTATAGCTGTATGTTGCCGCTGTTTAGACCTATCAAACCCACAAAGTAATCATTAATAGCCTACATGCAGTCTAATTAAAAGAACATTAGATATGAGAAAAATTTCACCTGGAACTGAAGTGCCAAAATAATGATTGACGTGACGTCGGCATATTATTTGTAACGGAATAAACTTTCGCGCCCCGGTGTTGCCAACTCAGCGACTTTGTCGCTATATTTCAGACCCCTTCAGCGACTCTTTTTCAAAAAAACGACTAGCGACAAATCTAGCGACTTTTGGAGGCTCTTACGTGAAGGCACGTATCGTTCCTTTTCTTGTCCTCCAGCGGCAGGTGCTGCTGTGGGGCGCCTATCCAATCCCAACCCCGTTCTCCCCCGCTATCGCAGGAGTCCCTCTCAGCGCTGCAGTTAGAGTCACAGCATGTTTACCCTCAGCGTCCAGACTGCAAATAAAGCGCACATGCGCCGGGATTGACGGTGCAGGTTGATCATAAATAACTGAATTTATTTAGTCAATTCTGGTTTGGAGTGGAGAGGGAGTATCCACTCATCGGGCAGAGGGCTGTGTGCATTCTTCTTCCCTTTGCCACATCATATCTCTGTGAGATGGGCTTTTCAGCTGTTGCTTCACTGAAAACAAAGCATGACTTGAGAGTGGCAGTATCAAGCCTGCAACCCCGTTTTGATAAACTGTGCAATGCAAAACAGGCTCATTGCAGCCACTAATGCAGGGATAAATAGACCTGTCTTGCCAGATGGATTTCACTTCTTTTCTTTTATTAACAGATTGCAGAGTTGCACTTTAATTTTCTCTATCTTTGAGCTGCATTTTTATTTTCTTTATTTTTGTTTTTATTTTCTTTATTTTTGAGCTTGCTGTTATTTGATGTAGATAGTTTGTATTTAGATACTACTTGTTACTTCAATAAAATTGGAACATTTTAAGATTGTTTCATATTTCATTAGCATTGTGTTGGGGCAATGGGGACAGGCGGGGCTTGAAAATTCCCCCTTGTCCAAAGTGGGGAATCACAGAAAAAGTTTGAGAACCACTGCCTTAACCCATGAGACTAAAAACACCTGATATCCTAAGATTTGGAAACATCTTTTTTGTCTGTCTTTAATTTAATCATCTAATAATTGTTGGAAGCTTCAGATTGGTTCTTAAAAGTCTTTAAATGAGTTAAGTCATGTACTATAAAAAGACAAAAATAAACCAAATAAAACTATTTTGTCTTCATCAAATAACTGTCATGATAGGTTCACTGGTGTGACCCAATAATGCAGAACACCACTGAGACGGAAACTGGAGTAAAAGGTTTAACAGGGTTTATTGTCACAAGCACAGAGAGAATGACTGGTTCTGGTTCAGGCCTGGGAAACTGGTTCACCGGAGTCTGCGTGAGTGACAGTTCAGTTAGCGTTGCGCATAGGAGTTTGATTCTTGACAGTTTCAGATTTGTACCTTGAGGGTTCTTGGTTAAAGCCTTGAGAGGGAAACTGTTGGGTCCGGAGATGGTTTGTTCAGCAGAGTCTGTGAGCTGCTTCAGCGTCTTACTTCTTAAGAGTGAGCAGACCTTGACTTTGAGATTCCAGCTCTTGGTCCAGAGCTGCATGGAAGTTCAGAGAGACTTCAGGTTTGGCTCAGAGGGCAGGCTCGGCAGGTTAAGCTCTTCCTGAGCTTCACAGGAGAAAAACTGGTTTCCTGGAAGACAGAGACAGAAGTTAGAATCCAGTCTGGATTCAAAAGTCAACAAAGGTTCTCAGAGATACTAGGCTTAGGTGCTAACCAACTGGATCAACACTGCAGCGTTGAGGCAAGGTCTGAAGACAGCTTAAGTACTGTGAATCCTCTGATGATGGAATGGGCTGCAGCTGTGCAGGAGGCTCAGCTCAGGAGGATCCACGGCGGACTCTGCTGGAGGAAGGTGGTACTTCTCCAGCTCCCAACAATAACACAAGGTACTCCAAGCATTGGTGTTGATAGTGTTTACTTATCCTTTTGAGCTGGATAAGACCAGGTACGTTTAGCAGATATAAACATTGTTGTTCATCATCTGCTGCAGCTTTTGGTATTTAACTTTAATTCTGAACAATGTATAATATCATACATATTACTTAATGAAGAAAATGTTCTGTCAATCTAAAGGTTTCTGCAGATTTAGCTTTTATTCAGTGAACACCATCATTCTTGTTTGAATCAACTTGGTATGCAATGTTTTTTGTACTTTTTCACATTTGATTTTAGGCTTTTTCTTTTTGCACCGTTGGTTCATGTTTCTGACCCACACTGCTTCAATTCAAATACTGCAAATTATAGCTCCTAGCACTGGTTCCTAGCTCTAGTTCCTAGCTTCTATTCTTAGCTCTAGTTCCTAGCTGCTGTTCCTAGTTCTAGTTCCTTACTCCTCTTCCTTATTCTAGTACCAAACTCCTTTGCCTAGCTGTAGTTCCTAGCTCTTCTCCCAGCTGTGGATCCTATCTCTATTTCTAAGTTCTAGTTCCCAGCTCCTGTTGCTTGCCTGGGTTCCTAGTTCCTGTTCCTAGCTCTTATCCCTAGATCTAGTTCCTAGCCCCTATTCCTAGCTCCTGTTCCAAGCTGTACTTCCTTGCTCTAGTCTGTTCCTAGCTTCTGTACCTACATCCTGCATCCAGCTCCTGTTCCTAGCTCGAGTTCCTAGCTTCAGTTCCTAGCTTCTGTTCCTATATAGCTCCTATTTCTAGCACGTGTTAATAGCTGCAGTTCCTTTGGTTGCTGCCTTCCATTAGTAAAAATTAGGGACTTAAAATACCTCATTAGCAATAGAAAAACACCTTGCTGCATATAGAGTAATATAGGGAACAATAAGTAAATTATAAAGTTGCCAATGCACATGAAAGTTATTGCACATATATATATATATATATATACATATATATATATATATATATATATATATATATATATATATATATATATATATATATATATATATATATATATGTATATTTCCACTGTATAATCTAACACCTGGCGCTTGCACCCTAAGCTTATGTGAAGTGTATCATTAGGAAATATTCAAATAAATATTAAATATGGTCTGCACTAAATGCTTATAAATCTATATTATATATTAGCGCTACAAAACAACCTCTGCATTGTCCATAACTTCAGACTTACAATAAAAAATGAAATGCTAAAAAAGATGCTAAAACATTTAAAAAAAATGTTAAAAGAAGCTATTATTTTAGAAATATTTGTATGCTTGTATTATCTTTTTACTCATAGCATTATTTATTCTTTAAAAAGTTGCTTATATTGATGGCTATCCAGAATATTAAGTAAATTATTATTAATTGAAGATTAGCAATGATTAGAAGAACAATAATATCATGATATTATAATAATATCCATGATAATAATAATCCATCCATACATCTTCTCATGCTTACTGCGTCAGATTCACGGCGGTTACCCCCCGCTTGTGGTCTTGTTTCTGAAAAGTATGTGCAAAAGTTTCCTTTACAGCGGTGAGGATGTGCTTGCTATAAGATCACTTATATTTCTTTTTCGTTTCTTCCTTCAAAAAGACTATGAAGGCCACTGCCATATATTCTTTATTTGGATCCAAATTTGGTTTGACCATATAGGTCTCAGGAGATGTTCAGGGTATGAGGGCCTGATGTTTGGGATTCTGCATTCCTACAATATGGTTATGTCCTGTTTCATTCCTGCTATAAATGGCCAGCTGTGCATGACTGTAAACACTTGCTTACAGCCCACCATATTTTAGAATCTTCATTGCACTCATCCTCACTGATGCTGTTCCATTAGAGATTTGCTTCTTCCCACTCATGTGAAGAGGAAGTGGTGGAGTACCGGGTGTAAATATGGGTTACAGATAGCAGTCTATTGAGGGGAGTCTGTCTCTAGGCAACCATCACAGCAGCTGATGCGAAGCTGAGGAGGTCGGTTTTAGAACCTGCAAGGACAGTTTTGCTGTGATTTATTCTGTGGACTTGTGCTAAAGTTTGTATTAATGTAAGTCTGACATACATTGTAGTGAAAAAAAAAAAAAAAGCAGCCATGTTTCTCTTTAAATCTCTCTCGTCAACTTGTCCGGAAATGAAACTGGTTTATTTTTTGACACAATCTTCAGACATTGATACACAGCCTTGCCAAATCTCACACCAAAGAAACTAGAAATGTCTCCACTTTTAAATGTCCTTTACATCTGCAATGTGTTGGCATCACGATTTGGAGAAATTAGCCCACTTTTTACAGTAAGAGATCTTAAACAATCACAAATCAGAGATTATTTATCATATTCACAGAGGTCAAACGAGCAGTTGCAGCCAGTTGATCATTTTAAGGTTAGTAGTACAATTTGCCAATAGAATTTGATAATTTATCTTTCAAAAAAGAAAAAATCAACTCTATATTATCTCATTTCAAGTGGATAATATCTAATATAGCAGGTCATACTATTAACCTGCAGAAATTTAGGGGGAAATATAGTTATCTTAAGAAATGATACCTATTTTAGATCTGTTTTTGCAGTGTGTTTAAAGGCTGTTTTCAGAAGCCACTTATAAGGGGACAAACGGGTATAATCCAGATTAAAATACAAACTAATTTGAATTTTAGAGAAAACTTCTACAGGTGCTGGTCATAAAATTAGAATATCATGAAAAAGTAGATTGATTTCAGTAATTCCATTTAAAAAGTGAAACTTGTATATTATATTCATACATTACATACAAACTCATATATTTCAGATGTTTATTTTGTTTAATTTTGATGATTACAAATGACAACAAATGAAAATCTCAAATTCATCATATCAGAAAATTAGAATATTACTGAAGACCAATAAAAACAAAGGATTTATAGAAATGTTGGCCAACTGAAAAGTATGAACATGAAAAGTATGAGCATGTACAGCACTCAGTATTTAGTTGGGCCTCCTTTGGCCTGTATTACTGCAGCAATGCGGCGTGGCATGGAGTCGATCAGTCTGTGGCACTGCTCAGGTGTTATGATAGCCCAGGTTGCTCTAATAGTGGCTTTTAGCTCTTCTGAATTGTTGGGTCTGGTGTATTGCATCTTCTTCTTCACAATACCCCATAGATTTTCTATGGGGTTAAGGTCAGGAGAGTTTGCTGGCCAATTAAGAACAGGGATACCATGGTCCTTCAACCAGGTACTGGTAACTTTGGCACTGTGTGCAGGTGCCAAGTCCTGTTGGAAAATGAAATCTGCATCTCCAAAAAGTTGGTCAGCTGCAGGAAGCATGAAGTGCTCTAAAACTTCCTGGTATGTGGCTGCGTTGACCCTGGACCTCAGAAAACACAATGGACCAACACCAGCAGATGACATGGCACCCCAAACCATCACTGACTGTGGAAACTTTACACTGGACTTCAAGCAACGTGGATGAAGTGCCTCTCTTCTTTTCCTCCAGACTCTGGGACCTTGATTTCCAAAGGAAATGCAAAATTTACTTTCATCAGAGAACATGACTTTGGACCACTCACCAGCAGTCCAGTCCTGTTTCTCTTTAGCCCAGGCAAGACGCTTCTGACGCTGTCTGTGGTTCAAGAGTGGCTTGACACAAGGAATGCGACAGCAGAAACCCATGTCTTTCATACGTCTGTGTGTGGTGGTTCTTGAAGCACTCACTCCAGCTGCAGTCCACTCTTTGTGAATCTCCCCCACATTTTTGAATGGGTTTTGTTTCACAATCCTCTCCAGGGTGCGGTTATCTCTCTTGCTTGTACACTTTTTTCGACCACATCTTTTCCTTCCCTTCGCCTCTCTATTAATGTGCTTGGACACTGAGCTCTGTGAACAGCCAGCCTCTTTAGCGATGACCTTTTGTGTCTTGCCCTCCTTGTGCAAGGTGTCGATGGTCGTCTTTTGGACAACTGTCAAGTCAGCAGTCTTCCCCATGATTGTGTAGCCTATAGAACTAGACTGAAAGACCATTTAAAGGCTTTTGCAGGTGGTTTGAGTTAATTAGCTGATTAGAGTGTGGCACCAGGGGCCATCAATTTTGAACCTTTTCACAATATTCTAATTTTCTGATATGATGAATTTGAGATTTTCATTTGTTGTCATTTGTAATCATCAAAATTAAACAAAATAAACATCTGAAATATATGAGTTTGTATGTAATGTATGAATATAATATACAAGTTTCACTTTTTAAATGGAATTACTGAAATCAATCTACTTTTTCATGATATTCTAATTTTATGACCAGCACCTGTATGTTCCAGGTAAAAAACAAAGTAACTGGAACGTGAGCTGAAGGGGCATTCCTAACCAGGACTCTGTGATTTCCCTCCAACCAGACCTCAGAAAGTTATAGAATATTACACTGTAAGGCCCATTGCTTTGGAGAGGACATGTGAAATGCATAGTTAACCTGCTCACTCAGCAAAGCATTTTAAAAATACAAATCCTTTACTCAAAAGGATATCTGCTCAAACAGTGATGACTTTTCTACCAGATCTGAGCTGCACTTTCTAAAACACACATATTTAACACGCGGCAGTAAACGCCAAGCACTGAATCACAGTCTGAAGGGAACAGAAGAAAAGCAAAGGAGAACTCTTCCCTTATCCCACCTGGTTTGCAAAGAAATGAGTGAGCCAGAGTTAAAAGGCTGTAGCAGGAGATAATGGATACGAGCTGACAGGTCATAAACTCAAGCAGCATAATTAGACCCGTTCTCCAGTCTGCTGTTATCAAGTTAGAGCCCAGCTTTGATGTTTAATTGTTAAAGCTGAGACAAACGCCCTCTGCGGCCTGACTTTTCCACAGCCAAAAGAACCCAGAGGTGAAAAACTGACGACGTAGAACTTTACCTTGTTAGAAACTGTTCTCTTTTCTCTCTATAGGTAAATACTGGAGTCCCAGACCCAGGTCTGTTGAAAACAGTCAGGAATGATTATAGAGCATTTGTAAGAAAATTCACAAAGTTGTTGTTGGACGTATTTAAATGAAAACATATCATATAATTTTCATTTATCAACTTCCAGGTATGAACTGATATTTAGAGGTAATAAAGACAATTGTTCTTCTTCTGTAGAATGATGTTTATTTCACTAATAATAGTGAGGAAAAACTTCCTGCTGGTTTGATGTGGTTTAAACTGGTGAGTCAGGATTACACCTGGGCAGCTTTAGAGAAGGGAGGGACTGTCGGGAATCGCAGACGGACACTTCCTCTACACTGGAAGGAGAAAACAGCTGCTGGAACAGACTCTGCCACTTGACTGCTGAAATTTCTACCTCAGACCAACAAATTACAGCCTTTCATTTAAAGATGAAAACAACTTGCAGTTACAAAATCAGGAAGACACTGATTACATACGTATAGCATTATAACTATCTTAAATTTTTAAGATGAAACTTTAAAACTGGCTTTTTTTTTTTTTTACAATTTTGGATTTTTATCTGGTTTTTACTAATACTTATACTGATAGAAGTTGGTGAAAAGTCCAGAACATATCTATAAATGTAGCTTTCTTTCCTAATATTTGTTTTTTTTTCTATTCTATTTAGTATTTTCTGTATTTCATTTACATTTATTTTAAATCCAAACTACTCGTTAAGATTAAAACAGAACATTTGCTTAAATTTCTTTTACTTTGGATCTTTAATAAACATCGATGCAGAAGAGCAGACACAGAAGCTGCCTTAAAGTGCCTTAAATGAAATTGCTTCTGTTTGATGTCGTGTTGCTATATGTTCACTTCTGAAAAGTCAAACCGGATATTCTAGCTTCTCTTTGAGGGAGACTAAATATTTTGTTTTAAGGGTAGAGAAAGCATTTTATTGATGCAACAATGACATTATCTCAATAAGAAGCCACAAAATAAATAGTCTAAAAAACATTTATCTAAAATAAATTGATCAAAATAGACATTGGATGTTCATACAGTCAGTATTAAGCATCCTACCATCTACTCTTCAACCATCCTCTCAGACAAGCTATGATGCTCATAGAATAACCTCTAAAGGGCAATGCTCTTCAGACAGTTTGCAGTCTGATTAAGATGTTTTTTTTATGATGCTGATGAGACAATATTGAGCAGTCTGAGCCAAAACAGAAAACTTCTAATAAAGACAGTCCTGAGCATTAGCGAGCAGTAGAACAGTCCACTCTAGCAAACGAAGTACAGGAGGCCCTCAGGGATGTGTACTCAGTCCTTTCATTTTAGCACTATTTACTATACCCCCCATTTTAACTCACACCTGAAAATACATTTTTTATTTAAAACAAGAGTTGTAAGACATATCAGTAGAAGAAATGTGTAACAGTTTGAAATATGGTGGGGCGTTTTATTCATAACTGACAACAAAACCTTTTACTTTACCCAAAATTGTGAAAACCTTAAAAAGCCATCTAACCCCAGTAAGAATGCTAAGCCACTGTCTCCCATCTACCTTAGATTGGTACAACCTATTGTGAAGTTAAGGGGTTATTGGTAAACTGGGTAGTTACTAGTTACAGTTACCCAAGGCCTTGAACCCCAGTCGGCGTCGGCGGATGGCTGCTCACACTGAGCCTGGTTCTGCTGGAGGTTTCTTCCAGTTAAAAGGGAGTTTTCCTCTCCACTGTCGCTACAAGCATGCTTAGTGTGAGGGATTGCATTTGAGTCAGTGAGTCAATGCAATCAACTGGTTTTCCTTAGATAGAAAACTTTGAATCAATCTGACTGTATGATCTAGTTAACTGTAAAGTGCCTTGAGATGACATGTGTTGTGAATTGGTGCTATAGAAATAAACTGAATTGAAATTTAATTGAATTGAAATAAACTGAATTGAAATTGAATTGAAGTAACTTCTAGAAAGATATTGAAGTAGTTTTACTTTCCTGTAGTTTTTACTTAAGTAATATTCCTCAGAGTTTGACTGATCAGTTGTGTTGGAACTCCTTTATCCTTTCCTGGCATATGTGCATCTCTTCTGTAAAGATTGGTTTGATTAATTCATGTTGAAGAGAAATTATTTGGAAAAGCCTTTCTTCTGTCTGAATTTGTTATTCTGTGATCATGTTATTAACTTGTTTTTGATTCCTTATTAGTTACTTTAAAAACACACAACTGCCTTTCTGTTTACACAAATTTAAATACTAATTCAGATGTTATGAGCCAGAAATTACTGATAACATCAGTAGCCATTTCCCAAGTAATTTCTAATATGATTATTTCATAGTTATCTTGAGTGCAAATGGTGATGTTCTACAATCCCCTGTCTATGACCTGCAGAGGTACTTGACTTTACCTTCCCAAAGGTCATTGGTAAGACAGTGCTAATTAAACAGTTCACAGTGATGGTGTAAGAGTAATGGTGCCTCAGTGTCAGTGTCACCTGGCTCACATTCTTTGTCTGCTACCAAGCAAGTCTCTGCAGATCTGGATGGGGGTCTATTCTTGTCTATTGTTTGCCATTCTGAATAGTCCTTCATCTGTCTTATGCAGCAGTAGCTGCACCCTTCCCAATATAGTTATACCAGCTCACACTATTCAATTGCTGCCTTCTATTGCATTGCCAAAACAAAGCCACAGTAAAGTAACACTGTGGATTTATTTTGCGACACCTTTGATACAGTAGCATATGCAATGTAGTCACCAAACAATCAAGTTGGGCTTTTAGGGAGCTTTACAGTTGTGTTTAAAGTTTAAAATACCTTTCCTTTAATAACAGACAGAATAATCAGCTGCCTGTATATATATATATATATATATATATATATATATATATATATATATATATATATATATATATATATATATATATATATATATATATATATATATATATATATATATATATATATATATATATATATATATATATACAGCATGTCGGTGTTTATTTGGCTGTTTATGAAGTTGCTTTGAGTTGTCTGGAACATTTGGTTTTTTTAGAATTTCTTTGAAGAAAAAATTTAAAATCAGTATTTTGTTCTACTAAGTTATAATTTAATTTTTTTTTTTTTTTTATTAATTTTTATTAGCCTACTATATTTATCTTTTTCTCTAATGGGAGGAGACGTAAACTTTAAAGCACAACTTTAAATAGTATGCACCTTAGTTTCTGCACCTTAATATTTGCACATGACATCATGCAGTTAAATCACCTCAGCAATCTGGATGCTTATTCTAAATATGGCCTACAATTATCTGACCCACCATTGTGTTCCCATCCACCCTGCAGAGAAAGCTAATTCTTTCCTAGAAGGTTAGGCAAACTTTAAATATAGAAAATAAAACTGCACAACGAGCAAGCTCTGAGCTATAGCAACACCCCCAACCTCACACAGCAGCAAAGGAAACAGTGTGCAGGTATTTTATTCTTTCTCGAGGCACACTTAGCCGACTAGCCAATTTGACCAAAAGTCAAAATGTTACAACTCGTTAACCTGTTCAGCCCTGAGGGTTTTACAAGCAATTTCCTTCTAAAATACAGAAATAAATCAGGAAAAGCTCCACCATTATCATGTCTAAAAGCAATGGATTACTACCAGATATTTTTCCAGTGGAACCTCTATCACAGCTGCTACTACGTCTAATTTATATGTGTTTAAACAAAGACAGTTTAATCTTTTTAGCCTTGCCTAGTTTCAACAAAATCACCAGTTAAAAATACACAAATTTGAAAAACCAATAGATGCCTCAGATAAAATTAATTTAACTTTTATTTACATAAAATAATATAACTGCTGAAAATCTAGGACTGAACCAGTTGAGTCATGGCTGATAGCCAGTCATTGTTTCAGGTGAAGCAGTCTTTTTGGAACTATGCCTAAAATAACGTGCTTTTAGCCTCCTAAGCATGATTCTGTTCAAATAAAATAGTTGATTTCTGTTTCTGGACTCCTGACTCTGACAGAACCCTTTGTTAGGGACATTTACTCTATAGATCTGTAAGGTTGTGTGGAGGTTTTTAAGATGACCCAAATGCAGAGACAGAAGCTGAGGTGGTTTCTTGCAGATTTAAAAACAAATGGTGGGAACAGAAGCTTAAATCCAGAAATAACTAATAATGAATACAGGAACCAGAACAAAGGGGAACGCATGGGTCAAGGAGGGAATGAGTAACTGCAGAGGAGGAGATAAATGCCAGACATAACAAAGAATGGATTAATCAACTGATTGGGAGCAGGTGTGGACGGAAGGATCTAGAAGGGAGCCAGGGGAAAGGAAACTGACACAAGAGGGCAACAGAGAGTAAACAAGAAAAATATAACAATTCAAATACAACTAGAAAAAACTTTACAAATAGACATAAAATGGAAATTAAACCAATGACCTAGAAAACAGGGAAATACATGAATGAAAGTGTAACTGAAAACTCAAAAAGAAAACGTATCCAGAACCAAAAATTGCAGAATCATAACAAGATCATTAAATGTGTTCAGAGGGCTTCATGAACACAAGGGACAGGGACAACTACATTCATAACCTAATGTATGCATTACAATTGCAACAACCTGAAGTCTTAAAAAAGACCTACGATAAGTTATTGGTTAGTTATGACTCTTTAGTGGCCAAGGATACCACCCATGTACCGGTAATAGGAACATATCTGTGTCCTGGTGTATTTTTCCTTGAAGTGTCCATGTTTGATGGAGCCTTATATTCCATGTTCTGTCTATAAAGTTCAGTACACACCTTTTTGTGAACCGTATTAGCCACTTGTTTTAGAAGCATTAAAGCCTCCTCCTTCAAGGATTTTGGAAGTAAAAAGGACCATGTAGGCCTTTTTTTAACAGAGCCCTGTGCTGGGCCCAGAGGGTTTAAACAAACAGAGTAATTGTTGTTTAAGTAGGGGCCAAATGGAATAACTTCAGCTCACTCTGAGACAAATAGTTAATCTTCAAACAGTTTTTAAAGCTGATTATTTTATACCTGGCAGAGTGACGGTACTGGTGATGAGAGTATTTCTTTCTTCAGGGCCTGAAGGTGTATGATGGGGTGGAGAAGATTCTAAAGATAGGCTGTCGGCAAATTGCAGAGCAAGGCAGGACGTTTGCAGCTTAAGAGGACAACTTTAATGTTGACTGTCTGGAGGATCAGATGCAAATTTGCAGCACAGCCGATGGCATGAACTGACTCTCAGCTGTCGTAGGGACATCTTTCTTCCTGGTTGTCCTCTCTGGATAGATTAAATGTCCTGAGCTTTTTGGCGATCTGGAGTCCTGCTGACAGACGGACATTCATCCAGCTGCTGGTACAGATTCACACCATGGTTCCATTACACCTTGTCTCTCATTGTTCAGGCAGTGAGAGGAGATCAGAGTTAGGTAGAGACTGAGATGAAGATAAAAAAAAGACTGCATCTTCCTTTAATTTGAAAAGATCAAAGGTTTATATGGATTTCCCATGAATAAGAGAATAGATTCTTAAAAATGCTTTCTGACAAAAGTAAGTTAAAAATCTTTTGTGCTTTTGAACCAAACCAGCAGCTTTGTGTCAAAACTTTTAGCTTTGGGTTGGGACATTCATGGTGTTTACCAAACAGCTCTAAGCTGCTTTTTATGCTTCCTCCTTTAAACCAGCCCCATCCACGCCCTGCAGCCAGGTATACCTCAGGAACCTTCTCAGAAACCCTACGATTTATTATCTATTTTTGAATTAAGATAAGTGTCATGATCCTGGTGCTGGTGACTGGCTTACTTACTCATTTCATTCATCTGCCTAACTGTCTGGTTTCTCATCACTGCTCATCTGATCCACCTACTCCTGCCTCTATTTAAGCTGCTTGCATCTAGTCATCAGGGCCATATTATTCATGTTCTATCTAGCCAGTGGTGAGCATGTTTTTAGAGTACTTTGTTGTTTCTGATTCCCTGATCCTGACCTGTTCTGCCTCTCAACCACTAAGCCTGCCTGTTCACATCTGATCTCAGTGGTGAGAGTGTTTTTAGCGATCCTGAGTGATTCTGAAGACCCGATCCTGACCTGTTCTACCTCTCAACTCCTGAGCCTGCCTGTTCCCATCTGAACGGGTTGCCTGAACTGTATTTGGACCCTTGGACCTCTGAGCCTGCCTGTTCCTGTTCTGCTTTGTTTCCCTGACTTGTCTTTGGACTCCTACTTGTTCTCTGGGGCTTCATGATCTGGGACACTCTGGGCGGTGCCCAACGCATTTTGTTGGCAGCCCAGCAGCTGGATTAGACCTTGTTCTCTGGGCAAGGACTGAACTTGTAAACCAGGTTAGTGACTCACGTTCATAATTTTCCTCCATTAGATTTACGTGGTCACTAACCTGTGTTTCCTCTCTCCAAAGCTTCCTGCCTCAGATGCCCTAGCTGCGGCTACTCAGATCTGCCAGCTCTAAATAAACGCTTTTTGAATATTCCCACTTTCTGTCTTCCCTAAATACTGGGTCCTTCTGTTTTGAGTCATCACACTAAGCTACAGAAGTCGGGACAAAAAACATGTTTTCTACAGATGTGATCTCTGGATTTGATGGGAACATTTTCCACCTGTGGGGAAGTGGGAAAGTGAAACATCCTTTCATCAAGTTTGGTTATTTCCTTTTCGGGGCCTAAATCTGGCCTGGAATGTTCAATCTTTCAGTAGCGAGGTTTCTATTAGTAGGTCTCCATCAGAGATCCCTATCGGTCTCTGAGCTTCAATTTTATAATTTAGGATCATTGGCCAGTCTGATCTGAATTTATCCTAATGAAATAGTTTTAATTCGATTTGTCTCTGATTTGCACTCATAGACTGGGATCTGAGAGAACAAAAGGGTTATTTTACAGCAGGGCCCCTTCCTAGAGATCAGGAAACCTGAACACATTAATTGAAGGAATAATCGCCCTGCAGCTTCATTTATTTCATATATCAATCACCTAAAATTCAGGAACTAGACCAGTTTACCTCCTTTAGCAGGTGGAGTCTGGGATCCTGTCTATCATCCTCCTCCTCAAACAGATGTTTCACCTTTGAGGTTGAAGGACATGCCTGGGGCTCCATATCTTGGGTCAAAGCAGAAGTTAGAGGAGGACAGAGCAGGTTTCTGCAGGACATGTAGCTGTGAGAGAGGATGATTTAACAGTTCTTTCATTTTGTTCTTCTTTCAGGACCCAGAGGAAGACCAGAGGTACTGCAGGAAAATCTTCAACTCATATACTGTAGAAAGATCCAAATCATCCAGGACTCCGAGTTTGATTAATAGTGTTTTTTTGTTTTAGTTAAAGTCAGCTTTTATAATTGTGTTTTGAATCTAAAGTCCTGATTCACCAAAAATAAACTGCAGTCAGTTTTAGCTCCAGACATTGCTCATAATTTGTTGCAGCTACCAGGGTTGCCTCATTAAAAAATGTCCCTCCCCAAATGCATAAAGAATGCATGGTCATGAAAATGAATATAAATTAAAGAAATAAAGAATAAAGAATATGGTTTGGTTGGTCCTCCATTTAACCAGCAACCTTTCCATGAACTGAATGTAGGTCTTCAACAATTGGGTCCTTCAGGTTCTGCTTTGTCCCTGAATCCAGGTGATCTGTCACTAAGTAGACTCTGCAGAACCTCCCCATGTCTTTGGAAAGTAATTCAACCATTTGTAGAAGCAGTGATGTTGCAGGGGCACACCTAAAGCTTGCAGGACACTTTCTCTAGGTTTATTCATAAGACAATCTGTACTGAGAATCAGACTTAGTTCATTGATATGACTTATCGTTGCATATTATCTCATTATCTACTTAGTTTTATCTGTAGTGGTTATGTTTGATTTAGGTCTCGAACTGGTTCTTAGCCATTAAGCCTTTTGTATTTTTAGGAATCCTGCAAATGTTTATTTACTCATGTTCATAAACTGCATTCATAGGTTTGATTGTGTGCTGCTGTACATGTGCCAAAGCCATTTAGTTTCTTTCTAGAAATTCTAAGAAATAAGATTTGGAGTTTAAAAATACTGATGTGTAAAAAGTGTTTTTTTCTTTTTGCTATTGTTGGTGTCTGTTCAAAATAATATACTGTATTTTCATTTATTTTGAATGTAATTAATAAATATCTGTTGTAATTGCCTTTTTTGCTATCCTCTTCTTTAGCAGAAAGATGAAAGCAGCGTTGTAAAATAGGAAAAGCCATGACAGCTGGTGGAGTAACAGCTGTAGGGATGCACACCTGGGGTGGTTTTAACACAACAGATAAATCCACAGATCTGATAGTATTGATAGTGCTTCTCTGCAGCCAGAGAAACACGCAGCTTTTAATCCAACCAATCAAATCAAATAAAAAAAAGCCCTAGTTTCATGGGTGTCCATTTTTCTACAAAATGTTTTGAACTGATCCACTGTTTCATTGACAGGAGAGCACAGAGAAGGAAGGAAAGTCAAGTTGATTTGATGTTTGACCCCCAGGGTCCCATGCCACCATGGCTTCCAGCAGCAGGATAAAGACTCTAAATATTTAAATCAGAGAATGTTCATGCATTAAACTGGCACATCAAGCTTGCTCATTCAACCATTCAAAGCAGCTGTGCTGTAGCAGGAACACATCTAGACTAAGACTCAACTTCATTTACACCTTGGGATTACTCTTTCAGGGAAATCCTGGTTCCAGTAGCTTATATAGAGTACAAAGAGTTAAAACAAGATACAATTCAAGATAAAAAATAAAAAAAATACAACAGACGGTACAAGAAGAGTGTGTTTAGTACCAAAAAGCATAACAAAAATTAAAAAGTAAATAAAATATAGGTTTTCTATCTCATCTGACTGAGCTTTCCATGCATAAGGGATGATGAGTAAAACTAAGGATGGTTGTTTGTTTCAATGATTATAGGAACATAAATGCCGCACTTTTTTATATTTCTAGTCCTAAAACATTTTGGAAAACATACATTGTGTGTCGGTCTATCACTAAAACACCAATAAAATGCATTTACCGGTTTAATATTCCAAAATATGACAACGTTAAAGTGAAATGAACACTTTGGAAATGTATGCATGTGAGCAGAGCGAGGAGCTTTGGTTATGTAGATTCCACGGTTTAATTGGTGCTACATAAATGCACATTCATGGACACTAGTTTGTAATTTATCACACTGTAAATCTCAGTTAACATGGATTTCCTGTAAAATGTTATGAGCCATATTAACAGTAATGATTTCCCTGGTTTTTGGAAGTGATCCAGCTGCTATAAAAAACCATTTCCACCTGTTTCCAGTTTAAAGGCGATCAGAGGCAGATACCAGTGTGTCCATAGAAGGGTTTCATCCACCATTTAGCTGATGAAACGTTGCACTGAGCCTGCTGTGCAGCAGTGACGGCAGGAGCGCTCAGACCTGACCGCAGCCATGAATGCACTGCATCAAACCCCTCAGTGCAGCAGAACACAAACCTCTTCTTCCTCGAAACTGGATCCAGAGGTCTCCGTATCCTCTATTTATATGCAGAGTATATTTACAACAGGGTGGATGATTTGAATGCTAGAAAGTGGTGCAAAGAGAATGTCACAGGGAATCTTTTTCGGGTTATTCTGAGGAGGCATAAAGTTTATCGTAGGTCAGCCTCCTGCTCTGACGTCAAAACAGACTTTTATAGATTTGTTTGAGCTTCTTTCTTTATCCAGCCTCTTTATCCAGTTTGGCTCTCGATGGACAAACATCTCAATGTGGTTGTTAGCGTCCCACAGCGGCACTCCTAACAATGCTGCCATGACGTTTGGCTGAATCCCTGCCTGAGCCTTTGCCTTTTTTACATTGGGATAACATGTTCTCCTGGTCCATGCATGCTTTTTTTTTTCCAGCAGTCGGTTAACTGGTCTATCCAGCAGGTTTGAAGAGTGTCTGTAATCCTGTGATGGACATGCAACATCTCAAGGGTAACCCTCTCCCAATGATTCCTGGGACCTCACATGGATAAACAGGGACAGACAAAGGACACCTCTGTGATTACTGGGGGTGTCCTTTTTTCACCACTTGTTTCTTTTCCCTGGCTTAAGATTATAGTCAGAAATCAGTCCCTGAGGTGATACATGTTAGTTTTTAAGGAGTCATAACCGGGTCAAGCTTTTGCTGGAGTCTGAAAAAACCCAGGAGGATTTTCAACCAGCACCAGAGCCCTGTGCACTTCAAACTGCCAATCTGGTTCACCCTAAAAACAGAACACCCAGAAACAAGGCAGACGGGTTTTACAGCGTTCAGTGTAGTGAAGAGTACAAAGACATTGGAAAGAAAAAACAACTGCTTCATAGACACATCACTTAACAGACAAGGGCCACCTCCTCAGGACACGACTCAGCCGTTCACATACACCTGAACGCTAAACAAAACTCGTTTTTGGACAACAACGTCCATATTCTGGCCAAGGAAGAAAGATGATTTGAGCGTGGGGTTAAGGAAGCCATCTTTTTTAACCTGGAAAAATCATCTCTCAACAGAGGAAGTGGTCTTAGACATAACCTTTCACATACTTCCAAAGCACTTTTAGAAGCAATGCACAGAAGATTCACCTCTCACCCGCCCTCACCTGACTCATACTTCAATGAGGCATGTGACCAAATCCCCTCTGACAAGGGAGTTAACAAGCCGTCAGAACCCTTTAATGACCTTTAACACGCCCCATGTGAGTACCATGGCCGAGTCTGTGGGAGCTAGCTAATTATTTGATAGGCCTACAGTATATTATAGGTATAGAGGACGATCTTTTATTTCCAAGTGGATCATCTTAATAAGTGGTCCTTCTAATTGTCAATCATTCTGGTGATATGTTTATGTAAGGCGGTCCTACTTGCTCATCCCGCTAGCTTTCTTTTTCTGCGCATGCGCACTTTTACTTTCATAGTGTGGTGAGCTACGTTTTCAGCCAGTCAATAAAGCTCACTGTGTTTCTTTTAAAAGGGCCATAAGAGAAAAAGTGACGAATTGTATGAGAAGAAAAAAAAAGGCCTCAGAAGAGGCAAATATATGCTTTGCGCGGAGAGCTCTCCGCACAAAGCATAATGGGATTTGTTGTCACAGCGGCCCGACCAACGGCGAAGTGTTCATACGTATGAACGGTAAGTTGACTGAGTTAACTATAAACGCCCCGCTCTATATAGTGATTGAGGGATTTAGGGGTCAGGGTGGACGTTCGGACTTAACTGAACCTTTCAAGCCTGACCATGACCTGGAAATCTGACTTCTGTTTATCTGCGTGTTGATGTGGGGTTATTATTAGCAATAATAGCAGTTGGTCATGGTGGGTTTACCATCTTCTCTTAGTATCCTTGTGGATACTAACAGAAGTATTTAAAATGACTCAAAGGAAAACTTTCCTTTTCTTTCTCCTTCGAGATGTTCTCTGGACTGGAACCCATTTTGTTAGTCATTAATTAGTAGTAATCAGTTGTTGAGTGTGTCTCCTCCTGGTGGTTGGGAGCACTTTTGGCGCTAGTTTGCAGCTTGTCTTTCGCATGTAGTTTTTGTGCTTGCAGCAGCATTTTTGTTTTCATGTTTCTACTTTGCTGCCACATATTTTCTCGAATTGCACCGTTTTTGTTTTGCAACATTTTACCCAAGCATATGTTTTTAGTCTTTGCATGTTCATCCAATTTTTCTGTTTGCTGGACCTTTCAAATTTGCTGTGAAATCATGTTTTGACATTGCCATAGTTTGTACACAGTTGTGAACATTTTGGATTTAAATTACATTTGTTGGGAAGCTGAATTACAAGTATGGATGGACAGATGGATAAGTATGGATTGATGCTGTCAAAGATTAAATCTCAGGGAGGAAAATGGGTAAAAACACATTGTAATAATAAGAGGCAACCAAGATTAGTAAAACAAGAGAAAGTAGAGATTAGCTGTTACTTAGTGGATAGAAAAGTTGTCCTTCTATCAGACACATTAATATGTTCTTACCTGCTGATGTGAGAATGGGTTTAGGTGAATGAGACTTAAAAGGTAAAATCACTTTAAGTGGTTAAAGGAATTAAAGAGAGCTATAGAGGTGTAGTTTGTTCTCCAATTAACTGTATGTGGGGCTGCTCTAGATGAAGGCACAGGATCTGCTCCGGCTTTGTATCCATCCATCATGAGATCATTAGTGGCGGCTGTCATCATAAGCTTTCCCCTGGATGAAGAGTTGATCCTGGGCGTCTGAGCCTGGCTTCTCCATCTGTTTACCTTGGACTCTCATTAAAAGCATGACATGTCTTTCATGTCTGTATTAAAAGGAAACCTAATGGCTGCATTAATGTTACACTTGAGAACAACAACAGGCATGTTTAGCAGCTGTTTGGATCCTTCGTTTGATTTATCAATCAATTTTAGGAGGGTTACTTACCAGTTGAGTCCTCTTCTTCTGCGCCTTCTCCTTAAAGGAAGAAATAAATGAAACTCTGGAGAGTGCTGATTATCACTGTAGCTGCACCATTTGGAAAATGCCCCGCATGTATTTTTGGAAGGATAAGTTAGGAGGCCAGGATTTATTTAGAGGATGCAGTGAAAAGTGTGATACAGAATGCCTGAATGCAAGCGGCATGTGTGCTATCTGGCCCACCCATCAGGAAGGTAGCAGAGCTGCTGCCCTAAAAACACCTCTGTGCCCAATCTATCCAGTGTTTTTTTCCCTCACCTACAATTTGTAGGAGATTCTGAAGAAATGTTTTGAATTCAAATTGTCCATGCAACATTTCTAAAGTGCAAAAGTGTCAATCTAACTAACTCTTATGATCTTAAAAGTGATATTCTGCAAGATAATTGCATCTGTTAAAACTACTTCTTATATAGCATGCATTCAAAAAGTTATACCAGGTGCAATTGGGAGATTATTGCATTCATTTAAAGTAGTAGAAATTAATAATCTAAAAGAATCTGCTCTTGGTTTGTATATCACTCCCAAAAGAAGATCAAGTAGACTTTTCGGTTAGATTGAAGACTTGGAAACTTTTTAGAGTTAAGCCAGCAAAGAAACAGCAGATTGATCAGGCAATAAATGTTTCTTAATTTTAGATTTGTTTAATCATTAAAATCTAATTATGTTCCACGTAATCAAGCAAAGCTGAACTTTGATAACTGAAGCACAAAACTTTAGTATCAGACTGAATCGTAAAGATGATCCTTAAAAGATTCCTCAGTATTTTTATCTGAACATGACCTTATACCTGGAGGGCAGATTATCATCTTCTCCATGAATGACTTCCTCATTTCTACATGCTGTGTTCTGTTAATATCAATACACATGAAAGGTTTTCAAGCATTATTCCTGAGATACAGCCACATCCTTAACATCATTGTTAGAAGTAGGGTTTAACACTATTAACACACAACTAACCCAGAATTTACCCTCTGTGGGATAATAAATGTTCCCGAGGTGCAAAATTATTTCTTTCTCTGATCGCAAAAGCTGTAGATGTTTAGACAGTTACAGTCGGCAGCTCCTCATTGTCTCTAAATCCAAGTGGAGATCGTGGATGTCAGGCAGGCCTCCTCTCTTTCAGAGTTGAAGTGTCTTCTTAAAACACACCTATTTGCTGAGGCATTTTGAAAATGTTGAGAGCTTTACCCTATTTCATTTTTTTAATTACTTTTAATTTTTTAACTCTTAATCTCTATTCTAGCTGTCTGTATTTTGCTTTTCTATTTGAATTTCACTGTTGCTTTCAAATATATGTACAGTACTTTGATGACCTCTGTTATTTTAAAAGTGCTTTATAAGGGTGTTGTACAGTGACCAAGTGGTTAGCGTGCACAAACCCATGTGCAGAAGCCTTAGTGCTTGATGTTGCCGACTTGGGTTTGAAAAGAGGTATGCCATGCTAAACAGTCAAAAATACAGCTAACCCTCTGTCAGATTAAGCAATGTACTGTAGTTTTTGGCTAAATATA
The DNA here is from genome assembly GCF_016077235.1 of Cyprinodon tularosa. Lineage (NCBI taxonomy): Eukaryota > Metazoa > Chordata > Actinopteri > Cyprinodontiformes > Cyprinodontidae > Cyprinodon > Cyprinodon tularosa. The sequence continues at coordinate 1,573,026 of NW_024039551.1, forward strand.
GAGTCTGCCCTTTCAGCACGGCTGGATACATATTTGCAGAAAAAATATTATGGCCCCTAAATATCCTACAATCAAAAGATTGGGAAGAACTCATGGAAAGACATTGATGTCATTCTTGGATGACATGAAGAGGCACTGAAAATGTTGAGAACACTGTGTTTTCCACTTCTATTTGTCATGTATAGTTGTTACCTTGCTGTCCCCTACGTTGACCTCCGAGAGTCAGCCAAGCTATTATGATACTGTAAAACTCTGTTTTTGACAAACCAATGAAAAAGTTACTTGTTCAGTCCTCTAGTCAGGATGCATTAACCCATTAGAGGGCACTGGTGCCTAGCAGTTTAACAAGGCACTGCAGTTGCAAATCAATAAAACAAAAGTTCTTAGTATAAAACCCCCAGGAAACTGAAGATGAATGATCTCCAGCCCATACAGTTAATAAAAGGGTCAATTAGATAAAAAATAAAGGAGAAACAGTCCGGAGCAATATTTTATGTATTTTAAATATCTATTATACATTTCACTAATCACTCAGCAATGTAATAAAGATGGTAATAAACTTTGTTTACTTAGTTTATTTACCAGTTTTATTTCCACACTACCCCTTTTAGTGAAGAGGAGAGGGGGTTTAGTGTGTTTGAAGCAGCTCTTTTTCAGACTTGTCCAATGGCCTTTCTTAAATTAGCCATGGGGGCTGGGGGCTCCCTCCCCATGCTGACAGAAGGAGGAGTCAGTGCTTGTCACTGTCTACTGTTTCATTCTTACCTGCACAGCCCTGCAGCCTTCCCACCACTTGTGCCTCTGTGTGGCCACACAGACCCAAGGAGACTGAGAGGCACAGACAAACAGAGCAAGTTTCCTTTTTCTATCTTTTTTGTTTGTTTGTTTCATCCAGGGGAGGATTTTGTGATAATTGAGCTGCGGGTGCAACTGGCAGAGGATATGGCTGGTTGTCTGCAAAGTTCCCAGCTTTGCAAAAAGTGGGAATTTCTTAAATGGTTGATCTTTGCTGTGTGTCTCAGCTCATGTCTGGGGTCAGTGCTCTCAGAGCCGTTTGATCCCAGTCACCTCTTCTACCACAAATCTGGACCTAATGAGAACGACATAATCATCGCCAATAATGGGATCCGGGTACCCTTCGGGAGGTCAGTGTTTTTGGACCCTGTGAATGACCTGATTACAGAAGTGCAGCCTGGTGACCGCTGCCACATAACGGTTTTGGACAATGACCCAGTGACCCAGAAACCTGGGATGTTGACCCCGAAAAAGTTTCCCTGTTCATTTGGAGCAGATGAAGTCAAGTACACTCACTTTGGATCTCGGAGCCCCAGCAGGGATCGTGTAAAGATGCAGCTTCGCTATGACTCCCACACAGACACAGTTATCGTCCCATTCATGCTGGAAGTGGAAGTGGTTTTCCAGCAGCTCGAGATACTCATCAGGAATATGCCCCTCAACGTGGAGAAACTCAATGGGGACAGCAGCCCGATTGACAAAAAGGCTCTGGAGTTTTCCTTCGAGGATGGGGTCACACAGTGTAAGATCACAGTGCTGGCCGGTGCTGGAGGTCTACCCAGGTACGGCACGCTCTTGAAAAGTCCTCCCAGTGGCCAAATGGTTGATTGTGAAGAGTTTGTAAATCTGGGTGTTCGCTACAAACACACAGCTAAAACCAAGTCACCGAACAGAGACTATATCCCAATGATGGTAGAGCTGCAGGATAACGAGGGCAACACAATAATGCAGGAGCATTTTCAAACAATGGTCAGAATCAGAGAAGGTGCAGAGAACGCTGCTCCCAAACCCAGTTTTGTAGCCATGATGATGATGGAGGTTGATCAGTTTGTGATGACGGCTATAACGAATGACATGTTGGCGGCTGAAGATGTTGAATCTGATCTGGATGATTTGATTTTCAACATCACTTCACCTCTGAATCCTCAGCAAGGTTATGTCATCAGCACAGATGACCAGAACCTCCCCATCACCTCCTTCAACCAGAGGGACATCAGAGAGTTAAAAATAGCTTACAAGCCACCCTCAGAGGACTCGGATCAAGAGAGGATTTTCCAGTTGGAGTTTGAAATCATAGATAGTGATGGTGCTGTCTCCGACACATTTGCCTTTATGATTGTGGTGAAACCTATGAACACTTTAGCTCCAGTTGCAACCAAAAATACAGGCCAGCTCTTATTTGAAGGTCAATCCCGAGCTCTGTCCAGCTCACAGAATTTGGAAATCAGTGACGAGGATAACTTGGAAGATGTGAGGATCACTGTTGTCGATGGTCTGAAGCACGGGGACCTCACCGTGCTTGGGGTGCACAGGAAATATTTCACGCCGTCAGATCTAGACGCTGGCATTGTTGTGTACCAGCATGACGGTAGCGACACCTACAGCGACAACATCATCCTAAGAATGACTGATGGGAGAAATGATGTGGAATTTTTGTTTCCCATCACTATTGTTCCCACCGATGATGAGCCCCCTATAATTAACGCTAACACTGGCCTGGTGCTGTCAAAGAATGAAATGATGCAGATCTCTCCCTTCATCCTGAGTGCCACAGATATCGACTCGGATGACTTGTTTATAAAGTTCATTCTTGAAGCACCGTACTCGACTGTAGGGGAGCTCCTGCTCAGGCAGGTCGACCCCCCCGCTGACCCCTCTCAGTGGAAGTTCAGTGAGACAGATGAGATGTTTGAGCAGGTGGTAACTGAGTGGTCTCAGAAGGATATTCTCGATGGAAAGCTGTTCTACCATCACATTGGACCCCACATCACCACCACAGTAACAGATGAGTTTGTTTTTCGTGTTCAGGATGACAATGACCCTCCTAATCAGTCAGGTGAGCACACCTTCACCATTAAAATCCTCCCCATTGATGACCTTCCCCCAGAGCTGTCTCCGGGCACCACGCTTCAAATGACTGTCCAGGAATATCAGCTTACATTCTTCAGGAAGAAATTCTTGTGTTATACTGATCTGGATTCAGAAGACAGAGACCTGAAATACACAATTATCAAAAGGCCAACTGATACAGATGACAACAATCCAGCCCCTTTAGGTCAGATTGTGCTGACCGACAGCCCTGATACTATTATTACAGAGTTTACACAAGCCCAGGTTAATCACCACAAAGTGGCTTACAAGCCTCCAGACCTGGAATTAGGCATCACACCAAAAGTAGCTCAGTTTACATTCATTGTGGAGGACACAGCTGGTAACTCAGCAGATGGATTATTTACAATTTTTCTCCAGCCAGTTGACAATAAACCCCCAGAAATTATTAACACAGGGTTTACTGTCATGGAAAGAAGTTCTTTTACCATTACCATTAAGGAGCTGTATGCTTCTGACACGGACACAGATGATGAAAATATCATCTTCACTTTGACCCAGGCTCCCATATATGGACAGCTGCATTATTTAGGTATTCAAATGTCAAACGGAGAAACATTCAATCTCCAAGATATTGAAAATGGCCGCTTGACTTACGTCCATGATGGAGAGGAGTCAGTAAGTGATGTAATCAAGCTTGATGTGAGCGATGGTTTCCATGAGGTGCCCATCACTCTTAGGGTCACCATAGAGCTAGTTGATAATGAGACTCCGACTATCATGCTCCCAGCTGGCGTGCTGGGAGCCGCCATCGATGTGTTGGAGAACGGAGCAACAGAGATCACCAATAATATCATTCAAGGGCGTGATAAAGACACGGATGACCTGATGCTTACTTTCATTGTGGAGGAACCTCCGAAGCTGGGTGAAATCCTTGTTAATGTTGCTCCAGCTGAGAGGTTCACCCAAGAGGACCTTATCAATGGACTGGTTGTGTATGCTCACACTTCTGGTGAAATTGGTCCAATTAAAGTACACGACTCCTTCAACCTAACTCTGTCTGATATGTCTGATCAGTGGGTTGTAGGTGGCAACAAAGTCCAGGGTGTAACTGTTCATGTGACCATTCTTCCTGTTGACAGCATTCCCCCTATCGTCAGAGTTGGGGAGCAATTAATTGTGGTGGAAGGGGAGAAGAATGTCATTACCATAAATCACATCCAAGCTGAGGATGTTGACACAAACAATGACGACATCCTATGCACAATTATTGTCCAACCAACATTTGGTTATGTGGAAAATATTTCCCCAGCCACAGGATCTGAGAAATCCCGAACTGGTACTGCCATCACTGCATTTACAATTAAAGATATAACTCTAGGTCACATCTACTATGTCCAAAGTATCCACAAAGGAGTTGAACCTGTAGAGGATCAGTTAATATTCCGCTGCTCTGATGGTATCAACTTTTCTGAACGCCACTCCCTCAACATCATCGTCATCCCAGCCAATGATGAGAAACCAGAGATTTTTACCCGGGAGTTTGTGGTAATGGAAGGCATGAATATTGTTATTGACACGCAGCTACTGAGCGCTGCTGATGATGACCTCCCTAAGGATGAGCTGTTCTTTGAGATCATCAAAAACCCCAAGCATGGTGCAATCATCCAACAGCTAAGCACTGGCACCATCCCTGTAGAAAAGTTTAACTTGGAACAGATAAACGAAGAAGCCAATATTGTCTATGAACACGATGACTCAGAGACTAAAGAAGACAGCTTCGAGGTCAGGCTTTCTGATGGAAAACACACTGTGGATAAAACTGTTCTCATCATCGTCATTCCTGTTGATGATGAGACTCCAAGAATGGCCATAAACGATGGTCTTGATGTAGAGATTGGGGAGACTAAGATCATCAGTAACAAGGCTTTAAAAGCGACAGACCTTGACTCTGAAGATAAAGAGTTAACATATGTTGTGCGATACGGACCTGGGCAGGGCTACCTTCAGCGTATCAGCAAATTCGGTGTTGTTTTAGGAAATATTACTCTGGGGATGAATTTCACACAGGATGAAGTAGACAAGCAGCTCATTCAGTATGTACACACAGGCCAAGAGGGAATACGTGACCTGCTGAAATTTGACGTCACAGATGGTATCAATCCCCTCATCGACCGCTACTTTTACATCAACATTGGAAGCATTGACATGGTGTTCCCAGATGTTATCAACAAAGGTGTGACTCTCAAAGAAGGCGGGAAAGTAACCCTCACCACTGACCTCCTGAGCACATCTGACATCAACAGTCCTGATGAGTATCTCAGCTTTAGCATTACAAGAGCTCCCAGCCGGGGGCATTTAGAGTGCACTGACCTCCCAGGTGTTCCTATTTCTACCTTTACACAACTGCAGCTGGCCGGCAATAAGATCTATTACATACACACCTCAGAAGATGAGGTGAAGATGGACAGCTTTGAGTTTGAGGTAACTGATGGCTACAACCCTGTCTTCCGAACCTTCAGAGTGTCCATCACTGATGTGGATAACAAGAAACCTGTGGTCACTGTACACAAGCTGGTTGTTGAAGAGGGAGAAGTAAAGCTCATTACACCCTTTGAGCTATCAGCTGACGATCGAGACACGCCAGACAACCTCCTGCGCTTCACCGTCACACAGCTACCTGTGCACGGCCAGCTGCTGTTCAACAACACCCGGCCTATCACAACCTTCACCAAACAGGATCTGAATGAGAATCTCATTAGCTACAAACACGATGGCACAGAGACCAACGAAGACAGCTTTTCTTTCATTGTCACAGATGGCACCCACACTGACTTCTACATCTTTCCTGACACTGTGTATGAAACTCGCAAACCTCAAACGATGACCATCCACATAAACACAGTGGACAATGGTATGCCCCAGATTGTGGTCAACAAAGCTGCTGCTTCATTAAAAGTCCTCCAAACAGGACACCTGGGCTTTGTTTTCACCAGTAAAGTCCTTAGATCAGAGGACAGAGACAGTCCCCAGAGGGTCCTGAAGTACACCGTGTCTGAGCCGCCGCTGCATGGCTTCATTATGAACATGGAGCTGGGAAACCATAGCATCCAGACCTTCACTCAAGGTAAGCAAGCAGCAATTGCACACAATTTCAGGCCATTAGGCTGAGTATCTGCATGTTTTTTGAACATTTCAGATTCTCAGGTTCAGCACATTTGTGTAAAATGGTTAGATAATTATCAGGCCTTTGCAAAACATCTAAAGTCTAAAGAAAGAAGAATTTAATTTTATAGATAAGCAATGAATCACTACAATTTTACAGTATTTAAAGACATAAATCTGATTCCATATGCCAATGTTTAAAATCAGATCTTTCTGAAGAGCAAAGGTTAACCATAGTATCACACTTCCATTTTTCAGCTTAGGTTGGATTTTATTAATTTATGTTTATTAATTTATGTCTAAATTTTCACACAAAAAATCCATAGTAAAATAGCATGTTTATATCCACAAATACCAACAAAAAAATCTCATTAATATTCAACATGACAGCTACTGGCAGGGGTCACACATGTTCAGACTTTTGCAACATCGTTAGTAATGGTGCTTCTTATCTTTTATGCAAATATGCAAAAACAACTCTGAACAAAAACCTGTTCAACACAGAGCAACCCTTAAGACTTAATATAGATGATAAACAAACAGCTAAAATTGTGACATAAAATATGCTTAGAATTTCAGATGTTCATCAGATTTATTTCACAGATAACGTTAAACTCTGCAGAAAATGAGGAGATGTGAGGAAAAATGTGAGTTTGCTTTCTGACATGTTAATGAAATACCTAAAATGTTAAATTACCTTAATAATTTTCATGAGATGAAACAAACTGCATTATAGCATATGGGCATAATTAAAAATAGTCAGAATTGTTGTTGGTTACACAATATTAAGTTATGAAACACAATCCCAGATTTAAAAATCAAAGACCAACATATTTAAAACTTTTTGAAATTATTGTTGCCCAGAAATGTTATTATTTCATCCAAATTATTGGATTTCTCCATTTATCACAACAGCTGAGATCAACGACTTGAAGATCTGTTATGTGCTGTTGGACGGGAGCAACGCCACAAGTGACATCTTCTATTTCACCGTCGAGGACAATGGTAAGACCGTTTATTTCTGATCAGCTAAAATAAATTATTTACCAGGTGGTTTACTTTCCCCTTAAAGCTGCTAAATATATAGAAGTTCTACTTCTGTCATGCACAAGCCTTGGCATCACAAAGACTTAGGGCAGCTGGCCATGACTGATGATAGCAGCGGGGTGCTGCAGGTTCAAAGACCCACAAAAAGCTTCTACTGCACATGAGACATGAAAGACTGCCATGTCCATGAACAACAGGCTAGTTTTCCTCCCGGAGTTTCTTAGAGCTTTTAAAATGCCTTTAAAACATTTACTTACACCTATAGTTCATTCCAAGAATGAGAGGTTATTACTTTATATGTTGTTATTGTCTGTTTTTGCTAGAGAAAATTGAAAAATACAAATCTCTACGATGAATGAGATGTCAAACATCCTCCACCCATCCATCCATCTTTCCATCTGTCATTCCTTCATCCATCCATCATTCATCCATCTTTCCATCTGTCATCCATCCTCCAGTGTTTTATTCTTTTCCAGCTTCTTATTTTCATTACACTGTCACAAGCACAGAGCAACAAAATTAACTATCTGCATTTAACCCATCCCATTGGGGAGCAGTGGTCTGCCATTGTGCGGCACCGGGGGAGCAGTGTGGGGTTAAGGGTCTTTGCTCAGGAACCCAGAGTGGCAGACTGTTGGAGTGGGGATGAAACTCAGAACTTCAAGATACCAAACACAATACCCTAACTAACTACTAGCCCTAACCATTCATCATCCATCCGTCATCCATCCATCCATCCATCCATCCATCCATCCCTCATCCATCCATCCCTCATCCATCCATCCATCCATCCATCATCATCATCATCCATCCATCCGTCATCCATCCATCCATCCATCCATCCATCCATCCATCATCCATCCATCCATCCATCCATCCCTCATCCATCATCCATCCATCCATCCATCCATCCATCATCATCCATCCATCCATCCATCCATCCATCCATCATCATCCATCCATCCATCATCCATCTGTCATCATCCATCCATCTATTTATCAATCATCCATCCATCATCATCATCATCCAACCATCATCCATCCATCATCATCATCATCCAACCATCATCCATCCAACCACACACCCACCCATCTATCGTTCCATTCGTCCATCCATCCATCCATCCATCCATCCATGCAACTAACCATCCATCCAACCATCATCCATCTATCTATCCATTCATCCATCCATCTATCCACCCGTTCATCCACCCATCCATTCATACATCCACCCATCCAAATTTCCCTGAAGGCTCACTACAGGTGGTGTTTATCCCCAGCAGTCACTGGGTGAGACAGGAGGAAGCACTCTAAGAGCGTAAAACAAAGACACACAGGACAGACATCAATCACTCAAACTCCTGAACATGAGGGGAATTTAGAGTACAATAACAGCCAGGTTTTATTGTGCAATAATACAATTCCAAAAATAAAACCAGTTTTCCTTTTAGTAAGACAAAAGTACCAAAAGTTACACTGGAGCATCCTGTAAGGATCAAGCTGGTGGATTAATCCTGGAAAGTTTTAAAAACGTCTGTGTTGACGGATGTGGCTGCATCCTGGTTCCTGGACATGTAGCAGCATGCAGCTGCAGAGCATCCTAATGGTCACACTATCTCCAGATAAATCTCAGCAGATGAGCTGTTTGTTTGAGGGTAAAACTCCAGGTCAGGAGAGATTTGCACCGAAGATAATCCACCCAGTTTGGCCTTTAGGTAACAAACTCTTCATCCAGTGTACTGGATGCCAGTCTAATTTTGATTATCCTTAATTGTGAATGAATTTGTTAGATATTATCTTTTTTTACTTAGATAAAATATTATTCATTTTTCTTTATCAAACGTTTTTCTGTCTCAAACAACTAAAAAGAATAAAACCATATGAAAACATTGCATGTTTACCATTATTTATAAAACATTTGTTGGAAACAATGATGGCTGTAAAGGTTATTCTTTTTGAATAACAGAGTTATTCTAGATGCTGCATGTCTATCCATCCCGGACGTCACAATTTCATCCCAACATCCTTCAGCTAGTAAATCCTAAACCCATTAGTTCATTATGTTTTGTTTATACATCAGGGTGGCAGTGGGGCTGGTGTCTATCTTTGGCAGCATATTATGGGGTTTAATCGGTCCACCATAGTACATGGGGGAGAGGTGGGGTTCACTCTGTATTGGTCGCCAGTCACAGGGCAACACAGAGATATAGAGACACACACAACCATGCCCACACACACACCTACACACACACACACAAACACCTAAGGACAATTTAGAGAACCCAGTTAAGCTAACAGTCAGGATTTTGGACTATAAGGGGTAGTACCCAGAGAGAACCCTTGCATGCACAGAGAGAACTTGCAAACTCCATTCACAAAGAACCTAGACTGGGAATCAAACTCTTAATTATGGAAATAATTGATAACACATCACATAATATATGCATTTCTGAAGATTTAATATCATATCTTGATTTATTTTAATGGTAATTGAATCACTTTTGGAATATCTAAGACCATTGCCACTACTTAGAATAACTCTTATTTGCAATGATCTAAGTAGATCTGAAAAGCTGATCTGACAGAAATTGACAATGTTTCCTGAATTATCTCTCATCTGTCCGTTCACAATCATAGCTGAAGTAGGTGTAGACAGAGCTGTTGTTACTGAAATGTTGTAAATTATTTTGCAGTAAAAGATGAGTTATTGTTTCCCTCCTCATTGAATAGCGGCAGTGACCTCAAACAGCCTGCAGTTCATTTCGGGTCTGTCCCTCTGTCTGCTGGGAAAGCAATAACTTTCCTGCAGATGACTGGCTTTCAAACAGTGGGATCCTCAAGCAATAAATACCTCTGTTTTACTAGTGAGTACACAACCTGTTTACGTCCGTGTCCGGCAGGCCCAGTTCTAACAAGCCACAGCCAAAAGACGCAGGAAACGTAGAAAAGTATCAAACCTCAGGGTGAAATTTTATCACAGCTCAGGATAAATGAGCAGTTTAACAAAGTTAAAAATAAATCTAAAGCAGATGAATGTCACACAGGCTGTTGCTTTTAAGCCTTCATTATGATGATTTTACGCCCACTGCTCATGAAAACCGAACTTTTAAAGATTAGAATATTAAATTAGTCCAACAAAAATGGAAATTAATTTACTACAGAACTAATGAAATATATATTGTAAAAAGACATATTGTATTGTAGATTAATAAATATGACTGGATGAAACCAGGAGTCATATCATATAATCCATCCATCCATCCATCCATCCATCCATCCATCCATCCATCCATCCGTCCATCATGGAATGAGCTAGCTCGAGCTCCTCTGCCTGGCTGTGTGTTTCCCGGATGGGGCCACCTGTGGAGCTGGTTGACAGTTTACTTTTGTATCTCTGCTTCTGTCTCCTTGAACCCCAGTCGGCCTCATCAGATGGCCACTCACACTGAGTGGTTCTGCTGGAGGTTTCTTCCTCTTAAAAGAGAGTTTTTCCTCTCCACTGTCCCTACAGGCATGCTTGGTGTGAGGGATTGCTGTAGAGTCAATTCAATCAACTGGTTTCCTTAGATAGAAAACCTTGTATCAATTTGACTGTATGATCTGGTTAAATTGTAAAGAGCCTTGAGATGACGTGTTGTCCATCCATCCATCCATCCATCCATCCATCCATCCATCCATCCATCCATCCATCCATCCATCCATCCTCACTCCACATTGGTCACATGACTCACCTTTGCTCTTTCTCATCCCAAATAGAAATCCCATGATGCTTTGTAAGAAGAGATCTTGCAAAGCATTCTGGGATATATCAGCTTGTCTATTGACCATGGGATGAACACTATTTTTCAAGGTGCATTGTGGGAAATTTGACAAGACTTTCAGACACTATATAAAATGGAGTAATCCCTATATAAAGCACTATATAGGGTTTTTACGAATGGCCTTCTTTTCAAATTGCGTTTACCAGATTAAATACGGATTTTGATCTAGAGTGGGAAGCAAGGAAACGGTTCTGTTGGTCTGCTGCACATCAGCAACAACGTTTTATTGATCAAGAGCAAAAGTTTGGATGTGGCTTGAAGTGAAGAGAATGTGATTTGTAAAACACACTTGAAAAAAATTACAATTTGTAAAACAATCTAAAAAACAAAAAGTTGCAAGTAACATAATTTCAGAAATATAGAATATCAAAGAATTTGAAAAACAAAATCTAGCAAAACAGCAAAGCGAACCTTTTTTGATCAAGAAGCTTTTCAAACCAAATTTGCATTTATGAAATGCAACAGTAATGGAACAAAATTCACTCCATCGATCTTTAACAATATTTGGGGATAATTAACTGCAACATTAGAAAGTCATATAACTTTTTAGCTTCCAAGGAGAAGATCAACAATGTATGGAGAGGATTTTCCTTACATTGCTTTAGTCCTGTTTCCCAGTACTACCATCTTTACTAAATATTATCTAGTTACACAGATGAGATTAAAGTATTTACTTATTTTAATATTTTTTCTTTTTTTATTAGCAGCTATTTGGTGATATTGGTAATGATCAGGAACCTGTGGTGTGTTACATGATCATTGAGTGTTGGTCAGGGGAAAGCACTTCCTGCAAAGCTCCAGAATCACAGCTGGAGAAAGGCCTCGAAGTAAAGCAGCGTTCCAAGCAGACAAGTGTGGGTTAGAAGAAGATCTACTTTCAGGGTCTGTGGTCACTTTGCTCTCAGTCCCCCAGAAACCCAAACCATCCACAGACAGCCCCATAACTCCATCAGCAGAGGGTCGGTTCTCTGGTTGAAGGAAGAACAGAGGCGTGGAAAAGGCCTTTACCTAAACTGGTCTTTTTGTCCCTTTCCGTTGCTCATACGGCATACTCTCATGCCTCGGACCAACACTGAGTTATATTTCCTAACTGTGTTTGGGGATCTTGGGTGTCAGTCATGTCAACAGTCACAGGGGATTTAGTGACTAATGGTGCCACAGTCGGGGCCCCCCTGTGACTCCTGGAAGCTGAGGCCTCTCAGTCCTTCTCCACAAAACTGCACTCTGTTCTCGCTTTCCCTAAAGAGCCTTAAGGGCACCACTAATCTCCTTTTCTGGTTTGTTCCCTATTTTCCCAGTTCTCCTGTCCCAGTAATAATGGGAATTTCCCTTCACCTTTCAAATAAACTCTGGAATCTCTGTGTTTCGGTCCTCTTTCTTCAGCCATGATTTATGGTGCCTGCAGGGCTTTTAGGGCGTGGAGTTGTGATGTATGGCTTCAGCGGTTATTCTTATCTGCTCTCATATGGCAAAGCTGCTGCAGCGTCTAGCCAAGCTCTCACCAACGTCCCTCCGCCTTCCTTTAGAGCCACATGGAGATCTCAGTTGTTTGATTGTCAGGCTGTTGAGACATCCATCACTTTTTGCTCAACTGTGAACATTTTTAGTTTCAGTTAATAGCCTTTGGATGTGTTTTATTGGATATTATTCTTCCCATTATTAGGTTACATTTTTGGGATTTTGGTCAGATGAGGCTAAGGGTGGAGCATCAGTGAAGAAAGACTCTGACTAATCCATTTGAGATTAACATTTTTGGCTCTAAAGCATCTCCTGGCGGCTCTTTGATCAACCAGATCACACTTTTAATGTGTGACTCTGACATTCAGTGCATAGCTGCCTGGAACTGAGCAGTGATTTATCCATAAAGGATGATTGACGAGGAAATGCAACGAGGTGATGCTTGTGCCTGACTAGGATATTCTTAGCAGGTTGCTCCTCCTTGCATCATGCTGATGGACGTCAGAGCATCATGTTGACCTTCCTGTCCTGTAATATTTCCGGCCCGGCACGATATCTTACAGTATCTTACAGTATGTTTGGCTGTAGCAGCTCGGCTGCGAGGACCTGCTTTGATTCTGCTTTATTGTCTATTAGGTCACTCTACCGTTTTCCTTTAAAGTTTGTTTCGTATGCAGCTCTTTTAATTGTTTTTTATTCATGTACCACAGGAATACAACCTTAAAACCTGGGTTTGAAATGGATTGTTTGAGAGTTTGCACCGTTTGATTCACAGAAGTGTCTAAATATTTGAAGATGTAATATTTACGTAATAGTGAAGGAACCAATAAATTTGAAAAATATCAGAGAACTTTATCATGCATGACGGCTCACCAGTACTTTCTAGAAACACCTATTGTGACCTAGGGCTGGGCGATATAGAAAAAAAGCTTATCGATAAAAAAAAAATGCATATTGATCGATATCGATAATTATTGAAAAGATTTGAAACCATATTTTATGTGCAGCTCTGCCTGGACTTTTTATGATATTGCTAAATGATTTAATTTTAATAAAGAACACAAACACAGACCTTGAATTAAATCTTTATTTAACCAACTTTTTTAACCATAACAGAATTGTTTTAAAGAAAAATAACTTAAGAGACCTGAGTTATGTTATTAAATACTGACAAAGAATAAACTAAAGTGACCAGAAAAGTGACCAAAATAAATATAACAAATAAATAAATGCCCCCCCTCCGCCGCCGCCGCCCCCGTTTCCTGCTTTAACCTGAGTTATTACTTTGAAGTTGCTGGCCCCTCAGCATTTTTATCTCAATTGTTAGAACTACGTGGGAAACTGCCCAGAACTGAAAATATATATATATTTTCCCGAAATTCCCGAAGATTCCTCGGAGGAGAGCCGCGCCGGGGCCTACACAGCTCGTACTCCTGCGGGTGTGAGGGGCTGAGATGAAAAAAAAAACAAGTTGGTTGTGTTATCAGACTTCGTTTTCACTGGTTCCCTACGCATTTTACAGATGACTGTGGTTTGTTTTTGGTCCGACTTGCCATGACCGAAATACTGCCGAACTGGCGAACTACAAAAACCCTTCTTTGAAACAATTTCCTCCGCCTCTCCTTGCTGCGACATCTTCATGTGCTCTGTGTTGTGGTTTGAGAGGGCGCCGCTTTGTGACGGCGTGCCTGGGTCTGCGATTGTGATTGGTTGGGAGGAAGCAGTGACTAGCATAAACCTACATGCTAGGCTACAATGAGAAGGAAGGAAAACAGCGTTTCTTTTTTATCGAACTTTTATCGACTCTCTTTTTTTCTATTGCGCCACACGTCTATCGATCGATATATATCGTTATTGAATTATCGCCCAGCCCTATTGTGACCTGTTGGCTCCACATCACATTGGAATAGTTTCTCTGGGATTTCTGCCCATTCCTGAAGGCTGAACTGCTCCAGCTCCTTCATATTGGATGGTTTTAACTAGTGTTGCACCGATACCGATACCAGTATCGGACAGGGCCCTGATCCAGCACTAAAATGGTGCTGTACCGGTACCAAAAAATAGGGCATTGATTCCATTTTGAGAGCCAAAAGTTTATTCAACTATTGTCACTCATTCCAGGTAGGCAATAAAAAGTTCTACTGGATTCACTTTGTATTATTCGTTTTCCTGCTTCACAAAGGTAGGCAGCAGCTAGAGAAAGCCATGATGGCAATTATTTTACATCCAAGTAGTATGCAATACTTCATATATTCGCACACATCATTTTCAAACAGATGGTGTCATGATGGGTTAAGGAATCTGACCCACATGCAACGAAACCACTCAGAGAACACGGGGAAAAGTTTAACAGGTTTATTTGATGTAATGTATACAGAAGTAGGATCTGGAACTCAGTGGACTGTTGAACCGGAACTGGAAAGTCTGAAGGGGAGATCACAGAGATCAGTTCAGGGACCGTAGAATATTTGAATGTGGCTTGAATAATGCTGGAGAGAGACCCATGTTTGAGGGGGATCTTGTCAATCCTTGAATCCAGTAAGTGTGGGGGTAATCCAGAGAAGGGGGGAACTCGCTGGAGAGTGGACAGGTAAACATTTGTTGGACCCGGAGGAGTAATGGAGCGGACTGTCACTTGGATTTCTGATGGGAACTTGAACGGATCAAGAGGAGGTTTTCCCCTACTCAGTGTATTCTCAGTAAATCCTTCCAGGGGGAGAAGGTCCTGGCATTCGGTTTTCACAGGAAGGCTTCCTGTCAAAGAGCAAAGACAAAAACACATTAAACTCAGAGAAACAAAGCTAGGTTAGACTCTGTTAATCTCAGCTTGGCTAGAGTACCCAAAACTGGCAAACACTCTGACGTCGAGGAAGTGACAGCCCACTGCTCAAATACTCCTCCAGTAATGAACCAACGAGCCGCAGGTGTGCAGGGAGGCCCAACGAGGACAGGGCACCACCTGGTGGTGGAGAGGGAAAAACACACAAACAACCCACACAAACTGGATTCCTAACAGATAGTATCTGTATGGTATCGGTATCGGCCAAAAACAGCATTGGCGCAACACTAATTTTAACTTCTTCACAACAAACTAAATATTCTTAACAAGACTGAGGCCTTTCCAAGCCATTTAAATTTCTCCTCCTAATCTAGTGAAGTTTTCTGTTGACTTTAAACTTCCAGTCAATGTCCTCTGGTGGACGGTGAGGCTCTCTGCCAGTCTTAAATCACATGCAGCATGTTCTAAAGCTTTGTTTTTGTCTTAATAGAGCTTTTTGAAGCTTTTTTTGGGGGGGGCTGTGGATCCCTGCAGCTCCTTCAGGATTAGCTTGGCTCTCTGTACTGCCTCTCTGGTTCAGTCTGTGAGTTTTGATGGACATCTCTCTGTTGGTAGGTTTCTTGTGCTGCAAAGTGCTTTATATTTGATGAAGAGGGATTTGATGGCACCCCAGGGGAAAACATCAAATCATTTAGTTATATTTTACGTTTCATATTTTATGTTTAGTTATTTTCTCTTTTATACTTCCCAGTAATACAAATAAGACAATCATTTATGCAAGATATTTTCTGAATTACTAATAATTGGAAGTTATTAGGGGTTATATGATTGGATCTGCAAATTAATCCCCTGGTTCAATTTCGTAAAAAGTCTTCTTTAAGGAAGGTCTTCTTTGGCTACCCAATTATTAATCGATTAAAACAGAAAATAATCGACATATTAATCGATTTGTAAAATTATAGTAACTTTCAGCCCTAAAGCCAAAAGAACCTTAATGCCAGCCTTCTTTTCCCAAATCATTTTGAAGGACAGTTGTCCTGATTGGACACCAACCTGTGTCCAACTCTCAAATGTGTAGCCCTGATTTCAGTTTGAGTTAAGGGTTTTTGAGGTTTGCTTCATAACTAGAAGTGTAGCTCTAGAAGTGTACAGTTCTTGGTAGAATTTAGCTTCAGCTTGGTTTGTTTCTAGGTTCTGCTTGACAGTTGAAGTCTTGTTTCAATACCTCAATAAAGTGGAAACCATCCAGTGTGCTTATCTATAGATGTTAAATATTATTATTATTATTATTACAAATATTATCATCAGACCTGTAATGAGCTCCTCAGTCATTATTAATCAATCTTTTGTCCAGGCAGAGGGGTGTGAATAGAGTTTAACTCTGTCAATTTTGACCAGTTTGACCAGGTTATAAAAAAGGAAAGAAATTACATTATTTCATTCAGTGTTTATCTTTGAATTATTTTATTAGTAGTCATGTGAATAAAAAATCAAGGAAATACAGCCTAGAATAAATGCAACATTTCATGATGAGTGTGTAGACCTATGACTGTAACTCTGAATGATTAAATAGCAGAAATTCAGAAATACATGCAGTCTATAAAATGTTTCATCCCTGCAGAAATTATGTTCATTTTTAATAGAAATGTGAGCTGAATCCAGCAGCTACTGGAAGTCTGGGATGTGCTGGGCAGTCTAATACAGTGAGCACATGATAAAAATGTGTCTTTAATCTGAACATCAATGGGATCAAGGCACGTTCATCTAAATCACATCTCAGTGGAAGTTTAGTAAATTGAGGAATAGAGGCACCATCTAGGTCCATGTTTAAAAGGCTGACTTTGCATCTGCTAATCCCAGAGTGTTTCAGTTTCTTATTTTGAGTTTCTTACATCCATCTGTGCCACCGTGGGAAACCCGGCCTCCTGATTATTTTCTGATTTGTTGTCGCTTACGCTTGCTTCCAGCTCGCTGTCTGACAGCGGAGCAGGCAGGTTCTCCACTCCTACTTTGTTTCCAAACAAAGTGGAGGCAGGCGGAGAAGCATGCCATGGTGGTGGTTTCTGGCCCACCCAGACTGTGGCCTGCTGTTCTCCTCTCAGATGGTCGAACAATGCCAGCACAGGAAGAAGGGGTGGGGGGGTTGAGCTCAGCTGTCACTCTGCTCCTCACAGTCTGGCGGGAAAGAAGGGAAAGGTGGGAGGATCTGGGAGGTGGAGGCAGAGGAAGATCTTTGAGCTCTGCCTTAAAGCAGCTCTGCTAGTTTACTTCATTTCTTAACATGCTGCCTTGCAAGATTCAGGATTTCTTTAAACTATATCAGGTGGTTTAAACATGTAGCTGCTCAGACTTTCTGAAGCTCTTCCAATATGCAGGCTTTAGCGGCATTAGTTCTATTTAAGGTCGCTCTTCCATAAAATCCATCAGATTTTTAGGTTCTGTAAGGTGATTTTTCAATGTTTTTATGATAAAATATCAAACTGTTGGTCTGAAACTAAACTGTCTATATATATTATTTTTCCACTTCTGATTTAAATGAACTTATTGGCTACAAAACATTTCTGATAATATTCCTATTTCTGAAATGCATTTATATATATATTTTTTTCATAAATAATGACCTCAAAAAGAGCTGGATCAACTAAATCGGCATTGGAAATATAGTGATGGGGTTTTAAAAGATTAAAGAGTAAAGCTTTATTTAAAACATAATGTAAACATGAGAAATTGGTTTTGCTTATGCTTTAAGGCTTGGCATAAAAAGAGTGAGAGATCTCTTAGAAACTGTAGATTTCATCAATCAGATGCAACAAGATATTTATCAACCCAACGAGGAGCTGCCTCTGTGCAAAGGAAGCCAGAATGCTGTCACTGTTCAGGATGAAACGGACTGGATGTGAGAAGTAAGCAACCAAAACATGAAGAAATCATAAAAAGAAAAAAAACTTTTAAATAAGTCCACCTAAAAAGAGGAAACAGTCTTGCTGCTTGAATGTGAAGATTTCAGGGCAGTGGTGATGATTTTAAACCTGGTCCTCTCTGTGCATCATGAGTTGGGACAGATGGCTGCAGTGGAAGGGTTTAAGCTGCAGCACTTCATGAATACCTGTAGTCTCATGCTGCTGACTCATAAAACCTCCTTTGTTTTATTTTCTACCCATTTTAAAGCTGAAAAGCAGACCTTCCTGATTACTTGACGCCAAACTTGAAGCAGCTTTTTGTCTCCAGTCGTGTTCTTTGATAATCCTTGATGATAGCCACTGGCAGAGCTTCATCTCCATCTGAGCCTCAAACCGGGCCTGGGGCCAGCTCTCCGAAGATCAGCACAGAAGCAATCTGATAAGTGAAGCTTATTAAAGACTCTCTGCTTCTCTTTCTTTTCCTGTCCATCCATCAAGCTCAATAAAAAGGCCTAATGAGGATGTTTGATAAGCATCACACCAACTAGCAATAAATATGCTTTAATGTTATTTTATATAGAATCTTTTGACTCTAATAGTTTAAGGAAGCTAAAAGAACAGGAAACCAGAGCAATAAAGATATTTGAGGTTGTTTGTTTTTTGAGCAAAAACAAACCTGAAGCTCAGAGTTTGACAGATTTAATCTGCTTGCATTGTTAGCAGAGTAACAGGGCTCTGAGTTGGATATTATTTTGGGTTCACGCTGATGTCCTTGTCCCTTAGAGGTCTGAAGTTTCATTATTTTCAATAAACAGAGATGGGAAGTAACGAAGTACAAATACTTCGTTACTGTACTCAAGTAGATTTTTCTGATATTTTTACTTTACTTTACTACTTATTTTTATGGCGACATTTTACTTCTACACCTTACATTTTTACACAAATATCTGTACTTTTTCTCCTTACATTTTAAAAAATTGGCTCGTTACTTTAGTTTTGAATCATTTCAATGGAGTTACCGTTATTATTTTTCACGTCATCAATACCAAATTCAATCTAATTGGATGGGAATCTACGTTGCATTTGACGCACCACTACAAGATGAATCGACAGATTCAGCGGTATTCATTCGCGGCAAATCATTGCAGCTTGGTGCCGGTGGCGTTAGCATAGTAGCATGGACGACGAGATGATTGAAAATGAACACAACGGAGATCTAGATGTCTGCCAATAGACCTATTGGCAGACATCCATTTAAAATGTAGGCAACGGCATGAAAAAAGTGGTTTCTACTTTTACTTTTATACTTTAAGTAAATTTACAAGCCTGTACTTTGTTACTTTTACTTGAGTAAAGAAGTTTAATCAGTACTTCCACTTTTACAAGAGTATTTTTAACACAAGTATCTGTAATTTTACTCAAGTGAGTACTTTTGCCATCTCTGTCAATAAATAGAATAAAGATCTGTTCAATAGATGGGACCTTTCTGGACCAAAGAGGGAATGTGTTCCTTGTTTCACTCAGTGCTGCACCAACCAAGGTTGATTTCAGATCTCTGTGACTCTTCTACTTCTATCCCGGCCCCATCTGATAGAACATTCTACTTCTATCCCTCAAGAACTTAATTGGTCCTTTTTTGGTCTAGTGGTCAGGATTCAGCACTCTCACACCCGTGGCCTCAGCTTGATTCCCGGTCAGGGAAGCTACCTTTTTAGGAGGTCTAGTGGTTAAGGCATTGCAAGACCCTTAACCCCACACTGCTTCCCAGGCGCTGCACAATGGCAGCCCACTGCTCCCAAAGGAGATGTGTTAAATGCAGAGAGTTCATTTCGTTGCTCTGTACTTGTGACAGGGGGGAAAAAAGATGAAACTAGGTTTGAAAGTTTCTTTGTCAGTTAGAGGTCCCATCACCTTGAAACCTTCACACATAACCAGCCCTCCCCACCCCTAACATGCGTACGCTGAAACAAACATGTCAACCATAATGAATTTTACACTCAGTGCTTGTTGGTCGTCCACCAGCGGTCAATGGTAGCCAATGGTACCTCTTCTGCTTTTCATTCTACATCCAACCTCTTCCCTCCTTCTTTATCTCCATGCGATCATATTTGGTCTCTCTGCTGATGATGATGATGACATCCCAGAAGCAATATAAGGGAAAGAATAGAAATTCATCTATTCTCTTTGCAAAGTCTTTATTGATATTTTATGTAATCTAGTTTTGCATGCTTTAATCATTGGGGATATTATTCAACATTTTTCTACCTTATTCAAAAGTGAGCTGTATGTATGTCTGGTTGATCACATCCAAAAAAGATGATGGTACAGATGTCCTACAAGAACGGATCGGATAGTGACGGCCCCCACATTAAATGACTTGATGCTAAAAGCTTCCTGCTTCCTATTCCTGCCTCCTTCTTTTTATTACAGCCAGATCTGTTCAGACAGCTCTGATCATGAAGGCAAACTGACACTTTTGCTAAAGTTTTCTTACTGATAGGATGAAGCCCATGTCTATCAACAGTGAGGTACAAATGCCTGACGTTAGCTTTTGGATTGGCGCAGTGGTTCCCAAGTAGGGGGGTGCACCCCCTAGGGTGGGGGTAGTGTAATTGCAGGGGAGGCTGGAAGAAATAATTGAATAAACAACCCAATTTGAGAGTTAGTTTTTAATGTATTGATAGTGATTATGAATTCTATTGAAGTAAAATAAAAAGTTAAGCTTGACTGTTTAAGTTAGCTGATGTGTTATTGATTTTTTTATTGAATTCCTACGATAAGTTACAGCATCTTATTAACCAATAATCATGATAAACCAATAAATCCTGCTCCAGGATGTCTGATTTAATCGAGTCTGTCTTCATCCTACTGCATCCATAGTTTTTCTGCTTGGTTTAGTGTTGAAACATGAGTTTCAGGAAGGCGTTCCCCCACCGATCCGATGACAGATGACCCCCCACCCCCCTCGTCCTCATTCTCTCCATACACATTGCATAAAGGCTGTGGCCTCTTTCTTTGTCACTGAAGCAAAACTGAGCTCAGTACCGATATGTTAAGGTTTTATTTTTCTCCAGTTTTTTGTTTAAAACAGGTGATTTTTTGTTTTTTTCTGACACATGAATGCTACGACATAAAGCTCTCAGGTTTTCCAACCATACTCCCTAACAGTATTCTTCGCTTCTTCTGAGTAGATTAAAGTTCACAGGCTGCTGCCAGTGGGAAACTTATTGTCCAACCTCCTTGACCAGAACTCAGAGAGGAATCTGCTAAGTCTGACCCTTTTACCTTCACATGTCACAGGCCACCACTCTAATTACAGGAGAAACCTGTGATCTTAAGGATTCCTAAAGTATCGAACGAACTAAACTGATCCGACAGTTGGGGGGATTATTTAAGTCATGAGATAGAGTGGAAACATTTGAAGGTTGAGGACCAGAGCTATGGGACTTAGATCTTTTCATTCTACCTGTTGAGTGGAATATTTGTTCAGCATTAAGAGCCGGGCCTCTATATGTTCAAACTAATAAACCTGTAGGACGTTTTATAACTGTTCTCTAAAGCCACAAACTCGTTTCTGGCATATTTCCGCCTGAATGTTTGACTTGTTCCTGGCAGAGATGTTGGAGTTCTGTTAGACTGGGTGGTTCCCTGGCAAGCATAAATTATGAGGTTTGAAAAGAGTAAATTTTAAGAATAAGGGAAAGGAGTCCAAAAAGGTGATCTACAATTTGTACATTTAAAATAAAACTAACTCACTTATTACGTTTCATGTGGATGATATCAAATTTTCTTATTATAAAGCCTAAAATACTCATTCCACTGGCTGACCATCCTTTTTACCTGCTCAAATTAAAAGCAAAGATATTTTCATTTATTTCCAGATCAGTTTTTGTCATTTGCACAAAAAAAAGTTATATATATATTTCAGAGGATACCAACCCTCCCAGAAAATCTGTTGGACCAACAGGATAAACTAAAACTCAAGCTGAAGTGTCTTTTAAGAAGGAAAAAGGTTCTTACTGTCTGACAAATTTAATGATATTAACGATAATAATAATAATAATCATTGGCAGAGTTAGAATGACGTGTGTTCCCTAGAATAATTTGCTTATTTTTAGGTTAAAAAAAAAGAGCAAGCAATCCTGGTGACAAGATGTCCCACAAAAAACAGAATTGGATTCTTTGAACAGATAAACGCAGCAAATTAGCAGCTTGAATTGACGGCTGACATCTCTGATGAAAATGTTTGTTCCTTTGCTGTGATTTAAAACTTCTACAGCTGTTAACATGATCATGTTTAAGTTTGGCGCATTAACCAGCCAGAAGCAAAGGATTGGATTTCCTGTTTGCAGCTCACTAATTAACGATCAAGCAAAGGTGCTGCTGCTGGGCTCCAACATCCAGCTGATTCCTTGCTGGATCTGAGCAACATTTACTGAGTGATGCTGAGTTTATGACTGCGTCCCGAAGAAAGAGTGGCGTTGGTCATTTTGCTCATTCAGGGAGAGGAATAAAAGTTTAATCTAACAGCTTTAATGCCCTCACCGTAACAGAACGACTTGGTGAGATTGCTTTAAAGCTATTTGTTGCAACAGTTTACCAAAAATTTGCTGCAAATCAGTTATATAGAAAAAGTTAATCTTGATTCTTAAAAAAAAAAAAAAAAAAACAGAAGATTGTAGAACTACTCAAGCTGGAGTTAAGATCATTTCCAGGAAGTCTTGGTATTAACTTATCATGTTTCCCTCCTGAAATTAAAAAGCTCCATTTATCTTTGAGCTCACCGGGGATTTCAGTTTAGCCGCCTCACTGACTCGGAATTAGAACAAAGTATTGTGGCAGATTTGAATCAAGGCCCTTTATCCCTCTGCAGGTGGAAACAAACTCAAAGCGCAGCCGTTTCGTCTTAACTGGGCCTGGATCTCTCTGGAGCGGGAATACTACCTGGTGGATGAAGATGCCAAATTCCTGGAGGTGACGCTGAAACGTAGAGGCTATCTGGGAGAAACCTCTTTCATCAGTAAGTGATGACGCCTGCTGAATAGTTGGTGATAATAGTTTTATTTGTCCATTGGAAAAATAGTTTCATCTTTTTAGCTCCAGTGCCATTTTACAGCAATCGTCAAATTCTTATTCGGAAGTATAGAAGTACATCCGATTAATCCAATAATTTCAATTGATTCATTTTTAACATTATATCCTTTGTTATATCAATCACTAAAGGAGGTCACCATTTTTTCCACTGTGAAATGCATGCTGGGTAGATGACATGGTTAGAAATGGAACCTACAGAGTAAACCCAAGAAGGCTAACATCAGCATAGTTTTTTTTTTTATCATAACATGTTTGACTAGCGTAAATTTTAAAACAGGAAAACACAGATTATGCTTAAAGTCTTTCTCCCGCATCGACAAATATGACTTTTAAACTATACAAAAACACATCGAAGTGAGGAGCACCAACTGATGTGGTTGGATGTTTCCTGTTGGAGGCCATTTTGATGACTGCATCGTCCATGTTGAAGAGCTCTGGGGGGCAAACCCAACAAGAATCTGGTTTAAGGAAAACAAAACTCTCCAGCTCCTATATCTCTGTTGGAATTATTTTTGTTTTATTCATATATAGGAATCGAAAACCCACATCTTACGGCTCATTGGGTTCCTCTCTTTTTCAGGCATCGGAACAAAGGACGGATCCGCTGAGAAGGACAAGGACTTCCGTGGCAAAGCCCAGAAGCAGGTCCAGTTTAACCCGGGCCAGACGACAGCAACCTGGAAGGTGAAGATCTTCACTGACCAGGAGTTTGAGACCTCAGAGACTTTTGAGATTCAGCTGTCAGACCCCGTCATAGCGGTTCTGGAGTACCCCGATACAGCAACAGTGGAGATAGTAGATCCTGGAGATGGTAGGAATCTGATGCAGAGAATTGTATGACTTTCCCGTTTCCTTTAATGCATACCCTGATCGATGTTCTTTCCTAATAGAATCAAAGGTGTTCATTCCACATGCAGAGTTCAGGATAGAGGAGGATGTTGGGGAGCTATTGGTACCAGTCAGGCGCTCAGGAGATGCCAGCCAGGAACTTATGGTGGTTTGTTTCACTCAACAAGGTGAGATAAACCTGTTTGGAAAAGTGCTTCCAATCATCTAATGCTGGAAGTTCTCCCACAGGAATAAAGTTTCTGTTCCTCCACAGGTAACGCTACCGGAACCATACCCACCACCGTCCTCTCCTACTCTGACTACATCACCCGCCCCGAGGACCACACCAGCGTGCTACGCTTCGACAAGGATGAGAGGGAAAAGATCTGCCGCATCATCATCATCGATGACTCCCTCTACGAGGAAGAGGAGAGCTTCAACGTCAGCCTCAGTATGCCGATGGGTGGTCAGCTGGGCGCAAATTTCCCTTCCGCCAAAGTCACAATTCTGGCCGACAGCGACGATGGTGAGTAGACAATCATTTTTCCCTCTGTTACGTTTTAAGACTTTTTTAGTTCCCATAAAATAACAAAATCCAATCTCCTAAAAGCACAACTTGAAGGAGACATGAGCCATAACTCCTCCCACATATGATATTTTAAAATGCTGCTACTGCAAGATGGTGAAGGTGGTGTCTAGAGGACCAGTGAATGTGCAGGGAGGAGGCTGAGAGTGGCAACACAAACAGAGGATTCCAGATATGATGGTTTGCAATGGAACTGTCGGCTCTCTTTCTGCTGTCTTAACCAGAGACAGAGGAAACAGAAGCAACGAGAGGATGGTTCTGTGGAGGAGACAAGCAGCCCAGAGCAGTGGTGTCAAAAGTAGACAATTTTGTTACTAAAGTAGAAGTATAGAAACTGCAGTTTAAAAACGCTCTGGTAAAAGTTGAAGTATCAACTTGACCTTTTAACTCAAGTGAAAGTGAAAAAGTATGTGCTCCAAAAACTACTAAAAGTATAAAAGTATAAAGTAACCTTAAAAAAAACAGCCAGATGCCACTATATGAATTGAAAGCGTAATTTTTTAATTCTTTGAGATGGGGCTAAGTTGGTCTCTTGTTGGTCTCGGTCTCTCGATACGCTCTCGCCTGTGTCCGACCTTTCATACATTTCAACATCTTTTTTTGAATCCTACATTGTAGCATGGCATAGACAATTCACGTTAGCAGTTTGAAGAACACCTGCTTGTTTCTGATGATTTCCTTTAACTAACCAATGAGTGTTTGCGTTCTATGACTCATCCAATTACACTAGTTTTCACTAGATGTGGATGGAGCCAATGATCTGCATTGGATGGAGCACATGATGTGAAATAAACATTTATAAACATTAGACCGAAGCCAAGAGTAACAACTAACGTTTGTTTAAAAAAAGTTAAGGAATAAAAAGTACAGATACTTGTGTGTAAATGTAATCAGTAAAAGTCAGAAGTAGGAAGAAAAATAAGTAATGGAGTAAAGTATAGATACCTAAAAAGTGTACTTAAGTACAGTAACTGTACTTCATTACTTGACACCTCTGGCCCAAGAGCAATACGAGTTTGAGCCGTTGGCTCAGAGGTTCTATGTGGTTCTGCTCCATCCTTCCTCATATTTGCTTCTCATGGGGACCGTCACTAAAGATATGAACCAAACACTCTGAAATACCTAAATTAATAACCATCAAGTCTGGGGACCTACTGACACAAAACAAATGTGAAAGTGTTCTTTTTTTTTTTTTTTTGCCTAGAATGATAAAGACAATCTTTTTGTCCAACTTTTATGCATTTAGGGATGATCCAGTATCTTTTTATTTTATTTTTTTATTTCTATTTTCTTTCTTCAATATTTTTTTTTCCAATAGCTCTCTGGTCATGTCTACACATTTGAACATACTAGAAAAATGATGAAAACTGATTTTCATCCCATTTTAATGCATTTACTATTTTCATTTACCTTTAAAATGGAGATAATCATGATTTATTTTCATTTCTCATCATAAACAAACTTGTTTAATTTATCATCAGTCCCTAAGCTAACCTGAACTATCCAGAGAACTGCTGACATCAATTCTTCCAAATGACATCACATACCAGGCTAAGCCAATAGCAAAGATCAGATGCAGTAACACATATTCAACCTGAGGGGGGCACCAAACAGATTGGATTTCAACAAATATGCAGAAAATTGTCATTTGAAGTAGGGCTAAGCTAATACACATTTCATATGGTTTGTGTGTAAATAGAAGCAGAAGTTATACATCGTAAGAATGTTTGTATTTACACACAAATAAACTATTTCGATTGTATACAAGTAGTGAAATAATATGAAAATAATATGACATTATATGAAACCTTTTTTGGCTTATGTGTACAAAGTAAATGCATCAAGCTGCTATTAGCTGGTAAATTAGCTAACTGATCAGGTCGCTAGCCTGCAATTAGCTGCTTTACAGACACAGCTAACCCATAGATTATTTTTGATAGTATTTTCTTACCAAGAGGAATTTAAATGCTGTCGATATCTTCCTGATGTAAAATAATCTTCCTCTAAAAAAAAAGATTTTCAGAAGAACCATTTTTTTCTTCTGTTTATTTATGAAATGCTTAAATTCTGACCCATTGATAATAGAAGCAGAAAAACATTTTAAAAAATTATGAATCTGTTCTGTGCTCACACACACAACTAAGGAGAAAATTGATTCATCTTTCTTCTTCCTGCTCTTTTTTTCATAAATATGAAAAAAGGCCTAATTGTGCCAATTTTCTTTGCCTGCAAATCTAAAAGAAAGATGTTCCTACCAGAACAGTTAACTAAAGGCCTTCAAAAGACCACTGAGGAATCTCTCATTAGTTCATTTTTGAAGTGATTAATTTTTGACTTACTCCAATCATTTCAACTGATTCATTGCACTGGTTATGCTGTCAGGGTCTCGTATGAGAGGAAATAATGAATAATTGTAAGGAAAGAGCAAATTAAACCTTTATTCTTCAATAAAAATAGCAAAAAATGATTCTACAGCTGCTTAAAAGAAAAGTATGAAGAAAATCAAGATCGAGACGGTTCAAAATATTGTAAAAATCAAATTTTTATTTTCCGCCTTGACTAAACTGCAGTTAAAACAGCAAAATAACAAATTTGTGTTTGTTGCACAGTCTAGCACAGTTTAGTAACAGGAATGCAGCCATGTGCTGCGGCTGAGCGGCTGCAGGAATTCAGTCCTTTGAGGCGTCATGTTTCCTTTCTGAGATCTGAGAGCTGCTGACAGCACCGTAAGCCTGGCATGTGGCTTTGCAGCCTTCAGGTCTGTGATACCTGTGGCTTAGATGAGCCGAGCTCTTCCGTGCTGGTCTGCCTGAGACATTACGGCTATGTTATGATGAACAACCTCCATCTCATCAGGTAAAGGTAACAGGGATAGAGGAAATCCTTTTGCTCCCAAAGCCTAACGACAGGTGGTGGAGTAAGAGGGACCATTGTCCATATGACAGACATGTTTTCCTTCTGTCCCATCTGCTCTTTGCAGCTCAATGCCTGTGTCGGCTGTTTTCTGATTTGCTACATTCTCTCCCTCTCTATGTCCTTCCCAGAGCTCAGTTTAACTAATTTACTACATCCACGTATAATTAAAGTTCTGTTCAAGGACACGTGGGAAAACAAGGGAGGACACCTCAGTCTGAGCCTCTTTTGTGGTTCCACTTCTTGGTGGGTCCTGGAATAACGCCGTAAATCTGCTGCAGTGCCTGCATGTGTTTGGATGCGTCTGTCCGCCTGAGTAAACTTCAAATCTGGGTTTATGCCAGCATTGAGCCTCCATTGTTACTGTATTTGTCTGACTCTTCCTCCCACTGACACCCCCTGTGGGCTTACTGGTGCTGAATGCGAGCAGAGAGGGGCTGAAGACGTGTCAACAGAGCTGCGGCACCATTTCTACTCCACAGGGAACAGAAACTTTGCACTTGAGATGACATTTCTGCTCAAAATGAAGCAGTTTGTACCCCGAATGCAGAGAAGCCTCCATCCCTGATCTGAACCACTTGGTTTCTTCCGTCCGTTCTCCTATAAAATCCGTCAAAGTTTTGCACATTGAGCAATTACTATGCAGCAGACTCGACATTTATTTATACATATGAAGTGAAGTATTTATATTCACTTTTAAACTAATTATTTTTACTTTTATTTATCATTTTAAAATTTATTGGTAAATCTGATTTTGGATTGAGGTATTACATGAATAAATGTTAAGTCTTATTTCATGGTTTATTTATTTTTCATGTATCAAATCAAATCAAATTTATTTGTATAGCCCTTTACAATAGCCAAATGGTACCCAAAGTGCTTTACAACAAAACCAAATAACAATACTTAACACATATAAAACATACAGATACAATTAAAAGTGCTGTAGTGGTGCAGTGCTGCAGGACATTAAAAGCCTTCCAGAGGTGCATAGAAAGGGGCACACAGAGTATTATCCTAGTCAGAATGAAATGCTAATTTTAAAAAGTGGGTTTTAAGCTTTTTTTTTTAAAAGGCTAGTTTGTTCCACAGTCTGGGAGCAGCGACGGCAAAAGAACGATTGCCCCACTGTTAGAGTCTTGACTTAGGGACCTCTAACAGAAGCTGATCCGAGGAGCGAAAAGCTCTGCCACAATTGCGAAAAGTTAAAATCTCAGACAAGTAAGAGGGGACGAAGCCATGGATGGCCTTAAAAACAAACAGCAGAAGTTTAAAATCAATTCTAAAAAGGACTGGAAGCCAGTGGAGTGACGACAGCACAGGAGTAATGTGTTCACGTCTGGATGTGTTTGTTAAAAATCGGGCAGCAGCGTTCTGCACAAGTTGGAGATGAGAAATTGATGACTGACTGAGGCCAACGTAAAGGGCATCGCAGTAGTCCAGTCTTGAACTAATGAAAGCATGGATTGCCTTCTCAAGATCCTGCCGACCAGAGATGGGAAGTAACGAAGTACAAATACTTTGTTACTGTACTCAAGTAGATTTTTCTGATATTTTTACTTTACTACTTATTTTTATGGCGACTTTTTACTTCTACTCCTTACATTTTTACACAAATATCTGTACTTTCTACTCCTTACATTTTTAAAAATTGGCTCGTTACTTTAGTTTTGAATCATTTCAATGGAGTTACCGTTATTATTTTTCACATCATCAATACCAAATTCAATGTAATTGGATGGGAATCTACGTTGCATTTGACGCACCACTACAAGATGAATCGACAGATTCGGCGGTATTCATTCACGGCAAATCATTGCAGCTTGGTGGCGGTGGCGTTAGCATAGTAGCATGGACGACGAGATGATTAAAAATGAACACAACGGAGATCTAGTCCTATTGGCAGACATCCATTTAAAATGTAGGCAACGGCATGAAAAACTTGGTTTCTACTTTTACTTTTATACTTTAAGTAAATTTACAAGCCTGTACTTTGTTACTTTTACTTGAGTAAAGAAGATTAATCAGTACTTCCACTTTTACAAGAGTATTTTTTAACACAAGTATCTGTACTTTTACTCAAGTATGGAAAGTGAGTACTTTTGCCATCTCTGCTGCCGACTGAGAAAGGACTTGACTTTGGCCAAAAGAGCTGGAAAAACCTTGAGCTGACAACGGAGCTAATCTGTTTGTCAAATCTGAGCCCAGTATCAAATGTTACCCTGAGATTTTTGACATGAGATTTAAAAAATGTCTGTATGTAAAAAAAAAATGTATGTCTTTCATTTGACATTTTTGGTCTTTCATATATCTCAGAGATTACAGTGATCGCAAAAAACATCTCTTGTGACCCCCTGGGGGTCCCGACTTCCTCTTTGGGAAACCCTGCATTAAAAGTTGTGACCAAAACTGAAACGACAAGGTTTCATTCCTTCACATCAATCAGTGATGACGGGCTGAACGAAAGGTTCCTGTATAAAAACAAATTAACCGGCTGCATTTCTACAAATTCCAGACAGATCAAACAACAAACTGGCTCCAAACTTTGATCTTAAGTGATAGAGGATGAAAAACTAGACTTCAGACTCTTTAAAAACTTAGATTTTATAATTTACAGATATTAAAGTTAGATTCAAACCAAGCATGTCAAATCTGTATTAAACATTTTCTTTTAAGCATTGATTTCTCACTTCCTGTCCCCTTTGAGGTGTAAATACAGAGAAAGTTAGTCATTCTAAGAACACAGATCTAGGCCGGTCTTCATAAGAAAGTGATAATGTAAAAAAAAGAGCAACTTTTAAATCATAAAATTCAAAGCATTAATTGTAACGTTTGGTGAGAACCTACTGCAGTGACAGGATGAAGAACCGAGGTCTTTCATGGCGCCATGCACAGAAACGAGGGAGATTTCTTCACATTGATGACCTATAAATAAGGATATTCATAAAAGTTTCCTTCAGTTCCTTCTTATTGAGTATAAAAGCTGCAGCTCTGAACCTTTGGGTTCATCTCTCCTCACCAGACTCTGGGTGATGAAAACCTGTTTTATGCAAAAGTGACGAGAGATTAATGGACTCTGAATTCTTCAACTGTGTCTTCCTACAAAGTGACCAGTTACCTCCTGGTCTCACTGACTCTGCCTCCTATCAGGGCCTCAATCAAGACAAACTGGAACATCTCTAACATCAGTCTGCATGCACGTGTGTGTGCACAGCAAATTCTTTAGGTGTATCCTTGGCTCTTTGGTGTGGAGTTCAGACCGGGCGTTCTGGACCTGGATGAGCAGGGAGGGAACGTCGAAGGAAGAGAGGATATTCCTGTGACTTTTGCCAAACTGATCTTTGCCTGCTAAAACCACACAGCAAAGCTGCTGAGATGGACTTCTGAGAATTTAAAGTGACGTCATCCTTAAGGAAAACAACACGGCTGGTAACGAGTAACAGCAACGCAACAGCCGGTAAATTATTGGATTGAACAGACAATTCATTATGTTATCTTCCACAAAATCGCAGCTGCATGACTGCATGACTTCCCCTGACCCGCAACACAGGAACATTGGTCAGGATCCATGCCGAATGAGCGTTGGATTTGCTTTGGCTTGGATAGACATCAGCCTTCAGGAATATCAGATCGTTGATGTTGTTACTGATTAACGCCTTGCCAACTTTTCTGCAATGGAGGTACAGATACGCCTCCGTACTCTTGTAGTTGTGCATTGTAGATCCATCCACACCAAGTGACAATACAAAATAGTTTAAAATGTCCTGATATGTTATATGCGGCCACCTCTTCATGTCATCCTTCCACTCACAAATAGTGTGAGGGTTTAGCACCGACCTTCCACTCTGATCGCTCAGCCAATTAGGGAAATGTTGCCTCGACATTGTTTACTAAATCAGTAAAGCTACTGCTAGTTTGCATAGGGAAGCACTGAAACAGAAGTGATGCACAAAAGTTAGACCAGATGTTGGATCCATTTTTACTTCCGTGTTCGAAAATAAGGTGGATAGGTGAGGGATTTTATCTCTAAAGGGGAAAAAAAGGGGATTAATGTAAATATTAACTGTATAAAAAGTTGTTTGATATACCCCCTTTCCTGTTATTCCATAGAGCCTGCGGTGTACTTTGGAGAGCCTGAATATGTCGTGGAGGAGAGTTCTGGCTATGTGGAGGTGAAGGTCTGGAGAACAGGTACTGACCTGTCCAAGACCGCCACGGTTACCGTTCGCTCCAAGAAGAGCGATCCGGTTTCTGCAGAAGGTAAAACAGACAGTTTGGCATAAAACTGGACTCCCAGTCACAGATAAACAACCTTCTCTGCGCCGTCTAGCTGGACTCGACTACGTTGGCATCAGTCGGAACCTGAACTTTGCTCCTGGAGTGACCATGCAGACATTCAGGGTGACCATCTTGGATGATCTGGGTCAGCCACAACTGGAGGGGCCTGAGACCTTTGACCTGGTGCTGAGGATGCCCATGAACGCCGTATTAGGAGAACCGAGCAGAACGACCATCACCATCAATGACACCGTCACTGACTGTGAGTCCATGAATCACACCGCTGATCCCAAAGATCAGAGTTGAACTGATTCTTGATAGACCATGTATTTATTTCAGTTATTACAGCATTAGATTAAAACAGAATATACAGATTAGAAATACGACATTTTTCATTTATTATTGATTAATAAACACTTAAGAATGGACAGAAAATAATGATGCAAATTAAGGTTATTATTTAATTCATAAAATTTGAATTAATTATACTTTTAAATGATGAAACTTTTTTGCTCGACTGAAGGTAAAAAGTCCTGTCAGTTTCCTCAGATCGACCTTTAGAATAAGAAGTTCAACTCTTTTTATATTACGGTTAAAATAAAAACACTGAAATAATTTTAATGTGATTGTAAGATTGTATTTTATTCAAAATAATTGCATTATTATTATAGGGATTGCATTCGAGTCAATGAGTCAATGCAATCAACTGGTTTTCCTTAAATAGAAAACTTTTAATCAATCTGACTGGATGGTCTGGTGAACTGGAAAGTGCCTTGAGATGACATGTGTTGTAAATTGGCGCTATAGAAATAAACTGAATTGAATTAAATTAAATAAACATTTTCAACTGAGTTAGAATCCCACTGGGTTCTATTTAGCAGGTTTTTGATTCAATTTCAATTAGATTAAATCCAATTACAGTAAAAAAAATATTTAATTTAATAGATATAATTTTACTAGAATAATTTTTTTTCAATAATATAGCTCAGTTTAGTTAAATGTCTATTATTTCTGAAAAGCTTTAGCTTTTGATGAATTAAGGGTTTTCTTCTAGAATTTCGGGATTTTTCTCTCTTGATTTACTTTGTGCAAATGTTTTTGTTATGAATATACTGAGCTGGAATATAGAGTGAAACAGGAACCAAAAGGTTTGTCACAAACAATTTTTTTTTTTTTTTTTATCCTTTACTGAAATAAAGAAAATTTTAACTTAAAATCTATTTGGACACACAAATAAATATTTTAAGTAAAGATTTTTTTAAAGGATTTTAAACTAAAAATATGTTTGAAACTGGAAATAATAAAAAATACACTAAAAACAAAATTGGAAAATAAGAATTGAATCCAGAAAAAAAAATGCTGGCCCCATGGCGGGGGGGGGGGGGGGGGGGGGGGGGGGGGGGGGGGCGGAGCTTATGTTATGTGAGGGGTGGAATGATAGCTAAGAGCTTAGATGTCTGGACAATATATTATCTGCTGTTTTATTCAGGAACCGTGAGAAAAAGAAATGTCTTTAAAACCTCATGAATATGCTGCGTTTATGTAAAAGGTTTTTAAAAAGTAAAAACTGCCTCACTGATCTGAGCAGTGAAGCTGATATTGACCAATATGAGGAACGTTTTCAGTCCTTGTTGGATGCTTCCCATCCTTTCGAAATAAAGCAGAAGAGCCGTCAGACTGATTACAGTACAATCATCAGATCAGATCAGTGAAGTGACCGATGAACAAACCAAATACCCATGATTCATTAGAGTATTTCTAGTTCCCACGGTTCCTGAATGCAACAGCTTGGAATATTTTGTCCAGGTGCCTTCACTTGCAATCATCAATCCACTCCCCATAACATCTAAGCCCCTCCCTCAAAAAGAGGGACCAGCAGTTTGAAACTGGGGGGGGAAAAAATCTGAAAAAAAATTTCAGTTTACAAATATTGTTTTTGATCAAACTTCATAGCCCTAGTTGGGCTCCATGGCTCTTAGGACATCAACCCAAACACTCAGGCAGTGAAAGTACCTGCTCTCAATCTGTTGAACGATCTTCATGGTTCTTCTTGGTTCAGTGCCAAAGGTTCAGTTTAAGGAGGGCAGCTACAAGGTGGACGAATCAGATGGTGAAGTGAGAGCCATAATATACCGCAGCGGCGACATCGGCCTCAGATCCACGGTGCGCTGCTACACCCGGCAGGGCTCCGCTCAGGTAATGATGGACTACAGCGAGAGGCCGAATACGGAGGCGTCCATCATCACCTTCCTGCCAGGTGCGAAGTCACCAAGTCTCCTCCCTCCTCACCCATCCTTACTGTTGTCCTAACTGAATGTTTTCTGCTGTTCTAGGAGAGTCAGAGAAGCCATGTGTGGTTGGCCTGATGGACGACTCCGTTCATGAGGAAGAGGAGGAGTTCCGCCTGGTGCTGGGGAGTCCAAAGAGCAAATCCCCGTATGGCGCCTCGATTGGAGAGCAGAAGGATGCCCTGGTCACCATCACAGATGACAAAGACAGTACGATCAAATACACTATAACATGTTAAAGGATTTGATATGGAAAAGCTTTGAAGTAGCAGTCAGGGGCAGAGCCAGATGGTGGGCTGTAGGGGCACTGGGCCCATCTGACGGTAAAGGTAAATGGGCACCATACCATTACCAGGCCCCTGTGCCCCCCAGCTTAGAAGATGAATATCTATACAAATAATATGGCATTTAGCATTAACATAATACTAAACAGCAATTATATTTAAACATGAAGCTATTACATTACCGAATAAAATACAATAATTAAAAATGTTATGCTCTTTTGATTTGCATTGAACAGAAATGTAAGACAGGATATGTTGCTCTAACACCGTCATGCTATGTTCAGACCGCATGCTGCAGAAGCAGCAGATGCAGCTGGTTTCGATGCAAAGTCAATGGTTAGCATGCATCAAGGCGCATCAAAAGGTCCTGCAACCTCTAGAGCAACAGGAGCAGCGCATCTTAATGCATCTGAGCAGCTGAAGCAGCGCCTCTTGAGCTTCTGAGCATCTGAGGCGCGTTGCACAAGCAGCAACTACTGGAGATGGAAAAATTAAACTTTTGCTGCACAGCGCTGCTGATGCAGATCGCTATGATCACTCCCCTTAAAATAGTTTATTAACACCTAAACTAAATTAAAATGGTGCCTGCAGTTTGGATTACGTACATGAAAAACATCTTCCACCCGCCGCAAACAGTAACAGAAACCCCTAAGAGGCGACCAGGCCAGAGGCTGCTGTCTAAGGGGAGTTCCAGTGACAGCGCACCGCCGGTGTGCAGGGGTTTCATGTTGGTCCTACAGCAAAATAATATTTGAAGGCAGGATGGTAATCTTGATAAACTGCCTGCACAGATGAAGTTTTCAGGTGGACTTTTTCACTTAAAAACATTATAAAACTACTTTTTACCCACTGATCACAGCAAATATAGTAAAGCCACTCTCTGCCATTGAACACAGAAGCAGCAGAAGCATGAGAAGCATCTGGACACATTTTACTAGATGTGCTTCAGGAACATCGAAGATGCTCTTGGCGCACGTCTGACCTTAATGTGAACAAGCATCAAAAATTAAGCAGCAGAAGCTTTTTTGCTGCTTCCAGCGCTTGCGGTCTGAACGTAGCATCAGACTATTTCCTTTCCTTTCAATGAACTGGATGCTAACTGCAAGATCACAGTTTGCATCCTGTTCATTGAAAGGAAAATAAAAAGTCTGACAGTATATAAGAGAGATATACCATGGTCTGAGGCTTTATTCTGCTAGCAGAACTTTAAACAAGCGGCTCTGGATCTGGTTGATCTCAGATAACTGTTATATCTTGGCTCTTTTAAAGGAATAGTACACCCAAAACATGATTAGCCTTCATTTTCTACTCACCCCCATGCTGAACAACACTCTGGAGTACTTTTTTGATATCTCAAATGCATCTGGAGATCTGGGAGGCTTCTTGCTGTCTGCTAAAATTCAAATAATGGAGGTCTATGGCGCCCGAGACAGAAAGGTCCACAAAAGTCCACAAAAAACGTGTCAATATTCCTCCATACTGCTCGTCCAATGTATTCCAAGCATAGGCGGATCTACTGGGGTGGCATAGGGTGGCAAATGCCACCCTAAATGACAGCCTTGCCACCCCTGCTGCCACCCCAGTTGGCGGAAGGGGTGGCAAGGCTTATAAATTATGGCTCATTTGAGAAATACGACCGCTAATTTCCAATGTCGGACTGCAGTGAATGCAGCACGAGATGACAGAGAGCGACTGAGACTGATTGTTTTGAAAACCGAGCGGGGCAAAGCGAGGGAGTCAGTGATCATGGGGGGAGGAGAAACGGGATGAAACAGGTAAAAACTGATTAACTATCTATAGAGAAATGAAATCATAATGAAAGCACAATGTTGCTAGCATAGCTGCAATGCTGATTTACAGATGATAAAAATCAGGTTGCAGAACGTTATTTCTCTAACTATGATGTTAGTTAGGCCTGAAGTCTCAGGCTCATAAAGACATATTTGCGGTCAACTATGACAGAAAAGAGATTATCAAGTTTGGTTGAACTCAAATCAAAACGCACAAAGGGATTGGATCTAAATTAAGTTGTGAAGCGTTTTGCTGAGCAACATGGAAATCACTGCATTCAGCTGTTATAGTCATGTTAACTTTATGTTATGCTCTCTGGTGAGCCTTTACAGAGCTGTTACATTTTGTTTTGGCACCTGAGAAAATCTGATATTTCCTTTAATAAAACCAAAAGTGTTAAAAGTTAAAATGTGATACTGGTGTAAATCCTGCTTAATATGAAGCAGTGTTGTTGTTTCTTTTTTTGTATATATAATATGAAACTATCCAGAAATGACCTGTATGAACCTACTCACAAGCAAAATGTATTTTTATGTCTCTTCTTTTCAGATTTGTGGAGATTTTGATGTAACATACAGAACCCGCCTTTTTGTTGATTTGTTGATACAGCAGTATGGAGGACCAACTCTGCCATATTTAAAAATAAATACAGAAATAAATAAATGCTTAATAAATAAATAAGCATACAATTAATTGCCACCAAAAATACAAACAACAAATAAATGTAAGTAGAAATTAAATTATACAGCTAGTCATAAAAGTATATAACTCTTTTTATTTGTTTGCCTTTTTAATATTTACCTTATTTATTTTTTTGTCATTTATAATCTTCAACTTCATTTTTTAATTACTTATATTTTTAAGTATTTACTTATGTGCATGTTATAATATTTTTGTCTCATTTTATTCTTCCTTTTTTTTTTAACCCTAGTTATTTCTTCGCCGCTATTTCTTTCTGCCTGCCCTTTTAACATTTCTGCCTGCCATTATAATATAATTTCTAATTACATTTATTTGTTGATTGTATTTTTGGTGGCAATTAATTGTATGCTTATTTATTTGTTGAGCATTTATTTATTTCTGTATTTATTTTTAAATATGGCAGAGTTGGTCCTCCATATACAGCTCTATCTACAGCAGATCTACATGCATGAAATGTCCCTTTCATGTTGCCTTAACTGCTGTATGTCAAGTTACTGAGGAACAAATGGGGTAAATGTGTGTTCAGAGTAAACATTACATAGATGTCCAGTACCTTGTTCGGGCGCCTTTACCCATTTATTTCTACTGTGTAGTTCTGCTCACTTTAGTCCAGCTCAGTCCATAGATCTCTGATGGGAAACTTTTTCTTTCTATAGTTTCTTCTTGTGCAAATGCTGCAAAGCTGCCTCTCTGACAGTCAATCTCACACATCTGCGACTCAGCACCTGTGTCTTACCTTAATATCTTTCCTGTCATAAGGCCCCTCTAGAAGTAGTGTTATCATTCTTCTATCTCCTATTAAGTGAGATCACATTCTACGATGTATTATTAATATGAACTGCTTCACATGGAACACTAGTACTGTACATACTATTCTCACCAAACTGTGATAACTGTGATTAAATTCAGTGTAAACAAATGCCATATGTTGCCACCCCTAAAAAAATCCTGCCCCCCTCTTGCCACCCCATAAATATTTTTCTAGATCCGCCCCTGATTCCAAGTGTCCTGAGTGGGTAGTAGGGGTGTGCAAAATAATCGTCATGATGATGCATCGTGATTCTAATTTTTGTGATCTACTGCATCGATATTTGATGCCAAGTATCGATTATTAATTTAAAAAAATTAATAAACAAAATTGCATGAATGGTTGGCGAACATCAGCCACAAACAAGTGTAATACAACTTCCAGTCCAGTAGATGTTGCTGTGGATGTGTTGACGCACGCTGCCTTGTGTCTCAAGCATTTCTGGCCGCGGGATACTGCGCCGAGTCATTCAAAAACAAAACATGGAGGAGAAAATATTGCAATGCTTTGCAATAATTCAAGTATCGTGATGCATCGTGATAGAATCGCATCATGGCCTGTGAATCGTGATTCGAATTGAATCGTGACTTCTTTGGCAATACCCACCCCTAGTGGGTAGCATCCAGAATTTACTCGAAACGAAGTCATTTAGAATGTTTTTAGAGCATAAACAGTAGTGTATAGGATTTCCTGAAAGCGCGCACATGCGCGCTCACGACGCTACGGAAGCCGGCAGACCAAACCAGCGCATTCAGCTCGGCAAAGAACTCATGCTCTTCCTCAACACTGAAGTCCTCAGACATTTTTCTTTCGTTGTTTCTTTCTTTGCACAGGTAAACAGCACATTTCTTCTTCTACGCTTGCATTATTTGCAGAGCAGACGCTGAATGCGCACTTTCATCTGGCTTGGTCTGCCGGCTTCCGTAGCGTCGTGAGCGCGCATGTGCGCGCTTTCAGGAAATCCTATACACTACTGTTTATGCTCTAAAAACATTCTAAATGACTTTGTTTCGAGTAAATTCTGGATGCTACCCACTCAGGACACTTGGAATACATTGGACGAGCAGTATGGAGGAATATTGATAGGTTTTTGTGGACTTTTATGGACCTTTCTGCCTCGGGCACCATAGACCTCCATTATTTGAATGTCAGCAGACAGCAAGAAGCCTCCCAGATCTCCAGATGCATTTGAGATATCAAAAAAGTACTCCAGAGTGTTGTTCAGCATGGGGGTGAGTAGAAAATGAAGGCTAATCATGTTTTGGGTGTACTATTCCTTGAAGGTCATTAACTCATTATGCCCTCTCCATCTAGCGTGTTAACTGCTAGCATGTCTTCTTCTATCCTGTTTCAAATATTAACCTAATGCCCTCCACTTTTAAAAATAAAAAAACACAACCTGGACAATTATTTTCAACCCTTTTATGAAACTTAATATTTTATTTATATACAACTTAGTTTCTTAACTGATTAGATTTTCTGGGAACCAGGCAATAAACAACTTACACCTCCATTTCCCTGCAGAATTAAAATGAGGTAAGACAGATACCATCAGCTTTATAGCTGAGAACCCAGGTTTACTTCACTGCTATACAGTGAGGAGGAAGTCTTGATGGTGAAACAATCTGCAGCCAAGAGCGGCAACAAAGGGTCAACCAGCCTCCACAACTATTAGCTGCTAACGATAGGCAAACAACTTGTTTGGAAAGGAGGATGTCTCCTCCTTCGGCTGGCATTGTAACAGCAGACTTGAGACAAAGCAATAAAATAGTATAGATGAGTTTGATGCGAAGCAAAAGATGCATGTATCTGGAAGCTCCTCCCACTGTTTAGTTTAGTAATGCTGTGGGCCTGGTTAAAGCCTCTTTGGGTCCTTGTTAGGGTACATTTAATCACAGAAATTCATTTCAGAACACTGAAACCAGGTCGGAGAGATAGAAAGATCATTTCAGGAAGAAACAATCCAAATCTAGTGACCTTAGAATCTGTTAGCCAGACTGACACCATAAACAACAGCCAATGACCAGAAGAAGAGTTATAGAAGATGTAAGGACAAATGTGTTTTAGTTTTTATGTGTTTATGCTGAGTTTCTGTGCAGCTAGAAAACTCTACTTACAAACATTTGTATTCCCTATTTCTGGTTTATTTTATAGCAGGAGTATTCATAACTATTTCTAAGGGGAATTTAGAGATTAATAACCAATTATTCATCTAATACACGTTTGCATCAAAGTTAAAGGTTGGATTTTTCTAAGGCTGCTCCCAGCAAGCTGAAAAAAATAAACCAAGAGGTCAATATTATTTCTGACTTCTACTGAAATAATCTGTGGGGATTCTCACTGGTCTTATTGGATTAACTTTCCTTTTTTAGAGCCTATCATCCGTTTTTCGGAGATCAAATACAGCGTGCGTGAACCTCAGGTCAAAGGTGAGGTGGCCAGAGTGAAGATTCCCATCCTGCGTTTTGGAGACACATCAAAGCTCTCGGTGGTGAGAGTGCACACGAAGGATGGCTCTGCAACCTCTGGAGAAGATTATAACCCGCTGTCAGAGGGTAAGGGGCCCCGGTCTGGGCTTGGGTTGAAAATCCTCTCAGCTGATCCGTCTTTACCTTCCGTTTTGTTTTTAAGATGTGGAGTTCAAGGAAGGAGAGAAGGAACATTTTGTTGAAATCGAGATCCTGTATGATGGTCAGAGAGAAATGAGAGAGGCCTTCACAGTTCACATGAAGCCTGACGACCACATGGTGGCTGAAATACAGGTGAGCTAAAGACCGCATGGCGCCAAAAAACAAACAGCCTGCGCACGGGAACACGCCTCCCCTCATGTCAGCCCGTGTTAAAATAGGCAGGCAGCAGCTGGCCTCGCTGTCAGCGCAGCAGAGCCGAAGCTCAGCTCTTTAAAAAGCTTTTCCCTCTGGAATGAGATGCTGAGGGGAATGTCCCTGCAGAAGACAAACCTATAAACAGAACGGGGTCATTCTAGCCGTACGCTCTGCAGCAGCCGCATGCCATTCAACCCAGAAATAGATCATCACTCTTAAAATTGCTTTGTGCTTCGTGATATTGTAATTAAAGCTGTGAATCCCACAGGGAGCTCCTCTTTAAATCTGCATGTATGGAATCACGGCATCTCTGATCTGATTACAGATTACAGTCAGAGTCTGAAAGACCAATAAGAGGTAAATTAGCCACAGGAAAAAACGTGACTTGGAATGACTTAGATTGGTCAAAATTAGGGAGAAAATGGACATTTGAGATGATTGAAGAGAACCAGAGAGCAGAACTGCTGACCTATCAGTTAATGATCAGCACAGATCTAGACTGTTAGATCCTGGCTAATTTTTTAGCAAAGGAAGGAAAACCATAAAAATACTTCCTATTTTACCACATTAGAGATAAGACCACAGTATTTATGTTTGTATTTATTTCACCCCTATAATAAAACCCAGTCCAACCTACTTGTTTCAGAAGCTAAAGACAATCGACCTGTGTGTGATTTAATCTCAGCGATGATGAAGCTGTTCTGCTTCTGGACTCAGATGTTCTTTAGTGAACAAATAGGCAAATAGGCATAGACCAGTATCGGGGTATTGCAGGCTAACAAAGAACTCAAACATCTGTCCTTTCCTAAGGGGCGGGCCCGTTCTTCTGGTTCAATTTGCATGTTTTCTAAGCCAAAAATAG
Source organism: Cyprinodon tularosa (assembly GCF_016077235.1). Classification (NCBI taxonomy): domain Eukaryota; kingdom Metazoa; phylum Chordata; class Actinopteri; order Cyprinodontiformes; family Cyprinodontidae; genus Cyprinodon; species Cyprinodon tularosa. Next base: position 1,614,299 of record NW_024039551.1, read on the forward strand.
GCTTTGTTTTTGATCCTCTCTCTAAAGCCTCAAACTCAACGCTATTTCTGTCATTTTAAATGTAAAAAGCTTCCTAGATGGGAATCGAAACGTTTTCAAACTTGGAAACAAATTTCAGTAGATTGTTTTTTTTTTGGAATGATGTTGACCTGGATGACTGAGAACCGTTGGAGAAGTTACAGTTTCCTCCTGTTCCTCCCAGATGAACAAGGCCATGGTCTACATCGAGGAGATGGACAGCGTTGCAGATGTCACCTTCCCCGCAGTGCCTCAAGTGGTGTCTCTCCTCATGTATGATGACACAACCAGAACCGGAGACAGACCCAACCCACCCAATGGCTATCCTGTAGTGTGTGTGACGGTGGGTCCAGTCCTCCTCCTCCTGCTCTCTGATCATCAAACGTTGTTTATCTGAATGTTTTTCTTAACTGTTTCTCTGCATTTCCAGGCCTGCAACCCAAAGTACCACGACTTTGATAAAACAGGCTCCCTCTGCTCTGCAGAGAACATCAACGACACTCTGACCCAGTACCGCTGGCTGATCAGCGCTCCCACCGGACCCGACGGAGTGACCAGCCCCATCAGGGAGGTGGACACCAACACCTTCTTCACCAACACCAAATCCATCACCTTGGACTCCATCTACTTCCAGGCCGGGTCCAGAGTTCAGTGTGCAGCCAGAGCCTTCAACACGGATGGATACGCTGGCCTGGAGCTGTCCAGTCCCATCGTCATCATCAGTACTGAGGAGGGTGAGTTCTAGAAGAATCGTCAGCTCAGGCTGATGCCTCTGTGAGTTCAGTCATTTGCAACGGCTTCCACTCCCCACAGGAATGTGTCAGCCCAGGGTCCCGGGAACTGTTGGAGCAGAACCTTTCTCTGCCAAGATCCGCTACACCGGTCCAGATGATCCAGACTTCCCAAACCTCATCAAGCTGACCATCAGCATGCCTCACATGGATGGTGAGTTTCTTCCATGCTTGGTTCCATTTAGCTTAAGACCAAATCAATCTACCGTGAACTTGTGCCCTCCCCCCCAGGAATGCTCCCAGTGATCTCCACCAGACCTCTGTCTAACTTTGAGCTCACCCTGAGCCCGGACGGCACACGTGTGGGGAACCACCGCTGCTCCAACCTGCTGGACTTCAACGAGATCCAAACCGCCTACGGTTTCATCACTGATGCGACAAAGAACCCTGAGATCATTGGGGAGACATCGCCATACCAGTACAGCGCCGCCATGCGTTCAGCAAACTCTCTACGCTTCTATAGGAACCTGAACCTGGAGGCCTGCCTGTGGGAGTTCACCAGCTACTACGACATGTCCGAGCTGCTTAACGACTGCGGTGGCTCCATCGGCACCGACGGACAGGTGAGCCCCACTTACCCAACCCAGACCCAGGCTTTATGACATCAGCGGTGACTTAAAGCTGCTTCAGGGTGGAATGGTTGCAAGATTTCACTTCTAGTTCCATTGAAGGAAAGGTTTTCAAATCAAGTTCTCAACAGATGCCATCCTGAGGCTTTTAGATGCTTCCACCTGTAAACTCTCCTGTAGTCCACAGTATTCTTAAATAAAACCTGAGATCCTCTGTCCACCAGCTGAGTCTTTGACCTGACCGCATCCTCAACAAGACAGCAGACAGATAGTGGGACACCTACAGCAGAAAGGCTTAGAGGATAAACTGAAGGTGTTGGAATGGCCTAGTCAAAGACCAAAGCTCTGCCTGAATGAAGCTGCAGTTATTATAAGGCCGATGCCATTATGTCATCAGTCTAACAAATCCTTAGTATGTTATTTTTGGGGCCAATATTCCTTTTTCTTGCGCAATTTGTGTGATAAAAATGACTCAAAGGAAACAAATGTTACACAAGTCAAAATTAAAACAAGAAGAAAACTTTAATATAAAAATTCAAACAGAACATTTACAATGATAGCAAAGAAGGGGAGCAGTGCTGCGTTAGCTTCACCTGATCTGAAACAATGGCTGCTGAGCACAATGATGAAACCACAAACAGGTTCAGGTATCGGCCGATGCACATACAGAAAAAGCACTAATACGGCGGCTGACATCCATCTCTGATTGAAACCTCTCTGATATGAAGGAATGTTCTAGAGGAGACTGGGTCCAAGTTCCTCCACAGCAGCCTGAGAACGTATACAGGAGACCACTACTTTGGGTTTTAAAGGTGTTTTCCCAAACTGCAGTTTCTATGCTGGTTTCATTCTAGATGAAAACAATAATTAGCTCTATATTTCACTAAAGATGCACCGATCCGATACTTGGATCGGATATTTCTGATATCCAGAGCACTTTACATGGAATTATTATTTCTTTCTTTTTGTGTTGCTTATTTGTTAAAGTCGTAGGGAAGTCATATTTGAATGTCAAATCATTCTAGCTTAAACACGTATATAAATGTACTCTTTATCATATGATATTGTGCCAAAAGTTAGAACATTTCGTTTAAAAAAAAATTTTTTTTTAATCTGTGTGTTTTTGTTCCATTATCTTATGCAGGCCAGTTAGTTATGCGTCAGCTTCTACACCTAAATTCGGTCAATCATATATCAACGATCATCTGTCAATCAAATGTTTTCTGTCATTGCATTTTGATTCATATGGCGCAGCTAATATACGCAATGGTTGAAATAAGACATAAGAATCAATTTCCCATTGAGTTCCGTCCCAGTGTTCACAGGGATGGACGTCTTCAGCAGGCGTAGAGCTAACAGAACTGGCAGCGTTGCAAGGCAAGGCCTCAAACATGTACGGCTGGAAGCCTTCTACACCAAACCAAGCTTCTGCCACCCTGGCGTCCTCTTCCACAACAACTTCGTCCCCGCTTTCCTCCTCTAAATAAAAAATGTCACATTCACTTTATTCACTCATGTAAGTTGGGCACCAATAGCAGAAATCAGAAATGCAACTGTTGGAACAGCCGTTTCTCTATGACCTTAATTAGGGATGCACGATATTGGGATTTTGGCCGATATGCAGATATTTTAAAACTCATGTAGCCGATAACCGATATCGATACCGATGTTAAAGCTGGACAAAAATAAGTAGTCATTGAAAATAGCAGTTTTGTTATCCATTTCTGACACTTTGAAAAATAATATACTCAAATATATTTTCATATGCTGATATCAAATTGATTTTTAAAAACGTGGTATCGATCTATTTTACTTTCAAAATCTCGTGAAATTTCATCATTCTGTTACAAACTCTCGTGATATTTTGTAAATTCTTGTGAGATTTTGTTAGTAAAATAGATCGATACCTCGTCAATATATCAACATATAAAAATATGGCAACATTTCGTGAATTTTCGGGGTATTTCGTAGCATGATATATAGCAATATTTCATTAGTAAAAGAGATTGATATGGTGTTTTTAAATGGCAATATATCAGCATATGAAGATATTGGGATATTTTAATGTATCAATATTTTTTCCCTTGTCTTTAGAAGTTTTTAAGTCTGTAAAAAAGAAGTTTTTGAGGAAAAAGAAGTAGTATTTTTTTTTTAGACTTTAGAAACTCAGAAGCTGATCAAATATCGGGTTAAATATCGGTCGGGTGGGCGATGTGCGATATTCAGTTTTAAGGCCGATACAGGCCGATACCGATAGGGGGCCGATTATATCGTGCATCCCTAACCTTAATAAATAATCAAAATTCTATATATATCTGCATTAGTTTGTCACCTTTTTTTACCATGTTGATGTCGAGGCTAAAGCCTTCACTTACATGGCAAGATAAATGGTTTATTCGTTCAACAGCTGAATCAGTATCAGATATCGGTCGATACGCTCAGCCCAGGTATTGTTTTCGGATCGGATCAGAATAAAATGGATCGGTGCACCTCTATATGTTAGAGACAGGCATTACATTGGCCAGACGCTGTTTTGGGCTAATATTAGTGATTTTTCCTTGCATCACAATTAGATGATTTATCAGTTTGTTCAGCTGCTTTGAGATCATGTGAAGATCAGATGTTGCTGCTCCTCCATCTGTTAATGTTTGGTTCGATGAGACTGATGTGACATTAGTTGTCATTGTGTCATTCTTACCATGCAAATGGTGGAAGAAAAGCAATATCTGCTCTAAAATAAGCAGCAAATATCAGGTAGACTGATGTCACAATAATTGGTAATTGGCCTCAACAAATCCTGCATCAGTTTATCTGTACTCTGTGTTTAGTAAAGTTGAGGTGAGGTGTAAATGACTGACAACCTGACGCATTTTAATGTTCTGGTGACCTAAAACACAAACTTTTTTCTTTTCACTGAAACATCTGAGTGAAGGTAAAATGTATCAGATTTTCAGATGTGATGTTTTTCTATCCTCCAGGTGCTCAACCTGGTCCAGTCCTACGTTACTTTGCGTGTTCCTCTCTTTGTGTCCTACGTCTTCCACTCGCCCGTCGCTGTCGGAGGCTGGCAGCACTTTGACCTGCAGTCGGAGCTTAAGCTCACCTTTGTGTACGACACGGCCATTCTGTGGCAGGACGGCGTCGGCAGCCCGCCTGAGGCAGAGCTACAAGGTACGCCATCCGTCCTCTTTCCAGAAATCCATTTGTGCCAAATGTGACAGCGTCTTCTGTTCCTGCAGGAGCCATGTACCCCACCAGCATGCGCATTAATGAGGAGGGGCGCCTGGTGGTCAACTTCAAGACGGAGGCTCGCTTCAGGGGACAGTTTGTTATGTCTCATCCAGGTATGTGATTGGTGCCGGCATGCATACATTCACATCCCAAACTTGTCCTGCTGGTTAATTTGGTAGTAGCAGGAGCAGATCAGGTTACTGTGGCCAACATCCTCTATTCCTCTATTTCTGGAGTTCCGCCTCAGGGGTCTTTCTCTTGTGAAACTGCCAAAGGTCACTGAAGCAAATGTTGAAGTGACCCTTAGTGCTGGAAGCACGGCGCTCTAAAACACCCCTATAAATAAGACACAAATGCTGTGCTATAGTGCTGCCTGTGTTTGTATCTGTCCTTAGGAACCAGTGTGTCCTCCATGGTGATCTGCGCCGACATCCCCGGCCTGACCTTCACCCTCGCGTTGGTCAGAACTGAGCCTACATACAACCAGCCCATGCAGCAGTGGAGCTTTGTCTCAGATTTTGCGGTGAGTCTTCCTTCTGTGAAAAGGTAAAGTAGCTTAATGTTCCCAAGGCTTGAGCAGCGTGAACGTCTGGTTTCCAGGTACGGGACTACTCCGGAACCTACGCCGTGAAGCTGGTTCCCTGCATGGCGTCACCCAATGGGGAGTTCAGCATCCCTCCCGTCTGCCACCCCAGAGAGCCGCTCACTTTCGACATGGACATTCGCTTCCAGCAGGTATCGCACCAGTCGATGACAATAACAGCTATCTATGTGGGGCTATGGCCCTTTACCCAGGGCACAACCCTGTCAGCGGGGTAGCCCACGGCAACCTAAAAGAGACGTCAGGTATTAGAAGAGAAGGAATTTTCTAAAGTGTGTTGGGTTGTTTGTGGTGGTGACACTACATTGCTCGAGGATCGCTGCACAGCCAGCAATCTTCTACTGTCTGTATGGAGTCAGCGGAGAGCCCAAACAACTCCTTCTAATAAATGACCAATCAGAAACCACTATGCAAATAAGCCTGCAAGTAGCCTGCCTAGCAACCAGAATCAGTTTTATCTCTCATTGAGAGGAAAAACCCAGTGGGTAAACTTTAAGGAAGTGAAAAATCTGCATGAAATTCATTCTAGTGATTAATGTTGTGAGAGACTTTTTAGATAGTCAACTATAAAAACAGATGCAAATACAACATCTGCTTTATTACTTTCAAACTACCTTACAATTATGGAGGATAAAAAGTGCCAAAATTAAATAACTAAATACAGCATTAAATAAATAATTAAATGTGTCAATAATTAATTAAATGTGGAATTAAATAAATAAATGTGTCATTCATTAATTAAAACCATGTCACTAATATAAAGTGCCACAATTAAATAAATAAATACAGCGATAAACGATTAATTAAATGTGTAATTCATTAAATAAATAAGGAATTAAATATATAAATGTGTAATTAATTTAATAAAATACGTCTTCATTTTATTAAAAAAATATATATAATTATTTCAGTGTGCATTTAATTATTTCATGGTCCTGTGTCGCAGTGCATCGAAACCATTAAAAGAATCTGTCAAACTCACCCATCAAAGTTAGGGCGCGGTTATCTAACATCTGATTGGTCACCCTGCACATTAAGGCGAAGCAAATCGATTACAGAGACTCGATTCGCGTTAATCCCGCCCCCTGTGTGTGTGTGTGTGTGTGTGTGTGTGTGTTGCCATCATGGCTTTGTCAAGCTGCTGCCTACCTTTATGAAGCAGGAAAAGACTAATACAAAGTGAATCCAGTAGAACTTTTTATTGCCTACCTGGAATGGGTGACAATAGTTGATTAAATATTTGGCGATCAAAATGATATCGGTGCCCTATTTGTTGGTACTCACTGATACTGATACCACCATTTTAGTGCTGGATCGGGGCCCCGCCTGATACTGGTATTGGTATCGGCGTAACACTAACCCAGGGGGTTCCCAAAGGTTCCTACCTGTGTTTACCAACTTTGTTGGAGAGTGAAGTAAATATATTCATTTTTCATCATTTAAATTAGTTTTTTACTTATTTATTTGGAGATTTAACTGCTTATTGAGCATGATAGAATTTAATGGTATATTAAATGATGTTTAACTCAATATTAATTTTCCTTATTTCATACTGCATTTATTCATTTCATGGGACAAACCTTTATATATTGGGCTTCCATATACTTTAGGGATTATATAAAAGTTACTATATTGGGAACCTGTGGTCTAAAGATTACGCCCCCCCCTCCCTCCTGATGTGATGTGTCATCCTCTCTGACAGGTGAGCGATCCGGTGGCGGCTGAATTCAGTCTGAACACTCAGATGTTCCTGCTGTCGAAGAGAGAGCTCTGGTTGTCTGATGGCTCCATGGGCTTCGGGGAAGGAACTGATGCAGCGTTTTCTGAAGGTTGGACACCACTGCCCTCTAGTGGAGTAAGAAAACATTACAGCTTTGACCTCCAGACTTGGTTATTCACCTGCTGCTCTTTGTCTCAGGCTCCACCATTTACGGCCGTGTTATGGTAGACCCCGTCCAGAACCTGGGCGACTCCTTCTCCTGCAGCATCGAGAAGGTTTTCCTCTGCACCGGAGCGGACGGATACGTCCCCAAGTACAACCCTACGAACAGGGAGTATGGCTGCCTGGCAGATGCTCCTTCTCTGCTCTATAGATTCAAGATTTTGGTAGGAAGCAACACATTTCAAGGTGATTTAAGAGAGGTGTTGTTTCTGGTTTTAATGCGTGTGGTTCTGCAGGACAAAGCCCAGCCAGAGACCCAAGCTTCAGCCTTTGGGGATGTTGCCTTCAAGGCCAAACTGGCCCAAGATGCTCCCGGAGCACAAACATTGGTCAGGCAGCCAGGTTCAGACGGCTTCATGCTGTCTTCTACGCCGCTTTTTCAGGTCAGTGACTCTCAGAGGGATCAGGTCCAACAATCCTTTCCACAACTCTAATCTATAGTCCAGATTACCAGGAATGCTTGAACAGTAGTTCTCCTCTCCTTTATGTTATTTCAGGCTGTTGTTAACTCATGTTTTTTTAGCTCATTGAGTCTGACTTGACCTGATTGATGAAATGTTTTTGTGGGACAAATCTGTCAAATGTTGAGGATATTTCTTTTCAGCAGTGGATCACTGAGACACTAAATGTTCTGATGTATGATGATAATAATGGACACTAGAGAAATGTATCTCTGCATTTGACCCATACCCTTGGGGAGCAGTGGGATGCCATTGTGCGTCGTCCGGGGAGCAGTGTGGGGTTAAGGGTTTTGCTCAGGAACCCAGAGTGGAGGCTGTGGGGATCGAACCCCAAAGCATCAAGGTTTTCTCCTAAAAACCATCCAGAGTAGAAGATGAGGATCGACTCGTCTCTCAGATCTTTTATTTTCGCTCTTTAGATTTGAGATCCATGGCTAGTAAATGGCCTAAACTTATATAGTGCTTTTTCAAGTCAGGAGACTTGACCAAAGCACTTTACACTACCTTCAGTCATTCACCCATTCACACACTGATGGTGGCAAGCTACATTGTAGCCAAAGCTGCCCTGGGGCTCACTGACAGAAGTTAGACTGCCTTACACTAATGCCACCGGGTCCTCTGACCACCATGAGTAGGCAATGCAGGTGAAGTGTCTTATCCAAGGACACAACGACACTGGAAGGGCAGACTCCTGCACCCAACGCCGCTGTCACCCAATGGATCCCTTTTTAGGCCAGAAAAGCTCCAGTGTTCAAGGGGAGAACTGGAAAGAGGTGGAACAGGAAGCAAATGTCTATGAAGATCATTTTAAAGGCGACCTACTTTAAATCGTAAAGTTTTCTATGAGCATTGGAAAAAAAAATTAGGGCGCAGATGAAGACCACCATCTTGGTTTGTTTTTCAGGTGGCTGCAGGTCGAGAATGGTTCATCCACACCATCTACACCCTGCGCTCCACAGACAACGCTAACCGACACATTGGTAAGCGCAGCGTTGAAGACCTCCAGCACAGCATCTCCTCGGTCGGGCAGCCTCTCTCCGCCCGCCATCGCCGAGCCGCTGCCGCCGAGCTCTCCGCTCCGGCACTGGCTCAGGACATCGGTGCCAGAAACAACCGGGGCACCAACATCCAGCACATTGCTTTGGATCGATCGGACCATGTGAGGGTCACCCAGCAGCAGCCCTGGGCGCCCCGCAGCAACCCTCATCTGGAGCGCCCCCTGCTGGAGAGTTCAGGCAGAGAGCCGGCTGACGCCTCCTTCCTGCCCATGTTGGTGGGAATCGCAGGTCTGGTTCTGCTCATCTGCCTCGTAGCCATCGTGGTCGTTCTGCTGCTGAGGCGCAAGAGGGGGGAGAAGGCGGCTCAGTTCCCTCCGTACTCCGCTTCCTCCTCCGCCGCATACTCAGGCTACAGCCATGCAGGCGCGTGGAGCGGTGCAGACAGCTCGGAGGTCTAAATGAGGCTCGGATTCTCTTCATCTTACAAAGACTGCAGCAGTCTTCCTCAGCGCTGGGCCTTTGATTGGAGCACTGAATGCAGCCCAGAGCAGCTGGCGGATGACAGGCTGCCGGTGCCCGGGGCCCACATGCAGACAAGCTTCCAGCTTTAGCAGTAGTGTCCTGTAGGCCTTGATGAAGACTCCTGAGAATTAGAAAAACATGGAGGCTCGAACCTAAAACACTGAACTCTCTCACCGAACGCCCCGTTGTAAAATATGACATTTATCTGGTGTTTGCAGATGCATGCAGTACAGGAAACAAATTCATTTCCAAATGAAACCTTAACTTTTATCACAATAGTTGTGCCATTAATAACCTTTGATTATTTTTTTTATTGATTATTGAGTAAACCAGACTAAATAATAAACGGATAAATGTGACAGTATGTAATGTAACATCACATGTTAAACATTTTTCTGATTTATCTGTGGGAATATTTCACTGATCTGTTCATAAAAAGGAAAATATTTTGCGTCATGGTAACAAGTTCAAAGCTTCAGGGGGTTTTCTTTCTAGTTTTAGTTTTTCTTTTGATTAACTAACAGTAAAATAAAATTTTGCTAATTATAAAATGTGAGAGTAAACAAAAAAAAAAAACTTTTTAAGAAAACATCTAGCGTCGCTGAGCATTTAAAGACACAAGAGGTTCATTAACGAAGCCGTAGTGGCGCCAAAGTTTGTTAAATGAAATATGTTGTGTTTTTTTTTTAGTATGAAAAAATATATATTTGGAAACTAAAAAAATATTTGAACTTGAAAAGAAAATGTTTAAAAGTTCAGATAATTGTATGTTTTTGTTAGGTACATGGGAATGGAGGTGTTCCCTCCGGCATTTAACCAGTCTGCATTACCGCTTGCCCTACGCTCTACGTGGTTTGGGGCGGCCCTTAATGTGGCGGAGCCTCCGAGGGAACGCACAGACGTAGTATTGCTTGGTAAAGGAGCAGAAACGTTTGGTAGAAATGCTGCAGAATCAGACACCTGCAGTCCAACAGGTCTGTTGGGCAAAACCTCTTTGGAAAAATGGTGGAAATAATTTGATAGAAAAAGCACAAACTGCAGCCTTAAGAGGTTTATGAGGTAAAGGCTAAAAAGGAAAAGGTTTTTTATCGTTTTACGGTCCGAAATCTGTCCTCTATGTTTGACCCATCGCTCAATAAGCGACACAGACGGAGCGTTCTGGGGTTGATTTTGCAGCCTCTCCAGGACACAAACGGCCTGATCTATAAACACTAGATGTTCTACAGAACTGCAGGAAGATGAATGTGGCTCAGTGGAACACAGAATTAGATGCCCATGTGCCAATCAGCAAGGCACTGACCAGTATGAGAAGGTTCATAACCCAAGTCTGTTTTGATGCCATTTGTCTGAGCAGATGGATCCATAATGGATTCCAGAAATGAAATTGTTTTTAAATAAAATAAGGTTATAAGAGGAACCTTTCGTATTTTTTTTCAATCTCTTGGTTTATTTGCTTATTTCCATTGGTCTGTTGGACAATAGCCGCATTTTATTGGTTTAGAGCGAGAGTTTTATTCGGCAGTGAAACACAATTTGAAAAAGAAAAAATTCTTGAAAAAAATGAAATGTAAACAATTTGAAAAAGAAAAAAAAAAACAGAAAAGTTACTTTCAAAACCTTCAAAGTTAATTTCTGGGTTCCATTTTGCCAAATATAAGGTTATAAACTGCAATAATGGAAACTCTGCCCATACATCTGGGTCTGCAGTGACCCCTCCCCTCCAGGGGCAGCAGTTCATGGATAGGAGAGCCTGTATGCCGGAGCTGCTCATCAATTCAGCAGGAATCAGTAGAATTCTAATGATGTCATTTTCAAAATGTTTTGTCAGCTCAAAGCCATGATTCAAAGTAATAAAGACGATTTGAAATAAGATTTTAGATAAATGTTTCAGTTTTATTCTGATGCATTAGGTTCGGATCAAGTCCTCAGCTGCTGATACAGTCTAACCTCATTTCACCAGAAAAATCTAAGTTCTGTTTTTCTTGTTTTTGAGGAGATAAACATTAAAAGAGTCTGAGCCACTGAGTGGAGTTTTGTATAAAAAGGGGGTTTATTGGTGACTCAAAGGGACATTTTATGCTCCAAACGGGACGAAGCAGAAACAGATGATTCTAGAAATGAATAGCCACAAAGGCATAAATACAGTTATCTCAGTTAACTTCTAATATAAAAAAAAAAAAAAAACTAAGGAAGAAAGTCTAACCCAGCACAGCTGAAGTGTTCGGATCAGTGACAACCAGGCAGGCCTGTAGAGGAACACCTAAAGCGACCCAGTTGGTCGGGGGAGGCTGTATGCAGCCTGTGAAACAGACACTGGAACTAATGCCGCTGCCAGACGCAGTCAAAGTAGAACCCTGGATTTCAACACCTGCATCACAATTTTAGCTTTTTCCTGCGTCCTCGGCCGTCAGGGATTCCCTCCGCTTTACGTTTCTGCGCCTGGAGAGAAGGGAGAAGTCGTTAAAGAGGGAGTCAACAAGAAACAAATCAAGATGACCAACAGGAAGTGGAGCTCAGCCTCCGACTCACCGAGCTGCTCTTTGGTCCCCTCTTCTTCTTCTCGGCCTTCTCTCTCTCTTCCAGCTCCATGTTCTCTCTCTCTATCAGCGTGATCAGAGTGTTGCATCGCCTCTGCAGCTCCTTCACACAAACAGGACAGACCGGGAAGCGTCATGCATGCGAACCAGCCTGAGGACTAACAGACGGGACAAACGAAGAGCTGCCTCACCATGGCCGTCCTGGATTTAAGGAACCAGTCGAAGCGGAACTGGGGCGAGTTACGGATGCATTGGCGGAGCTCGTCGTACACGCTCTCCTTGTCGAACCCCAGCTTATGCAGCATACAGATGAGGAAGCGGTCTTCCTCCTCCGTGTAGTTCTTGCCCTTGTTGGTGCCGTAGGAGATCCTCAGCTGGTGGAAGGGAGCCTTGTAGCGGCCGATCTGTCCGGAGGAACATGGCAAAGGTTGGTTGGAATCACCAGGAGGAGAACTAGCAGAGGCTCAGCTGTCAGCGTTTACCTTTGAGTCCAGAGCCTTCTTGATGCTGATCCTTCTCTGGATCCGAGCCTCTCCTCTCTCGATCTGGGCCATGATCTTCTCGATGTCCTGCAGCTCGTTGCAGCGCTCCCAGAAAACGGCTGCAAAACAAAGAACCACCCATTAGGTTGAGCCGAATGCAGAGAGAAACCAGACGCAGGTTGGATTTGTTTCGTACCAGAATACTCCATGACTTCCTCAGGGGTTTTTCCCTCAACTTCTCTGGCAATGTTCTCAATATCATCTCTTCCCCACTTCTCATTGGCTTTGATGAACTGGTTGAAGTCACGTTTGCTCCAAATTGTGAATCCCTGTGAGGAAAAAGCATTGATGAATGCAGCGAAGCTGAAGGACATTTCCCACCACAGGAGCATCAGTTTGTTAGACGATTAAAGGAGTAAAATTAAAGTCTTTCTCACTCAAAACGACTGAAGATCTGGACTGATTCCTGGGGAATTTCTTATAAACAAATAGTAACCGACCAGAAAAACATCCCAAAATGTTCAGCTGGAACTTACTGAATTGTTATATAAAAATGGGAAGAAGGAATAAAGTCTGACAAACTATTGATTTCTATGGTTTATTTTCTTATTTCTGAATTTTTTTTTAACACACAGGGCTGGACAATAATCCAATATCTATGTAGAATCCTGAGGTCATTTTATTCAATAACACATCTCCGTTATTTCGATAAACATCTCAGCCACTGAATAAATGAGCGAAGATGTTCACCAAAAACCAGCAGCCTAAGGCTGCAGCTGGAGGCTAACCCCCAGATTCCACATACTCGGTCAGAGCACCGCTCTGCGGAAGTACTTGTCTGTCATGTTAAACAATGAGAGCTGTTCCATCGCTACTCCTCCGCACGGCACCGTACACGTACGTCTTCTCAGTCCGTCACCGTGAAAATACGGAGCCAAGCTATTTTTTGCCCCACCCTGGTCCAACCAAGTCAAGATCCGCAATCGCACCAAACAGGGAAAAAGAACGGCGGGAAGATCTAGCTTGTCAAATTAAAATATAGTAACGACAGATCGGTAACTAGAAATTATAAAATAATTCTTATGTTTTCCAAAAAAAAAAAACTAACACTGTTTATTTAAATGATTGGATGCAAACTATTGGTTCTTCAACAGACCAGGAAGCAGATTTATCATCTGCAAAATATTTATTTTATACTGAGGGGCTTAAAAGTTTCATTAAATCCAGTCAAAAGAAACTTCTTATTGCAGGAATGGATGAAGAGATGCTGAGTTTGGAAGTAAAGAACAAACAAAGTTCATAATAAGAAAGTTTTGGGTGATCCTAGTTATCCCTGTTACAAAAAGAAAATAGTTGGGAAGAAACTGCACATATGCTGGATGCTGATGGGGATTTTTTTAATACATCGTATTAAATTAAGCATTTATCTCCTCTTTATGTTTTGCTCCTATGGATTAAATAATATCGCACTTGCTCTCCTCAAACTGCGGAGGCTGTAGGCTTTGTGCAGGCAGTCAGGAGCCCAGCGGGGCGGTGACGGATTCCAGTCCCGTAAACACTGGGACATAACTCAATAGTAAAGTAAATTATTCTTATTTCTTATTTCAACCGTTGCGTAGATTAGCTGCAACAAATGATTCAAAATGCTAGGACCAAAAACATTTGACAGATGAGCGTTAATTATATTAGTGGCCAAATTTAGGAGTACAGGCTGACGTATAACTAACTGGCCTGTAAAAAATAACAAAAAAAAACCCCCAAAGGTTTTAGGAAAGGATTTTTTTTATAGAAATTTTCTAACTTTTGGGACAATATGTTCTGATAAAGAGTACATTTATATACATGTTTAGGCCAGATTTGACATTTAAATATGACTTCCCCAAAAAATGACCCGACTCTGTCGGAGCTGCTGTCTGATTACTGGACATCACATACAGTAAAGATGGTGAAGAAACCGTCTGATCAGGGTGAGACTGGTCTGTACCTGCTGCAGCAGATTCTCCTTCTCCTCCAGCTCCTCCTCGGTGAGAGCTTCAGCCTCATCGATCTTGGCCTGCTCTTCTTTTTGGACCTGGGCAGAGTTGGGGACGTCTGGGTTCCGGGGAACCTGAGCCAGAGGACATGGTCAAACTATGAGACAGGGAGACATAAGCCAGCGAACCTATGTTGGACCGTTTTTACCTTGTAGCCTATGGTCTTCCTGTAGAACAGGATCTCTTTCTCCAGAAGCTCAAACAGACGTGGAGGGAAGAACTGGAAGTCTTGAACGTTTGGCTGCTTCGGTGGACGAGGAGCCTTTCAAAGAAGCAAACAAAACTCTCCGTTAGGATCGTAGCCCTCCCTGCTGTGTTTCTGGGTGTCTGTAGTTGTCTGGACCTACCTTTGGTGCTTTGGGCTCACTGACCCGCAGAGCTTCTCTGAAGTACGCATCCACAGCATAGTTGGCTTTCCGCTCTCTTTTGGGAGGCTCGATCCAGTTGGTGATGACCTGAGGTCAGAGATTAAAGCTAAAGTAATCAATTTAACTGAACATTGTCCCATTCAGCCCATAGAATCCCACCGCCGTTCACACCAAGCGTTGCTACGTAAAACGCCTTCTCGTCGCTTCAAGTTTAATACCTTGAATAAAAACTCTAAACTGAAACAAAACAAATTCCAACTAATGAAATCCTCTAATAAAAGCCTGAGGTTCAAACCAGGAAAGCCTGGTACTGCGCAGAATTCTGACCTTCTTCTTCTCTCTGTAGTCCTCTCCTTCAAACGTGTAGACGCTGGTGTTCTCCGTGTCCATGGTGAAGTTCCTCAGGGTGCTCTCGCCCAGAGATGACAGCTTCTCCTTCATCTCCATAGTCTGCCACAGATTAACCACAAAGTTAAAGCTTTATGTTCAATAGGTTGAACCCTTTTATAAATAAAGCCGCTCTGACTCGCCTTTCTTTCACCGCGCTCCAGGATTGCATCAATGTCGTCGTCTGTGATCTCGCTCTCCTTGGAGGCGAACACGTGCGTGGCGCCGTGGCGGATAATCGACAGCATCTCGTCCTTACCCAACTTGTTTGCACTCGGATCCACCAGCCTTCCTGTAAAACATGGACAGCGGTTCTCAGAGCATTTCCTCATTAGGCTGGATCTATTTGCCATTGTTGATCTGCTGACAGGGTAGAGAAGACCCACCCTGCTGGATGACGATGGAGTCTAGCCGTAGCTTCATTTCAGCCCGCTCCACGATCCTCTC
Source organism: Cyprinodon tularosa (assembly GCF_016077235.1). Classification (NCBI taxonomy): domain Eukaryota; kingdom Metazoa; phylum Chordata; class Actinopteri; order Cyprinodontiformes; family Cyprinodontidae; genus Cyprinodon; species Cyprinodon tularosa. Next base: position 1,629,686 of record NW_024039551.1, read on the forward strand.
TTCCACCGTGTTCTCTGTGATGAAACGATACACACGCACTTGCTTCTGCTGACCAATCCTGTGAGCTCGATCCTGGAAAGAAAACACAATGTCAGCGTTTTCTGTGCCCTTCAGAGTGAAGCCAAGTGATCAGAACCAGAACCGCCTCTCACCATCGCCTGCAGGTCCACCTGGGGGTTCCAGTCCGAGTCGTAGAGGATGACGACGTCGGCTGTGGCCAGGTTGATGCCCAGGCCGCCGGCCCTGGTGCTCAACATGAAAATGAACTTGCTGCTGTTTGGCTCGTTGTACGCGTTGATAGAGACCTGTGGGGGGTATTCAAGAAAAGAAAAGAGTTAAACTCTGGAAGGGTTTTATAGGGATGAAACAAAAAGCAACCAGAATGGTTCTAATCATCCAGAACCAGAAAAAAGCCCGACCCACTTTAATAAAGCCAAGGGTCTGTGTCTAACCTGTCTCTCTTCATGAGGCGTCTGTCCATCCAGACGGCAATACTCGTAGTTCTTCCACATGCAGTAGTCCTCCAGGATGTCCATCATCCGGGTCATCTGGCTGAAGATGAGAACACGGGAACCTGAACCAAGACAGAGAACATTGCCAGCTTTGGATACTCAGAACATTGGAAGCCAAATGGATCATTTCAGACTATAAATGTAATCAAATAAGTGACTTGATTAATTAATCGTTTATTAGATTAGGAACCAGAGATGGATTGAGAGTCCAGTCTGGATTAATTAAATTGTTTAATGGATCTAAGGATCCAGAATGAACTTCTGTGGTTCAATCAGTAAATCTAAACTCTGGATGAGCTCATTCAGTTCTCTATGTTTAGCCACGCTGCTTGGAGGAACACTAAACGTACTAAATTACATTTTATTTTGTATACACTCTGTGTACGCAACACGACTATAAAAGTTGTCTAAGTCTGCTGAGATCAAAAGGAGAGGATGATAGAATGTTTGGAACAGGATAAAAGACACGCTAGCAGTTAGCACGCTAGATGGAGAAGGCTTTATGAGTTAATGACCTTAAAGTAGCAAAGATCCAAGGTATCTGAGATAAACCAGAACCAGCTGTTTATATTAACTAGCAGAGCAAAAAGCACTGATTGATGGATTAGACTAAAAGCAAATAGCTAGATCACATTATCCCGTTTATTGAAACACAGGTTAATAATCTGGCAGTATGTTAAGAGCGACATACCCTGTCTATTATTGATAGTTCTACATCTCTGCTCATTGGAAATTATTAGTTTCAGGTATTTATATATTTTTTTAATCCAGTAACCTGATACGTTCCTGTATTTAATACATCTGGAACAATAGTTTGAATCTAATGATGGACTTTTTTATATAGAGCATATTGAAAAAAAATGTGTTCATGTTAAATGTTCCCTGTATACAAAAGAAAGATTTTTCACAAAATTGCTGCTTCGTTGATCGATAAGCTCAATTAACCTTGGATCTATTTATTAGTTGATAAATTGCATCCCCCAATCAGATCTTTAATAAATGTATTCTGCCATTATCAAGTCACTTTTCCAGGCTTTAAAGCCGCATGAAGGCTTCACTTCTTTAGAACATCTACACACCCTGTTCCTTCATCTTGGGCAGCAGCTTATCCAGAACCACCATTTTCCCTCCGTTCACCACCAGGTGGAGGTCGGTAGTGTAGGGCGGGCCTGGCTCCGCCCCGTCGAACAGGTACGGGTGGTTGCAGCATTTCCTGAGCTGCATGAGAACGTTCAGCAGACGCATCTTGTCCATTTTGCCAGCAGAGTTCAGGATATCGATGTCCTTCATGAGAATCTTTGTGTACCTGTTGATTTAAAATACAGCAGATTTCGCTCAGCATCCAGTTCAGATCAAACCTCCCAAACCGCCCTCAGCTGACGATGCTCACCACTCGCGCTGCATCTTGCTCAGACCCACGTAGATCTTGATCTCTTTCTTGGGAAGCAACGTTTTCTCGACATCTGCTTTGATACGACGAAGCAGGAAGGGACGCAGAACCTGAACAACAGCAGGACATTTAAAGGGGAATGACCCAAAATAAATAATCACAAAACGAGGGTCAGAGCAAACATTTAAGAACCTACAGTGTGAAGACGCTCCACCAGCTTCTGGTCACCCAGGCAGTTGTTTGTGTCAAACCATGAATCAAAATCCTAGAAAGGAAACAAACAGTTGATGATGATCATCAGTCATGATGCATAAACTGGTGTTATGAGACGGAGCAGAAAACGGGATGAAGTAACCACCTCTGATGAGTTGAAGACGTCCGGCAGCAAGAAGTTGAGCAGAGCCCAGAGCTCGTGGAGGTTGTTCTGAAGCGGCGTCCCAGTCAGCAGCAGCCGGTTGGTGGTTTTAAATTCACGCACGATTTCTGACAGCTGAGGGAGAAGCAACAACTCTATGAGCCAACTGTTGCTGTAAAGCTGCAATTTGCCTTCCGTTCAGCAGCTGCTGACCTTCGACTTTTCGTTCTTGATCCTGTGGGCTTCGTCGATGACCAGGTACCTCCAGTTGAACTTCTTGAACACTGCCTTTTCAATGATGAGCATTTCGTAAGACGTGACGCAGACGTCCCACTCTCCTGGCAGCAGCACGTCTCTGATCAGGGCCGTCTGAAGGAAGGACCAGAAAGATAAATTCAGAGCCAGAAGTCGCAAACCCTGAAACCAATAGACCTCGGTGAGCTGTTCAGGCACGGCTTACCCGCTGCTCTCTGTCTCCAATCAGGCAGACTGCGCGCAGAGAGGGCACCCATCGCTTGAACTCGTTCATCCAGTTATAAAGCGTGGACTTAGGCACCAGCACCATGTGAGGACCTGGGATGTTTCTGTAGTGCTTCATGTAACCCAGCAGGGCGATAGTCTGGAGGGTCTTTCCCAGTCCCTGAGAGTGGGTTGGGAGAGCGTGCTGTGAGACAGGAAAACTACACCCACACTAAATTCATTCACACAGGCAAAAGTACCGACCATCTCGTCTGCAAGGATGCCGTTGATTCCATTTTCATACAAAGAAATGAGCCAGTTTAGACCACGGATTTGGTAATCCCTCATTTTCCCCGTTTTCACATCTGAGTGAGATGAAAGAGAGAATTTAAGATGAACAACTCCCCAGAACATCGAAAGAAAAAAAAAAAATAATAGAAACAGGCATGCGCTTACAGGAGGGAGACTCATCGAAGCGAGTGCACACATTGGTGGTCTTCGTGCTCTCGTTGAGCAGCTCTTCATCCTCCTCTTGCTCAGTGCGACGATGTCGGTTGCTGATAAAAGAAACAAATTGTTCAGGTTTTGGAGTTTGAAATTCTTGACCTGTTTTCTTGGTCCAAACACTCACTCTCCCACAGAGAGCAGGTTCTGCTTCTCATCTTTCTTGATCCGGGGTCGGCCCGGTTTCATCTTCAGGGGGGAGGTGGGGGTCTTCTGTGCAGCTGGTTGGATGAAATGTGCAAACAGCTCCGTTTGCTTCAATAGATACTCAAATCTGTTGGTTCGGTCTGTTTGCTGCAAGATACAGAAAGGAAATCTCTTCAATTATTTAATCAGAATCAGAACAATTCCCTGTGCTTGTTCTGCCACCTAAAATAATATTTTTACCACTTTCTCCTCATATCCTGGAGTGGAATCTTTAGTCTTAGACGATGAGGAAGAGGACGCATCTTGTCCATCAGCACCACCCTCTGATGAGGATTCTTTTCCTGCATCTGAAGAGTCTGACTTTTCCTGAAGCAGAAGATGAGAGCAGACCTGATTAGGAATGATGTTCTCACTAATACAGACCATAGAAACTGCCTAGAAGACCAATGAAGAAACTCCTTTTTGGCCGTGCAAACGAAATCTCTTATCTGTATCTGTATTTGCTTAGTAGATGAGTTTGGATGATTATCAGAATACAAGGCGCCAAAAAAAGGCACCATGATGGGGAACTAGAGAGTAAAACCAGCTGGTTCTACACAGCAAGTCACTGACCAGATAACCATACAATAGTTTTACCAGAATAAGAGCTGAAGCCAATAATCTGTTGGTGATTAATCATTGATTAAAGTTATCATCAATATGGACATTTCCTAAAGAAACACCAAATCAGAGCTTCTGTTGGGGTCATTTTCCATTTACAATTCATAAAAATATATTTCTAACTTGCGTTTTAGGACAGACGGACTGACAGACCGATCTGTTTTTGTCATATTGTTCTCTGTCTCATTTCTACAGTTGGTTCTATGGTGCCTTTGTTAACGTGTCCTCTACCAAGAAAAAAAAAAAAATCTGTTCAATCTGACTCACAGTTCAATTAAGAAGTGAGATTTGGATGGATTGTGCGTCCCGTGTCTTTTAAATTAATGTTTTATTTGTACATCTACATGATAAAGTAAGGCCCTGTAGTATAATTTCATAGTCTACTCCAAATTGGGTGTATTTTCTTGGTTTATTCCTATACTTTTTATTACAAAGCAAAGATTTTAACTTGGGCTGAAGCAATTCATCGGATTAATTAATTATATATCGCCTAATTTAGTCATCGATTAATCATTATTAAATGGAGTGTAAAAACTCTAAAATGGGTCTTTAGCTGAAAGAGCAACCAACCCCTTTAGCAGCAATTGTACAACATTGAAAAAGGAAATATATGAACATTTATCTTTTAAGATGATAAAATCTATTTCCCGGAGTTTGCTCGCACTCCCTGTGCATCTTTCCGGGTACTCCAGCTTCCTCCCACAGTCCAAAAACATGACTGTTAGGTTAATTGGCTTCTCTTAAGTCTCCTTAGGTGTGAGTGTGTGATGAATGGATGCTTGTCTCCGTGTTGCCCTGCAATAGACTGGCGACCTGTCCAGGGTGGACCCTGCCTCTCACCCATTGACAGCAGAAGACCCCAGCAGGAATAAGTGTGACAGAAAATGTATGGATGGAATATTAACAGAAAGAGATCCGCTCCCAGCTAGTTTCAGTTAAATTGTTTAAATGACTAAAAAGCACCGAAATGAGTGTTTGTGTTTGATAATCAAACTACAAATTGGGAACTGTTGCTGCATTCATTAAATATTTAATCCTTTATGTCCAAATCTAAGTCTTGAAATAACTGTTTCCTCTCTTCTGCTTCCTTCTGCTCTCCTCATTTCTCCAACTTTCTGTTGAATCTTATAAAACCATCTTCCTCTCCTTTCTTCCCATTGTTTTGCCACCTTTCCTTCATCCTTTGTTTAATGATACTTTTAATTTCTCTTACCTAAATTAATCATCATATCAATGGTTTTATTTTTGATGCTTCCTTAGCAATCTTATCAATCTTATTTAATTTCCATTAATCCCTATGTGTGCTGGCACCCAAATAAATGTAACACTAATACCCATTTGAACTTGATATAAAATTTTCTGTATTTCAATTTAAATGTCTAATCTAGTTTCTGAAAAAAGATTTTGTATACTGAAAAAAGCTAAACTCAATTTAGCATTTAAGATGATAAAATCCATTTCCCGGAGTTTTCTTGCACTCCTTGTGCATTTTTCTGGGTACTCCGGCTTCCTCCCACAGTCCAAAAACATGACTGTTGGGTTAATTGTCTGTTTGTCTCTGCGTTGCCCTGCAATGGACTGGCATCCTGTCCAGGGTGTAGACAGCTGGAGACCCCAGCAGGGTTAAATGTGACAGAAAATGGATGGATGGAATATTAATAGATTAATCGAAAACATAATCAACAGATTAATCGATGTATCGTTAGTTGCAGCCCTAATTTTAACTGTTTTTAGTCATGTCATTTCCAGTAATTTATTATTCATTTATACACCACTGTCTAAATATATATCCTTGTTGTGATTCTTCTCATTAGTGCTTGTTTGTATCCAGCGATAGGAGCTAGTCCACTGAGGATATTTGATTTTTATCTGCACAAGTCAATTAATAAAGATGTTTTTGTTATATTTAACTTGTAGCATTTCGCTTTGTAATCGCGTGAATGCATGACAGGTTTAAAGCGCCGCATAGGTCCATTAGGGAGAACATAGAGTTTACAGCATCAGAAATAACAGTTATCCACAATGAAAACAAAGACGCTGAAAAGACACGAGATCCTCTCCCCGCTAGTTTGAGTTTAATTGTTTAAATGGTTAACAAGCACCGCAATGAGTGCGTGTGTTTGATAATCAAACCACAAACTGGGAACTTATCTTGCTGTAGAAGTTTGTGGGGTGTAAACAGTGCGCATGGGGAGAGATAGCGTCTCTGTGCGGTAAGGTTAGCCTGATCGGCCGCTGTTAGCTAACAATAGGAGAGCTAACTAGCCTGGAGAGCTCACACTAACACAGTGAACGGAGAACACTGAGGCGAATAACTAACTCCAGAGAGATGAGTGTTGGCTTCGCCAACAGCTGTGGTGTGTTTCTATGGCATCTATTAAGCGATGAGAACAGTTTAAACCGTGTTACCTCCGCTCCCACGGCTTCTTCAACTTCAGCTGCCTCTTCCCGCTGCTCAACGCAGTTTTCACTTTCGGACATTTTGGTGGAAATTCCTCTTCGGTTCAAATGTTTAGTTAGCAAGTTGGTCCCCTAAGAGTTTGTTTCTTAGGAAATGCTGCTGTTTTCTTTTACCTTAATGGCCTCAGAGTTAAACTATCCTGTTGTTTATAATGAAAGACGCGCCGGTTGAACAGGCAGCACGCTAGCAAGAATTTCTCGCGCTACAAAGCTACCCGGTAAAATGAGCGCTCTCGCGAGACTTGTTGTGCTGCATTCGGGGACTAATGGAAACGTCAGTGAGATGCGCGTGATGCGTCTTTCCCTTCTTTTTGGTTTTTAATGGCGGCGGCTGACATCTATTATCGCCATTAACTTTGCTGGAGTGTGGACCAGAGCATTTCCCTTTAATCTAAATTCTTATTAATAATCCTGTTTCCTTCAAAAAATTTAAAACTGCTTTATTTATTTTATGATAAATATTTTATGAAGTTTTAATGTCTCTATCATATTTCCTAATTTCTTATTTTAGCCTCTCTCTACTTACTGTATATTTTTCACAATGAATTAATGTAAAGTTTTTTTTTTTGTTGTTTTTTTTTTTTTTTTTTTTTTTTTTTTTTTTTACAGTGTCCTGTCTGGCAAGGTGGCAATAAGAATAATTGTCTTGATGCCAAAAGGAGCCCAACAGATTTTACTAACACAAGTGTAGCGGTATGGCAATTGCCATACTGCTCCACTTGTTTCATGTATATAAATTGCTTTATTATAATTATGCAGGGAGTTTTACAGTTCATATGGACACTGCAATGTAAGTAGAGCAGAAAAACAGAAGAAGAAGAAGGAAAAAGAAAAGAAAAAAAAAAGGACAAAAGATGAAAGAAAGAGGAGACAGGAAGGAGACAATGACAAAACATTTTCAGTCTGCTTCATCACCTGCAATGAGAAGAAAAAAAAGAACAGCACAACCAAAAAACATGGTACGAGATATACAATAAAGCAAACACCTTGAAACTATTGCTAAAGTAATATTATTAAGTCTGACATGTACTCTGTGTTACCTGAAGATATGAATGTGGGGTTTCTGTTTGGAAGTGAATCTCTAAGTACCTGAAGCCTAGCACCTGTAGTTGTTTGTGAGGGTGAACTTGTGCATGTAAAGTTTCAACCATAGAAAAAATGCTCAATAGTGGTTGTGGAGAGCCGGAGAGGCACACCCCCCAGAGCACCGAGTCCAGCGCCGGGAGACCCAAAGCCCCAGTCGCCCAAAGGGACCCCAGAAGCGAAGGCACCAAAGCGGGGCCAGCCCCGGAAATCAGACCCCCACCAAGGGAGGAGGAGAGACAGCCACGAAGAAGCCCCCCAGCCACCGCCATGCCGGCACCCCGGGGAGCCGCGGGGACGAGTCCGCGGGCCCCGCCGGCAGCCGGCCACCCCGAAGTAGGGCCGGGCACCGAACACCAGCCCCCCCACGGCGCCGACCGAAACGTCCCAGCCCCACAGAGCACCGAAACACGCCCCACCCCCCGGCACCAAGCCCCGGCGACTGGCCGCAACACCCACCGCGACCGCACCACCCAGGAAAAACACTCAGGCGGCCCCGCCAGCGGCCGGGGCCCACGCGCATCCGCCGCGAACCGGCCGCGAGCGCCGCGGGACCCCCCCGAAACGCCCCCCCGGGAACAGAGCAGCTCCGCCATGCCTCCAAGAGGGAAAACCCACCCGAATACCCAGCCAGCGCAGCCAACCCCCCCCCAAAAAAAAAAAAGGAGCCCCCACAATGCGACAGCGGACACCAGACACCGACCCGCCCGCAACCGCTCCCCCCCACCGAGGAAGAGAAAAAATAAATAAATAAATAAATACATACAAAATAAATAAATAGGTAAATAAATAAATAAATTAATAAATAAATAAATAATTACAATTAAAATAAATGTGCAAGAGGAGAAGTGCGAGCGGAAAAACCGGAGCCCAAAACAGGACCCAAGACCCGCACCCCACCATGCCGTGCAGCCCCCACGCCCCCCCCCGAACGGATACCACAGAACCGGCATAGGAAAGAAACACCACCCAGGAACCGGCATCGTAGCGAAGGCACCGACCCCGAAAATCCCCGAACAACACCCAGCCCCACCCCGAAGCGGATCCAGTCCCAGGCCCCAGGGATCCGAGGCCCCAAGGGCACCCGATCCCCAGACAGGAGCCCCAGCAAAGCCCCGGCCGGCCGGGGCCAGCGGAGAGGCCGCCAGGAATGAGCCAGCAGTCCCCCGGGCATCCACCCCCAGACCCCGAGCTCCACCAGCGCACCGGTGAGCCCCGACGCCAGCCAGCGGAGGGAGAGCAGGACGGGGGGAATGGGCTCCGCACTTAGCGGAGATTTGAGATGTATTTGGGAGAGGGTGCGGTTGAGACCCCAACCTGGGAGAAAATAAATAAATAAATAAAAAAAAAAATAAAAAAACACACCATCTCACCATCCCTAGTGCCCCCACTCGTACCACAGAAAAAACAGAAAAATAAAAAAATAAAAAATTTGAATAAAATAATAATAATAATAATAAATAAAGAAAATAACAACGCGGACACACATTCACACATAACACTTACATCCAATAATACCAGGACCAAAAACCCGGCGACACCGGTGGTTGGTCCCGGGACTATCGGATGACCCCATAAGTGAACCTAAAATCCGGATGTGAGGGGAGGGGAGCGGCGACACCGTCACACCAACCCATCTCTCTCCTGCTTCAAGCCCGGCCCCCCACCCCGCACACGGACCGGACCACCCCCAGCAAGAGCCCCACCCATCCCACGCCGGCCACCCAACCAGAACCCCCCCCCCCCCCCCCCCCCCCCCCCCCCCGAAAAAAAAAAAAAAAAAACGCTTCAACCAGGCACTTCATGCCCCTCCATCCAACCTTCTTTGGGGAGAGCAGAGGTGACAGCCCCGCCACCCTAGGCCCCGCAGCCAGCCCCAGCCAAAACCACGGACCAGGTGGCCTGCTCTTCCTCCAGGCCCCAGACTCCAGGCGGCAGCCGGAGAACAGGGGTGTGTTTAATGTAAAGTTTTATTTAAACCAGTAACCGTGGCATTACTACTTGTTCTTTCCACTTTAAAGGTGTGAATTTGGTGCATTTCTCTTAGAATCTCACACAATCTAACGATTACAAAAATAATGTGATAAAAAATATTTGCTCCTTCCCACTTTCCTTCTTTCTGGTATTTGTAGGATTTTTTTTTTTTTCTTTCCAAAATCACCTTTGTATACGACAAAAAAGTACAAAAACAGGTTTGTTTCGAACAACAATTTTAAATATTAGATGAACGAAACCGAAATGTCCAAAGATACATTTTCCTGAAAAATGCATTGTTCCATTTCACCGAATGACTGGTTGTGTCACTATTAGCAACAACCATTATATGCAGGTATTTGTTACACCTGGCAGTGAGTCTAGAGAAATCTTAACCAACCTTTGAAGAAAAATTGCAGTTCTCCACATTAGTGGTGATTGCAGATTAAACGGCCTGTTTCAAGTTAATGCCAACACAGCATATTCATTGGATTTAAGTCAGAACTTGGACAAGGTCGCTGTGAAATAGTAGAGAATTATTTCCATCACATTTACAATTTCTGCATAAAACCTGACTTCCCCCCTAAGAATTGGACTTGGAAGGTTTTAATCTTATTTTTTGCATTCCAATCTTTTTTGTTAATTCATCAGTATGTGTTCCTTTTGCTTTTCTTTACAGAGGTTTTTCTGAGAGGAAAGCTATTTAATATATATATAGTATATATATATATATATATATATTTATATATATATATATATATATATATATATATATATATATATATATATATATATAGTATATATAGTATGGTACTAACAGTCTGGATCAAAGTCTTAGTGTACAAGTACAGACTTTTCACACAGAATATATGAGGAGATACAAATCAATACAAAAGTTTACATAAAGACAAAGACAAAAATAAATAAGTTACTAAAGAATATAAGAACTAGAACCATCTATGTCCATGGCTCTGGTCTAAACTCTCCTGGTGTTTTATTTTCTTGTATTTTAATCATGTAAAGCACTTTGCATTGTCTTTGTACTGAATTGTGCTATACAAATAAATGTGCCTTGCCTTGCCTTTGCCTTGGTGAAGGGGGGAGCCTCAAATATCATCCAAGTTAAATCATTTTTGGGGAAAAAATAGCCTGTTTGGTTTTTAGCGAAGTGGAAAATTAACCCAAATTATTTCTCTATTAATTTGTCAATTTTCCAACATTCCTTTCATAAATTAAAATGTAAAAAGACAGGTCATTTATATATATATATATATATATATATATATATATATATATATATATATATATATATATATATATATATATATATATATATATATATATATATATATATATATATATATATAATTCTGGTAATTTCTTTTGGTATGTTTCATTTTTTTCCATTTACATATGCTTTACTGATAGGTAGGCTAACCTTGTTAAGTTGAGTCTTTATTCAGCTTGTTCTCGTATTATTAACTATTTCCTGAACTATTTTAACCAGGTTAGCGCCTTATTCATCATGAGCAAGCTGAGTAACAATAAGAAAATAATAATAAATGGATCTCATGGATTGAACAGATAGCAATGGTCAGTTTTTTTTTTTTACCAACATATTTTTATTGAGTTTTTACACTTCGGAAATACAAGCATGTAGTTATTTGAACAGGTTCTCTTTGTAGTCATTACATGACAAAAATTATTTTACTCAATCCAGAAAAATAAATACAACAACAACAAAAAACAAAACAAAGAACACAGCTTCTCAAAAACTGGGGTATTCACACAGATTACAAATTGGTCAGATATAATTATACACATCTATACAACATGGCACACCACAGGTTCTGGCAAATCAGAACTCAAACAAACCCTCTGTCAAGTCTAAGTCCTTAATAAAATTAAAGAAAGGCCCCCAAATCCTCTCAAAAAGATACCCTTTGGATTTCCTAATATATGTTATTCTTTCTAGCGGCAAATTAGACGCCATCTGTTTTAACCACTGCGTGACACTAGGTCTATTGATATTTTTCCAAGTCAAAGCAATACATTTTTTTGCAGCCAATGAGCTTATATCTATGAAAGTGCATTCTGATTTACTAAAGTTATGTTTCCCAGGGAATAAAGCTAGCAGGAACTTGCTTTAAGATAATTTTTTCAATTATATCTTTCACCTCTGTCCAAAATGCTTTGATTTGTCTGCATTCCCACATACAGTGTATCAGAGTCCCTTTAGAATTACATTTTACACACAGATCTGGGATGTTATTATTGTATTTATTTAAATGCACAGGTGTAACATAGATACGCATTAGCCATTTAAATTGTAGGACTCTAAGACGACTGCTTATGGACATTGTGTGAATTTTAATGCAAGCCTTTTCCCAATCCTGTTAACTGATATTTGATGATAGGTCCAAATTCCAGGTTATAAGCTTATTGTTTGAGTCCTCTAATGAGTTAGAAACCAGCACATTATAAAAATTTGAAATGATGCCCTTCCTTGATTTATTCCGAGTCATTCATTTTTCAAGTAACGTAAGAGGGGGCTTGTTAAGGTTGTTGTAATTTGCTTTAACAAAGCTTCGTATCAGAAGAAATTTGAAGTAATGTTTTTTATCCAGATTGAATTTGGTTTGTAGCTCTGCAAATGACAAAAATATATCAGAATTTGATGGGTAAAGGTCACCAACAGTTTTTAAACCTTGCAGCGCCCAAAGCCTAAAGGTTCCATCCGCTCTACCTGGAGCAAACAGCTGATTACCCCATATTGGGCTAAATTGGGATATGTTGTTTGGCTCCGCAAGGTAATTTCTAACGTCCTGCCAAATTTTTAACATGTTTTTCAGAATGGGATTTGTAGTGCGTTTCTTTAACTTCGTTGATGTGTCAGAGTATATGAACAATGGAAGAGCTAAACTTAAATTTTGGGACTCCATTTCTACCCAGTGAGGATTATTTTTATCTGTAAAATAGAACATAATAGTCCTTAACTGAGTGGCCCAGTAATAAAATTTAAAGTTGGGACACTTTAACCCCCCTCTTTCAAATGGTAAATAAAGCAGCGAGAGGCGTAGCCTAGGCTTTCCATTATTCCACACAAAAGCCAAAATGTTTTTTTTTAGCCAATTGAATAGTTCAGGAGGAGGCGGCAGTGGAATGCTTTGAAAGAGGTAAAATAGCTTTGGAAGTATATTCATTTTCAGGACATTAATTCTTCCCAATATGGATATAGGCATAGATGTCCAGTTGTCAATTGAGGCAGCTATTGTTTTCATTAAGAGTTCGTAATTGGATTTGACCACCTGTTGTAGTTCTGGAAAAATCTGAACACCCAGATATGTGAAATGTTCCACTACTTTAAATTGCTTAATCTCACTGATGGGGTTAATCCTTTCACCTAGATTTAATGCCAGAAAAGAGGATTTTGTATTATTTACTCTGTAGCCAGAGACCTTCCCAAATTCCTGGATCACTTCCAACACTGCTGGAATTGAGTTTTTTAGATCTGTTAGGAATAAAATAACATCATCAGCGAATAGAGATATTTTGTGCTCTGTGGGACCCACGGTGATCCCAGAGATTTGTGGATTGAGACGGATAGCTGATGCCAAAGGCTCGATTGCTAGTGTGAACAATAAGGGAGAGAGAGGGCATCCCTGACGACAACCCTTCCTGATTTGAATCGCTCTTGAAAATATTTTATTTGATACTATTTCCGCAGTTGGTTTATTATATACTATTTTAACCCATTTAATAAAGTTACTACCAAAATTCAATCTTTCCAATATGTTAAAAAGATAGGGCCATTCAACCCTATCAAAAGCCTTCTCTGCGTCCACTGAAAGAAGAGCTGTGTCTTTAGCGTTCTTTTTTAACCAAATAATATTCAGGACCCTTCTAATATTGTGGTATCCTTGCCTCCCAACCACAAATCCATTTTGATCTTTATTAATAATATCTGGTAAGATTTTTTGCAGTCGAAATGCCAATAGTTTACAAATGATTTTGAGATCAGAGTTAAGTAGGCTGATGGGTCTCAGGTTTTCACATTTATTGGGAGGTTTACCAGGTTTTGGCAGAAGAATAATTAGAGCCCGATTTAAAGAGGGAGGCAAGGTGCCCTTTTCAAATGACTCCATGAACATGTCTAGAAGGGGACAGAGCAATTTGTCCCTAAATTTTTTGTAAAAGTCAATGGGGATACCATCAGGTCCTGGTTGCTTGCCAGATTTCATCCCATTAATGGCCTGTGCTAATTCCTCTTTATTTATTTCCATATTTAAGTTTACTCTACAATCTTCTGCAATGACTGGAATATATAGTCTACCCAAAAACTTGTCTAATGCCACTTGGTCTAACTGTCCTTTAGAGTCATATAATTTCTGATAATAATCTTTAAAAGCATTATTAATATCCCTCGGATCTATTAGAGTTTCATCCTGTGTTTCAATTGATGTAATCGAGGTTTTTGTTTCAAGCTTTTTAATCTGCCAAGCTAGAAGTTTTCCAGCCTTGTCCCCCTGTTCGTAAAAATTTTGCTTCAATCTTAAGAGACTGGATGCAGCTCTAAGACAGGACATTTTGTCATATTCTGCTCTGAGAATCAACAGCTGTTTTTTCAATTCAGTATCATTTGTTTGAAAAACCCTCTCCTGAATGTTTTTTATTTTATTTTCTAGGTGCTGCCTTTTAGTTTTGGCTTCCTTGGACTTATTGCCTGTAAAGCTAATAATATGGCCTCTAATAAACGCTTTAAAGGCTTCCCATCTGATGCATGCTGTTGTTTGATTTGTGTTAAACTGAAAGAACTCATCAATTTGTTGTCCTATATATTTAACAAAATCCTCATTCTGCAACCATTTATGCTGAAAGCGCCATTTAGGGGGATCCCTGGTAAGATTCTTATCACAGTAGCTCAGACAACATGGAGCATGATCTGAAATCACTATGTTTCCATACGTACAGTTTTGAATTTTTGATATTAGTTCTGATGAAATTAAAAAATAATCTATTCGCGAGTAAGACTGAAATGTTGCCGAATAACATGAGTAGGCTCTGGTTTGTTGCTGAAGTTCCCTAAAGATGTCTACCAGTCTAAGAGTTTTCATAAACAACTGTATAGTTGTTCTACAGGTGTTATGTGTCAGATCTGCCCCTGTGGATCTATCTATTTCTGGCACAAGAGTACAATTAAAATCCCCTGCAATCACAAAACGCCCCTGCAATGATGAAAGTAAGAGGAACAAGTTTTGAAAAAACCCAGGATCGTTTGTGTTAGGGCCATAAACATTAACTAAGTTAAGTTTTTCCAATAGTAAAGAGCCCTGAACTATCAAGTATCTACCCTGCTTATCCTTGATAACATTGTTTACAAGAAATGGGACAGATTCATGGATAAGAGTCATAACTTTTCTGGCTCGAGAAGAAAATGCTGAAGTGAATACATTGCCTCGCCACCTCCTCCTGACCCGCCCCTCATCTTTTTCCACAAGGTGCGTCTCCTGTAGAAATACTATTCTGGAATTCAGATCTTGCAGTTTATTAATGATTTGTTTGACCTTTTTTAAACCTTGTAGGCCCCTGCAGTTCCATGTAACTATCTTAAGATTTAAGGCTTGCGACATGCAAGATCCACCAAATTACCAGAAATGGAGAAGAAATACAAAGCAAAGTTTACCCCATACAGACATGAACATTTGAGAAGCTTAAACAACAGAACAGAACTCACAACATAACCCCTAAACCCAGATTCCCATCCCAAGTCCAACCGAGGGACTCCCTCCCCCCTCCGTACACCTCCCGCTATCACGTGTGACCGACCCACACGCAGTGAGGAGCAGTCTAACCACTCAATAACCAAAATAAAAGCTTTATTACCGATGCTGTTCACTATGTATAACAGTAACTTACTCTTCCATATATTTGCTCACGAGATCGAACTTATTAGTATGGACATCAACCGGTATGTGCACTTTTCCCTTTGCCATATCTAAGCAGAAGTAAATGTATTCTTAATAAAACCCTCCTGTTCCATCACCAATACAACTGAACGATAATGGCATCAAAAAGGTTATAGGAAGCCACAAATTGTTAACTTAAGAAACCATATATGGCATTTTTTACCCATAGTCACCTCCTCGTTGGTTTTCTTCTGGATTTTCTGTAAAAACTCACGTGCAGCCGCTGCTGTTTTGAAAGCATGAGTTCGGTCCTGATAAGTCACCAGCAGCTTGGCTGGGTGAGCCACCCCGTGGCGTAGTCCCAGTTTGCGTAGCTCCGTGCGTATCGGGTCAAACTGCCTCCGAAGCTGGAAAAGACCCGTCGCTGTATCTGGGTAGAACCGGATTTGATGATTCTGGTAGCGAATTTCAGTATTAGCTCTTGATGCTAGAGCAATAAGCTGCTTATCCTTGTAGCTGAGAAATCTTATTATTAAAGTGCGAGGCGTTGCGGTGTTGTCTCTCCGGGCTCCAAGTCGATGCGCTCTTTCCACGGCCACAGCTCCAACACCGAGGGTCTCCGGCAACCACGTCTCTAGGAACTCACATGGATTCTGCCCTTCTGCTCCCTCCGGCAGTCCGATAAGCCTTAGGTTGTTTTGTCTCGATCTAGCCTCCAGATCCGTAACTTTATCTTCCAAGTCCTTCTTCTTGGACTCTAACGCATCCACCTTAGTTCGTAGCGTTTCTATCTCACTTTCCGCATCAGAAATACGTGTTTCGGTTTCTGTGATTCGTTGTGTACAGTCGTTTATCTCTTTTCTTACGCTGTCGATGGAGCCCAGAACTTCGTCGAATCTAGAGGAGAAATCTTTCTGAATCGAATTAACAACAGAAAGTATTTCGTCCACCTTGCTGCTTTGAGACTTCGGGTTCTCTTCTCTGTCTGCGGCAGCCATCAGAGCCGAGCAGGAGCCAGCATTAGCTTTCTGCATTTCACCTCGAAGATGGTATTCTGTTAGCTTATGTTGTTTCGCCTTTTCACTTACGTCTTGGGATGTTTTTGCTGCTTTAGGCATTATTCCAAACTCGCGCGTTCATTTGTCAGTTAGTTTGTTCTGAAAGGAGGATTTTTAGATAAATTCTTTGACTGGAACAGCAGAGCGGTAAAGGCACGTCCTTTCAAATGGCCGCCATAACCGGAAGTCCAATGGTCAGTTTTAGTATAATAAACAAAACATAGTTTGTATAATCCCAAATTTTGGCTCGTACTAATTTCCTGTTTACCACGATCGTCATATTGAAATAAAATCTCAGTTAGATAGAATTAGAATACACTAAGATTGTACTCGCTCTTTTAGTGATATAATCCTATAATCAGACTTGTTATTGATATAGAAAAAGAGAAGGCGAGTGAAACTCAGTTTTTCATTCAAGTTTAAGCTTTTTGTTTAAATGGATAGATTTTAAGACATTTACCTATCTATCAATGATTCATTTAAATCCTTATACTAATGAAAGGTAGCAGTGCGAACAGGCAGCAATCAAACAACTTCAAAAGGGTCCTTGTAAAGAAAACGGTTTTCCCGCGACGAAAGCACTGCTAACACAAAAACACGACCAACACTGGTAAAATAAGGAGCTATACAGCTTAAAAAGTCGAAAACTTTCTTAGTTTATTAATAGCTATAGTCAATCCAGTTTTGGCAAACAATCTAAACAGCATCAAGGAAAGGCACCTTTATATATATTGCGGTGCTACAACAGTGAGAACAGTGGTGGTGAATGTTTTAAAAAATGAATGGGAATAAAGTATTTGTTAAAATACCAATATTAGAGGACGATGGAATAATTGCAATAACAGATAAAGAAGGCTAATAACATCGGCGTCGCCAGACCCCATTTACTGGGGCACGTGCCCCAGTATAAATGAGCTGTGCCCCAGTATAAATCTCATGAATATTTGCAACAGTATTACATTTTTTTAATGCATCAATTTAGATATTTCCAACGGAAGGAGACGTATATTGCTACTCAAATGCGCAGCAAGTGTGTTGGTAACTCCAAATTGAGGATGTATTAGCGCCCCCACGTCAGCGCATGTCACTGCATGAACTGCAGGTAAATTAACACGCAGACAAGACTCCGCAGTACACCTACACCTTGTGGACAAAGGACATTCTTTTGAGGACCAGAATGTCCATATTCTGGATAAAGAAAATAGGTGGTTTGAGAGGGGCGTGAAGGAAGCCATCTATGTTAAGAGAGAAAAACCAACTTTAAACAGAGGTGGTGGACTGAGATTCCAGCTTCCAAAAACATACAATTCAATCATAGACATGATCCCTTCCAGATATCACCAAACCCCCCACCCCATCACAGAGGAACGAGGGACCTACCCGCTCCAGCCGGTGAACAATACCTCCTTAACGACCAACCCTTAACAATCATAGACAGGTTTCAGGTATTACAGGAGACAATCCCCCCCTTAATGACAATCCCCCCTTTAACGACCGACCCCTAGAATCATAGACAGTTTCAGATATTACAGGCTAACGATGGAACTAACGACCCATTCATCGGTTTCTATTGCATGTTTCCAAGCGATACAAGGCGTTGTCTATATAAGACTCAAACTCACTGCAGATCCAGACATTTGAATTGAGAAAGCTTCCTGGAGAGGTGGAGAAACGTCTTCAAATCTTGAAAACCAAGTCCAGTGGATATTTTTTGAATTTTTTTTTACGGAAGTAAATTAACACGCTGCTCTTAACTGAGTTGGATGGGACACTGTGAGGCCACGACGCATTTTTAGTTCTGGTAACGTTTCTTACCTGTCAATTTTATTATTTTCCCAGTGAAACCACATGATTTATAGGCTACTAACTGAAAATTACTGCACTGGTTTGTAGATGGATATCAGGAAAATTCCTCACACGAAGCAGAGACAGGGAAGCAGTAAAACAAGATGAGAGAGAGGGAGGTAAGGTCCCGTAATGAATTAGTGATTTAATGTAACCAGTTACATTAGGGACGTTATAAGCAATATGATAGATATTTACATAATTATAAATTTGCGGTTTTTTTTATGTTTGCTGTAGAGAATGAGAATGAAGGTGCTGGAGTAGGAAAGGGAGGAGGAGGCGAGACTGACAGGCAAGAGACAGGTGAGAGACAAGAGAGACAGGACCATGAAGGTGATGAGGGAGCAACAACCAGCTTCCACAAACAAGAAGGGGACATTAGTGACTTAGGGGGAAAGCATGATGGTCCTAAACAAGTGAAGTTGTCCCACTATCCCCAGGACAAATTTGGAGTAAAAAAACGTTCATTTTAATTCAAAAGGGTTTGAGCTTTTCCTGGTTAAAAAAGAAAGCCTTGTCATCAAGGATATGCAGTGTGTTTTCAACTTGCTTGATAACATCATATTCCCAACACTAACGCAGGTCATCCAGATCTCCTCACAATCCCAGTCTACAGATGGAGTTGTGAAAGGTCATTCAGTGTGTTGAGAAGGCTCCACACTTGGCCGAGGTGCACAATGGGACAAGACAGGCTCCATCATCTGGCTATTTTATCAGTTGAAAAGGAAGAACTTTCTAAGCTGAGTCACAAGTAATTGACCACTTTGCAAAAATGATAAATAGGAGGTACACTTTAATGCTCAAAAAATAAAAGGAAAACTTAGCTCAGGATGAGTTAAAATGTCCCCCGAACTAAAACTCTGTAACCTAGGAATTAATGATTACTTCAGAATGTGTATAAGGAAACTTTTTATTTGTCAAAGTGGTTGATGTCTTATTTTTTATAGCTGCAATGTTGAAAATGTTCATGTTTGTTAAAACAAATATGCTCTTATACTCATTAATATCTCAACAGGTAATTTTGGTAGGAATGTATCAGGGTGGGGCAGTGTGCTTGTCTGTGTTTATGTATGGAAGGAGGGGCATATGCACTAGGGGGCCAGTGCCCCAGTAAAGCTTTGTGCCTAGCAACGCCCCTGGACCTAAAACCTGCTTAATGGATTTAAATCAAGGATGATAAAAACCAAAAAAAAACATCCTAACTTTCAGAATTAGTACTGAAATAGCACCTGACATAAAGTTCTAAATGGTTGGCTTACAGCAGAATAGTAACTGGTTCGCTGTTTATTGACTAGAGTTAAAGTACCTGCGTATAAATAGACTGAAAGCGTCCATTTTACCGTTGACCCAGTTACAGGAGGTTCGGTAAAGATGGGCAGGCTAAGGCCCCCCCCCCCAGTGAGAGAAAAGGGCCTGACACACATGAAGGTTTGCATGCAACAATTACGTTTAATCATTTATGTTATGGCCATTTGTTTGTGTTTTGTTTGTCTTATCTGTTTGTCTTATATGTTGTCTGTAGTGTCTGTGGATCCACTCTAATTATTGTATGTTGTCCATTTTGTGAAATGATAGTTTAGCTATTTTTTGTCTTGGTAAAATAGAAATGAGGGAATAATTAAGGTTAAACTGTAAAATAAGGACAGTTTCTAGTTTCCGTGGCTCATTCTTCCCCCTAACCTGTTTTCAAAACAAAGCAGGAGTTAAATGTGTTAAAGATAATGCACAGCTGTTTAAATAGGTAATAAAGGGGATTGACATAAGGTTCAAATATCACAACAAATAAAGTTTAATGAGACAGATTTTGAAAATTAAATCAAATGAACAGATTACCTGTGTCATTATTTAAAAGCTAAATGCTAAAGTTTAATTTGTTAACCTTAATTCTTTAAGATTTAGATTAAACTTTAAGGGTAAATAAATCTATATGTGTGTAGCGTAAATAGCTTGTATAGAAATAAATTAGGCTGATTGAATTTACTTTTATATTATTTACAATTCTTTAAGAAGTAAATCTATCTTAAGCTGATCTGGAATAAATATGCAAATTTATTTAACATAATTATTGGTTAATAATTATACGGTGTTCAAATGACTCAATTGGAAATAATAATGATAATAACATTATTTAATAATAATAATAACGATAACATTAATAATAATGATTACAATGATAAGAGCATATAAATAACAGGATTTAATTCCTACATTAAGATGAATGGTGGAGGCTTTAAAATGATCTATTCTCAATGAATCCATAGCTCAGATATATCTGGAGGTTAAATTGACTGAAACTTTGTGGTTTTTCTTCAACAGAACATATTTTATTTGTTCTGATGAAGAAAAGGGTGGAAAGAAGATAAAACAAGAGAAAAACAGCAAAGCTAAACTCATAAGGATCCATATAGATGCTGTTTAATTTTCCATCTGAAACAGTCCATGTGGAATTTGGGTTGGTAATTGAAAGCAGAATAAATAAACATCCTAAATAAAATACTAAATTATGACTAAACCAGTAAAGTAAATAAATAAGGGAATAAAATGGCCTTATAAAGGAAAATGATCTATTAAGGTAATTCTTAGCAGCAGAGGACAGAAACGACTGCTAGACTTCTGGATTAAGGTTTGAAAACCTCAGCCTGACTGTCTTGATGTGCGTTTGGGAAAACCAGCTTTGTTGATGTTTGCTGATGGTTCAGCTTCTTGCACCCCTGGTATGGTGTTTCTTCACCTCATGAAACTCTTGTTTCTGGTTCTTTGATTTTGCTTTGCCTTGGAAACATCGTTCTTGAAATCGGATGGAAAGCCTATATTCTTCTTCCACACACATCATGTCTGGTGGAAGCAACAGAAGGCTGTGCTGCAGCGTCTCCCCTTGTTTACATTGCTGCAGTCCACTGACACACACTGTCCCCCTCCCTCCTCTGCTGAGGAGAAGGTTGTTTGGATTTCTGCAGGTGCAGAAGTGATAAGGGTACCGAACACTAAGGAAGTACATTTACTGGGTAAGTTTGAAATTATGGAATAATTCAATGATTTGTGACAAAGTTTAAAGTTCAAATTTTAATCTAAAGTTCTTTAAGCTACATGAACTTATTTTGATCTACTATTGTTTGTGAAAGGGTAAGATAACATCTGATCTGTCTTTCCCTCAGCTCCTTTAATTCAGCATGTTGGTAACTTTGACTCCCAGTTTTCCTCCCCATGAGCTCATGACGGGTCGACCCGTTCCTGGACCACAGAACGGACCAGACCACTGACCTCTGGCCAGACTGGGACTGACAGGTGACACATTAAAATGACCTACAAGACCTTTTTTCCCCTTAGTCAGAGATGGCTTTACAGAGGGACCAAGGTGCCTGGAGACCCTGATGGAGGACCATCACAGCCATCCTTCCATCCTTCAGCAGGAGGAGGTGTGGCTCAAAGCCATCAAAAGAAAGTGATCAGAGCTCATCTGAGCTCATCTGGAAGGAACCAGGAAAAGCTTCAACAAAACAAATCAGAATAAAGGGGCAGTAAAATTCCCTCTGATTGGTTAATTAACACATCAGTAGTCCACCTGATGTGTTGAGGACCAGCTGTTCTGTAGACAACGTTCAAAATGTCGCCTGTATAAGGGACCAACATCAACAGAAAGAGGAAGACGCCCACCTGAAGATGTCTGACATCAGTTTTGGCTTTTTGATTTTTAATCATACAACATGAATGAGAAGGGAAATGTGTTGTGATGTGTTGTATTTTAATCAAAGATGAGCATTTTTAGTATCTAAGTGTTTGATATTACTTTTCTTGACAATAAAAAGAAAGTCCAAGTGTTAGATGACCATGATGGCTGATGGTCAGTATTGGCAGAGATTTCTGGATTAGAGAATGAACTCTGATGATCTGGTCATCTCAGCTACCATTGGGAAAGAGGAGCGCTGAGATTAAATCCTCCAACTTTTCAATGTGTGCTTTGACTGACCCTGATTCTGAAGAGCTGAACTCGTCATCTGCGTGAAACATCTTTGTGTTATGATTTTAACATTTTGCATAGAGATCGATCCTTTTTACTTTTAATGAAGCTCAGATTGATAATTTGACTTACAGTTTGTAGACATGAAGGGGTCTATTGTTTTGACTGATTTGAACTTTTCTCTTTCCAGGGAGACAAAGGGTAACTGATAATGATAAGAACTAAAAATTAAAATCTTCAGCAAATAGATATTTTACCATAAAAGTATCATAATGGGGAAAAACAGTAAATATTTTTGCCAACTAAGGTGTGATTCCAGGGCTCTATTTATTGGCAACATATTTTAGCTATCATAATCCTTTCCATAATTTTTCCATCTATTATAATCATTTAACATTGTCCACCGACTTAATGCAGTTGTGGATTTTTGATTCATTATTTTTTAATTATCATTATTTTTTCTTCTTCTTATTATTTTTTTATATTTTTAATGTCTTAGATTTTAGCTTTCTTTACATATATTCAGTTTCTTAGTTTTAGCTTTCTTTACATATACTCACAATTTTAGTTTCTTAGTTTTTTATATTCATAAATTTTCCTTTTTTTATGATATCGATTACACAAGGATAATATCCTTTTATAATCGAAAGGGTGGACTGTTGTGGGAAAATTTATATCGTTCTCTCATCTATATATTAATATTCATATTTACTCACTATAAAAGTTTTCACTCAGTCTGTTTCTCTCTCAAGGCCACACCATTCCCTGCAGAATGTTGTTTGTAGACCAGACATTGCTTCTTCCCATAACAATTCAGATTCTTTCTCAAGGTTTATTCATAACATGTTACTGTTAAGCAAAGTGTGTGTAATTTGTTATGACTCTGACTGCTTTCCATTGTTGTAACTAGGGGGGAACGAACCATGCCCAGATCAGAACAGAGCAGAATGCTGTTCCATGATGACTGTTCTCTCTTTGCAAAGATGATTAATAAATGTGCCGACTGAGTGAAATAAATCGATCTCCGTTTATTTAACTAGGATGAATAGTTGAATACTTCTTTCCCACGACAGAAGTCTAAAACTTTAGAAATATATTTGTTTTTTTATGTAAAATGTGATCATTTAAATCAGTGTTTTTCATCCCTGATCCCCAAGGCACACTGCCCTGCATGTTTTAGATGTTTCAATTCAATTTTCAATTCAGTTTATTTATATAGTGTCAGGACTCAGCTGACAGGGCCATGCAGTTTCTGCCGGTTCTGCTTTCTCCGCAGGTGTTTGCAGTTGACAGGTGGGCAGGGCGCTCACACCTGTGGCTGGTTGAGCTGCGTCTAATCGCACTATAAGAGCAGCATCCAGACAGCAGGAGGACGCCAGAGTGTTAACCGTACACTGTAATACTTTTCACTGTGAATTTACAGTAATTTACTGGCAGCAGCTTCGCCAGTAAACTACTGTATTATTTACAGTATCTTGCTGTAATATATAAATACAGTATATTGCTGTAAATGATTCTACAGTTTATTACTGTAAATTTACAACAGATCGTATATATAATCATTTAATGTAAATTTACAGTAATTTACAGGCAACAGCTTTGCCAGTACTGTATTTTTGCAGTTCTGCTTACAGTACATTAATTCTACAGTTCATTACTGTAATAATACAACTACTAAAAAAAGTAATACAATTATTAGAAATAAATTATATAAATAAATGAAAGCTGGAAAATATTCAGTTTCTTTTCAAATATTTATTTGAAAAATAGTGCCTCATGAAAATTACAACATTGTCAAATTGTGTGATCTGAATACTGTAAAGGATGGACAGAAAAACTTTGCTCACACTAAATGTTTTCAATTCTAATGCTAAAACTCTCATACTGGAGCTAAACTTGCTTTCTTATACAAATACCCCAGCATTTTCCCTAACACTGTATGCATATTAGGGCTGGGAATCACTAGGTGCCTCTTGCAATATTTTGCAATTCATATAAAATGAGCAAAACAGTAAAGTAAAGCGCACAGTGCCTCTTCTTAATGTACCATATGTAAAATAAACATTTTAGTCAGTGCATTATAATCACGAACAATTTAGCATCATAAACTAAACATTAATAACCTTTAAAATTTGTGCCATCATATTTGGCAAGAACTTGTCAAACAGAGAGATCTCTTGAATTTCTTCACTGTGCTTTGTGGCATCTCTCGAGACTATTAAGAAGCTAATTCCTACATTCAGACAGTGTACTGTGTAAAGACATACCTTCCAGAACTCAATAACTGTAAATACACTTTCTGAATCAACAGACTCAAAATGACTCATTTGTGAGGAAAGGTCTTAAAGTTACCTTCAGAGGAATAGTTTACCCACAGAACAATTTAACTTTATTTTCCACTGACCTTCATGGTGAGCAAGACTCTGGAACACTTTTTTAATATTTCAAATGCAGCCGGGGATCAGGACGACTACTCGTTTTCCACAAGTCCACAAAACTTGTCAATATTCATCCATACTGCTCGTCCAATGTAATCCAAGTGTCCAAAGTGGGTAGTGTCCATAATTTACTAAAAACTACGCCATTTAGTATATTTTTAGAGCCTAAATAGAAGTACATTGCATCTCTTGCATCTCGGCAGCAAAGGCTCTGAACGCCGAGGCTTCCGTAGTTTCGTGAATGCGCAGGTGAGCGCTCCATGGAGTAATATATTCTTTTTAGGCTCTAAAAATATCGTAAATGACGTCGTTTCGAGTAAATTCTGGATGCTACCCACTCAGGACATTTGGATTACATTGGACGAGCAGTATGGAGGAATATTAACAAGTTTTTGTGGACTTCTAAGGACCTTGTTGGCTCGGGCTCAATCGAACTCCATTATATGAAAGTTGGGGTAAAACGAGAAGTCGTCCTGATCTCCGGCTGCATTTGAAATATTTGCTCACCATGAAGGTAAGTGGAAAATGAAGTTAAATCAATCTGTGGGTGAACTATTCCTTTAACAATATTTTGCAGACTGCACATAGATTTAAGTGCTAATGTGGGGACTTTTCTACATGCTGAACCGTTGCAAATAGAACTAAATCTTGCAAGATCTCACCATGCTCTTACAAAATCTTGTGAGATTTCCTTTGGAAAAAATATCAATACAGCATTTTTTTAAATATCAATATGATACCGCAACATATAACATCGTGCATTGTTATTTTGTCATACCCCTAATGTGTATGCGTGTGTATCAGACAAAGTCCCACTTGAAATCACTGATCTTCTTGATGAGTGTGCTGACATGCGGATTCACAGATGTTGACTTCTTCTGGACCATCTTGCCGCTCTTCTTGCTTTTCACCATCTCATGGCTTGCTTTTGTGCCTCTCTCCGGGTTGATGTCAATGCAGCTTCTGTAAAACAACATCGACAAAATTTTTTTTTTTTCCTTACGGTTTTATCAGTCTATGAATGTAGCATGTCAACAATATACAATGTAGTGATCCAGTATGTTAAACCACAAAAAGGAGTTTCAGACGTAACATTACTACAAAGGTAGCATTTGTAGTGTTTGTGGTTGCTATACTTGTGTCAGAGCCTAAGGACCATTGGCTATCACGTCAAGGTTATTGGCTTATAGTGTTGTATGAAGAAAAGTCAATCAAATCAAGCTCTGTGGAACACTATATTTGAAAGAGAAGCTACCTCTGAAAGAACTCCAATGTGCATGCTGCTTCATGTTGGTACTGCAGGTTAAAATTGTAGTAGGAGGAGAAGACTACTGCAAGGCCAAGAACAAAGGATGTCCCATCACATAACACCTCTTTCTTGATGCTCAACATCCATCGGTTTGCCTGTGCCATATGACCTAAGAAAAAGACAAGTTGGAAACAATAAACAGAGATCCCAGAAATAATGGAATCAGTCTCGTCTGATTATGTTTCTACGGAAGAGGATTAGGGCTACTGCAGAAGAAAAATAATTCTGAGAAAAAAAGTCAGAAATCTGCCTTTTCAGAATTTGAAAAAAAAAATCTATTCAAATGTTCTGAGAAATAAGTCTAAATTCTGACTTTTCTCAGAAATCAAAAAAAAAAAAAAAAAAAAAAACGCAACCGGTGACAACCTCATATCTAAATAGGAAAAAAAAAGGCGAATACTGAATTATGTTCACTCACTCTCTGGAGAGGGTGGAGGACGTCAGGCAGCTCCTGGCATCTGTGATGCAGCTCGGTTGTGACCGGTTCACAGTGGCTTTGTGCAGCAGAGCCGCAACTTCGGCTGTGAAGAAGTCTGGGGTGAAGGGGAAGTCGCAACTCGCAAGACTCCTTTGCTAGATGCAGAGAAAAAAGAAGCCTATGGTGAAATCCACCATTTAAAAAAAACAAAACAGAAAACATAATGCTGACTCTTAGTAATTTTGGCCAAGTTTAGCACTTTGCCTGATTTGTTTCTCTTTTGATGTGGAAACTCAACTGAAATAATTTATAGAGCACTTTAACACAACAGAGGAAACTTATAACATGCTAACTCAGACCTGCCATGTTACTTATCCATTCCCCTGATGTTTTAATGTAGATTTAACATTAAATTGAGACAAAGCTTACACAATTTTATCTAATGTTATCTTACAAAAACAACATTTTTCAACAGCGTTTTTGTAAAACTTATAAACAGTAGAAAACTAAAAAGAGAGAAGTCCTCAAATCCCGTTTCTAAATCAGGAACAAAAAAGTGAATAATGTGAACTTACTCAGTGAACAGTGTGGAGGACGTTGGGCAGCTCCAGGCATCTGCAGTTGGCTGAGCAGTTTTTCTGAGGACCGATGGTCTAGAATCCTGTTTTCCCGCACTTTTCTTTCACCTTCCCATAATGCTTAGCAGTTTACAGTAAAAGTGCAGTAATATTGTAAAAAGAATGACATTCTCTGAAATTGCTGTAATCTTTTTTTTTCTCCCAGATTGCATTGCAGTTTACAGTATGATACTGTATGGCAGTGATACAGTAAAATACTGTTCAGATTTAACTGTAAATTTACATCAAAGGCTTACAGTGTAGTGGTACGACTAAGGCCACAGTCTCTCTACTGAGTTCTGACTTCCCTCGTTAACCCAAACCTCTGTGTTCCCCAGGTTACCTCTCGATCGCCTTTCAGAGGGTCCCACTCGTGCTGACTCCAGGGTCTGAGTTCCCACAGGGTCCTCCCTTTCTCCTGGCTCAAAGCAAGGTGCTTCGAGCCACTCTGGTTTCTCCTGCTGCCCCGGATCATTGTTAAGTCAGCGCAGCTCTGTCACCCTCAAGCCCGAGCCTCACCTGTCACTGAGACACCCGCCACCAGCTCCATCGATCAGAGCCTGAGTCCGCTCCGTCCTCCCCCGGTTAGGTTGCTGCGTCCGGTGGTAAGCTCACGTTCCTCTGTTCATTTTTGCCTGATCGCCCTTTCCGGCTAATCACCTACTTCTCCTTTCAGAAGTCGAACGGGTCCCGGTGCTGTGGCTTCCCCGTCGACTCCGTTGCTTCCATTTTCTCTCTATCAATAAACAGTTAACTGATCCCTGTTGCCGTGTGTGTTCTGCATGTGGGCTAAATACGTTCAGCCGAACATGACAGAAGAACACTCTGGCCAGACAGGCCCAGCGGACACATTCGGCAGGGCGTTAAATGCCCAGCAGGATCAGATTCGGGGATTAGAGTCCACTGTTCTAGCCGTTCAGAATCAGCTGCAGGGCGTAGCCGCCCAGCTCAATCAGCTGACAGGTTTACTGAATGCAAGCGCTCAGCCTGCAGCCTCTGCACAGCCTGACCCCGCCCCCGGTCCAGCGCCAGCTGATTCGTTTTCACCTGTCCCTGAGACTTTTTCTCCCAGTCCTGAGAAATTCTCCGGGGACAGTGTAGATTGTTCTGGTTTTCTCTTCCAATGCTCCCTGGCTTTAAATCGTAGTCCACGCTCTTTTCCCCATGACGACTCCAAAATAGCCTTTATTTTGCGCCTTCTCACCGGGAGAGCCCTCAGATGGGCGGAATCCCGTTTTCCAGACTGCAGAAGATTCCACTGCTCATTTAGTGAATTCATAACAGAATTCAAGATGGTTTTCGCTGCCGAGTCGGATGAGACGACTGATTCCCGACGCCTCCTCGCCCTCCGGCAGCGGGGAAAGCGCGTTGCAGACTTC
The DNA here is from genome assembly GCF_016077235.1 of Cyprinodon tularosa. NCBI lineage: Eukaryota > Metazoa > Chordata > Actinopteri > Cyprinodontiformes > Cyprinodontidae > Cyprinodon > Cyprinodon tularosa. The sequence continues at coordinate 1,658,158 of NW_024039551.1, forward strand.
GCAATTGAGTTTAGAACTCTTGCGGCTGCAGCTGGCTGGGAAGAGCGCGCGCTTAAGACTGTGTTTTTTCAGGCTCTAGACGAGCCACTAAAGGATGAATTAGCCCGTCTAGAGGTGCCCGCCTCTTTAAATGAGTTCATCTCCCTTGCGGTTAGATTAGATAACCGTCTAAGGGGAAGGTTTAGGGGACGAGCTGAGAGATCCCTCCCGTCTTCTCCACCTGATCCTATTCCCGGTCGGCCCGCAGCGCGTCCTCCTTCTCCTCCTGAGCCCATGCAGTTGGGCCGGTTACGGCTCACCCCCGAGGAGAGGCAGCAGCGTATAGCTGCCAAATTATGTATTTATTGTGCTTCCCCGAATCATTTTATTAGCGACTGCCCTGAGCGGTCAAAAGACCGGGTCCGCCGGCTGTAGCAGGGAGACCGTCGGACCAAGTTAAGCTGTCAGCCCCTGCTCCTCCGCGTCTGTGCTTACGCGCCGCTTTAATTTCTTCCCGTGAAACCTTTAAGTTTTCCGCTCTGGTTGATTCAGGGTGCGACTTTAATTTAATAGACTGTTCTTTCGTTCAACGCTCCCAGCTCGAAACCGTGCCCCTGTGCACACCTCTCCAGGTCTCTGCCTTAGATGGAGGGGCTCTCCCAGAGGCGCAGCTTGTCAACAGGCAAACCAAGCAACTGCTTGGAGCCCCGAGTTGCTGGGGGGCCCCCGAGAGCCAGCTACTGTACACCCGGTAGATAAACAGCAACAGGCGAGCATGAAGTAGCAACGCTATAGTAACTGAGGAGATGCACAACTGCATTTAAAAATTCCAATTGGATGGAATGTTGATTGACATTGGCTTTGCTCAGTCAAAATCCAGCCCAGCCCAGGTGGATGACTTCCCTTAATGAAAATGAACGTAGCCTAGCGAATGGGTGACGTTGTAGGCATATCTTTCAGTAAATTGGAAAGCAATTATGTAACTAAGCTGAAGGAAAATTATTCATTTTCCATGTCTCAAGAGAGACTTTCAGGACTGGCGCTTATTTCTATAGAGTATAGCGTGCGAAGGTCTTTGGATCTGGAGGACTTAGGCCCCGTCCACACGAAGTGAAAACGAACATGAAACGCTAATATTTTCCACAACGTTTGTCGTAAAGACGGAGACGTAAAATAAATGTGATCATCCACACGAATGCATGAAAACGCTGCAAAATGTATGCCAGGCCTGTAAGTGGCGCTGTGGTGCCAAAGCAAAAATAGGCGACGAAATGTTGGGCATGCGCAGTAATATTTATACATGGTTGTCCTGCGGGTCCATTTTCGTGGTTAAGTCAAATTCAGGTGCTGAACTATGTCGGCGATATTGCTCTGTTCTTCCTGGAGATATTCCAGAAGAAGAAGATTCTGTTGTAAGCCCGACAGCAGGGTGAGTAGCATTAGCAGCAACCATTCAACACAGTACGGCGCCATTGTTGTTGTGATACTGTGTCGCTCATGCGTGTTTAGAAGCGACGCTATGACGCATGGGTGTAAAAAAAAAAATGCGGTTAGAGCTTAAAGATGGAAACGTGAAAACGGCGTTTCAAAATCTTCCCACTCTGAAGGCCTAATAAAAAAAAGATCGTTTACAGACCCCCGAAACGCCGGCTTCGTATGGATGAGAGGCTGGTTTGGTGAAAAATTTGTGCGTCTAGGCCAAGGTTTGACTTCGTGTGGACGGGGCCTTAGTGTCTGCATTTGCACAAGCCAAGGCCCGTAAGCAGCAATTCTGGAAGCAGTATAGGACCCCAATAATTTCACTACACTTACTATACTTTATATTTTGTACAAAGTTTATATTGGGTTTTTAAAGTAACTTACTGTTTTTTTTTATTTTATTATACATTTATTTTAATTTATTAGTTTTTTCTTTACTTTTATTCTTTTATATTTTCCAAAATAACAAGGTTGTTCATGTTTAGAACATTTGGAATAAAAAAAGTTTTATTTAATACATTTTTCTTTGGTGTCAGATTATATATAGCCTAACATAATGGTGATGAACACTGGTCAGTAGGGCCCCCTAGGATTTTTTTGCTTGGGGCCCCACAGACTCTAGAATCGCCTCTGGGCTCTCCCTCAGATTACCCACCGTAGCTACTAAGCCCCTTGAGCTCGTGGTTTCAGGAAATCACAGGGAGCAGATCTCCTTCTTGGTTTTTCCTGTTAAGCAGGCTCCTCTGGTGTTGGGTTATTCTTGGTTACAGCAACACAACCCAAACATTAACTGGGCTGACCGGCGCATCGAAGCCTGGTCGATTAAATGCCATTCCAGCTGCCTGCTGTCGGCGGAACCCGCCAGCCCGATCACAGTCCAGCCTTCTGCTGAGGTTGATCCAGAAATGTTAAGACTCGTTCCAGAGTCGTATCACGACCTCAAGTTGGTTTTTAGCAAGTCCCAGGCCTGCTCTTTGCCACCGCACCGACCCTACGATTGCGCAATCAACCTCCTGCCGGGCGCCCCGCTCCCAGCCAGTCGCCTGTATAACATTTCTCAGGCCGAGCGACAGGCTTTGGAGAAATACATTAAGGAGTCACTAGCAGCCGGGCTGATTAGACCCTCGTCTTCCCCCCTCGGGGCTGGGTTCTTTTTTGTTGCGAAGAAGGATGGCTCCCTTCGCCCGTGCATAGACTACCGTGGGTTAAATGCTATAACGGTAAAGAACAGGTACCCCCTTCCTCTCCTTTCCTCCGCTCTTGAACCGGTCCAGTCCGCTACGGTCTTTTCTAAATTAGATCTGCGTAATGCTTACCACCTGGTCCGGATCCGCCGGGGGGACGAGTGGAAAACGGCCTTCAAGACACCCTTGGGCCATTTTGAATACCTGGTAATGCCTTTTGGGCTCAGCAATGCTCCAGCGGTCTTCCAATCCCTTGTGAACGATGTCCTCCGTGATTTCCTAAACCTCTTCGTTTTTGTCTACCTGGATGATATACTCATTTATTCACGAACCCTCTCTGAACACAGACACCATGTCCGCCTCGTTCTTCAGCGCCTTCTGGAGAATCTGCTTTTTGTGAAAGCAGAAAAGTGCGAGTTCCACAAACCCTCTGTCACCTTCCTTGGTCTCATCCTGGAAGGGGGGCGTGTCCGGTCTGACCCTGAAAAGATCAGGGCTGTTCTCGAGTGGCCTGAACCAGAGAACAGAAGAGAGCTGCAGCGGTTTTTAGGTTTCGCTAACTTTTATCGCCGCTTTATCCGTGGGTACAGTCAGATCGCCGCCCCCCTTCACGCCCTCACGTCCGTGAAGACTTCGTTCAGGTGGAACACAGAGGCCGACTCAGCTTTCCGTGACCTTAAGGACAGGTTTTCCAAGGCCCCCATTCTCGTTCATCCAGACCCCTCCAAACAGTTCATTGTCGAAATAGATGCTTCCGACACTGGTGTTGGAGCTGTGTTGTCTCAGTGCTCGGGACTGGATCAGAAGATGCACCCATGCGCCTTCTTCTCCCGTCGTCTGTCCCCCGCTGAACGCAACTACGACGTCGGCGACAGGGAGCTCCTGGCCATAAAATTGGCCCTGGAGGAGTGGTGCCACTGGCTGGAGGGGTCTGAGCAGCCAGTACAAATATGGACAGATCATAAGAATCTAGCTTATCTCCAAACAGCTAAACGACTCAATCCCAGGCAAGCCCGTTGGTCCCTATTCTTTTCCCGTTTTAATTTAAGTATCTCCTACCGACCTGGTTCCAAGAATCTAAAACCTGATGCTCTGTCCCGCCTGTACGCCCCCCACGACTCAGTTAAGGAGCCCTCTCCCATCCTACCTCCGACCTGCACCTTTGGGGCCCTCCAGTGGGAGATTCTGGACCTCATTTCCCAAGCTCTGCCTGCTGACCCGGACCCAGGTAATGGCCCACCTAACCGCACCTACGTCCCCTCCTCCGTTCGGCCCCGCCTCATCCAGTGGGCCCACTCTGAAAAGTTATCGGCCCATCCTGGAATCCTCCGAACTATCAAGTTCATTTCCCTGCGGTTCTGGTGGCCCGACTTACCCAAGGATGTTAAACAGTTCGTCCTAGCCTGCCCAGTTTGTGCACAGAACAAGCCATCAAACAGACCCCCTGCAGGCTTGCTCCAGCCCCTGCCAGTCCCTGAGCGGCCATGGTCCCACATAGCCCTAGACTTTGTCACCGGCCTACCCTCCTCCCAAGGTATGACCACTATTCTCACTGTGACTGATCGTTTCTCTAAGGCCTGCCACCTTATTCCCCTCAGAAAACTCCCCTCTGCTTTTCAGACGGCCCAGCTCCTGGTGAAGCATGTTTTCCGCCAGCATGGGATCCCGCTGGACGTTCTGTCTGACCGTGGTCCACAGTTCACCTCACGTGTGTGGAAGGAGTTTGCCGTGGCCCTTGGTGCCCGGTACTCTCTTACCTCTGGCTACCATCCGCAGACCAACGGTCAGACTGAGCGGCTCAACCAGGAGCTGGAGACCGCTCTCCGCTGTCTAACCTCCACCAATCCCTCCGACTGGTGTCAGTTCCTTCCCTGGGTGGAGTACGCTCATAACAGTCATGTCTCCACTGCGACTGGCGTCTCCCCCTTCGAAGCTTCTCTGGGCTACCAACCACCTCTGTTTCCCGACGACCATAAGGAAATAGCTGTACCTTCCGTTGCCCACCACATCCACCGATGCAAAAGGGTCTGGACCCAGACCATCCAAGCCCTGAACCGGACCTCTGAGCTGAACCGCCGGTTTGCTGACCGCAGGCGAGTCCCTGCTCCCTCCTATCACCCCGGTCAGCGGGTCTGGTTATCTACTCGAAACCTCCCGTCCAGATCTTCCCATCGGAAGTTATTACCACGTTTCACTGGCCCCTATGAGATTGTCTCCGTCCTCAGCCCGACGACCGTCCGCCTCCGTCTCCCGTCCCATTCCAGGACCCACCCTACCTTCCATGTCTCCCAAATCAAGCCCGTCCTCTCTAGCCCGTTTTGCCCTCCGGCCGAACCCCCTCCACCCACCCTCGACCACCTGGGACGTCAGGTCCAAAGGGTCGTGGCCTCCCGTCGGCGTGGTAGAGGGTATCAATACCTCGTCGACTGGGTGGGCTGCGGTCCGGAGGAACGTTTCTGGTTCCTCCCTCCCTGACAGGTCGTTGGTGGACTCTTTCCTCTCCTCTTCCTCGAGGTCGCCGGGTGGCGACCATTGAGGGGGGGGTGGTGTCAGGACTCAGCCGACAGGGCCATGCAGTTTCTGCCGGTTCTGCTTTCTCCGCAGGTGTTTGCAGTTGACAGGTGGGCAGGGCGCTCACACCTGTGGCTGGTTGAGCTGCGTCTGATCGCACTATAAGAGCAGCATCCAGACAGCAGGAGGACGCCAGAGTGTTAACCGTAGTGGTACGACTAAGGCCACAGTCTCTCTACTGAGTTCTGACTTCCCTCGTTAACCCAAACCTCTGTGTTCCCCAGGTTACCTCTCGATCGCCTTTCAGAGGGTCCCACTCGTGCTGACTCCAGGGTCTGAGTTCCCACAGGGTCCTCCCTTTCTCCTGGCTCAAAGAAAGGTGCTTCGAGCCACTCTGGTTTCTCCTGCTGCCCCGGATCATTGTTAAGTCAGCGCAGCTCTGTCACCCTCAAGCCCGAGCCTCACCTGTCACTGAGACACTCGCCACCAGCTCCATCGATCAGAGCCTGAGTCCGCTCCGTCCTCCCCCGGTTAGGTTGCTGCGTCCGGTGGTAAGCTCACGTTCCTCTGTTCATTTTTGCCTGATCGCCCTTTCCGGCTAATCACCTATTTCTCCTTTCAGAAGTCGAACGGGTCCCGGTGCTGTGGCTTCCCCGTCGACTCCGTTGCTTCCATTTTCTCTCTATCAATAAACAGTTAACTGATCCCTGTTGCCGTGTGTGTTCTGCATGTGGACTAAATACGTTCAGCCGAACATGACATATAGCCCCAAATTCACAACACATGTCATCTCAAGGCACTTTACAGTTCAACCAGATCATACAGTCAAATTGATACAAAGTTTTCTATCTAAGGAAAACCAGTTGATTGCATTGACCCAAATACAATCCCTCACACTAAGCATGCTTGTAGCGACAGTGGAGAGGAAAAACTCCCTTTTAACAGGAAGAAACCTCCAGCAGAACCAGGCTCAGTGTGAGCGGCCATCTGCCGAGGCTGACTGGGGTTCAAGGAGACAGAAGCGGAGATACAAAAAGCAGCTGTAAAAGGCGTCCCCGTCCAGGAAACACACAGCCAGGCAGACGAGTTCCAAGGCAGCTCCCATGCCAGAGGACGAAGAGAGCACATCCAGTTAGTCACGGTCAGAGAAACAGGACCACACTGGAAAACAGGCCAATCTCCAACATCTATAAACAAGGGTATTGATGGAAGCAGCACAGCTGATGTTTCTCTCCAGGATGACGTCACAGCCAAACAGGAACAGACGAGGCAAAGCTATAAAATAAAAACACATATTTTATTATCTCTCAGCTTTACAAATAAGTTATTCCTGCTACAAGAAAGTCTGTCATATAGGTTTAGTTTTGTAAAGTTATCTGCAGCTGACTTTCATGATATATTTTAGAGAAGTTGCTTCAAAGTTTACATTTCATGACTGATTTGATTAAATATTTCATGAAAAATAGAATATTTTAGGAATGAGTCTTTAATCGAGAAAGCTGCATTGATTACAGCTCAGTGATCAATATGTTGTCTTTTTTAGGGGTATTATTGATCTTTCAATTTGGGAAGAAATTTTGAATATTTTTACATTTTATTGAGACATTAAATAAGAGGCATTGGTCACGGTCTCAGGTTAGGTGGTTTGAATGCAACAGTCTATCAATCTGTCTTCAAACACTGTTTCATGGCTAGCTAAGACAGGCTGCTTGTATTTATTTAGTTTTAATAGAACACATTATTCCTCAGTTTGAGCATCAATCCTTATATAGCAGCGGCATATATGGGCGTAACATGTAAGTTATATGTTACGCCCATATATGCCGCTGCTAGAGAACTGACACAAGTGATACTCTAATGTCTGTCTGCACTATAGAAAATTCACTCACCTCTGCATAATAAATGCTTAAAGTGGCTCCAACAGCAGATTAGACCAACCTATTTTTTTGTTTAAGTCATCTAATTCCAGTAATTTGAGGCCCTTTGGATGGATCCATTATGTGTAGAGTGTTGGACTTTGATGCTCAGGCGCTAATTTTATTCTAAATATGTAAGAAATAAATGAGACTAGACTGACATCACAGGAAAAAAGACTCCATCCTGATAGATCCATGCTTTACAAAAAGGGGAAAGTTATAAGGGACACTTCAGAGATATGATTAAACTTAATTTTCTATTTAAAGAATCTCATTTGTTTTGATAAATCATACATTTAGCAGGTTAAGTTTGTCTAACATGATGAATGAAACGGTTTTCAAGTAACAAACATAGAAATCTTGGAGGTCATTTTCATTATTTTTAGTCTTCCTTTAATGGATATCTTTTTATTAAAGTAAAGGAGACTTTATTTTCAAATTGTTCAACAAAATAAACAGTCTGGGTGGTGTTCATGGTAGCAGTTGATAAGTATGAAAAAATCAGATTGATTGCTTCACCCTAATAATCTGAAACCACCAAAGCTAAATGAACACAGAGGAAAAAAAGGCTGCCAGTTCAACTCTTTCTGGTCTCAAAGAGGCCTTTGCGTGGGGAAGAGAAGAATCTCCTCTTCATCAGTGTGCTGGCTGCTGCCCTGTCAGGAGGAGGTAGTTGTGATGGAGGGTGCGTAGCTCCGTCAGTCTGCCCAGCAGGCGGCCGAAACGCTGCGGCCCTCCCCTGGCTGCTGCTCCAGCCTGGGCCCCGCAAACCCTGGAGAGCAGGTCCAGGATCAGCTCCTGCATTTTCTCCACACAGCTGACCGCCTGCAGGGATGCTCGATCTGCATCCCAAAAGGATTTACACCTCCTAAACTTCTTCTGTTAAAACAACAAAGTTCCACATAACTGACAGGATTTTAGACCGATGCAAAGTGGCAGATCATTTTCAAAAGGTGTGTGGTGCATTTATTACTTATCTAACCCTCATCTAAGTTCAAGTTTGTTAAAAAGCATATTAACACAAAAAAGCATTTGCAGTGTTGGTCAAAGAGTTGCTCCTAAAGTAGCAGAGTAAGGACAAGACAACTAAAATAAAATGGAACCATAGTAAAAAATGAAATCTGCCACTGTGTGGAAGAAAATGTGCATCTTCCTGAATGTGCATTTGATTCAATTCAGTTTATTTTTTTCATTTTAGCTCCAAATCACATCACATGTCATCTCAAGGCACTTTACAGTTCAACCAGATCATACAGTTAAATTGATTCAAAGTTTTCTATCAAAGGAAAACCAGCTGATTGCATCGACTCATTGACTGGAAGGCAATCCCTCACACTAAGCATGCTTGTAGCAACTGTGGAGAGGAAAATTTAATTTTAACGGGAAGAAACCTCCAGCAGAACCAGGCTCAGTGTGAGCGGCCATCTGCCGAGGCCGACTGGGGTTCAAGGAGACAGAACCAGAGATGCAAAAGGCAGCTGTAAAAGGCGGTGCCAACCAGGAAACATGCATGATGGCAGTATAATGCTATGGGAATGCTTTCCATCAGCCGGGAAGCTACAGGGGTTAAAGTGAAGATGGAGTAAACTCCATACGGAGTAGTCCAAGAAGGAAATCTGTTAAAGGCCACAAAAGACTTGAGTCTGATTCAGAAGTTCCCCCTCAAACAGGACTAATAAGCATAAAGAACGAGCTAGAGTCTATTAGAATCAAAACCTATTCATGTGTTAGAATGGCCCAGTCAAAATCCAGACCTAAAAAAGATAAGAATCTGTAAAAAAAACAAAAACAATAATAAAAATCTTACTTTCACTTCTGAAGGTATTGTCCTTTCATTCTGATTGATCTGTTATGGTAATTAAAGGGCTCTAGATGTGCAAAGCTGATAGAAACCTTCACTTAAAGATTTGCTTTAAGTCCTTTTAGTTTATAAGGGAAACTAACTTTATTTAAAGAAAGCTATCCAAGACAATTAGATTCTTTGTTCTATAACTTGTTAAACAGTCCCTGGTTAAAATGTTTACTAATTGTTGATACCTGACCTGAGCAGAGCAGAGCTGTGGCAGTAAGCAGGGTGTATTCAGCCTCTGTCACACACAGCACCGCCATGCTGTGAAGGAAGTTTAGCACTGAGCCCAGGAGATCCTCACTGCTTCCTGTCCACACCAGGAAACAGATCCTTAAAGCGGGCTCTTTATGTCCACAGTTTGCAGATTAAAGGGGATGTATGAGCTCACCTGAACCGACGGACGTCCTCATCTGGAAGTTTTCCCTGGGCTCCAGATTTCTGAGCCAGCCGTGCGAGGAAGTGGTGAAAAGCTGCAACACTGATCATACAGTGATGGGCTGTTAGATTCAAACGGGTGTATTTTCTAAAACCGTGTTTATAGTTTTGTCTTTATTTTAGTTTTAGTTTTCTCCCTTTACCTGGAGTGGGGCTTGCAGGGTTATTGGAGAACTGCTGGGCAGAGAGCAGAAACATGACCTCCAGAGAGGAAACGGACAGGAGGGCCATCTGGTCAGAGAAATCCAGGAGATCAAAACCTGGGTGACAGAGCACAAGCATGCCGATTCTTAGACATTTAACTTTAATCTACAAAAATAGGAATGAAATGTGGACCTCTCATTGGGATTTAAAAAAAAGAAGAACACTGCCTAAATGTGGAGGTGATTCCTTACCTGACTGTTTTCTACAAATAGCTTTTTTCATCAGAAACAGTCAAATGATCACCAAATCACCATGATCTTCCAAATGATTATCAAACTAAAACAACCAGATTAATGCCCTTAATACCAAACACAGTTTATGCACCTGCAAACACCATGAGGCCACATTCTTTGGTGTTTTACAAACCCTTTAGCTCAATGTCTTTTATAGCAGCGAACAAAACATGGAAGAACCTTTGAATCAACCTACCCTTTAATTCAAGCACATTCACCATTCACCTTTATTTATTTTACTAACTGAGTATATTTATTTGTTGTTGTTTTTTGTTGTTCTTTTAAATGAAAAAATGTAATAAAATTGTAAACAGCTCCATCTTGTGTTTTTTTTAATTAAACTGCAAACGTTTAAACAGAAAAATGAAAAAAAGAAAATTAAATCTTTTTTTTAATTAAGTGTATTTCCCTTTTTTTGGAGTTGGTAAATAGGATGATCCGTCAATGGAATGAATATTTCTGCCCTTAAAATTAGATAATTAGGTATTATGCACTTGAAATAATAAAATGGAGTTTCTTTTTCCTATTTCTATTTTAAATGTAATTCATCTTATTCCATGATTAAATTGTCTACTTGCTACCAAGCAATCAGAGATTTCCCATGAGTGGAGATGCTAATCTCTTTTCATCCTTCAACTTGAGTTGCTTCATAAGCTACCTACAAAAAAGAAATATTAAAATATCTTCTCCACAAACTGGGATTGCACATGTTTGTATCTCTGACAAACAGACCCACAGCATTACAGATCCTCCATCATACCTAACAGCAGGACTGAGGAGCGTTTCCACATTTTCATGCGTTTTTATATCAACCAGACATCAATTCTGAATTGAAATGTACCAAAACGATATCACCATGTTATGAGATTTAATTGCTACCAGAAACCTCTATGTGTAACAAGTAACACTGGGACACACACACTAGGTAACATAATCACAGAGAAATCCTAACCTGAAGTTAAATGAGTCACACCAATCATCAGGACAGAGATTCAGAACAGTCATTTGATATTTACATAATTTGACCGGAAAGAGAGAATTCAACAGATTTATCCTTTAATAAAATACAAAACGGACAAATGGTTAATGTCAATGAGTAAAGATTTCCATCCACCTCACCTGGTACTGTTCTTGCAAACTGCAGCAGTCTGTTTAGGTGTGGGGATAAAACATCAGGCAGCCCCGCCCCCTCCAGAGCACACTGCCATTCAGAGACCTGCCAGCATGAGAACAACATGAGAACATCATAACAGGTGGTAAACCTAAAGTCTGGACACATACCTACCCTGTAACTGCTGCTGTCTTGCTCCCTAAACTGGCGATGAGCCTCAACCATCCTGTTTACAGTGTATTTCTGCTCCCGGGTCAAAATGGCGGGCTGATTCTGGGGCAGATAGAAAAGAACTTAGTTCATGGTTTAAAAAGCACACCTCTATGAAACAATAAGGTGGACAAGGGATTTTTTAAATATTTTTAGTCTCCTCTAAAATAGTGCTGGTGGAGAATTTTAACTTTAACACCATTCATTTATATTCATTAATTCATCTTAGTTGCTAGGACATTTACTAAGGAAGAAAAAAATTAAGTCTTTTATTAAACAGTGACCCCTCTGGGAGTAGATGACACAAGTTACGCATAATGGAGGGCCGCAAGTCCAGCATCCGAAAGTCTGTACAGGTGGCGTACAACCGCGCCATGATCCACCAGAGCCGAGTCAGCCACAGCCACTGCTTTGCGACCTCTAACTACCTGTAGAGATCAGAGTCCCAGACTGAACCACTGCTGTCGGACACACAGAACCGTTCTGCTCAGGCTTCTCTGTGTCATTAGAGATCATGGAAAGGAAGAGACCGTAAGCCCCGCATTGCTGCACCTCCACCTGGATCTCATGAATCTGTTTGATCAAAAGTAATTGAGCGTGAGCTTAATGAAACCTACTGCCAAGAGATCAAATGGACAGAGACGAGATTTGACCTTTAAATGAACTGCAGGAGACTGATGGATGCATCACTGCCTTCTTTTATACAACAGCTTTTCTATGTTTTAAACTTTTTACTAAAGACTCTTGTATATTTTACTGGCAGCGTCTTTTTGTACATATGTCTGCGTCTAATTTAATGTTTTAAATGCGTATTTCAATCAGCTCCTAAAGGGCAAAGCAAAGGCTCTGTGTGACGATGAAATGATAAATGGAGCGTACGGTAGGTTAAGAGTTTGCATTGTGTATTCTCGGCATGATGAGCCGATTTATATTTGAAATCTCTTTTTGATACAGAGAAATAATTTATTTATGGAAAACAAACTATAGAAATAAAGTTATATTGGTTAAATTGAGTTTTTATTTAAGATAAAGAGATGAGAGTCAGCATTGAAACGGATGACTTGATGTTTGTTTTTTTTTGTTTTTTTCTGTTCTTTCAAACTTATCACCAAACAGCAGCTTTTTCCGTTGACCCTCATTGATTTTATTTATTTCCCAAAGCCCTATTTCACCCATTAAACAGTACACCCTGATAAGCTTTTTGCTGAGGTTATATTTTACCAGGTTACCTTTTTTTTTTTTTTTACCAGTTGTTAATAACCATATTTTGAAAACATCCTATTAAAGAACTGCTGATGTATGTATCTGGAGTTCTGTGGGTTTCCTTCTGTAATCCTAATCCATCTATCACTATTCTATACCTGCATTGCATTTCAGTGACGCTGTAAAAAAAAAAAAAAGGACCTAGCTTTGTAAAGAAAAAAAACATCTCTGTTATTTAAAAATTTTAATTATAGCATCAGGATTCTGCTAATAGTCCAAATGTGCAATAGATACTCCTACAAGCAGCTTTACCTAAAACAGGCATAACAAGCATTTTTGAACATGCTACGTTACATGCTTGAATACCACGGGGGCCCCATATATCTCACACGAGTGCTTGTTCCTTCTAAACACACTTGTTCAATTCAATTCAGTTTATTTATATAGCGCCAATTCACAACATGTCATCTCAAGTCACTTTCCAGTTCACCGGATCATCCAATCAAATTGATTCAAAGTTTTCTGTCTAAGGAAAACCAGCTGATTGCATCGACTCACTGACTCGAATGCAATCCCTCAGACCAAGCATGCTTGTAGCGACAGTGGAGAGGAAAAACGGAGATAGCCTGAAGAGCAAAAACACTGCTCAGTAGTCAAAACAGGAAGTGAATGTGATGCGTCTCACCAACAGCAGCAGTAGCACCCTCTAGTGGCAGAATCATCTCCACATCAAACTTGGTGGTCTGATATCCTCGTGCACAGCCTCCCTTTCTCACGTGTGGATCTGTTTTTTGTGCTCGTGTGAACTATTGTCTCTTTGAAGGCGTTACCCAACGGACAAAGCAACTCGGCTGTGAATGACTACTTTTCAGGAAATCCCGCCTTTTGAGGCTGTACTCTTCTTCCTACTAGCAAAACAACTTCAAGAGTTTGAAGTTGGTAAGCATAGTTGTCATTACATACATGCTGTGTTGGATGAAGTATTCAACTGTAGTACTTGAGTAAAAGTATTGATACTCAGTCAAATCTTACCCATTCATCTGATCTGTATGCCATTAATACTGGACTAAAGTCACTATTCTGCATCTTGCTATGTAGCAGCAGCAGGAAAAACAACCATGGCGGAAGATAATGCGGAGAGCATTCTTTATTTTCAACCATCTTGAAAAGATTGTGTTGTTAATGCGCTGGCTGAGGCTGGGAAAGAAATGAAAGATTTTAAATGCGCTCCAGCTCTACCTTCCATGTTTACTTTCGTAAACACAGAACACGCTCCCTTAAGACACTTAAGTTGAATGAATTCAGTTCACACAGGAGATTGCATATTTGGAAATGAGATCAACCACGCAAAAGAATCAGATTTCCTAAAAAAAATCAGAACTGTGCATTAATGCCTGCAGTGTGAACGTAGCCTTAAACGTGATCATCCAGACATGACAATGGCCGAGGTTCCAGATGTTCATTTAAAGCTGCTTTATCTATTCCAAAACCAGTTTAAATGTGAGTTTAGGATCATTAATCCATTTAAATCCATTTTCCTCTGATAGAATAGGAGCCTGAATCATTAACTAGTTGGTGTCTGCTAAAAGGAGCGAGCAATGCAACCCTGAGGGACCAAGTATGGTAGAGATATAAATGTAGAGTTTAAAGAAGAGAAAATCACCTTAAAACCAAGTTTTATTCTAATTAACCAAAGCTGTTTGCTTTTGGGTTCATTAAACATTTAGTTCCTGCTATCGTCCTAGTTGATTGAATCTTTTACTGTTTTATTTTAACATTAATCTTTAATTATCCTCCCATATTTGTTTGTTGTTCTTTGTATGGCTCAGTGTTGATGTGTCCTGTCTGCTCTGCTGCTAAACTCCCAGATTATCTATAAGGTCAATAAAATGAGAAGAACTGCAGGAGGAACGTCTCACTGTCCTTTTTTTAGAGCTAATTTGTTTTGACACTGCAAAGTGACAAGAACAATTGTTCTGTTAACATGAGCTGTCAGGTCAGACCCCCCAACAGAGAAACAATAATAACCACCAATCTGCCAAAGCGCTGTACTATAGTAATATTAGGACTCTTGCTCCATTTGACTTCAGTTTGGTTTATTTATAAAGAATCAATTTACAACCACTTATTTCAAGACACTTTACCAGAAAATACAAACAGATCCTGTTCACATTACTGCAATCAAACCTTTATTATAGTGAGAAATAACAGGTAAAGATAGAACGACAGGAAGCATACTTCAACAGAACCAGACCCAGTAAGGCAGGGGTGTCAAAGTCATTCCAGAAAGGGCCGTGTGGCTGCTGGTTTTCTTTCCACCCAAGCAGTAGCACACCAGACTCCATTCATCCCATCAAGCCATCAGGTTAAGACTAGACTCACCTTGATGAGATGAATGGAGTCTGGTGTGCTACTGCTTGGGTGGAAAGAAAACCAGCAGCCACACGGCCCTTTCTGGAACGACTTTGACACCTGTGCAGTAAGGGGATTTAATATAAATCAGTCTTAAAATAGAAACAAGTCACAGAAAATGTCATCTAAAGGCAATTAACATGACAATTTTAATACAGAAACATGTAACAGAAGTCAACACAAACACAGAACCAAATCTAAACACAAATATCCAATTAGATCCTATTTACAACATGGTGAAGATAAATTCAGTTTATCGTGGCATTCAGAGAAATGTCTTCAACCCAAGGAAGCTCAGCCAATCACAGACAGTCGTTAATTTTGCTGCAGTGCCTCCTCCTGAGCAATGAGGAGACAGTGGAGAGGAAAACCAGCTTTAAGCAGGAAGGAACCTCCAGCAGACCCCGGTTCCATGTCGGCGCCCATCTACTGCGACTGAGCGGTTCTTTAACAGGACAGCAGACGTCCGACAGACACAGAGGCGCCGGTCCAAGGAGCAGATGACCTCATCTGGAAAAGAAGAACAGGAGTTAGTGAACAAACACGCTAGTCTGTGACATTTAAACACATAAACACTGAGAGAAATGTAACTTTAACCAAGAGAAGAGGGAAACACACAGGGAGAAGCTAAAGTTAACAGAAGTGATAACTGTAAACAATGGATGCTTGGAGAAAATGCCTGAAAATGCTGCATTTGTTGGAGTCTTCAGTCGGTCGTTTCTCTGCTTTAATAAGTTCTAAAAAAACCTTCAGAGATCAACCAGGGGGAAATTCTCCCATATTGGATCAGAAGCTGCTTCTTAACTGTTTATCTGTGGTTTAATGGAAAAGTCAGAACTTCTGGTTCTGGTAAAGGTTTGGTTACAGAGATGCAAATAGAGGTGAACATCCACTCATGATGGAAAGATAAAGATTAAAGGTTAGACCACCTTGATGGGATGGTTGAAGCTTTTGTATCTGTTTGTTCTGGATCGATTTTTACTATCTTCACCAATACTGATGAACATCTGGAAGCAATAAAGGTTCATTACCTTCTTCTACTGGGTGGAGCAGACTGATGGTTTAGCTGCGGGGTCGTCAACGTTTTTCAGACTCCAGAACGTTGGAGAGACAAATAGAGGAGCCATGTTTCTTCTCCTTAGCGGTCTGTGTGCTCCATCCTCTTCTTCAGCTCCTTCATAAATGAAAGCAAAGCATCCTCACAGTCTTAACCTGTCTGCATGCGATGCTTCTCTAGTCAAACAACAACCAACATACCTCCAAACACATGTGGATGGATTCTTTTCCAATGTGATCCGACTGCTAGAACACTGCTTCCATGTTCAACCTGCTTTCCCTGAAAAAAATAAGACAAATTAATCTACAGAATTTCCTCGACATCAAGTTGAAATCTGGGTCAGGATGTTGTTTTCATCATAATCTTGGTCTTTCTGTGTTTCAATGACTGTTAGCTTTTAATCAGGCCTGGGAAGCTTGAGTTGTGGGTTTGTCGTGTTAATAAAGTCTTACTCCGTGTGTTTTCTGTTCCAGTCTTTCTCTGTGCCGTCCTCAGGTAGAGACTGGGAAGCTCCTCATCATCCTGGATGTCCCGGTTCCTCACAGGACTTCTGCTTTTGGACGTCCACAGTGTCTGAACATACATGAAAAATTAAGTGAGGCCACCTGAAATGTTAACTTTATATTTAAATGATGGATTATTGTTGCTCCTTACTGAACATGCTCTCACTCTTTGTGAAGGTCAGCAGCTCAGATGATCCTCCTCTGGTTTGGTCGCTGCAGATCTCATCAGCATCTTCTGATTGGCCCAAAGCTTGTAGCGGCTCGGTCCAACATGGGATTCAAAAAACACAGAAGAGATCCACTGCGGTCAGGACAGGCCTAGATGATATGGAGAATATTTCTGCAGAGGGTTCTTTTCCCTCAAACTAGGCCTGAAAACTAACTAACCAGAGGAACATCTAGAACTAGACCAAGTCACATCGGAAAGCTGTTTCTAACAGTCGGTGCTTCACAACTCAAATCCCTACATTAGTCCTGTCCTCTGCCTCTAACTGGTCTAAATCAATTAGCCCCACCAAGCGTCATCTCTCTACCTTCTTTTTCTCCTTTAGGGTTTAGGTTTGACCTCCTCAGTCGTCCTCAGCAGCGATGTCCAGCAGTTTCCTTGGATTTGTTTGCCTCCTTGTGGTTGATCTTTAATTTAATTTCTGTCTTTTTGTGTTTTTTATCTATGTGTTTTTGTTCATTTGCCTCTATTCTGTGATTCTTCTTGTCAAAACTGTTTGGGTTGCTTTCTGTTATCTAGCAGAATGTCCACATTAGATGTAGAGCATGTTAGACTATTTCTGCCTTAACCAGCTGTCATGTTCCACACCTTTTATTAGTTGTTATCATCTCCTCAGATGTCTGTGCTAACGGAAATTCTTAACATCTAAAACTGACATCAAAATCTAGCAGCGGGGTAAAGAAAAGCCACGGTGCAAGACGCTACCTAAGGCATCCCTAGACCTGCCAGATATAAAAACGATCTATAAATGATATCTAGGTGTGACTGTTTCCAGTCCTTCAGCCTTCCCACCTCCAAAAGTCACCAAATCAGCAATAAAATAGATAGTTGAAGGCGTTAAAGGAAGGTTCTTGAAATCCCTCTTCTCAAACATGCCTCTCGCCACAAGGCCTCTTCCCAGGGGGCTCCTCTTCATCATCTTCCTCTCTTCTCCTTCTCCTGGAGGCACGGTCTTCTTGGCAGTCCGGGGAATCCTCCGGCTCCTCCTGGTTCCAAGGGAGTCTGAAGGGGGGGGGGATCCTCAGGGGGAACCGAAGAAGAGGTGGAAGGTGGTCATTGTCTTCATCATCTTCCTCATCTTCGTCTCTTCTCCTTTTCCTAGAGGCACGGTCTTTTTGGCAGTCCGGGGAATCTTCATCGTCTTCTTCCTCAGAGCTTGTGGTGTCATATCCGGAGAACGCACTAGATACCTCAAGAAACTCGCTAGAAAAAGACCTATAATCCTCATCCTCATCCTCAGCCTCATCCTCAGCCTCAAATTCATCCTCAGCCTCAAACTCATCCTCCTCGTCATCCTCGTCCTCAGCCTCATCAAGAGACTCACTACAAAAAGACCTATCATCCTCAGCCTCATCCTCGTCCTCAGCCCCACCAAGAGACTCGCTAGAAAAATACCTATAATACTCATCCTCGTCCTCAGCCTCATCCTCAACCTCGTCCTCAACCTCTACCTCCACAAAATCCTGTATCTCCACCTCCTCATTCTCCTCCACCACTACTGCTTCAGCCTCTACCTCCTCCTCCTCATCATCAAAAAAACCTTCCTCCACCTCCTCAATGTGTAACTGTTCTCTCAACCTCCTCATCCTCATCCTTCTCCTCAGTTCTCCCATGACGTTATTAAAATTGAAATTAAAATTACCCAGTTCCTGAATCCAGAACGGGAGCTCCGGGTCAGGAAGGGCAGCGACTGGAACTGTGAGGGAAAGACATCATTAGACCAGGAACGTTAATAAAGGAACATTAAATAAAAAATGAAATGCTTTATTTTAGGTTGCTGGATGTGCCTGTGTGAGTTTGTCAGGTTAAAGTAGATTTAATCAATAAGAACATTGATCTGTGAGCTAAAATAACCCAATAAAAAACATATTAAGAATGTTAGTGGTTTGGTTAGTTTTAAAATAAAAATGGACATCGTTGTAAAAGACACAATAATACAAAAATTAATACACACAGAAATATTTAAAAATATGTATATATGTGCGTATACGATTGTGTGCTCCTGTCTCAGTACATTTCCCTATCTACTGTTATTCATTTGTGGATTTCCACAGACAGACTCCTACCGTCTCTGTCTTGGGGCTCTGATTAGACTGCCCCACAAGTGCATAGAATCTGCCAATCATGTACTATTGCTAGGTGAATTTAATAATTTAATGGCCAATCAGCGTCTCAGAATTTTATGGTCTTGGGGCTCTGAAAATACTGCCCTTTAACAGGCTTCTGCACCCAATGCGCAGGTGCAGACAATTAGAGGGACAATTCAGATTCAATTTTTTTCTACAAATCTAAGAAAGGGGATCCTATACAGAACTTTTAATTGTTTAGAAGAAACCATCCAGCGTTAAATGTTTTGAAGATCTAGAAAATGATGAAGTCATCTGTAAACAAGCTGTATTATTTCTGGTGACAGATAAGATTCAATTATTTACATTCACCTGAAGATCAAAACAAGGGCTGCAGAAACACTTTTAAATAATATATTGAATCAAACATTTATTCTTTACGCTTTCCTCACAATGACAGCACTTATAATAAACTCAGCCAGGTTCTAAACATTTTACTGCCCAAAAATGTAAAGGATCTGATTTTTAGTCAAGTGCAAACATTAAAGTGTTTTAGGAAACAAAACAAAAAAAAAAAATTCTAATGTTTAGGGTTTTATTAATATAACAAGAAATACGTGACCTTTCAAAATAATTTTAAAAGCTAAAGTTGTTTATTGTTGTATTAAGGAGACCATACTTGTTCTTCGAGTCCTTCTCTGACAGAAGGGGCCAGGCGCCAACTTGTTTTGCAAGAATTTGATACCAAACTCACCAAAAACGATCCTCTGAATCCAGAAACTTTTAAAATCACAAATTTTTAACACCTTTGACCTTCCATTAAAGTCAAAAATATATGCCACCTTAAAACCCTGTTTAATGCATTCTACTAAGGTATCCATGGAGACCAATATGTTTACCACTGCATGTTTTAAAAAAGAACTTCCTTTTCAAGTTCAAATATATAAAAAAAAAAACGTTTTATTCTAAAACTGTTTTGTATGTTTTCAACCATTTCCACAATAAATTCATCAAAGATTATTCTCACAAACCAAAAGGTGTTTTTGTTTTATATCATTACATTTCTGTTATCATTCCTCCCATTTCCAACCAATAAAAATCTATTTAAATAAAAAAAAAAAAAAACTGGTTATAAACCTAACATTTCCTAAACACATTAACTAAATTAAACAACTTGAGAATCTTTATCTTTTATTTCCCAGTTGTTTATCAGGAGAAATTCAGTCAACTTCCAAAACACTCAAAATGATATATATTTTTATCAAATACAAAAAAATAAACAGTTTAGCTTGATAATATATTATGCTAAATTTCCTTCAACTGTCTTTTTATATTTATTTATTGTAATTTCACCAACATTTTCATATAGAGCAAACTTATTTTCAGGGCATTTTTTAAAAATCATAGACCTAGCACATCTAGTTTACGAACATTTCACCTCAAATTCAACAAAGGTGTTTTTCTTAAACACAAATATATTTTTTAAATCACTAAATCACTGTTAACATTCCTGACAAAAACACAAAACACTTTTAATCTCTGAGATGTCAAAGATGCTAGAAGCTAAGCTAAGCTAGCTGTCACAACTTCCATGAAAAAACTTAAAACTAATAATTTTTCACATAACATTTTTGTTTTTAATTAACATAGTAAAAGAGTGACACAAACCTTTCAGATGATCCAGGAACCAGTTGTCCAGCGATGCGAAGCCCACCTTTAGCAGATTAGCAAACCACAGAAAGCAGCAACTGCAATCTCCAAGGTTCAGGTTAGAAATGAGCGTTAAAGATGGCTGGTGCTCCGTTTCCATGGCAGCGGGTGAGCGTGCGCACGCACGCGTGCGTGAGATCAATTAGAAAAGCGTGCTAACTGCACCAGCTAATTAGCATCAAACAAAGCACGTTTTTCTGCAGTAATATATTTTTATCCTCACCCAAAGGTGAGTTCAGTCAAAGTTTGCATTTAATGAGGCAAAGGAGCGAGTTCTAAAGCTCACTGGCCGCTTTCTAAGGTTTTCTACCATAGTTTGAAATATTGTGCAATAAATCTGAATCTGAATTTGGAAAGAAATTTCAATCCAAAGCTGCTTTTTTCTTAATCTCCACTGTGGTGGACGAAGTACTCAATAGTAGTACTTGATACTATTAAAAACTTAATCAACTACAATTAAAAGTTACTCGTTTAAACATCTACTCAAGTTGAAGTATTGAAGTATTCAATTAAGAAAATATTCCTACACATTCTCCATCCCAACTCGTCACATTTGGACGCTTGGTCAGGCTCCCTCTGCGTCACATAATGACACACCGGGTATCCCTTTCAATATTTGACACGCAGGGTTCTCCACTTGACTGTTATAGCCTATATGGCACCAGGAGGATGGTCCATTATCATTTTTTGAAAGGTATAAAAGAATGTATCCCCAAATTAAATCCAATTAAATATGAAAATGCTGTTTTCCTGTTTTCCGAATGTATTTATTGTAACCCTGTTAATTTAACCCCTTAATTACCTCAATGTAATGCATTTCCTGCTGACATTAGGAAATCAAGTGCAACTCCGATTTTCACCACTGGGTGGCAGCATATAGAAACGAGGTAAATCTTCCATAAAAAGCAATTTAAGCATAAAAAGGATTCAGAATATATTTCATAGCTTATTTGCAGATACACCAGGCTGGTGAATGTTGTTGAACTCCGTTGGAAATTGATATGAATCTCAATCGAGTTGTCTCGGTAGGTGTACCATTTTGTGTATTTAGCACATGATGTAGTTATTGAAACACGATATAAAAGGGTGTTAAATGATATCTAAGCCTTAATTTTTTACAAACCAGTCAGGATGACTTTTAAAATTAGCTGTGATAGCTGTTCACGGTGTGTAAAATGTTTTACTCACTGAATTGTGTTCTCTAAAACAGCGGTCCCCAACCTTTTTTGCACCACGGACTGCTATATGTCAGACAATATTTTCGCAGACCCGGGATTTATACTCTTTGTAAAAACGATCAAGTAAAATGATACGACTGGCATACTGTAACATCAAATACAAACAGCATAAAAATAAAACAAGCCGGTCCCATCGAGGCGTAATCTGAGACAATGACACACGAAGTGTGCTCCTGATGTCCAGTCTGCTCCATAGCTTTGTTTTGGTCGCTGTAACCGCAGAAAATCCCGCTTCACAAAGATAGGATGTTATAGATAGGATGAGTCTTAACCTGTGTCAAGAGGCATAGATGCACCGACTGATGTTATTGGGAAAGAATACCGCAATTTTTTAGATTTTTCAAAATAAAACATCACTCAGACTCTGATCGTCGATAAATTATTCTGTGCGGCCCGGTACCAAATGACCGACGGACCGGTACCGGTCCACGGCCCGGTGGTTGGGGACCGCTGCTCTAAAAGACGTCCATTAGCCACAAATTACTGGCTGTTTGCTTTTCTATGTATAACTGGGTTGTTGGCTTTGTTTTATGCTGTTTATTCCAAATGTGATGGTACCAGAAGCCAATTGCACTATTTTTTTCATTTAAACTGGATTTTGGAGAAAGTTTGTTTCAAATCTATATTCCCAATCTAAGTTAATGTATTCTGCTGCATTTTCTGTATACTATATATTTAAGTTAAAAAGAATGGACTAAAAGGCATTAGTAAAAATTAAACATGGACATTAGTGAATAATATTAATCTTTAATTTCTCTGCATCTTGTGTAGACTGTTTTTTTTATTAAGGTTCCTTTTTAATTCGGATCCCTGGAGGTCGTTTCTTCATCTCATCAGCGCACTTGGTCGCCCGGGTGCCTGGCTCCTTGGTCCACCTCCTCTACTTAGCAGCACCACAGAGGCTCCTTTGAGAATCCTTGGTTTGGACTCTGAGTATTAAGGGGTGGTAGGACAACTTTAATTTTGAGTGCACTCAAGGGTAGTTTTCATTTTGGACATTGGACCAAGTTTATTTAATTTTCCCCTGAGATCTCATAGGTACATTGTATTTTTTTATTTATTCCCCTGTCCTTTTTGTGATTTATATTGTTCATAATCAATATTGTAATACAAATTTAAACTTAACTTGTTTGGTGTTTTATTGGGGTGGAAGCTATATTTGCCATGGGATTTGGTTTTGACCAACCTCTTCTGCGAATCTAGATTTAAATAACCCTATCTCTTGACTCTTAGTGTTTTATAAGCAGTGCAACTACTGTAGAGGGTTGCACTATGAAAGAAAATATATTATTAATGTATAAACATAGTTTTGTATACATTCTCTGTATACCTAATGCTGATAAAGTTTGTCTAAGTCTTAGTCTAGTCTAATTCCGTGATTTTACCTTCCACTTTGTATTAATCTTATTTTTTCTTTTTGTTGTTTTAATAAAAACCTAGTTTTATATGGAAGAAATGAATGTTCAAGTAGGTATTCAAAAAGTATTAGTTTTCAAAAATTCAAATAAAATGTCTTAATATCAGTACTTTTCTGTATAATTTTCAGTGTAATTTTAAAGAACCTTATAACTTTCAGAATCCAAATGATGTATTGATGCGTAGAACCACCTGCTACAGATTCAACCCCACCTGGAAAGAACTTCAGCATAAAAATGACACAAAAAATAAAGACAGCTCTTTTGGTTTCTTATTTAAAAACAAACCAAAAAGAAAACAGGATTTTCTTGATTCTCCTCAAACTTTCACTATTGAAAAAAGGTTAAATGTTGAATCTATTACCAGAAACAAACTACAGCTCTCATATGAGAACTCATCTGAACAACTTGGCCACATTGGCAACAACTAACGCCCACACCAACGCACACACACCGACACAGCAACCGGATGGAAATGATGGGTTAAAATCTGGGGAAAGCAACACAAAAGGATTTTAATCTGCTCTGAACCCCTGACCCAAATAGCTCACCTGAGCTGCAACCTGCTCCACAATGTGTGTGTGTGCAAAACCATGAGGACAGAGACACTGGGGAATTTCTTTTTGTGGGGAAACAAGGAGGAGGTGCACCAACATAAGGCTTTCCTTCTCTCCGATGCTAAATTATTTTTTAATCATTGAATAATTTTTTTTTGTTTGAGAAGTGGCCGACCTTTTTGGACTGAGATGGTGGAGCTCCAGGACTGAAACCGCCTGTTGGCAGAAATCAGTAAAGGGTAAAGTGATCGATTATATATTTTCTTTTCTTTCCTTTTATTTTATTTCATTTTCCATTTCCATAGACTTCCAACTATTCAAGAAAAGTTTGATAACTTTCTCTTATTAGATTCCTTTCTGCATCTTGCAATGAAGAAAATGCTTTCTGACTGACATGACTTTATCTATGGGAAAATGTCTGATGAGGGTGATAATGAACGGCTTGATTGGCTTTCACTAAACCATGATTCTTTTAGTGTAATTTCTGATCAAATTAGAACCAACCTTAAGTATCTAAACCAAACATTTTCTTTTTAAAAGAAAAAAATTCAGCAGCAACTGTCTTTTCCTATGTCAGCTTCAGGACTGGAAAACAAAAGTTTTTTTTATCAGGCCTGTGGTTGTTTAAAAACAGGACGGGTCTTGTTTTGTTCATTTCCTGCTGTCACCATGTTCCATAATGTTATGGACGGACCTGGAGATGAAAACTTAGGCAAATCCAGAGAGAGAAAAGGGTCCAAACATGGTCTGACACAGTAGTTGTGAAATGCGCACAGGTTTTAGTCACAAACCAAATTCTCTATTTCCACAGCAGCCACTCGGAGAGATTAGCTTCATCTCTTCATGATTTTGTGGTATGTTGCTTTGTCCCTGTGCCATGAATGTCTGAGGTTCTGACTAAGACAGAGAAAGGCTGACTGTTGCTCTGACTTATGAAAATGTAAACAAAACAGCAACTTATAGATGAAAAAGAATGAATAATATAATCCAATAGGATAAAATCTAAACTTATGTGTCAGTTTAATCTGAATTAGATTTCACTAAATGAAAAACTAAGAGAAATTGATTTTCCTTTCCTCCAGAAATATTAATACACATGTATATCATTAAAACATATGAACAATGAAATCAGCAATTTTCATCCCTTGAGTGTTTAAAATAAATAAACCTTACAGTTAACCAAATATATGGGATATAGTTTGGAAAATGCAACTAAAATATATAAAAGCAATGAGTTTATTACCTTAAATTATAGATTTGCAAAAATAAATAATTAATTCCTGAAAGATTTGAATCAAAGTGGCATATTTTCCTGAGAGAGTGAAATATTAATAACAATTTCTGGCTCATTTAAAACAAGTATGTTTAAAAATAAATAAAACCTAATGCAATAGGAAATAAATTTGCTAGTGTGCATAATGGGGACTATTTAGATAACTGTCATAATCAGCATATGGAGAAGATATCGTATATACGGTACAGACCACAAGTTTGGACACACCTTCTCATTCAAAGAGTTTTCTTTATTTTCATAACTATGAAAATTTATGTTTCACACTGAAGGCATCAAAACTATGAATTAACACATGTGGAATCATATACTGAAAATATGTGTTATATTCTAGGTTAGGGGTCTGCAACGTTTTCCAGGCTGAGGACCCCCAAACTGATGGTGAAATGGAGCAGGGACCCCCTAATTATATATACTGTATGAAATTGTGTGATATTAAACCTGCCTATGGTCACTCTATTACAGATGGAGTCAACGAAAGTAATCCCTCCCTGGGATTATTAAAGTATTTCTGATTCCTGGTTGATGGGACAGGTGTTGTGAATGAAACTGTGCCCAGCTTGAAAGAGCTCCTGTGTGAAAAGACATTTCAATTAGTGTAAAAAAAATTCAGGTGGAATATAAAAAAAAAACGAATCAACCAAAATTTTTGCGACCCCCGTGCAGTACCTCCATGGACCCCCTAGGGGTCACGGACCCCCTGTTGAAGACCTACGTTCTAGGTTCTTCAAAGTAGCCACCTTTTGCTTTGATTACTGCTTCGCACACTCTTGGAATTCTCTTCCAGAGGTGGTCACCTGAAATGCCTCGTCTGTTCCTGTTTGGCTGTGACTCCATCCAGGAGAAGAATATCAGCTGTGCTGCTTCCATCAATACCCTTGTTTATAGATGCTGAAGATCTGCCTGTTTTCCAGTGTGGTCCTGTTTCTCTGACCGTGACTGAGTGGATGTGCTCTCTTCGTCCTCTGACATGGGAGCTGGCTTGGAGCTCGTCTGCCTGGCTGTGTTTTTCCCTAACAGGGCCGCCTTTTACAGCTGCTTTTTGTATCTCTGCTTCTGTCTCCTTGAACCCCAGTCGGCCTCAGCAGATGGCCGCTCACACTGAGCCTGGTTCTGCTGGAGGTTTCTTCCTGTTAAAAGGGTGTTTTTCCTCTCCACTGTCGCTACAAGCATGCTTAGTGTGAGGGATTGCTGTCAATGAGTCAATGAGTATTTGGGTCAATGCAATCAACTGGTTTTCCTTAGATAGAAAACTTTGAATCAATTTGACTGTATGATCTGGTTGAACTGTAAAGTGCCTTGAGATGACTTGTGTTGTAAATTGGCGCTATATAAATAAACTGAATTGAAATAAAATGAATTGAAATGGTCTTCTAACAGTCTTGGAGGAGTTCCCAGAGATGCTCAGCACTTGTTGGCCCTTTTGCCTGTACTCTGCGGTCCAGCTCACCCCAAAACATCTCGATTGGGTTCAGGTCTAGTGATTGTGGAGGCCAGGTCATGTGGCGCAGCACCCTATTACTCTTCTTCTTGGTTAAATAGCCCTTACAGGCCCTGGAGGTGAGTTTGGAGTCATTGTCCTGTTGAAAAATAAATAATGGTCCAAATTAACGGAAACCAGATGGAATAGCATGCCGCTGCAAGATGCTGTGGTAGTTCATCTTTTCTGCAATCCTTATGTTCGTTAGCCCAAGCAAGTCTCTTCTGTTTGTTGCCTGTCCTTAGCATTGGTTTCCTAGCAGCTATTTTACCATGAAGGCCTGATTCACATAGTCTCCTCTTAACAGTTGTCCTAGAGATGTGTCTGCTGCTATAACTCTGTGGTATGCACCTAAAAGTCAAGGTGACAATCTGCCAGTGATAACATTTTTTATTTTTATTTTTATGTTTCGACAGATTCCAGAGGTAACATTGAAATTGATATTAATACGGTTTAACCAAATATGGAATGAAGGTTTAATACCAAAAAGCTGGAAAAGGGCAAAAATACCACCGTTTGATAAAACTGGGAAAGATCCTATCAGTCTAAATAACTATAGACCAACAACTTCAACTTGTCATTTAAGTAAATGGATGGAGAAAATAATAGTCAGTAGATTAGGGTTTGTTCTTGAGCATAATAAATTGATTAATGGATATCAGTGTAGCTTTAGAACAGGGAGATAAACAATGAATGCATTAACTAGAAAAAGCTTTAAAAATTAAGGAGAGAAGGATTATAGTATTTTTTGATATAGAAAAACTTTATTATTGATCATGGAGGGAAGGACTTCTTCTAAAAATTAATCAGAGGGGAATAAGTAGGAAGATGTATGACTGGATAGCCTTTTTTTTTTTTTACTGGGTAGAAAAATAAGAGTGAAGATTGGGAATGATTATTTAAAAGAATTTATTGTAGCAAATGGAATACCTCAAGGTAGAGCAATTAGCCCTATTTTATTTGATATCATGATTAATTATATTTTTCTAATACGATAAATGTATAAAATCTGCACTGGATGAGGGGAAAGAATATAAAACATATGTTAGGAAATATTAAAAAAGCAGTTAGTAAAGTAGAATAGTGGTCTTATGAATGGGGTTTTTCATCAGCAAGAAAGTTTTGTTTTATGGTTTTTACCAAAAGAGAAATACTTATATAGGAACAATAACATTATACGAACAGCCATTGGAAAAGGGTTGCAGAATTAAAATATTTAGGACTATGGTTGGATGGTTCTCATACATGGAAAAAACATATATTGGAAACCAAGTGTAAGAAAGGTATAAATCTACTAAAGGCTGTGGCTGGACATAATTAGGGTGCAGATAGACAGTCATCATTAAACATATATAGGGCTCTCATGAGATCAATAATAGATTCTGGCAGTTTTATATATGGAGCAGCAGCTAAAACATCACTACAAAAGATAGACAGATTACAGATTAGGACTTTATGTATATATATATATATATATATATATATATATATACAGGTGCAGTTAAACTGAGACCTATTAATGCTCTTTTAATATAGACTGGAAAGACTCCATTGGAAATGAGAAGAAAAGAATTAGCTCTAGTTTATTGGATGAAAATTAAAAGTAGTAAGGAAGAACATACAATTCTACAAAACTGTTGGGAATATGGAAAGTACCATCGTAATGGATTTGGATGGATTATAAGCAAATTGAATAAAGAATATGGATTAGAAAATAAGAAGTCAGTTTAATTCGATTAGTGTTATTCCTCCATGGCTATTCCCTCAGGTATATGTAGACATGAGACTGCTTAAAATGAAAAATGATTGGAATTTAAATGAAAAAGGGATGAAGACTGATATATCTTTAATAAACTCATATCATAACTACCTTAAAATATATTTAGATGGTTCTAAGAAGTTAAAAGGACGCGTGGGTATAGGAATATATATACCAGAGTTTAAAATATACATTTTTTAAAGAATATCAGATAAACTATCTGTTTTCACAGCAGAAATGGTGGCAATTATACTAAGCTTACAATGGGTAGAGGAGGTTAAACCAGACAGGGTGGTGGTATGTACAGGTTCCAAAGTTTTAGAAAGTATTAGAAAGTAAGTAGTAATAGAAATACAGAAAGTATAGTAATTAAGTAGTAATTAGAAAGTAAGTAGGCAGTAGCCATTCAGATCCACACTCCATACCAGTAGGTGGCGGTAATGCAACATTTCGTTGCATGCTAACCGCCAATAAAATCCCATAAAGAAGAAAAAATGGATAGGTTTTACGGCAGGGGTGCCTTTCTCAACAAAACACCGGTTGTCGGCAGTTGGAATGACTGTAGTGGAAACGGTTAATCAGCTGATTCTTAACGCCCAAAGTAAACTGAAAATAAAACAGACTTTTCTGCCAGGGGATGTGCGACTCGACCTGAGAGCTTTTATTTTTATTTAGGATGTACTGACATGTTTTATCCAGGTAAGTTTAGATGGATAAAGCTGTTAACTGCGGTGTGTTGTGGCATTTATGCTAAGTCAGAGAGGTACCTGGCGTTAACTCGGCCTGGCTCCTTGCTTTGTTTTTATTACTGCTTCGTTAATTAATGTAAGAGACTGGAAACCGGGACACAGTGCGTTTTATGTCACACTACAAAAAGATAGTTTTTAGTATATTTCCAGAGCCTTTACTATATTTATAAGTCGTATACGTGTGGAGGTATTCGGTCAATTTAACCAGCTAGCATTAGCAGGCTAGCTGCTAGTCTGTACAGAGGAACAGAATGGCAACAGTTAGCCTTCCCTACAGGTTCATCAACTGAAATAGAAACCACCGATAGCTGCCAATAAATATTTGTTTTCGTTTATTAATATTCTCAAGATATATAGTTAACTAAGTAGCATTTATGTTAAACTAAAATTTCTATGCAAAACGTAATGAAACATCAGTTGAAACACTTAAATTGAAAGTTTTGTTGTTTCCCTTCAGTTAATATTAATAATGTGATATGTGAGTAACTATATTTTTCCATCTGTAACCCTCTGTAAGGCCTGGGGATTGTCTCTAATCTCTTTGAGGGTTTGAGACATTTCTATATTTAACTGAACTGTCTGAGCATGACTGGTGACTGTTTGTTTTATTAGATTCTTCTTAAATAAAATAAACAATATTCAATTTGTATATAAATTAATTGTTTTTACAGCCGTATGATAATTACAGCAACAATCATAATGATGGCAGAATTGTTGAACCCAAATGTTTGAAAGGAAAAGCTCTGAGTTATTGTTTGATTCGTTCATTTATTTATTATAACTCCAAAAAAGTTTAAAGAAGCATTTTTGTTATCAGCTATCATTACCAGTGACTCTGAGGTGACACACACAGGTGAATTTGCTTTCTTTGTTTATTTTTTGCTAAAGAGACGTGTTGGTCTGAAGTTAAAGAGGATTTTTTACCATTAAAAACAGAAAATAATGAAGTAGCTAAAATTCTAAACCAGTTTTTTGTCAGCTTATATTGATAATAACCATCAGTTTTCAGGATATCTGCAAGTTTTCAAGCGTTTTTCTGATTTTTAACCATCCACTCTGTTTCCCACAGCCTTTTATGACTCAGGGAACAGAAAAGCTTCCTGCCTGGTTGTTTCTCTTTCCTCACTAGGTTAGAGTTTATCCTGACAATGTTTAGGTAAATGGAGGATCTGGTTTAACGTCTAACGTTTCAGTTTGTTACCAGCTGACCAATATCATGATCTGGTTCTTTACTTAGGAGGATAGAAGGTGAACTTTCAGCCAAATACGTGGTTTAAAACATTAGGACGGAGTTCTTCAACAGGGGGTCCGCAAACCCCTTTAATAACAACAGTATTGTTGCTTATTTATTCATTGTCATTACTCTTTTAATCCTCTGCAGCTGGACAACATGGACAAGATTCTGGAGGGCCTGATCAGCTCGGACCACTCTGCTCCGGTAAAGAGGGCCATAGTGAAGAAGGTGGTGGAAGCAGCAGAGAACGATGTGACGGAGGAGCAGTGTCGAGCGCTGTTCACACTCACCACCCGCCTCATCCTGCTCGGTGACGACCCTTTCCAGAAGCAGATTGGCCTGCAGGTCCTGGAGGCCTATGCCCGCTACCACCGCCCAGAGTTCGAGCTCTTTTTCAGCAAAGACTTTGTGCTCAGTTTGCTCCAGCAGGGCTACGGGGAGCTTAAACACGGAGACCCCGCCATTGTCGACTACATCCACTGCTGCCTCCGGCTGCTCATCAGCTGCCCCTCTGTACTGGACACCTTCAGCGTGATCAAGGTGGAGGTTTTGAGGATGGTGTGTGAGCGCCCTGAGCCGGCTCTCTGCGTACGGATCAGCTCTTTGCTGTCAGACTTTATGCAGTGCATCCCGAGGGACAAGTCAGGCATTTTGTTCTGTCAGCAGCTGGTGAGGACTATCAGCTGCTTTCAGTGCGTTGCCAGCGAGGAGCGGGAACTAAGAGAGTATGTGAGCCAGGTGACAAAGGTCAGCACCCTGCTGCAGAACATCTGGAAGGCTGAGCCTGACACATTGCTGCTCTCTTTGCAGGAGGTCTTCGCCATCATCTCCTCCACAGGTAATAAAACTGCCAACCTGAAATCTTAGCTTTCCCTCTTCTTTGAAATCATGTTGATCAAACACCTCTTCTGGCTAATATATGGTTTATATATGGTTTTTTAATATATGGCTTTCCTGTCTGCCTACCGTTGGAAAAAAAAACAAGCCACTAGTATGAAGGACCAACTCTTCCATATTTAAAAATAAATACAGAAATAATAAATGCTCAATAAATAAGCGTTCAATTAATTGCCCCCAAAAATACAATAAATTAATAAATGTAAATTATACACTGAGACATAAATGCATGAATCTATAATTAAATTTCTGCTATTGATTCTGTTTGTTGTATTTTTGGGGGCAATTAATTGTACGCTTATTTATTTATTGAGCATTTATTTATGTATTTATTTCTAAATATGGAAGAGTTGGTCCTCCATACACTAGTGGCGTAAAAACTAAAGAAATAAAAAGTAACTTTTCTAAATAATGTTATTCATACTTAAAAACAAATCTGTTTTTATTGTCTTTACAGCTTCCGCTCACCTGTAATTTGTTTGGAATGTATGTATTTTAGATGTTAAAAATGACGACAAATTTAGCCAGTTCTAATATCCGTCTATGATAAAACATCAACACAGAATTTAGGTTTCCTTTCTTTGTTTTCTAACTTCTCTCCCAAGTGGACAATAATTATTCCTACTGGGAGCAGCAGTGGCATCATTCTTTGTTTTACATTTTTTTTTAAAATAGACATGATAATAAAACAGATGTTTTAAATATATCTTCAGCATCATAGTCGGGTTATATGCCTTTACAAAAAAGTCCAAAAACAGTTTGATCCTGTTAGAATAAGCTTGTATAACCCAAAGGCAGGGGAACAAAAATATCAACACATATTTTTATAGAGCTGCACAGCATTCTGGGGGATGTAGGCAGAGGAATGGGTTTATCCTCTCAGCCTGCATGTGGCTTCACGGTGCGGCCACCTTCAGATGATTTCTATTTCCCTTTTATTTATAGTCCTGTTCTGATCTGAAGGACAACATGTGTTTAAAGTAAACTGTATTCTTGGTGTCTCTGTTTTTTTTTAGACCCATCCTTTGACCCGTCTATTGCTCTGGCTAGTCTGGTCCAGCATATCCCCGTGCAGATGATCACTGTGCTCATCAAGAGTCTCACCACAGACCAGAACGTCAAAGATGCGACGATGACCAAAGCTCTCTGCAGGTAACCCTGTCTTTTTATGTCCTGCAGTCATCACATGTGTTCGTAATAGATGATCAGCCTCCTTTCAGAGAGTATTTAATGATCGGAGCTTGTTGTGTGTTTAAAGAATGATCGACTGGTTGTCCTGGCCTTTGGCCCAGCATGTGGACACCTGGGTCATCGCTCTGCTCAGGGGCCTGGCTGCAGTTCAGAAGTTCACCATCCTCATAGATGTCACTCTGCTGAAAATCGAACTGGTTAGTAAAGCTGAACTTTACACCCTAGAGGAGGCTGGATTGATAAATAACGTTACAGATCTGCTAATTAGGCTGTTTGTTCCTGTGGTTCTTTAATAAAGCCTAAGCAGAGTCTAATTCGTTTTGATGAATTAATATTTATTCATACTTAAGAGCTTGTAAGAGTTTTACCGACATTTAGTTTGAATATGTTAAAGAAATAAATTTGACTGGACTTTAAATTAATTTAAGGAATCATTTGGATGAATAAATTTCAAGTTTTTTTTTTTTTTTTTTTTTTTTTTTAATCCTGCAGGTCTTTAACCGTCTGTGGTACCCTCTCGTACGGCAGGGTGCGCTAGCCGTGCTCTCCCATATGCTGCTGAGCTTCCAGCACTCTCCAGAGGCCTTCCATTTGGTAGGAGACCCTCAGCACCTCATCTCCTTCTCATATGATCCCATTATCTGTTCTCCCATTTTCTCCTGTTCTTTCTGAAATGACCTCCATGCCTCAGGAATCCTCCTAACTAATGATCTGCAAAGCATTTAAATGCCAAGCACTTTAATTTAATGAAAATCGTAACAAGAGGGAACTCCATAATAATCAGCAAATGGGGTCGAGTCTCTGTGGAGTTTCTGATGTTCATCTCCTCTCTTGTCGGCCTTTTTTCCACCTTAAAAGGACTTATTAGCTTTAACATCTGTTTATTTCAGATTGTTCCACATGTGGTGCCTCTGGTTAAGTCTCTAAACTCAGACGGCCTCCCGACCAGTCAGGCGTTCCTTCTGCAGTTCACCGAGCTGATCCACTGCATGATGTATCAGTACTCTGGTTTCCCGGACCTCTACGACCACATATTGGAAGCCATAAAGGTAAAGAACCGATGCATGCTGTTAGAAACTCTCAGCTTTCAGGCATTTCTGCATAATCTGTGCATGATTCTTTTCTCTCCAGGAGCTTCCAAAACCCTCAGAAGAGAAGATCAAATTGGTGTTGAATCAAAGTGCCTGGACATCCCAGTCGAATTCATTTGCTTCTGGGTTACTGAGGCCAGCTGGGAAGTCTGAGACTGGAAAGACGGGCCTGATCAACCTGGGGAACACCTGCTACATGAACAGCATCATCCAGACTCTTTTTATGGCAACTGAGTAAGTCCCCCCCCCCACAGAGGATCAGTGTTGCAGCTGTTGGTGTGGAGGACTAAACGCCAGTGTTTGTTCTTAGCTTCAGGAGGCACGTTCTGTCTTTAAATCTAAACGGCAGCAACACGCTGATGAAGAAGCTCCAGCTCCTCTTCGCCTTCCTGGCTCACACACAGGTCAGTTACATGAGGAAACACAATGCTGCCGCTGCTCGCCGCCACCGGATGTCATGAGTTGTGTATGTGTGGCTTTGTCCAACAGAGGGCAGCATACGCTCCCAGAAACTTCTTGGAAGCATCTCGTCCTCCCTGGTTCAACGTGGGCTCACAGCAGGACTGCTCAGAGTATCTGAGATTTCTTCTAGAAAGGTACGATGAGCCTCCAGCCCTGTGCCTCATCTTCAGCTCTTATTTCAGCTTAAAGCCATGAAGAATAATGAACATTAGGATCCTGTCTGTTTCTTTAGGATTTCATCAGCCTCACCAACATTAAGTATTATATAACTGAGGCAAATAGACAGTCATATTTTTTTATTCTTCATGATTCCATGTTTTTTTCCACAAATGATTCATTTGGTTTAGGTCTGGACTTTGATTAAGCCATTCTATGCCAACAGATTTGTTGGGAGCTGTTGTAATAGTAATAATAATTATAATAACAATGGTAATTTAACTTTATTGATCTCACATTGGAGAAATTTACCTCTG
The DNA here is from genome assembly GCF_016077235.1 of Cyprinodon tularosa. NCBI lineage: Eukaryota > Metazoa > Chordata > Actinopteri > Cyprinodontiformes > Cyprinodontidae > Cyprinodon > Cyprinodon tularosa. The sequence continues at coordinate 1,692,283 of NW_024039551.1, forward strand.
CATTTAACCCATCCCCTTGGAGAGCAGTGGGCTGCCATATTGCTGCGCCCAGGGAGCAATCGGGGGTTAAGGGTCTTGCTCAGAGACCCATAGTCACAGTCTGTGGGAGTGGAGCTCAAGCTGAGAACCTCAGGATTCCAAGGTCTATGTCCTAACCACTAGGCCGCCACTCCCCGCCTATACTGTAGCTCTGACTGGGTTTCTAGTTTTCTATAACATATATCTGTGATTTTTCACATTTTGATGAATTAAAGGAAACGTCAGGTCAGTAAGCAATAATCAATGGATCATTATCTATACCTAAAACTAATACGTTTGCGTTGATTTAATGAATTTAGGGTTAATTAGTAAAAAAATAAAGATAATATTCGTTGCAATCATGAGTTGGGGAGCGGCCATTTGTGCCCAAATATAGTAACCCCTCCCTCCGGCCATCTTCCAGCAGTGAGGTCACGGTGGGGTAAGCCTAGCGCCATTCTCCCCGCTTTACAAGCTAAATCAATGGGAACTACTAGACACATCTGCAATCAACAACAATTATTGAAGATTTCCAGAGGACTTCACCATTGAAATTCACCAGAGCTATAGTGAAACTGACAATGCCCATGTGCATGGCAGCTGGATGCTGGAATACATCGGGTAAAAGTAAAAATAAAATTAGTTATTTCACCTTTCCGATTCATGATCCACGGACGGGTTGGTCGTTGGATTGCCAACTTGAAGAGGGAGGATTTACCATTGAACTTCTGGCCAGAGAAAAAACCCGTAATATGTAGCCAACATTCGAAGAAGAATGTTTTCAAGATGACTTGGATAATAGCGCGTTGTGACAAACACCAGATACAGCACTGGGACTTGATCAACAGCCGATACCGCACCGTGACGTCACAAACCAGTAGGTGGCAGAAGTGTTCTTTGACAAACATGGATTTCTTCAGTAAAGCACATTCAAATGAAAATTACTTTTAATAAAAACATTTATAATTTATTGAACAGTTTGTAATAATTTCATATTTAAAGTAATTTCAGAAGTTTGAATTCTGAATGTGAGCGGACTTTTCCTTTAAATCTGGATGTATTCAGTCTGTTGCGTAGGTTTCAGTGCACGGACCCAGTTCTCATCAGTGCAGACCGGGTTCTCAGTCGTGGCTAAAGAACGGCGTCCCCGCAGCATGATGCCATCAGCACCGTGTTTCATGGTGGGGATGGTTAGCTGTCAATCACTCACAGCATTGTGCATCTAGACTAGCATATTCTGACTTTATCTCATCTGAGCAGAGCTCCCTCTGTGTCATACTGGGCTTTCCCAAATCTTATGGTTTTCTCCCAGCAAAGCTTTGTCCTTGGCCAGCAGATTCTCCACCTGAGCAGCAGATACCTGCAACTCCTCCAGTCATCATGAGCGTTTCTGCTGGGATGTTGAACTGTTCTTCCTATTATTCTCATGAGCCTGTTCGTCCATAAATGTTCTCCACTAAACATGTTTTGCACATGATTTTATTTTATTGATGTGCATCAGAGTAAAGGGGGATAAATACTCTTCTGGTTCACATTGCTATTTAATGTAGGATTTTATTAACTTCATTGGTTCCACTAACAGCATAAATCTGATAAAGTGTTCCTGATTTTTCAAGGTTACACGAAGAGGAGAAAACGCTTCACGTCCTGCAGTCAGCCAAGCCAAAGGTTGCCTCCTTGGCCAACACCATAAGCAGAGACCCAACAAGTCCAGCATCTTCCAAAGAGCCCCAGGACTCTGATTTGGTCGAGGCAGAGGACCAGTCTGCAGACGATGGGAGGACTTTAATAGAACGGATGTTTGGTGGAAAGCTGATCACAGGCATCCGCTGTATGCAATGCAACTGCATCTCTGAGAAAGAAGAGCCTTTTACGGACCTGTCTTTGGCCTTTTGTCCTTCAGCCTCCTCCCAGGGCAGCCCTAAAGCAGAGAGACCTTCAGAGGAGGCCAAGCTGCTCTGTCAGGGATCTGTCAATGGTGGCAGTGAAGCCCCAGAATCAGGCTCAGCCAGCAGCACAGCCCCTAACATTCAATATGAACCAGTGATGACTACTGAGCCCCCTCTCGCAGTGCCGGACCTGGTGAACTATTTTCTGGCTCCTGAGATCCTCGACGAAGACAACGCTTACTTTTGTGAGACGTGCATTTCCCTCCAACGAGCTGAGAGGACTATGAAAGTAGTCTCTGCACCCAAGTACCTCATTCTCACATTGCTGCGGTTCTCTTACGATGCCAAAAGCCATATCCGTAAGAAGATTCTAGACAGCGTCATCATCCCACCAGCTCTGAGACTTCCTGTTTATGCCGCTTCAACACCTGTGCACTGCTCCTCTACCAACTCATCTCCCCTGCAAGTTGATTCTCCTGAGAGCAGCGAGAACCTGGCTAAGAAACTCAAATCATCACAAGAAGAGGAAGAGGAGGGAAAAGTGAAGATGGATGAGGCTGAGGTGAGCGAAGGTAGTGAAACCTGGGTCCAGTCTGTGCCCTATATGCTGAGCTCCGTAGTGGTGCATTCTGGTATATCATCAGAGAGCGGCCACTACTATTCCTACGGCCGAAACATCAATGGAGCAGATGGGATGCAGTGTCCAGGGGGCCTCCCTCCCACCTCAGACGATTCAGCCAATGGCCAAGCTGCCAGCAGTCTCTGCACGTCTGAACAAGCTGACGTCTCCGCTCCCAGCGGCCTGGAGGCAAAGGACTGGCTCCTGTTCAATGACAGCAAAGTGACGTTCACCTCCCTACAGTCGGTCCAGAACATCACCAACCGCTTCCCCAAGGACACGGCGTATGTGCTCATGTACAGGAAACAGGAGCTGCCAGGGTCCGGCCGAAACGAGGGACAAACGGCAAATGGAATGAGAGCGAGCGCTGAGCCCCCCCTGCAAAAAGAGCTGCTGGACGCTATTATCGAAGACAACAAGCTGTTCCTACAGGCAAGTCCTCTTCCTTCAGGCACCAATTTGCATCACTGTAGAGCAAAACTCTGCAAATCTAAAAGTAATTAAACATCTCTGAAAATCAGCGTATCTTCCCTTAATATGAGCGGCTAATAAGACGATCTGTCAATGGAAGGAGGGTGTATGCCTTTAAAATAGGATCTTTAAAAATAATACACAGGAATAAGATACGTTTTTATTATTTTTAACAGAGATCCTCTTATAACTTCAGTAAATTGTTTTACCAATCTACTCAAAACGAGGGAAATGAAAAATATTTACAGAAAAACTGACGTAGAGCTCTGTTGTTGCAGTGAAAACACCTGGTCCTGCAGGATGGTGGTAAGTGTGTCTAAAATGAGCAGAACGGTGAGCTTTCCTGGGGCTGTGCTGTCAGAATCACGCAGACTGTAGATTTGAGTGGAGGGGATGTAGATCTAGATATTTACCACCTTCAAACGGTCAGGCAAACTGACCTTAGGTCATTATAAATGATATTAATCATGATTAAAACCTTTGGAACATTCTTATCATTACCTTTATCTCCAACTTCTTTTATGGCCACCTCCCAAAACAGAAATATTCTCCTTTTAACCTTGGGTCTGTCCACTTCTCAGCTCCTGTTATCAGTAACCTTCCCTACGGCCCTTTTATCTTTTTTTTTTTTGGACTCCTTATTTGGAATCTTTGAAGGTCAGGCCTGTAGTGCAAAAAAAGAGCTGCCTGTAGGGAAGTTGCAGTTTTTAAATTGATTGTCCCACTTGATCAGTGAATCTCTGCAGCAGTTATTGTGTTTTTTCAGCTGATGGGTTGAATGGATCTCTGTGGGATGTGGAAATTTTGGGATCTTGTTTCAGAACCAGATCCGCTTAGAGTTTCTCCTCCTGGACCTGTCTGCTGGGTTCTTTGTTTTTTTTCAATGCTGCTTTTTGTCCACTAGTGTTTTCTGACTAACCTCTGACACAGAGCAACTGCAGAGATTAAACCTCATCACGAGGAGCTCGTCTTCCAATTAGGTACTATAGTTGTTTAAGGGATGTGAGCATTGTGCAACACGTTTTGTTTATGCTAACAGCAACATGACCAACATGTCATGCTAACCCCGAAATCCCTCATACTCCGTCAGCAACCCCCGCTGCGCTCCAGACCGGCTGCTCAAAGCAAAGCCTACAGCCTCCACTGTGGCTCCGTCTGCTCCCCTCTGAGTCCCTTGGAGATGTTAGAGAGCATGCGCCAGATGATTAAATTCAAAGCAGCAAAACATACGGAAATGATCCAGGGTTTCCGCGGATCTTTTAAAATAATTAGAATCCATTGTTTTTGGGGGGATTTTTTCATTAATTCCATCAATTTTTATGGGATTTCAGTGTAACAATCAACATGTATCGAACCGAACCGAAAACCGTGACCAGAAACCGTGAATCGAACCGAACCGTGGATTTTGTGAACCGTTCCACCCCTAATATATATATATATATATTTATGTATATATTCTGTTCTGTCTAAAATGTTTATTTTGGAATAAAGAGGTTAATATAAAAAATATTTTTTGTCCGATTCATCGATTAATCGAAAAAATAATCGGCTGATTCATCGATTTTTAAAATGATCGTTAGTTGCAGCCCTAATCTGGGACTCTGAGTCAAGCCGTTCTGTTTAAAGATGTGAGGTGTAAATTTCACACCTCGCTGAGCTGTGAGGCGTTAGACTGAAACTCCCTCTCACTTGTGTAAATACCTTCAGTGGTTCTCCTCTAGAGGACGCAGTAATAAAGCTTTGTGCTTTGGGGCCACTTCTGAACAACTTGGTGCTTTTTAGATTTGATCTGATTTTTGTCTCTAACAGGAGCAGGAGCTCAGCGCTCGGACCCAAGCTCTGCAGGCCGCCTCCTCTTCATGCTCCTTCCGACCAAACGGCTCAGATGACAACAACCCACCGGGGAGCTGTGGCCCATCTGGAGGAGGGGGAGGAGGTGGGGGAGGCTTCAACACTATCAGCAGACTGGTGTTCTGAACTGAAACAAACTGCTGTGGAGGCCCCCCCCCCAATGAATCTGGGCACAGGAGTCCCACCATGTACAGAAGCAAGAGAACTCACACACACTGGGCATCAGGACGCGGCTTTGATCCCTAGATTTCTTATATCCTGAGGATCTGATTAAAGTTCAACTTTTTTTAAGCATCAAATGATTTGCATTGTTTTCTGGTTTCAAAAAAATGTTGTTTTTTTTTTTAAATATATCTTCTCACAAGCTGAAGAAAATTAATGAAATATTTTTTCTGTATATTCTTCACACTCAGATGTTTGATTATAATTTCTCAGTCTGTGGTAGAACTGCTGTGGGATGTGGGTTTCGTCCACAAGCTTCTCTTCATAGATTGCTGGAACTTGAGCTCATTCCTCCTGACAGAACTGGTGTAACTGGGCCAGTTTGGTAAGCTGCCGAGCTCAAACCTGCTGTGCAAGTTCTGAGACCAGAACCTGGTGATGGAAGTTCCGAATTTGGCTTTGGAAGACAGCCGAGGTTCAGCTTTTTGGCCAACGTCCATTTAAAAAAAGGCTACCAGCAAAAAACATGGTGCTTCCACCCCCCCGCTTGGCATTTAGGACATTATTCTCAGTCTTTTGTTCATTATGATTGAGTTTTAGTTTCCTCTGACCTCAGCAAGGATTTTACCAAGCCGAAGACCTTGATCCTGAGTGCATTTGAAAACTTTAGGTACCTCCATTCAGCCTATAACTCCTACCAGCTCCAGCCTGCTTCTTCTTGGACTATTTAGGGGTTGTTTTTTTTTGTTCTTTGGCTCACTGCACACTGGGACATGGAGTGTTTCTTTCCTGGACTGTATAACAGCTGGAAATCAGCGGGGTTTCATTGACTGTTGAACAGATAAATGGGGCTCCTAAGAGTGTCCAACAGGTGTTTTCCTCCACTTAAAATGATGTGAATTGTGGAATCAGAACTGTGCAAAACCAAGACCTCTTCTCCTGGCTCTCCATTTACTCTTAAAGGGGTCATAGAATGATTCTATAGGGTTTTAGTGCTGGTCCTAAAGGTCTCTGAATAGGGTGTGTAACATTGGTTGGGATGAAAATTACATATTTGCTGTTCTATGAGCCCTAATGCAAGCCTGGTTAAAAGCCCCAGAATGAAACCACAGGTTTTCTTCCTTTTATGGTATGATCATGAATATTTAGATGAGCTGTGTGCTGATTGGTTGGTTTACAACGAGCGAAGCCGCTGAGCAAAGACGCATCATAGCAACAAGCACTCACCGAAACATCGAAATTGTTGAAATGGTAGGGTGACCAGACGTCTTTTTCCTGGACATATCCTACTTTTCATACCCAAAAAAAAAAAAAAAAGTCGGGGGAATTTCAAAATCTTCTGGGATTTTGGTCGACTACAGCGCAGCAGAACCGAGCAGTCAGCTCCGGGACTGGTCCGGGAACTCCAGGCGACAGGGGGAGGGAGCCAGCGGGTGACGGGTCCATTTCACCCACTGAACTATCGTTAATCATCTATGACGATGTAAACTCGGTTTGGCATTCTATGACCCCTTTAAAAGCAAAGTAAAGAAATCACAGTGGCTGCAAATTTCAGGCTTTTAAAAAGGAAAATGATTAATATTTACATAATGCGTATAAACCTGGAAAATTAGGTCTGATTAAAGATCAGACAGCTGGAAAAAAAAAAGGTCTTTTCCTACAGTCTATATAAGTTTGATGCTCAATCTGTATCTTCCATGAAATGCAGAGAAACAGCTTCAGTACATTTATAGGTCTTCATTTTAAAGCACTTTTTTGTTTATTTCTAAATATGTAAGCTACTTTTGATTGGCTGATGAGTGTGTTTTTAATACTCTGTCCCACTTATCAACATGATGATCCATGCGTGATCTGTTCAACCTACCAATAGAAGAACTGACTTAGGATGAAGTGTTTTTATGACCTTGTTCTTCTGAGCACAGCTTGGAGACTTTGCATCAGAAGCTGCAAAAATTTTCTTCGTTTTTCGTCATTTGTTGTTTTTAAGGTTTCATGCAATTAAAAGAAAAAAAGTATATATCAAGAAATCTTTTGTGTGTAATCCTTTATTATAGTAAGGAACAGAAGGGAAACCCAGACATCTTTCTGCTCCAACATTTTCTTGGAGATTATGATCTGGGATTTGCTCAGGAGATTCCTCTGGGTGATTATTTTCTGGAAAGCTTATGGAGAAGACATAAACCCCTTTCCCATTGGCCAAAAAACCAGTTTAAACCCGGGAACCATTGGCTTTTATTGGCAGTGTGAACAGCTCACTGACGCGTGTCCCTTGGCATTTGAACCGGGTTAAAATAGCCTTCAAACGGCTTGACTCTGAATTGGATGGCATATATTTGGAGCGTAAGACCCGGGTCGACACGCTAATTTACATGATACCATTGAGCGCAGAGTACGGACGTTAACACACCGCGCTAGTCGCCTCTGATCAAACAATTCTGCGCACATTTGATAGACATGGCACAGTACTGGTGAGAGACATTTGGAGGGAGAAAAGAAAGAAACACTCAAGAAAACTGATTATGCGCTGGCTCACTACATGTCGCCCTCCATTGTTTACTTCCCTGATTACCTTTACCAGATACACAGCGGTGGGCGTCAGAGCCCATGCAGCTTGCCAGCGGGGAGTCAGAACCAGTTTTCTTTCGCCAATGGAAAGTGAGCCAAATGGAGATTGTTAGCGGGTCCACCGATGTTTTAAAAAAAAAAACATTAACCTGCTAATTTCAGTGGGAAAGAGGATAACCTGATCAGATATTCAAACCAGCTAGTTTGTTAATCTAATACTCAGCTGAAGCGTTTTAGTACAGTTTGAGGTTTACATTCCTCCACCTGGATTCACAGAAATAATCCCAGGTTCAGATCATAATCATCTCACTTAACTGCATTGTTCACACTCTTAATAACATAAGACAATGTCATCATTATTGCTACCAGTTCCCTCTATACGTAGATTGGCGAGGTGACGACTTGGTGTCGGATTTCCTCCATAAACATTGAGGATTACTTGGCTCAAACATGGAACCATTAATCAGCTCTTTCTGAGCAGTTGTATATAAAATGTATTTAAAATGTTTGCTTGTTTTTCCTTTGGTGTCATTTCTGCAGAAGTTTGCTCTGTGTCACAAACATTTAAATCAGGTGTGGATGTATTTGCCTTTTCAAGACTTGGGGCCTGATCTTATTTCCTGCGTCCCAAAGGCAGAAACATTTTGCAGCAGAACTGCACACAGATGGTATGCTTGATCATTATGTGTAGAGGAAAAAGGATCTCCCTTGATGGTGTGAGAAGAGAATAATAGTAATAATCAGGCTCAGTGGCCTATAAAATGACTCTGAGGTGAAACACGGTGGAGGAGCTTTTAACATCTGAATCATTTCAGCCTAGACAACAAGTCAAGATAACTGATTCAGATCTAAAGAAATGTCCGAAAGACACATTTACCACGTCACGTTTCTCTGACACTAGCAATGCACAAAACATTTCTTTTTAATTAATGGAGAATTTCGGTTCTTATTTCTTTTATAAAAGGGGAACTTAGAATTTTTATTTTATTAAAAGGGGAAAAACATTTTCTTTCAGCATTTGTTCTCCAAAAAATAGACAATTTGATAACTACAAAATTAATTTAAAGACAAACCCTTTAGTTTTTCTAAGCAGTGATTATAATATCTAAGGTGGGACTTGGATGCCAAGAGATGAAAGAAGCCACTAAAGATTGTGAGTTTTCAGCAGACAGCTGCTATAAGTCAGCAGCATACAGAGAGAAGCATAGTAACGCACTCTACCATTTTAAATGCAAAGAGATGTCCACTCATCTGTGGGAAAGGAAAATCTTCCCATTCAGCAGTGCTGCACTTTGATACTTTTATGGTTATTTACATATTCAAGAGACAGACTTGCTGCTACGTTTTCCATTTGATCTTATAACTGCGATTAAAAATGTACGAACAGACAAGTGCAAGAAAACGCATTACTGGACAGTTCTGGAAGAAGTTACAAACTAGAAGTTACAAACTGCTATACTGATCGATCCAGACACAGGACAATAAAACATTGCAGTGAGTTTATCCCAACAACAGATTTGCCACATATACTATGGCTGTGTCCAAATGTCCGCCCTAATCACTATATAGGGCACTATATAGTGGTTAGGCCTTTTTAAATGAGTGCCTTAATGTCTAGTGGATGAATTGGACCCAAAATTTCCCACAATGCAACTTGAAAAGAAGTGATCATCCATGGTCACTAGACGAGCAGATATATCCTGAAATGCTTTGCGGTGAGAGCTCTGCTCGCAAAGCATTATGGGATTTCCTGTCAGAGCGTCCCGCTGTCGCTACCCGATAGCAGTGACTGATAGCAAAGATGCCACAGGCAGCGTGCAGTGGACGCGGAGTTATGTGACCAACAGGGAATGAAAAGTAGTGATCATCTGTCCAAATGGTCAGTTAACTGAGTTTACTATAAATTCTACTATATAGTCCCCACTCTATATATTGATTGAGGAATTTAGGGGTCAGGGCGGGTGTTCAGACACAGCCTATATGTCTCTACTAATCTTAATTTCCAGCAACTGAAGGCAACTTCTCCACCTTATTAATAAGAATGATTTCAAATTCTCCTGAACTGAGATGGATGGATTTGCAGCGGATGTAGTAAGGGTTGCTTTCCACAGAATAAGAGAGACAAACAGAAAAGACACTAACAAAAGAGGAAGAAGTGGAATAACTGTTTTTCTGCTGTTTCCCTTCCTTCTATTACTGCTCTTAAATGCCTCTTCGCCACAATGATTACAGATGTTTTTGCACCGACTTTCAAACGAGGCAAACACTGCATCCACAGTCTGTTTAAGGTTTGAGAAATGGCAAGTAATTACATTTTATATTCTCCTCCCAGTATTTTACACTCTCTGATGATCAGCATTCTGGAAATCCGTCAAGGAGGCTTTCTCAATTCAAATGTCATTCAAATGTTAGAAAGCTTATGATGACTGAGACTCTTCATCAGCAAAGATGATCAGCATGTTAAACAGGCTAACTGGACTGCACTGACTGGCCTTTGTGATAATGTCAGGTCAACTATCGTTGCAGTGCTGTTTTAGGTCAACATTGCATAGTTTTATAAACACAAACCTATAGCAGATCAGAGCCTTTTCTTTTTCTGCTTCCTCAGATTTTTGTCTTTAAGAAAAAAAATCCCTCAGCTTGGTTTTATTATGTGATTAGTTCATCATATTCTGCTTTTAGTCAGCAGCTGATTAGGAAATAACAAAATAGTTCTGTGGTTTGATATTTTTGCTTGGACTGCAAAAACTATTCTGCTCAAATGGAAGTGGGTAAAGACAAACTGGGCCTGAAAAGGGGAACTGGGAAATCACTAGAACAACCAGTGCCCTGAACAGTAAAGTAGAGACCTGCTATGTAGGATTTGTCTTAGCTGAATGTTTGCGTCTGATATCCGTTTTTTCAGGTGTTTAATTGTTTCCTTTGCTTTTGCTTTTTTCAGACCTGATCTCTGCAAGTGGAGTCTCAGCCTTCTGGTTTTTCTATGAAGTATTTATTTTGTTTTCCTACATGTAACAGCCCCTCAGCTTTGGGAAAATATTTAGCGCAGCCTCAACAGGTTATTTTCAGGTTTTTATTTTCCTTCTCCATCCATATCATTATAATCATCAACAGGAAAACTAAAGAATGCAAAGATTAAATAATAAGAACATTGGCTCATAATACAAAACAAGATATGTGCTTCACTTTCAGCTGGGAAATGCAAAGCATATATTTGAACCCCTGCCAACAGTTAATTTCCAGCCATTCATTGGTACAACTGATTTGCTAGCCCACCTTATCGGCTACGGCATTCCAAGAGGTACAAGATAAGCAAAAACAGCAACTCGGTGAAAACTACAAAACAAAAACATCTACATAGTTTTAATCAAAACAGACACACATGTATAATAATCTGTACAATTTGTAAAAAAAACTTTAAATAATTGGAACTTGCTTTGATAATAATTCATATTATGTTACACTATCAGTTCCTGTTATACATTTTATTAGTTCACAACATTTTATACAAACTTTTTAATCGCCTGAGGGGTCAGTTCACATTTGTTTCAATCAACTAGTTTTTTATTGTTAGTTTGCCTAGGTTGGCTACATTTACATAGTTAATATAACTATTTCCTTTTGTTATGTTCATTTCAACATAAAGGGCAAATGTTAACACTCACTCTGTATTGACCTAGAAAACCAACATCTGGATCTTTATCCACAAGGTAAATTTAAATGCTTTATGGCTGCTAACATTTCTTCCATTGATTGATTTAGAGTTTTTGCCAATTTATTGTTGCAGCTAACAAATAAAATAATTTTCAAATAATGCTTCTTTACTCGTTGGAAGATGTTTTTTTGAAGTTTGCATAAAATAACCTACGTGTGCTCAAATCAAAGAAGAGCAGTAAAACATCATGTTTCTGTATTAAAACTAGATATTTGCATAAAGTATAAAAAATCAGACAAGCATTTCCGCTCGTTTTTTTTTTTTGGTTTTTTTTTTCCGCACTGCTATTTAGCTTCTAAATGCCTCTTTTTTTGTCAGAGAAAATATTTACTTGTTCCTTTAAATTCAAGTTTTAACCATTTGGGACAGCCCAGGTATAGATAGGATGGTTTCCCAAAGGTCATAACATTTTTTTTTTAATTTTTCAATTGTAATACATCCAGAGAACAGTATATAAGCATTTTTTATTTTATTTTGTTGGGTCTAAAATATTAATATTTACTTCTGGTTACCATGCCAACGTTGATGTCCTGCTCCAATGGGAACGGTAGGTCGAGCTCAGCTGCTAAATCCTAGTAGCTCCATGATTGAGATAAAATAATTGATTCTTCTTTATGCTACTTTTCTCAGATTAAAGACAAAAATTAAAAAGAAGATAAACAAGAAAGAATATCCATCAGATTTAGAGTGTTGCTGAAACTGAAGAAGGAAAAGAGGCTCAGGATTTTAGTTATCAGGGAGAAGGTGACCCCAAAAATATTGGTTCCGAAAGAATGTTCCCCTCCTAAAAATACAAGTGATTATGTTTGCTTCTGTTTTTTAATACATCAAAGTTAAAGCCTTTCAAAAGAAAAAGCATGACTTTTTTTTAAGGTCAGATTTCCATAACAGCAGGTTCCAACTTTCTAATGGACCCACAGCTGGTAGATATTTGGCCTAACAACAAAACATTCATCATGCTGGATTCATGGCTGGTAGAGGCTCAGCTTTTCAACATAAACCCAATAATTTTCCTGTTTAGCTCTCCAACTATTTATAAAGCAGTCCTTAATAACGTCAAACATGCATTTTAACCATAAGAGACAGAACATGATCAGCATCCAATGCTATATAAAGTAAAGCAACACGTATTAAACTAAAATCAGTCCAATATGTCCCACCAGGGACCAAGCCTAAGCTGCTATTTGTTGCTGCACTCTGAGATATTATGTTTTGCATTTACTTTATGTGAAAACCAGAATTTCCGTCTTGATAATTGGGCTTACCACAATATAATAAAGAATGTTAAAAGAAGTACTGTGTCCTTTCAGTGGACGTGTTTGTGTAACAATAGCATTCCAGTAACATTCCTTGGATACCAGTCTGAGGGGAAAGGAGCGGGAGGACTGGATCACCCTCAGATGAGTGCAGCCACTTGCTTCGTTGGGCTCAAACAGAGGAATATTTAGTCTGTAGCACATCTATGCAGTTTTTAAACAGCTGCTTAGCTGATATATGATAAAGTATATTCGCTGTTGATTTGATGTTAAGTGATGATTAAACAATGCATGTCAACTTGTCTATATCATAGATGTATTTTTATAGAACTTTTCAAAACACAGCTTTTATGACATAAATATCAACAAGCATAAAATACAATTGCAAAAATATTTAACCAAAAGCATATAAAACTCCTATAGTTATACGTTGAGGAGGCTTGTCTATGTTACGACAGGGACTCCTTGAAAATGACCTCAGTCTGACTCTGGGAACAGAAATACTTTCTACTTGAAAGTATCAAACTAAGTGATACTCTAGGAAACCTTGGTTTAAACCAACAGCAAACACACAAACAGACTTGATTATCACTAAGTGTCTAAACATTCCTGATGGGATATGGTTGAAAACAGGATTTCCATTGACTCGGTTTGCCAAAGAGAGATATCATAAAAAAATGCATCTTTAAGGAGAGTTTTGCTAAAACCTTTAACCAGATCTACTCCTCTACTGACCTCATCAAGGTGTGTGTTGTTATCAGCTGAGGAAGAACCAGAGTCCTGGTATTATTGGACCTTAGTACAGCTGTTGCACTGTTGATAATTTTTATTAGAGAGCCTGGAAAGCTGGGTTGACCTTTCTGGTCTAGAACTGGACTGGTTTAAATCCTCCTAAGGACAGAGACTGTTTAGTGTCTGTAGGTAACTTTCTATCAGAACCATAGAAACCCCATGTGGCGTTCCGCAGGGAACCACATTAGAGCCCGTTCTATTCTGTATCTCCCTGCTACCCCTGACTCAGGTCTTAATAAACAACAACATCAGTTACCATAGTGATGCAGATGACCCCCGGCTGTACATCACCATGTCACCAGGTGACTATGAACCGATTCCAGCTCTGGGTGAATGCAGAGAAGAAATCTACCCATGGAGGAATAAAATGTTCATTTGACTCAAACTAAACCAAAGTAATAGTTTTTGGACCAAAAGAAGAGCGTTTACAAGTCAGCACCCAGCTTCATTTAATCCAGCTAGAAAGCAGCAATCAGGCTCTAAATCTGGGTGTAGTGATGGACTCAGACCTGAACCTTCAGAGGCTCATAAAGACAGGAACAAATTTGGCCTTCTGTCACCTAAAGAATATCTCATGAATTAAAAGACTAATCAATCTTGAAAAATGATTTCCTGTTTTGTTTATCTTTAGTAGAATTTATTCCTGCAGCAGTGTCCTCACAGGTCTGCCTGATCCAGAATGCTGCTGCCTGAGTCCTCACTAGAACTAAGAAAGTGGAGAACATGAGCCCTATTCTAAAGTCCTTCCTCTGGCTCCCTGTATCTCAGAGAATAGACTTTAAAATCCTTCTGTTATTCTAGAAATCACTGAATGGTTTAGCTCCAAAATACATTACAGACTGTTTGGCAGTGGATCAACAGCCAGACCTCTCAGCTCTGCTGGATCAGAATTAAACATATAGAAGCAGCTTTTAGTTCTTCTGCTCGACTTATCTGGAATTAATTTCCACAAAACTGAAAAAGAGCTGAAACCCTTAGTGGCTTTAATCCATTTGTTTAATATATTGTTTTATTAGAAAAAAATCATTGTATAACATGGATGCATAAAAAGCTAATTTTATTTCAGATAAATTAAAAATGTCTCAGAACCTTTACTGGTTTTTGATTTTCTGCTGATTTCTGGGAGAGAGGACTTTTTCTGAAATCTAAGGAGAACATGAGGAAAAAGATACAACAGTATTGGAGATTTTGTAAAAGAAATGAGCAGAAAGATTCACAGTTTTCATGTTTTTTTATGACAAGAATCAAGAAACTGATTTAAAAAGCTTGGATCAGGAGAATTGGAGGCAAAAAGTTGGGAAAAATATCTAAACCTTTGATCCCACATGTGCAAAGTGTAAATATTAAAATTAGTTGAATAATTTGGAGGAAATCCTTGATGTTAGGTGAGAGGTTGTCTCCTGCGTCACTGCTCTCCTCTGCGCATGGCGGCTGTTCTGTTGGACACCTGAGGCTGTGTCCCTGAGATGGGCCCATTATGCGTCTCTAGGATCCAGATCCAGCTTTTGCTTCTTCTAAAGCAGACATATCTCTGTTAACTCGGGCCTCAGTCATGAGAACAGACCTATTTTAACTCCAGGAGGGGCCAGAATCCCGATAATCACTTTTTAAACTCTATTTTCCTGCACGCCGCCTCTCCAGTCCGTCCAAAGGTCTCCAAGCTACAAGACATCAAGCTAAAAAGTTTGACCTCCACGAATTTTTCGATTGAGATTTTCAAAATAATAAACACAAACCTTAACGAAACCTGGAGTTTCTCGTTCACAATAAAAGGCAGCTTAAATCCGTCAAATGTTTCTGCAGTAAAACAAATATTTAACTGTTTTATTTGTGTTTTTTTCGTAAAACTGTTAAATTAATAAATATTTAGATTGAAACCGGTAAAAAAGTCTGAAAATTTAATCATTGTTCATCATCGGAGCTGAGATTTGAGATATTTCATATTTTTTTTCTAAAATGTGTAGCCTAAAACAATTTTATTATTGCTTATATACATAATGAAATACATGCCGCAAAGCTTTCACCTTACACTGATATAAAAACCTCTTTGTATACCTCTTACTAGTGTTGCACCGATGCCATATTTTGGCCCCGATACTGATATCTGATACCTGGCTCTGCAGTATCGGCCAATACCGGTACCATTGGTTTCAAATTGTTGTATGTGTGTGTATATATGAAGATCTGCATACTACTTGGATATAAAATAATTTCCTTCATGGCTTTGTCAAGCTGCTGCCTACCTTTGTTAAGCAGGAAAAATACTATTACAAAGTGAATCCAGTAGAACTTTTTATTCCCTACCTGGAATGGGTGACAATAGTTAGATAAACTTTTAGCTCTCAAAATGGTATCGGTGCCCTATTTGTCCATACTTGCCGAGACCACCATTTTTGTGCTGGATCAGGGCCCCGACCGATACTGGTATCGCTGCAACACTACCTCTTATCATGGCTTAATCATTTTGTTAATCATTTTGCTTTCACATGGCTTAGTTTTATGTTGTATTGTATAGGCTTATGCTTATATAAGGGGATATGAAAGTCAAAAACATGTTTTTTTTTGTTTGTTTTTATTGCTGTCCTAAGTGGGAGGTCTGCATGAGGGGGTCCACGGGGGTATTGCAAGGGGGTCGAGAACGTTGTGGTTGATTAGACTTTTTTTTATATTCCCCCTGCAATTTTTTCCATTAATTGAAATATCTTTAAATAAACATTAACATGAATTCAACACACTGTAGTAAACAGATAAATGGAGGCGGAAGATGTCTTTCAGTCATCTTTGCACACATTCAGAGACACACAGGAGCTCTTTCAAGCTGGGCACCGTTTCATCCACAACTCCTGTCCCATCAATGAGGAATAAGAATCAGAAATACTTTAATAATCCCAGGGCGAAATGTATTTTGTTACATTACTCCATCAGTAATAGAGTGACTATGATCAGTTTGATATAACACAATTTAATACAATATATATAATTAGAGTGTCCATTCAAAGTTTTCTATCTAAGGAAAACCAGTTGATTACATCAACTCATTGACTCGGATGTAACCCCTAACACTAAGCATGGTTGTAGTGACAGTGGAGAGGAATAACGCCCTTTTAACAGGAAGAAACCTCCAGCAGAACCAGGCTGAGTGTGAGCAGCCATCTGCTGAGGCCGACTGGGGTTCAAGGAGACAGAAGCAGAGATACAAAAAGCAACAAGAACCAGTTTGATATTAGACTTAGACAGATTTTTTATCATTTTGTATACATGAATGTAAACAAAAATAAATTTAATTTAAAACAGCTCTAGACAATTTCCTTTTCTAAAGTGGAGCCTTGAAAAACATTAATACATAAAAAGAAAAACTTATAACACAATTTCATACAGTATATATAATTAGGGGGTCCCCGCTCCATCTCGCCATCAGTTTGGGGGCCCTTGGCCTGGAAAACGTTGGAGATCCATGCTCTAAGTTGCTACACCGTGCTTTTATTCTGAAAGCTCGCTACTCAAACTTCCGTTCTGTCGCGCGTGCGCATCAGCTAGCTTGACTCAGCTGTGTTTTAGTGGAGGCTGTAGGGAAAGACACGCTGTCAATCACTATTAAGGGACCATGGCAGTAAAGTGCAGGAGAAGCTGGCTGTGAGCGCCGTGGTTCCGTCCAAAGGTTGCCGCGGTTCGAGCATTATGCGCCGGGTCGCCGTGGGACGTTTGCAGCCACCGTCACCAAGTGGGAGCCGCCGCTCCGCTCCGGACTGGGATTAGCTTTATGGAAAAACAAAGCAGAGAAACTTCACCTTTTCAGAACCAGTTCTTCATTTCTGAAACAGAGTTGGACTTTTTTAGGGGTTTTGTTTCTTGTATAAAAGCAAAACAGAGCAGGACTGTGTTCACTCCGAGCGTGGGAAATAGTGCGTGGATTTGACTCCAACTGGTGGGAATCTGTTGTGTTCATTTCTGAGAAACTCCCTGCTGTCGGTGAGTGTCTGTGGAAGGAGGGACCGAGGCTCTGTGGCCCCCAAAATGCTTCATTTTCAACTTTTCTTGTGTTGCAGTGACAGCGCTGAGGCGGGCGGAGACCCCCTCCTCCCCACGACCAGCGAAGCCGAGCGGAGTCCGGGGAGCAGGGGCCGCGATGAGCGGGGGGGAGGTGGTGTGCCAGGGCTGGCTGCGAAAGTCTCCTCCTGAAAAAAAGTTGAGACGTTACGTAAGTCCGCTTCCGGTCCTTTTAGTGGGGCTGATAGAGCCAGGGGCCCCAATAAGAGAGAGCCAGGGGCCCAGTGTTGTTTACATCAAGAAAAAAACAAAGTTCTTCTTCTTTGTGGTTTGAACTGTGTTTGACCCTTTGATTCTATAGATATACACCACATAGAATGTAATTTGTCATTTTGATTATATTTTACAGACGATTAACGTCTTTATCTCAGAGGATCAGATTAAGGATCATTATTTCTGGTAGAAATCTCAAACTTTTGGCTGATCTGATTGAAATGTTTCTATAAAGTACCTGGGATGTGAATTGGAGCTGTAGAAGTGAATTGTATAGAGTTGACTTGATGCAGCACGGCGTGCTGGAGGTCAGCCTGAGGTTCTGCTCGGGTCCAATAGAAGCCAAGGCTGTGTTTATCTTTGCTCAGTCAAATTAATCGAGTATTGAAATAAGTCTCAGTTAATCAGTCGGTCAGATACTGATGAACCAGAGTAGACAGGTTCTAAAGCAGAGAACCATCTAAATGGAGCAGGACGGCGGACCTTCAGCACCAGAACTGAGGAACCTGCTGTAGAACGTGACGTTTGGTGAAGGAAGAACTCACTAAAATGGAAAAATTCAGACTTTCATTTTAAATATTTTAAGTAAAGTGTAAATATTCTCCATCCAGAACTCCTCAGAGGGAAATTTTCAGCTTCACTTGGTTCTGTCAGAAACTCTCCTTTGGTAATAACTAACGGGTTAATCAAAAAGTTATGAATGCATCAGCAAAAATAAACCTTGAACCTCAGTAGCACCCAATTAGCTGGACCGGCCTTTGGTACTGTCTACAGCAGGGCTAACCAATTAAAGATCAGTTGGGTCCAAATAAAGAAAATCAAAAACCAGTAAAGGTCTGGAGACATTTTTTTAAATTATAATCTGTTACTTTAAACAGAATTTAACACTGAAATAAAATTAGGTTTTTATGTATCCATGTTATACATAGAATCTTTATGTAAAGGTATAAAAAAAAAAGAAAATTTTTCCATTTTAAAATCTATAGTGTTTTTGGAAGTAGAGAAAAAATCGTTTAGCTTGGTATAAAGACAATTTCATTATTCACGTATTTGATAATTCACCTGAACTGACCGTTTTTCTTTCTTTCTTTTTTTCTTTCTTATTCATGGCTTAATGTTGGCAGTGGGCTTTATGCTGACCTGCAAGGCTTTAAACTGGGTTTGAATAGAGAAAGCCATTCTAAAGCACATATCAAGGAGCTCATTTTGAGCCTGGATTAATATTTATTTTTGATTCTGTTCATGGTGGAGAATCCTGCTTCAGGATAGCAGGTTGAGCCAAACATCCTCTTTCACCAGTTCACTGCGGTTCTTCCAGCAGTCCACACTTTCTTTGCTCTTTTTCTCATCGTCTTCTCCTTCTTTCCCATCGCACGGCTTGCCACAGGTTTGCCTGCTGAGTCTAAAAGTAGCAGCAGCAGCAACCCAGACTGACTGCAGCTCATTGGCTAATTTTTATCACGTGCAGCCTGGTCCCAACGGCTTTACCATATGACAGGAGAAGCAGAGCAAGTGAAGTTAGGCACAGCCGTCACACAACATACGGTAATTTATAAATGCTTTAAATCAGGTTGGATCCAGATTAGCCAGCAGGTGGGTCTGCATCCGGACTGCGGTCTGCTAATCTGTGACCTCTGGTTTACAGTGTTCTAGAATAGGGTTCTAGAATGTTCTGGTAGACGGCTGATTGGATGGAAGACTTCCGAAATCCCAGTGGATCAGAACCAGCTGGTGTTTCCTGGCTGGTTGAACATATCAGTTCTCTGACGTCTTTCTGATAACGATGCTGTGAACCACGGCCCTGTGGGTTCTGGTTCTGGTGCCTTCATTGCCTGAAAAGCACCAGATCGTCTTCCTTGTTAACTCTTATATAGAGTACTATATAATGGTTACACACTTTCATATGAGTGTCCAAATGTCTAGTACAGGCACCGTGCGGGGACCCGGAGGCCCGTGACCAACGAGGAGCGAAAACTAGTGATCATCTGTTTGAAATGGTCAGTTAACTCAGTTCAGTATATAGTCCCCGCTCCATATAGTGATGGAGGGGTTAGGGCGGATGTTCAGACTAAGCCAGAGTTTCTGAGCTCGAGCCGCCGTGACGTCCTGTTCAGAACCGACATGTCGAAGCGAAGTCCCGATGGATTAATTTCTCTGGAATACTAGGACATTTTCAAGACCCAGAACAGTTCTGGTTCTGGACTAAACAAAGGGCAGCTGTGATGTTGGCTCCTGAGCTTTAGGAGATATTCTGACCATCGCTGCTGCCTCTGATGGTTTCTGATCAGAAACTGTTTATTCTTTAAAACCTTTTTGTCCTTTTCTACTGAAACTTCCTGCTTCCTCTTTTCCATCAGAGTTTTTAGCATAAGTGTAAACGTGAAGCAGCAGAGGTCAAAGTGGACTTTGGTTCTGACAGTCAGGCTCAGGACGCGTCGGAGGCTTTCCATCCCCATCCAGTGGGAATTTTGGTGTGTCTGTGTGTGGGTTCATTTCCTCAGCTTTGCTTTTCTAAGTAATTTTAAATACGAAGCAGATGATAACAGACAAGTTGGTGAAGGAGACCCAACCCCCAGGCCAGGGGGGTCCTTCACAGACTAGTTAGAAACACTGCCTGAAAATAACCTCCTCTCCCTCCCCCACCTGTTGCAGCACTGTCTGATTATATCACCTGTTCCTTAATGTTTTTATTATTCTTGTAAACATCTATAAATTGATCTCTTGGAGTATCTGTTGCTTCCTGCTCTGATCTGGGTTCTGGTTCTGTGAGCCTCTTATCCTGGCCCGTGTTTCACTTCATGTTTTGATGGACTTCCTGTTATTCCGACAGGGATGTTTTTATTTTTTCTCTTGATCAGCACAACTTCTGTGTTTCCTGACTTTTCTCCTCTGTGGCATGTTTGGACTTTGAGGAACTCCTGTCTCCCTTAAAGGGCCCCAGTGTAAGCGGGCCCCAGAGGTCCTCCTCCGACAGCAGTAAAAAGGCAGACTGGGGGGCCGGATCTCGAGTGCTCGGGGCTCTCTGCCTGCCAGGGATGAAACGTTTTCCAACATTTGGACCCAGAAACCTGAACACAACAAATGTGACGGCACGGCCGCAGGGAAACAAAGGCCCAGCTCTTCCATTCAGTAGAGGATTCATTAAATCTGCTTAGCAAGTGGAACAGAGAACAAACGCTTTCTGTTGCCCCCCCCCTGCATGTGCTTCAAGACACAAACAAACAAGCGATCCGGTCCGGCTGGAACAGAGGCGGCTGTGTACAGTGTTAGCCTATCAGGCTAACGAGGTGTTGTTGTTGCCCGGCGTCCTGGCTGTGGCGCTCTGTGTGATCTACCACAGCCTGGAAATGGATTCCAGATGACATTAATAATTCAAGTCCATTACAAACAAATGAGCATTAAAAATTGATCCGAGTTCTCCGTGTCCCAGCTCCTTTCATCCCACTATTGTCACTGGTTCCACCGGTGTGAGGGGATCAGTTTCCCAGCAGCCAAACTGGTAAACAGACGGTTTCAAAGACTCATTGGGAAGTTAAAACAGCTTCACCGGTTTAGATGTGAAACATTTTTGTTTTAAAAGTTTGCCTGAAACGTCGGAGGCTCCTCTGTCCTGAAGTGCTCTTTGTTTCACAACAGGACAAAAGTGAACGTGTTTGTGGTGCGTCTGCAATTTTGTTTGTGTATTTCTAGAGTAGCGAGCCAGAAATCATGTCACTGCCTCCAGAAGACAAACAAATCCATGAACAGGAAGCAGCAGCAGCAGCTACCTCAGCCGGGTTTATTTGCAGGGAAAAAGCGGCTCCTGATAATGTTTGCTTTTATTTTGCAAGACAGGAGTTACACATAAAAACTGATGGTTGGTTCATCCCAGCTGGCGTTACGTAAAAGTCAGTAAGGAGGATCTGGTTGGAAAGAAGTTTTATTCTCCGGCTTTGGTGAATTTCAGATCCAACTAATCACATTTATTCATTTGGTGAACCTCATAGTGAGTTACATGTGTTGTTGCATAACCACAGTCACCTAAATGCCTCCATGTTGAGAAGCAACAGCAGGCTTTTCTTTGAACAGGATTTTAAGTTAAAATATCAAGCATTGTGTAAATGTGGAGCGTTTTTCTATAGCGCCAATTCACAACACATGTTATCTTAAGGCACTTTACAGTTCACCAGATCATACAGTCAAATTGATTCAAAGTTTTCTATCTAAAGAAAACCAGTTGATTTCATCGACTCGAATGCAATCCCTCACACTAAGCATGCTTGTAGTGACAGTGGAGAGGAAAAACTCCCTTTTAACAGGAAGAAACCTCCAGCAGAACCAGGCTCAGTGTGAGCGGCCATCTGCCGAGGCCGACTGGGGTTCAGTCCCAGGAAACACACAGCCAGGCAGACGAGCTCAGAGCCAGCTCCCATGTCAGAGGATGAAGAGAGCACATCCAGCTAGTCACAGTCAGAGAAACAGGACTACACTGGAAAAACCATATAGAAGGTTTATAATTGGAAATTTGAGAAAAAAAATTTAAACCAAATAAATTCAACTCCGAAAACCTCTTAAAAAAACTATTTTGAGAATAACTTTGCTGTTTCGTAATTTTTTTTTTCAAAAAATAATATATTTTTTTTAAATATATATATATATATAGATATTTTTTTTTTATACAATTTATATTTTCTTTTTTTTTCTTTTTCAGTTTTTCAAGTTGAGTTTTGCAAATTGCTCTCTTTCAAATTGCGTTCTCCAAATCCCATTCTTTTCCCTTCCAGTCCAATCCAAACGCTCGCTCTGGACCAATCAAACATTGCAGACCAATAGAAAAGCGTCTTTGCTCCCGACTCCAGAGGAAAGCCCGCCCCCAGAACTGAGGATGAGAGGATCTACATGCTTTAGATGGTTTGAATCCAGTCCATGTGATCCTCTCATCACACTAGTAGTTTACCTTTTAATTACATTAAAGTCTGAATCTCTTTAATGATAAAAAAGTTTTTTTAATTTTATTTACATCCGGGGTGCATCCATTAAAGTGTCCTAGGCCGTCGCTGACCTTTCAAAAGCCCAACATGCTGATTCCAATTTTTTACTGATATTTTAGTAATGACATTTTTTATTGTTTTATTTGAAATATGGATAATACCAGTGTAACAATAAACAGGTAAAATGGTTAACTGCACTAGTTAACGCTGTTAAATTTGGAGCAGCTGATTTTAGGAGCTTTGCAGTAATAGATTAGATCGATTGGCAGGGCGTTGAAGCTGTTCACCTCTGGTTTTTACCTTTATATCTTGATCCTGATGCTTCAGTGTCTGATTACTGCATAATTAAAAGAAACAGAGAATCTTCAGATGGAAGTTGGATCACTGTCCAAGTTTGAGAGGCGGGATCTTTCAGGTTTTCCTCACTGGATGAACTTGGAGGTCAGGGCTCCTCCTGGAATCTGCTCTTCACTGTCCAAACCTTTCCTGCACCGTTCCTTGTTTGCTTTCTGATCCTTCCCGTTCTGCTGCTCCAGGCTGTGAACCAAAATGATCAAATGCTTCAGTCGGGCTTTCAGTTTGTTTCATGTTCCAACTTGTCAGCTAAAGACGGCAGCGGTAAAATTAGTGTGTGCCATGAGGCTACTTTCTATTTGCAGAACGTAGTTGTAGTGTGGTGAGGACATCAAAACAGTTCAGTACGGAGGCCCAGATGGCTCAGAGGGCTGCCATCAGACTGGCCTTCATGTCATTTTGGAAATGCTAAATGATCAGCTGTCAGATTTAATGGATGCATGCACAGAGCAGCGTGGTGTGAAGAACCAGAACGATTGCAGCGATTGCAATCAATAACTGACGTTATGATTAAAGGAGGAAAAAGCTTGTTCCTCAGTGCAGCTTGGTGAGGCGGCGTGCAGAGAGGACGGCCTCTTTTCTTTCCCAGAGACTCTTGACTGGAATGTGAGGCCGCTCTGGGCTGCACTTGGCTGGGCTGCAGGGGGGTGAGTGCCTGCTGATGCAGACTGTTTCAGTTTGGGCTGATGGGCCGCGCCCCCCCACCCTGCCCCACCCTGCCCTGCTCAGGCTATTGTTTTTTCTCTTAACACCAAGAGAGAAGACGAGCCGCTCCCTGGCGCCCAGTAAGAGCCGGCCGCCCCTTCCTGTGTGAGCCTCTGATGGCTACCAGATGGCGAGTGAAGGGAAAGAAAGGGGAGGGGTGGGGGGGCTCCTGGTGTTTTCTATGCTGGTTATTTGAACCTGGTCATTCTTTCTCTCCAGCAGGTAGTTTATTTCCCATCAGGAGGTCTGGTTGAGTTCTTTTAGGAGCTGCTGTCGTTCTGTAGGCAGGCCACATTGGGTATCTTTATGTCCAGGGACTCGCTGGACAGATGAACGATCCCTGCAGGAGTCGCCTACCTAACATGAAACCAGAGGTGTTTTCCTCCCTCCTCTCACTCAGAACTTTGACTCATGGAGCTCAGTTTAAGCTGAAAACAGAACCACCTCACCGAATCGGGTTGTAAAGTAGACCGATGTTCTTAAAGGAATAGTACACCCAAAACATGATTAGCCTTCATTTTCTACTCACCCCCATGCTGAACAACACTCTGGAGTACTTTTTTGATATCTCAAATGCATCTGGAGATCTGGGAGGCTTCTTGCTGTCTGCTGACATTCAAATAATGGAGGTCTATGGTGACCGAGGCAGAAAGGTCCATAAAAGTCCACAAAAACGTGTCAATATTCCTCCATACTGCTCGTCCAATGTATTCCAAGTGTCCTGAGTGGGTAGCATCCAGAATTTACTCGAAACGAAGTCATTTAGAATGTTTTTAGAGCATAAACAGTAGTGTATAGGATTTCCTGAAAGCGCGCACATGCGCGCTCCCGACGCTACGGAAGCCGGCAGACCAAACCAGCGCATTCAGCTCGGCAAAGAACTCATGCTCTTCCTCAACACTGAAGTCCTCAGACATTTTTCTTTCGTTGTTTCTTTCTTTGCACAGGTAAACAGCACATTTCTTCTTCTACGCTTGCATTATTGGCAGAGCAGACGCTGAATGCGCACTTTCATCTGGTTTGGTCAGCCGGCTTCCGTAGCGTCTTGAACGCGCCCGCGCGCGCTTTCAGGAAATCCTATACACTACTGTTTATGCTCTAAAAACATTCTAAATGACTTCGTTTCGAGTAAATTCTGGATGCTACCCACTCAGGACACTTGGAATGCATTGGACGAGCAGTATGGAGGAATATTGACACGTTTTTTGTGGACTTTTATGGACCTTTCTGCCTCGGTCACCATAGACCTCCATTATTTGAATGTCAGCAGACAGCAAGAAGCCTCCCAGATCTCCAGATGCATTTGAGATATCAAAAAAGTACTCCAGAGTGTTGTTCAGCGTGGGGGTGAGTAGAAAATGAAGGCTAATCATGTTTTGGGTGTACTATTCCTTTAAATGTTTAGATGCACAACTTAAGCGAGTTCAAAATGCATCTGAAGTCTGATTATTTCTTAATTAATACAAGTTTTAGTCCTTCTCTAGTCACAGATTTGCAGTTTGTTCCGTTTCTAACAGTGAAAGCATTAATAATGTAGATCCATTACACTGTTCAACAAGTTGGGGAGGGGCAGCAGGGGCTAATGCTGCAGTCTCTCTGGGCTTCCTCCTCCGACGGACATTAAACTAGATGACAGAAAACACTATATTTTAAATAGTGGTTGTCTGGTCAGGTGGAGGTGTTCCACTTCCATCGTCTGCTGAAATAAAGGTTCTGATCCAATTTACTGCTCTCATGTAAAAATAAAAAAGCATCCTTCAGGTCCATCGCTACATGCTAACATCAACATGTGATTATAACCCTTTCCCACTGGTACCTACTTGTCTCAACTCTGTGGATGTAAGGGTTTTCCTTTGGTACCGTTACTTTGCACCAGGGCTCCTTATGTATCTTCTGTAATATCTGAAACCTGTCTATGATTCTGAAGGTCGGTCTTTAAAGGGGGGGGATTGTCTCCTGTAATACCTGAAACCTGTCTATGATTGTTAAGAGTCGGTCTTTAAGGAGGTATTGTTCACCGGCTGGAGCGGGTAGGTCCCTTGTTCCTCTGTGATGGGGTGGGGGGTTTGGTGATATCTTGAAGGAATCGTCTCTATAACTGAATTGTATGTTTTTGGAAGCTGGAATCTGAGTCCGCCACCTCTGTTTAAAGTTGGTTTTTCTCTCTTAACATAGATGGCTTCCTTCACGCCCCTCTCAAACCACCTATTTTCTTTATCCAGAATGTGAACATTCTGGTCTTCAAAAGAATGTCCTTTGTCCATAAAGTGTAGGTGTACTGCGGAGTCTTGTCCAGAGGAGGCTGCTCTTCTGTGTTGGGCCATGCATCTGTGGAGAGGTTGTTTGGTTTCTCCAATATAAAGATCAGAGCATTCCTCGCTGCACTGAACAGCATATACCACTCCGCTCATATTCGGTCTGGGGGTTTTATCTTTAGGATGCACCAGCCTCTGTTTAAGGGTTCTGCCTGGCTTGAAATGTACTGGGATTTTGTGTTTGGAGAAAATCCTCTTGAGCTTTTCAGACACTCCAGCAACATAAGTGATTGTGATGTTTTTGCATTTAGTTTTCTCATCGCTATCTTCTGTTACTTCTGCACCGTCGGTCTGGAATTTCTAGCGACGCACAGCAGTTTCCTGCCAAAGCGTAAGTTGGAGAGAACAGTGGCGCGTCTGCAGGATATCACGGTCACGGAACAGGTTCTGTTAATAGAGTTGGCAAAAAGGCAGATTAACCTTTCGTCGTAGTTGTCCATTGTAGATGTTCCTCGATTTTTAAAAATGGCGCGCCCCGGCACCGAATCGAGAAGGACGACCACACAGACAGCCGGAAAGGCATACAGAGGACCAGTCACAGCTGCCTTTTGACTGCGCACTTCCGCTTGCAGAAGCTATGCGTCAGAAGCATAAATTGGGCTTAATTAATCAATATACACCAAGCGTTGGTGCTGACAGTGTTTACTTTCTCCATTTTGAGACTAAAAATAATTTTTTTACCAGGGACTGTCAGCAGGCATAAATATTCTGGTACGCCGTCGCCCTCTGCTGGCAGCATTCGCTCAGGTATCCGTCAATATAACATTTACCGCTTCCTCAGCTCTACCTCCTGCTTCAGTGAACAGCAACGGTCCTCATGTATTCAGAGCGCTTCTGG
Source organism: Cyprinodon tularosa (assembly GCF_016077235.1). Classification (NCBI taxonomy): domain Eukaryota; kingdom Metazoa; phylum Chordata; class Actinopteri; order Cyprinodontiformes; family Cyprinodontidae; genus Cyprinodon; species Cyprinodon tularosa. The sequence continues at coordinate 1,719,063 of NW_024039551.1, forward strand.
TCTGAAAACTTAAAGGCACCATGCTCCCATAAAAAATTATGAAATTGAATTATTAATATATTTAAATAATATAAAATGATCTGCTCATTATTAGAAAATATATTGTAAGATAATTTAAAAAGTATTATTTGTTTCACAATTAGGTAAATTTTATTTGACTCCAATAGTTTTCATTTAAAATGTGCATTTTCAAAAGGCTTTTATTTCATCAGGATGTTTTCCATGTTTTTTTTTTTTTTTTTTAATTCATAATGACCCTCTTCTGTGGACTGTGCTTTGTGTCGTTTATTTGACTGAACCGTTGACATCATAACAGCCAGCGTTGGCTTCAGCTCCTTGAAGCTTTACTATGTCACTGCCCTTTTTACGCTGCTCCAAAATAAAAGCGCTGTATCGTTAGGTTAGCATATAACACTAGCTTAGCATTTATCTCGTCCATCTATCATATATGGACTTCCTCCGAACAATGCTTCTGTCCATAAAGATCTTTGCATGTTTTCGGCGTTGTCAGCATGTTTGCAGCCTTTCCAGCTTCCAGCGTTGATAAGGCCTGTAGGTTGGGAAGGGGCGGAGCCTAAAGTTGATATCAATTTAAAAGAAAATCTTTAAATGTTTTAACTTTCGATTATATTTAGGTATAGATTATTTTGACGAGGCTAGAGTTGTGTCATAGGGTGGAACACCACAAGCTTCAACAATTAAAAAATGTTAAATCAACCTTCTGAGACAAAGTTTGGTTTTTAAAACTTCCAAATAATTAGAAATAAACCGTATGTCTAAATCATCCATGAAACAGTTTCACTCACTCTAATTATTTGCGATGTACCTGCTGCTAAATTTAGCAGGTCACCTGTCCTTTTAGCCCCCCCCACAGCAGGCATTCCTGTCATGACGTTCTCTGTGATCTGAGCCTAGCTGCTACGCCCACAGCCCCTTAATATAGCCCACTGCTGTCATGCTTCTTTTTGCCCTCTTCACCTGCTCTCTGCTGCAGGCGTCACTACATGGGGGGGGGGAGGGTGTTTCGACTAGCTGTGAAATATTGTTATCAACTTGTGTTATTTCCCATGCAGCTGTGACGCAGACAGTCTGAGCAAAGTCAGTTCTGTTCCCGTCTTACAGCCGTTTGGGTTTATTACTCCTCATGTTTTTTTTGCAGTTGCTCAATAATTGTTGATATGAAAGTGAAAGAAGTTTGCTGATCTAGACGAAGAGGTTCTGGTTTGGCCACAGTCCCTGATTGCATTAGAGCTACGATGGCTGTGAGTGATATCCTAGTCCTGGCCCTTAGCCAGAGGACATGCACAGGCAAACAGACACCCTGAGAAAAGCTGAGAGACCCCTGCTTTCTGGGACGGATCCCGGTGGGGACAGATTGGACGCTGTGTGGACGTTTTCTCTCCATGTTGACAGACGTATTCTGCTGCCATTCCGAGGAGCTTTCACATGTCCTTTAGTCCTTGTCTTCATGTCCTGGAAAACTGGAATCAAGTCCCTAATTTTTCCTCATTGTTCAACAAATGGGACTTTGAGGAGCCACCAGAGGTAGAACTCAAAGGTGGGTCAGTTTTTTGAAAACGTGTTTAGAAATTCAATGAAAAAATTCCAGTTTTTGTCTTTTTCTTTACCAAAGAGTGCAGATTATTTGATACTAGTGATGTAGGAGGCTTGATTAACCAGGCATAGATTCATATCTCAGGTGTTAAATAGAAGCACTTCAGTACCTGAAGCCGTTTGGTCTCCAGATGTTTAGGGAGGAGTTAGGATCCATTTTGAAGAGCAGAAAAGGTTAAAAGTTTTAATGAAGCAGTGAGACGATTCATAATTTTAAAATGTCATGCTTTTATTAAAACTCTGGGCTGAATAAGAAAAAAGGCCATCACAGTTTAGCAGAGTTTCTAGTTTTAATATCATTTGTTTAATCAGATTTAGTCTGACTGAATTTAGTTTAATCTGAATCTGTATCATGGCAGGGATGCAGAACTATATTCCACACGTATAAATTATGTTTTCTTTTCTGCTTTCATCAGAGTGAAAGCTGATGAATGGTTTCATTATTTTTGTTTCTTGGTAACAGATTGTTTATAAGCACAAAGGTTAATTACTTAGGAGTCTGTGAAATTTCCTAAAACTGAGCAAAGATAAACATTGCACCATCAAACTTGCACTGGATACATCTCAAGAACTGATCTTATTGTATTTAGTATCACACTTTAACCTCTTTCTGGACCAAAACTAATTAAATACATTTTGCCAGCAGAGCAGAGACAATAGTTTCTTGGTGCAGCTCCAGTGCTTGGTCTGAGAACTAAGAAGGTTCCAAGAGTTTTAGGACTTAGAAAAGACGTCTACTTTCTTGATGGACCCTTGAAGTCTGAATAAATACTCTATCGCTGCCTAGCTTTACCTTTAAAAAATTGGGAAGAGGTTTAGCAGAATGCAGGGTTGAAGTTGCAGAGGAGTGACATTGTTAAAGGGAAACGCAAGTTTTTTTTACATTGGGTTCTTGATTTTATGTTATTACATCATGTTCTACTCACCCATAGAACATGATGTAATAACGTATAAAAAAAACGGTGTTCCCCTTTAGCATTAGGAATGCATGGATGCTATAGATGGTGAGAGAAAACTAGCGATATCACTCTGTAGCCTGAGTTTGTTAGTGACTGGGGTCAGCATTTGGATTTATCCAGTAAAAAGCATTTTGACAGAAGTGATCGGCAGCGAGCCTGGTCTGGCTATAGATGAGGAAAGAGATGTACAGGTTAGCGTATTTTTCTCCGGTTCTGACCAGCATCCTCTCCTGAAGCTCACAGACATCAGCCCTCCCACTGGCACAATGTGCAGCAGACAAGTAACCCGGATTAAAACCCGGAACATTTTAAATGCAAGATGGCTTCTCTTTCTTTGTCTCATCTGCAGTCAGACGTTCTCAACATATTACTTGGACACAGATGAAAAAAAAAAAAAAAGGCTGAATGTATTGAGAAAAATAGTTTCTTACTTGATTAAGTTTGCACTCAGTAATATCTACAGTTGTCTCTGTGGTCTGGCTGTTGACTCTAGTTAAACTTTCTGCTGTAGCTGTTGGTTTTTTTGATAAGAATTCATAAAAACAATAGAAAGTTCTTGCGTGTTTTTTAAAACAAACGTTTACGGCTCGTGTCGTCTAAAATTACAGAATGACTTCCATCTTTTTTTTTTTTTTTTTTACATTTTTTTTTTTTTTTTAAGATCAACTCTTGTTTTGATTCTGTTTTGTTTTTTTGCCCTAAATGCACCAGCTTAGGCATGGCCTATTTTTCCAACCCCTTATTTACACATTGCCTTTAGTGTTTGTGTTTAGACTGAAAGGAGGTTTTGTGAGGCCTTTTTGTCAGCAGTGAAGGAATCTTGTGATCATGTGAACTTCGGCTGCCATGCCAGAGGAATGTGTTGCATTTTAAGGATGCAGCTTTGGCAAGTGCATGTGATTACAGAAAAAAAAAGGGTCTGTATGATGAAATGTCAAGGTTGTGAAGGAGAAAAGCGTGGCCTTTCACTTATCTGGGTGGAATACCAACAGGAGATACTGTGGGAATGTAATAAACTGTTTGTTGAGGAGGAACCTATCCTGAAGTCAGATGAGTTTGTTTTATCTGTAGCACAGCTTTCATTCCCATGGCTCTGTGTAGGCTGCCATCTGTTCACAAACCGTCCTCAGAGTGAGCAGCTTGGATGGAGAACGGTATAAAAAGGCCTGATTAGAGACACTAAGTCTGGGGATGGTTTTCAGCATCAGGTCGTTTTGGTTGGAGGGAATCAGTGTTTTGCTATGTTCAGCCTTGTGATAACCGGCAAGTCACTTTTTATATCCAATCTTTGCTCAAATGTAGGTTTAGCCCTCAAGACATCCTGATACTTGCTGTGCTGAGTGGAGTCAGTATTAGTTCGAGTTTTCAGGAGAATCAATATAGAATAGAAACACGTTTATTGTTCTGCAGCAAGAAAATCGGGTGTGATGCAGGAAAATTTACAGGCTCCCACAAGAACATCTGATTTCCCTTCAAGATTTAATTAATATAAAAGGAAGACTAAGAAACAGGAAAGAAAAAGAACATTTAAAAATGCAAATGGTAAAAGTGCATGGCAGGAAGAGAAACATACTGTGCATTTTATATTAAAAACACAATTTTCAGTTAAAAACAAGAAATGTTCAGTTTAAAACAGGGAAAAAAAAACTGCAGCCAGAAAAACAAAAACAAAACAAAAAACTATGTTGCTGACATCATGTCTGTTTGCATTTATCTGACTGTTTACCTCTATCCGAGCAGCAGAGATTTATCAATGCAATAGCAGCTGGCAGGAAGGATCTGCGGTAATGCTCCTTTGTGCATCTAGGGCGCAAAAGTGTTTTCCTGAATGAGTTCTCTAACTAAAATATATTTGGATCAGTTGCAATTTCTCAGTGAATACGAAGGAGGCTAAACCTTACGTGTAAATTTCGTAAAATTCTTGGACAAATTTGAATTTCATAAATGTATTCATTAAACTGCATTAAATCTACACTGAAATGCGACTGATTTCATGAGTATGTTGCACATTAATCAGCTTTTGTGCCCACTCTCTGAGGCTGTTTAATCTGCCTCTGGAGCAGATTCTGCCCGTCTACGAGAAATCGCTGTTGAGGTTTGAGGCTCAGTCTATTGAGGTATGCAGCGAGAAAGTAGAGCCCTGATTGGACAACACATCAAATTACGTCACTTATAGTAAGGTTAAACCTCTAAGGGGGTCTATGGAGCAGAGGCGGGTCGTAAACTTGGCTGCTCGATGCTGATTGGCATACATGCTTAAGGATTTCTGACTGACAGTGGCCTGACAGTGAGGAGGTTTTCCTCATGAGTCGAGCAGGAGAAACTATCATTTATTCAGAACAGTCGTTTTGTGCTGGACTCTTGCCGTGGTTTCTGGAGTTAATTATTTCGGAGCGCTTCAAAGCAGCTATTTTTACCCATTTTAGTGATTTTTTTATTTTTATTTTATTAGTGTCACCATTTGTAAATGCAATACATGATGTTTGGATTTAATTAACACCATTGAGCCTCCCTTGATCCAGAAAGCAGACGCCGCCACTGATTCACATATATTAGACATAGTAGTTCTGTATGTCAGCTTTATCCAAAAACCTGAAAGCCGCAGAGAGTCATCCTGACAGAGTTTATATCCTCAGCCCTGTTTACTGGACCTGAACTCCATTTAATTAGACATGGAAGTAGCGATGCTTTACTTTCGTGGACAGAGGAACGATCAGATTTCATTCTCCATCCTTCAGTTAGTGGGTTTTATCATTTGAAACAGATTCCAAATTAACTAAAATGAAACGGGCCGTTATCCAAAAAGTAAAGCGAGAGGTTGAAAATATAGAGTAGGCTCCACTTTCTCTGCAGAAGCTGCACTAATTTAGAGGAGGAATCAATTCAAGGAGCCCACCTACAACAGCTATCATAATAATATAATCCCATAGCCAGTGTTACACGAAGCCGACTTGTCATTTCCGTGCTTAAATTGAAGCTACACTTTGAAATGCTGCAGTGTAAACAGATGGCTGCTCACACAATGCTGTTGAATCTTCTTCACTAGTATTTGGAAACTTCTATTTCCAGTAGGCAAACTGTGCATTGAAATTAGGAATCGGGGGGGAAAAATTTATGGAAACAATTCCAGGAGAACTGAAAGGTTGGAACTGATTCTGATCTATTCTCGATGCCCAACGCTACCCACCAATAAAGACTGGTTCTACTTTATTTATTTCTAAGAAAAATATATTTATACCCTAGAACTCGAGACTGAGGAATTCAGGTTCTCCCAACAGGAATCTTTAAATTGAAATCTGCTTACAGGTTATAGAAAATTGAGCCATTGAAATTGTTTTATTATGGTCTTGATTTTATAGATTGGGATCAATTCAATAACATTGATACATGGCTTAATTTATACCATAATAGAGGGAATCAGATGGTGGCAAAGGAATTAAATCAGATGGAGATATAGGTGTGAAATCAGACGGTGGTGGAGGAACGAAATCAGACAGTGGTGGAGGGAATAAATCAGATGATGCCAGAGGAATGAAATCAGATGATGGTAAAGGAATTAAATCAGATGGAGATATAGGTGTGAAATCAGAGGGTGATAAAGGGGGAAGCGGCAGCCTAGTGGTTGGGGCATAGAGCTTAAAATTCCTGAGGTTCTGAGTTTAAGCCCCACCCCCACAGACTGCCACTCTAGGGCTCTGAGCAAGACCCTTACCCCCTGCATTTAACCCATGTACCTCTGCATGGGTGAAATGCAGAGGTACATTTCTCCAATGTGAGATATATATATATATATATATATATATATATATATATATATATATATATATATATTTTTTTTTTTATATGTGTGTGTATATATGTGTATATATACAGATGTAGGAATGAAATCAGATGATGATAACAGATCTCTGTTAGATCTGTTTCAGGTGTTCTGAACATTTTCACATAGAATTGAGCATTTCTAATACCTATTTTATCAGTGTGAACAAACACTGTATTGAAGCACCTTTTAGTTACTTTAACAGTTAATCTAATTTGTCTGTCATCTCTTGTCAGAGTGAGACATTTTTTTTATCAGCTTTGTCAACGTCTCTTAGCTACAGCCTTCTGGAGCTCAACCCACAGATCCTCTGTCAGATTTATTTTTGAAAAACATTGATTTTCTTCTATTCCCTTCTTAGATTTGGATTTGTAAATAAGACGCCTCTGAAGCTGCCTGTTGGGGGTTAAATTGGTCACAATGATAGACTCTAGCTGACTTTATGATTCACTGCATTCTGGCTCTGTAGGGTTGTATTGTGTTTTGCAATTCTTTGAATTTAAAGCGGCATCAGATATTTTGAGTGCATAAAGATGTTTTGGTAAAATGATTAGAAATCCTGTATTTAAGCTGTTTTTATTTCTAAAGCTAAGACGGCTCACTGCATGATTCTGTTTGCAATAAACCCAAACCAGGAGATTTCCATCTTGTTACAGTAAATTACAGTATATTTTATATTTTGCCCCCTTATCTGTATATCGACTGTCTGATGCATGAGGTTTGGTGATTTACCGACGTCCCCTGACGTCATGTGAGATTTGAGCATCGCAGGATTTCTTTATCAAGCCGATGTTTATCCTGTGATGTTTATTCCTCATGAACCGTTTAATTAAAAAGGACATGGAAATGTTAATGTTCTATCAGTGAAAACATAGAAATATTTATATTTTCAGTGCATTCTCTAAGCACAAGGAGCACCGTATTTTAGGAAGAGCATGAAAAGAAAAGCCAGATTTGCATTATTCTAAACTGATTGCAGCTTCTGGTAAAATATTTATGCCCTTTAGAGAAACACAGAAAAACCCAAACAAAGTGGAGGGCGTGTTAATTATAGAATCTCTTCTTTCTTCGATTGGATGTTTATATGTAAAGATAAATTAGGATTTAATGATAATTGACAACTAAAACAAGTCTAATATGAATGAGTATGGGTTATCAGAACACACAGGTGTGAAGGCACACACCCTCAGAGACCTAGAGAGGTGATGTTGTCAGGACGCTGTTAAGTAATAGTTTAGTTGAAGAAATATTTAGCATTCCTTTCTGCAGCTGCTTCTACTGCGTTTGACAAATTCCACAAGTTCCTCCCAAAGCTGTGAATCAGCGTACGGGGAAAACCGGAGCGCACACACGCAGCACATGACGACCTCCCGAGGTATGTGCTGTACGCGCTCACTCTCTTCTGAAAGTAAACCGGTATCATCTGAATGCGACTCCAGCGAGTGGAGGGTTGTGCCAGTTTCAGGGTCTGGCTCTAAAGGAGGCGTGGCTGGGAGACAAGCTGAGGCAGGCTGGCAGCTCTGCTCTGAGGAAACGGCACCTAACTACAGAGCTGCAGGTTCTGCTGAAGTTTACTAAACGCTGCTGGAACGACTCAGAGCTTTAAAGCCACTGATCCTTTTTTCATGATTTTTATATGATAGACCGACTAAACTTGATTATGAATTGATTTTTTTCCTTTTTTTTTCTTTCTTTCAAGCAAGCTTTTATATTCTGCTGTGTTCAGAGAGAATCAAAGGTTTGAAGAAACTTCTGGAGAAACTTTGTTTCACTTCTATTTATTTAAGGTTATTAGATTTAACCTCTTAATATCCTCCTCATTTCTGGGAAATTTGCCCATTTTGCATACCCAAATGGAAAAGCAAATAACTGAGGAACTGTGAGCCCAAATTACACGTCTGATATGTTATTTGAAAGCAAACACCTTCTAGTTCTGAATACATACATGAAAATTGGGTGAGTAAAACACCCAAGCTGCATCAGTTCAAACACGACTCAAAGTTGTTTTTTTATTCTCGAAAATAATAGGTCTTTTTTGAACAGCAGTTATAAAGACATGCTTGCTTGTTGTAGCTGCTTTGTCATGCTACCTTTTGACATGCTGCTATATCTGTGTTAATTGTGCTTTGGTGCTCGCTGTGTCCATAAAATGAACTTGGTTGAATTGTGGACAATCTAAGCTTTCCAACAATGTCTGACATGCCTATATTGGTAAACATTTTACCAGGGTAATTTTCATCCATTCTGAGTTATTATTTGTAAACCCTTTAAAACTGGTGGGTTTTGAGAGGTTAAGGGGCCTTAAACCATGTTTTATCAAATTCGATTTGGTTAATCAATCCAGAGTTGTTAAAAATATTGATGCTGTATGCTGTATCTGGATACAATACTAATTCAAATAAGTGTTTGGGTATTTGTTATTTTTAATGTTAAATTTCTGGATAGGTTAAAAGACAAAACCTCAGAAAACCTTTAAAGGGGTCATAGAATGCAAAACCTAGTTTCCATTGTCGTAGATGAATAATGATAGTTCAGTGGGTGAAATAGACGTGCAGAGAAGATAAAACCCCATCAACACCTCTGTTCTCTGCAAATCTCACAATTCCACACCTGACTCGACCGGACCGGGGATTAGAACCGAGCCGTCAGTTGCGGGGCTGATCTGAACCCGACCCGGTGATGGTATGCACGGGGTCACTGTTGTCCAGGCTACAGTCACTGGGTCGGGTTCGGTCGCTCAGCCTCCTGCTGGGGTTCCCAGACCAGCCCGGAGCTTGCGGCTCGGTTCTGCTGCACTATATGCCGATATGACCAAATAACCCATATAACCCCCCCAGACATTTTGTTTTAGGTATGAAAAGTAGGAGATGTCTGGGAAAAAGATGTCTGGTCACGACAATTTGATGTTTCAGTGAGTGAGTGCTTGTTGCTATGACGCGTCTTTGACCAGCAGCTTCGCTCGTTGTAAACCAACCAATCAGCGCACAGCTCATCTAAATATTCATGAGCATAGCATAAAAGGAAGAAAACCTGTTGTTTCATTCTAGGGCTTTTAAACAGGCTTACATTAGGGCTCATAGAACAGCAAATATGTAATTTTCAGCAGCCTATTCAGAGACCTACAGGACGAGCACCAAATACCCTATAGAATCATTCTATGACCCCTTTAAATGTTTTAGATTGTGTTATATTTGGGTTAGATTTGATTTAGCATTTATTAGCACACTTCTCTAACTAACATTTGTTGAGAAAGGATGTTGGGATTTTAATTTTCATTTATTAAAATGATTTTTATGCCTCCAGTTTTATTTTTTTGGCTCAATATTAAATCCAACCGTTTTCCATTCATGTTTATTTGCGTTTTAAAGTCAAAGTGGTGTTTGTTTTTCCATTACCGCGGTCTTTCAGCTATTTTCTACGTATTTTGGATGATGTTACGTCCACAAGGGCACAACATATTTGAGGACACAGACAAAACTGAGGGTACAAAATAATTTATTTATTCTGTAGTTCACTCTCTTTAAAAAAAAAACGTCTTTCTCAAGACAGCTGTGGGGATGTTCTGTAGAGAAAAAAACAGAAAAAGAGAAAAACAAAATTAAATATCCTCAGATTCTTTGTCCAAAAGAAAGGGGGAAAAAAAGAACAAAACAAAGTATTAACAGAAAGTTGGACCTGGTCAGCCGATCAAAAACAAAAAATAGTACAGCAGGGGGCCAACCCTATACAGGGCCGTCGAAGCCCCTACTGGTACTGGACTACAAAAATAAACCACTAAGCAAAATAAAGAATCAAAAACAGGACAACCGGGCCCACCAGGCCGAAATCAAAACGAAAACAGCTTCCAAGCAAAGGCTAACAAAAATACCGCATGGCAGGTCGGAGCCCCTTTAAACCCAGCCCCTTTATAGGCAGAGAGGAAAAAAAGTAACTCCAAAACATACGAAACAAAAATTAAACTAAATGTCAATATTAAATTATAGCAAAAATAATTGTGCCCAAAGCACATAACAGATGAGCCTCAGGTGTTTTCTTTAGTTGACAGGAACCTGAAGGCTCCTGGAGGCTGATCCTCAGCTGAGCAGCCAGGCTCCACTTCTTTTATTGCAGCACAGACATGTTATCAGAGTCCATTTCCTTATTATATGTTCGGTATCTCCAGCCATTTCCTCATGGACTGACTCTTGCTAATCAGATCTTGTCCGAGGCAACCTCTCACTGGCCACTTAATGTGATTTGGAATAATTTTCGTTGGCGTGATTCGATTAGACTGCTGTTGCTCACTTCATGGATCAGAGTGGGTTTGAAGCACCTGCAGCGAGGCAAGTCGACCCCCACAAGGAGGCTTTTATCCAGAGAATGGGAACAGAAAGCTGTAAGAAAAGCACCGCTTCTGTGGATTAATCTGAGAGAAAGGAATATGAGCATACTGTGTAACAAGTAAGCAAAGCATTCACACGTTAACACACACGCACCCACACTCGCCCACAGATGGTTTTTACGCCTGACTGTGGAGTCATCATCGTTCTCACTCCGCAGCGATCCTCTGCTGCAGAAAGCAAAGAGGACGCTGTGGATCTGCAGCTCCTAGACTGGAGCCAAAGCATATGCATTTATAATTTAATGTTTCTACTACTCACTTTTATTTTAGGAGTGCTTGGGCTTTACCTGCTGGATGTTAACAAATAACTGCATTCATCTTGTTTTTTTGTCTTAATGAGTCTGAAACATGCCCAGGATTTACATCATAGCACTGAAGTTTCTTCTAGATCCCTCCCAGTTTGTTAGATCAGTTGTTTGTCCCTCTGTGGCTACAGTAATCATTTGCTGGGCGTGTTGGCTAAGGTGTTAGTATCCAGTCTGAACTGCCCGTGATTCATGGCAGTAAACAGCCCCATCCAAAGTCATTTATCACTCAATATTTAGCCTCTCCTGCAAACTGGCTGCAGAAATCAGAAGCTAAATCTGATTTGTTGTAGTTTGTTCAGGGAACTGGAATTGACACATTCTTGTTGTGTGATTCACCATATCTCCTTCAGGAGAGGGTTTTATTAAACCAAGCCTGGAAGGCCTCATGTTCATAGCTGGGATCTACCAGAAGCAAATTACCATGTTTACCGTCCCATCAAACAGCTACTGTGTTAAATACAGATGAACTATCAGCCACACTGAATGATTTTAATGTCCGGAAGCTAACTGAACTCACCAGCTGTTGACATCAGATTAGTCATGCGAGTTACTAATTTAACTTATGGAAATGGAAACATTAAGCCCACATTTTCATTTAGTAGTCAATGTTTTTTTTTTTTTTAAACCTTTATTTAATTTCTCCCAAACATACAAACTTTTTAGAAGACTGGTCAAAAACAATATCAGCAATACATCTCACATGTATATACAAGAGTCCATCCATGAGTTCTATGTCCACAGCGATTGTTCGTTAGAGTCCATTTTAGGGCTGCAACTAACGATTATTTTAAAAAATCGATGAATTGGCCAATTATTTTTTCAATTAATCGATGAATCGGACAAAAAATATTTTTTATATTAACCTCTTTATTCCAAAATAAACATTTTAGACAGAACAAACAAGCACACAAGTACAGGTTGCTCATTAACTGTACTGGTGCAATATGAAAAATAAATGTTTGTGTTAAAACTACGCAAACTTACATGAGAAATGTAGCTGTACATCCACAAAATATAGGGTACTTTGTTTCATAAAGTGCAAAAAATACATTTTTTTTTTAAAGCCCCTAAGGGGTTCAAACAATAGGTCCCCCCATTTCAACAAATGAGGTTATTTTAGACTAGAAGAGTTCTGCCTTTTAAGACAGGAAAGTATAACAGTTAAAGTTGCTACTTGAGAAAATACTGAACCATAGAGATAAAAATAGCCCTGTGATTCAAATTATAAATTGTATTTGGACTAAAAATGAGAGAACTAGGGGTGCTAAAAAACACATCCTCCAAAGACAGATATTTACATGGGAATGTGACATATAATTAATTGACATATTACTGATCTTGCTGGATTTTATTCTGCTTTACTTCCATAAATTGCAGGATCTTTACTTTATCTTTGCTAGAAGATTTAAACTTTAAAAGCCTTGCCCTCATAATTTGCAAGTTAATTTATTTATAAAGAAAATATAAACGCTGCTTAAGCTAATTCAAATGAAATTAAAAGTAAAATAAGTAGTCAACCTTATCCCTGTCTGTAACCTACTAACACGGTAAGGAAAGCATCAGATGAGCTACCTGAGAAACTAACGTAACGTTTCCCCACTTTAAAACGAAACAAACATGGTCGCTCACCCTGCTGATCAGCTCTCTTCTCTGCCATTGAAGGCTCCAACGTGTTTCCTTTTCAGGTGCTGCATCATAACAGTGGTTCCGTGCCATGTTCATTTGTTTTTACAAAAGTAGCATGTTACGACTTTTTTCACTTTACAAAGCGCAGGCTGTCTGCGAATTGAGACGCAGCTTGCGTTTGCGGTATCGGTCATTAGAACAGTTGACGTTACTGCCTTTTGAAAACAGCCTTTGCTCACCTGCGGCGCTGGCTGGCTCGCTCTGCCGTACTTTTTTTTCTTCCCCTGTTTCAGTCAAGTGGCAGCGATGACGACAACGGTGGATGACGCATTAATCGCGCGACACAACTAATCGATGATGAAATTCGTTGCCAACGCTTTTAAAAGTCGATTTTTATCGATTTTATCGATTCGTTGTTGCAGCCCTAGTTTTACATTCCACTCCCAGTGTTTTCAGTGGCTTCCTCCAGGTATTTGTAAAGAATTGAAGACTTCCATCAATGTAATGTCCAAGTCTAAACACAGTCATAACATCAGATATTAGTGATTTCCATAAAGAAATGGAGGGGGGTTCCTTGCTCACCCATTTCACCATAATGGCCTTCCTTGCTAACATTTAAAGTGACTGTATCACATGCTCATGTTTTAGTAGTCAATGGAAGAAGTGTTTTTTTTTAATTCTCAAGAGATTTTACTTCTCAGGTTCAAATAGAAAAAGATAGAAATTGAACTTTATAGAACTCGCAATGAAGAAATTAACTCTGCATTTAACCCATCCCCTTGGTTAGCAGTGGGCTGCCATTGAGCGGTGCTCAGCGAGCAGTGTGAGGTTAAGGGTCTTGCTAAGGGACACCCAGAGTGCTGCCTGTGGGGGATCGATACAGGTACTCGCAACCTTCTTAGAGCACAAGTGCACTGCTCTAACCACTAGGCCAACACTCCCCACATAAGTGGAACAGGAGCGTTTTTTCATTTTATTTAAATTTAATTGGCAACAAAAAAAACCATTACAACCCTTTTTATCCTCAGACTGCAACAGGTGCCCTACATCAATATTTATGCACATTAACCCCAAATTTTCATTACAGTGGTCCATATGTGGTGGATTTGGCTTCATCCCGTTCACCGTAATCATCTTCCAGGCTGACATTAGGAGCACAGATCCCTCAGGAATGCCGTCTTATTGGGCACATTTTTATTCAATTAGTTTGTACTTGCCTTCCAGAAATGCAGAGAAAAGCCAAATTTAGGAATATCCAGTGTTCCCTACGTCCCTATTATTAGCATTAGCATTAAAGCGCCTCAAGAAAGCAGTAAAATGCTTTAGAGACTTTCAATTCATATATTTTGAATTTTGCTGCTTCTCTTAACATTTTCTAATAGCATACTTCAAAATATTTATTAAAAACATTGATTAGACCTTGGCTAATGTTTGTGGAACTAAAACGAGAATCAGATGTGGAATATTTTAGACAGCTGCCGCTGCCGAGCAGATTGTTGGAAACTGAACAAAGATGGAAGCACTTTAATCCTACTTTGTTCCAACTGATAAAATATTTGGCCTTAGCTGTGCTGCCTGCACCCAGGTTGGCGTGTCCCCTGGTTCTAATGGAGAACCGCACGTATAGGACTGAACCAAGCTGACCTGTACCAGCCGGAAGTGATTCATCACCATGGAAAAGGTGAAGGGTCTTAGATGTGGAGAGATGGATCATTTTTGAAGATCTGATTGATTTTTATGACCTATTTGTAAAAAAAGCTTTAAAGAGATGGGAGAAAGAGCTATGGGACCAGAGCAGAATGGTAATAGAATGGTAAAGGATTTGGCTGATTGAGCCAGATAGAATTGCTCCATTCCTCTGAACCCTACTGAGCTCCGTGGTTCAGCCCCCGCAGAGGAATGACCCTCACCAGGATTCCTCTGTCCTCAGGAGCTCATAGAAAGCCCAGCAAACTGGGGATTCTGGTACCAGCTCCTCATTCTATAGCAGGGGGGTCAAACTGGTTCCAGAAAGGGCTGTGTGGTTGCAGGTTTTCTTTCTAACCAAGCAATAGCACACCAGACTGCATTCATATCATCAAGTCATCATGTTCAGATTGGACTCACTTGATGAGATGACTGGAGTCTGGTGTGCTATTGCTTGGTTGGAAAGAAAACCTGCAGCCACACGGCCCTTTCTGGAACCAGTTGGACACCCCTGCTCTATAGGTTCAGACCCAGGTTTTGATTAGAGGTGTGGGGAAAACATTGTTCTGGCCATATATCGTGATTTTCGGCTGCCCGACATAATATTGACCTTTCATTTCCTGATATTTATTTTTAAAAACAAAAACTTTTTATCTGAAACAATAGGGAAAAGTGGGCTACCTCTGCACCGCAACTCTGGCAGATAGAGCCGTGGATCCATTTTGCTGTGCGGCGCGGCGCCATGTCTTTGAGGCAGTCACAGGGGAAGACATAGACTGACTCAATCCCCAAACAACATGGATACCGAAATAACTACATGATCAATACATTCTGATGAACATTTACAGCACTTTCTTTTTTTTTTTTTATCTATATGCTTGATTTAATAGCTGGGAAAAATAATACAATATATTGTAGTATTACAACGTCATGATTAGGGCTGCAACTAACGATTATTTTTGCAAATTGATTAATCTGTCAAATATTTTCTCAAATTATCAATTAATAACCAGATGGCCAAAGGTTTTCTTAAAGGTTTTTTACATAATAAAACCAGTTGAAACTAAAACTTATCCACTGGAGTTCTGGATTGATCATATTGACAGACAAAAATTTTTATTTTTTATCTTAATTGCAAAATGTTTTTATATTTTCTTTTACAATTTCGGTTTAATTGCTGCCCTAAATAGGTTCCTTTGTCATTCTATGCTCCACTTATCTGGAACAAACTTCCAGAAAACTGTAAAAGTGCGGAAAGCCTGAGTTCCTTTAAATCAAGACTAAAAACACATTTGTTTAGGATTGCCTTCGACTGTTCTGGTTAAACAGTTCAACTAAAACATATTTCTTTAGTCCAACTGTTTTTAATATTCTTTTTTGTTTCTGCATTTTTTTATGTTATTTCATTTATTTTTTCCTACTTGCTTTGATTCTGTTTTATCTTCCTGTATTTTAATCATGTAAAGCACTTTGCATTGTCTTTGTACTGAATGTGCTATACAAATAAATTTGCCTTGCCTTGCCTTTAAAGACATGTTTTACACTCACTATACTCCGGTAAATGATTAATTCATTACTAAATTAGTTGGCGAATATTTCAATAATCGATTAATCACGATTAATCCAATTAATTGTTTCAGCCCTTATCGTGATAATTGTATTGTGACCCAAGTATAGTGACTCGTATCGTCCGTGCCAATACTAGCCGTGTAAATCGTAATCATGGAGTTTCGATTCAGTATCAATTTCCTGACCCAACGATTCGATTATTTTCGATACTCAAGAATACATCATCTTCATTTTACTTCGCCATGTCTGTCTTGCCTACTGTTTACATGAGTGTGTGTGTGCAAGCGGAAAGAGGGTAGTGGCTAAAGGAAGCGAGGTAGGAGGGCAAAATAGGTTTGGCGCCACCGCAACACGGGAGTCAGAATTACGTCCAGGAAAAAATGGATAAAAATAGACCCGAGGGAAAAAAAAAAACACAAAAAAACATGAATCAATACTGCGTACATGTCGATTGATCGTCGGCTGTTGGATCGACTCATCGACACAAAACGATTATTATTTACACCCCTAACCCACACTCACCTCTACTTTTGATGTTTGCTCTGAGAAGCAGATAAACAAGCAACGTTCGGACCCTCAGAATGTTGACATTTAGCATTAGATGAATGCATATGGATTATCTGCCTGAAAGGAAAAGAGGGGTTAGAGATCCAATAATATGTCCCATGCAGGTCCAGCACAGCTGCAGATGTTTCATATTAAGGAGCAATACAGCAGCTTGGAATGGCAGAAAGAAATGCTAATGAGATGCTAACTTTATTCTCTACTAGATTTTAAAAATGTATTTGACTCCCGTCGCTTCCAGTCGTTAATTCACAGGTCCTATCGGCTCCATGACAACGTAGGCTCTCTTTGAGGTGAAAAGGTCAAAGTTCAAGGGTTGCTTCACATGTAATAAAAATGCATGAGCATCATAAGAAAGTACAATATGAACAACAGAAATGACCTCAAACGACTGGATTTATCCAAGACGCTGGTTTCTGACAGGGAGACTGTATTCACCCTCATCTGTATATCTAAACAAATTTTCCATCAGCTGTTGCTCTAGAACATCATTATTTCTTTCAGTCAGAAGAAACAGGATGGGACATTCAAAAATGATCATTTAGGGTAAACTTTATATTTTTTATTATGTTTCTATTTCATCTATCTCTTGAATTAAAAACATGCTTTGTTTTGAAACAAGTGAAATAAGCTGAGTTCAGAGCGGCCCGGTTTTGGACGTATCGAGATATTTTTGGCTCTTCCCACCCATCTCACACCGGCCTCTAAAGGTGTTCGCTATTGCAGAGGCCGTGTGCTTCGGGGGGCTGTGGTGGGCATTTGTTGCCAGGGGAGGTGATGTGTTATTTTCAGTCCATTGTGTCTACTTCCTGTGGGTCATGGGTTATTGGAGCTGGGTGTTGCAGACTTCGGAGAGTGAGAGGAGGGGAGGGAAGTGAGTGGAGTAGGCAGGAAAGCGGTCAGAGCAACTGGACAACAGTGACTGGTCAGTGACTGGATTCCTTTGCTTGTTTTTCTGCTCCGTTTTCAGCCGAGCTGAGCTTGGACTCTTCAGAACCAGGTAAAAGGATCTGATTATTGGTTTGTTTATTTGTGGAGATTGTTACCGATCCATCGAGTCCCGTCAGTCTCTCAGTTGCAGCTCTTGTGTGAGAGGAACATTAAGATATTGCATTTGAAGCAGGAGTTGTAAGGTTTGTTTGGATGCCTGCACAAATGTGGAAATCTTGCACTTTATTTATCTCTGCAAGCTAAAGAAGTATTTATGCTCTGTGAGACTCCTTGGCTACTGTAGTTTACTTATCAGAACACTGGAAAATGACAGCTGCAATGGACCTAACTCGACTACTTTGGACCTTTTCTGTCTAAGGAGGGCAAACAAACAGCTGAGGGTTTTTGACCTCATAGAAAACCAGATTTAATTGAAGTTATTTATATTCCTGCTGAATTCCCTTATTTTTTTCCTGCACAGTACCAAGCAGGCAGCCAGGATCAGCTAATGTTAGCAGATCCTAGCAGAGGTCCTAAAGTTAGACCCTGACAATCCCCCAACACGACGATTGTGACAGAAGGAGGCAAAACAGGAAGCCTTTTAGCTCTGAATGTGTGTCGGGAACAGAGGACCAGGAAGATAAAAAGCGCTAACAAAGTGGAAACTTCCACTGTGGGATGTTATTTTGCTCGGTGTGTGTTTTTCTCTGAGCTCTGATTGAGCAGCAGGTCAGCCGAAACCTGTGGTGAGGGGTTTTTGGTTTGGTTAGGGTTTAGAAAGCAGAGGGGCGAGGTGAACCAGTTAACAGGTGAGCCGCAGTGCTCCTGTGCTCCTTCACTGGTGTTAATGTTTAAACCTGCTCCATCGGGTTAATGCTTCACTCATGGTGAATGCTTCAAGGCGGTGCACTGAGTGCTACTGATTGGTTTGTCTCTTCCTTCCCCACATACTTCCGCCTAATATCCATCTGTGCATCAGACTAGCTGTCTGATGCCTGTCTGAGATAAGGAACGATGGTATGTCTGACGGTTTCTGTCTGACGGCTAGAAGGAAGGAAGACCTGGAGCCTCGTTTATGTGTTCAGCTCTGACACAACAGCATTGCCTGGACGTTTAATGACTGAAGACGCAGGACTCACCGGGAAATATCTAAGTCTTCTGGCGCTGTCTGCGGGATCTGCTGGTAAACAGGTTGTTTTTCTATCCTTTGGTTTCGTTTTTTTCTGGGAACAACTTTTTTAGTAGAAGATTTAATTGAAAAATGCTTCATTCATCCCAAAGGGGAAAGATATGCATTTCCGGACTGTAATGTCAAATACTCTGAGTAATCTAATAATAGGTTACCTGTGAAGGCCCAGAGATTATCACCTGTCAGCCCTTCAGATAACCAGTAGTAGAAAGATGGCAGAACGACTGATGGATGTTGTATTTTTGGAGGACTGAGGTCAGAGTAAACTTTGCCTGCTGGGAATTTTACAGCTGCACATGAAAGCGCACACACACGACTATGAGCTGGTTTGGGTTGGTTCTGTGTAAAAAGAAAAATCACCAAGGACTAAGAAGAACAGAACCATCCTGTCGACATGAAGTAGGCTGAACGTTCTCCAAATGCAGACGAGGAGTTACTAAAACTGTCTTGCAGACTTTGAGTTGCCAGCAAACCAGTTAGAGCTTTTATACGCTGATGCAGGGAAGCGTGATGAGGCTTCCCAGTAGAGATGCGTCGATCAAAACCGATACGATACCTGGACTGAGCGGACAGGCTGATACCGATCCGATACTTCTGATGAATGAATAAACTGTTTACCTCACGGTGGGAAGGAAGGAATCAGCTTAAACAAACCTTGTTTGAAAAAGGTAACAAATGAACACTGATATACATGCTCTTTATATTATTAATGAAAGAATAAAATGTACATAAAAAAAGAAAAAAAGAAAGTATTCCATGTAAAGACGGCTGCAAAACGATGTTTTAAAAGATTGCATGAATTTAGCAGCTGCCTTAAACAGGCTGTACCCATAGAGCTGTGTCTGGTATTAATAAACAAGAAATAACTGGATCAGCGTCATTCATCTGATGTCAAATCCAGCTAATGAGTTAATGACAGCGTTGATATCTGATCAGTGCATCTCTACTAAGATGAGCTTATTCAGTTTTCATCCAGAGCCCAGGAGCCTAGAAAGAACCCAGAACAATCTCTAAAACCCTGCAAGTTTCCATTTCTTTACTCTGGGTCGGCACTAGGGTTGCAACTAACGGTTATTTTGCTCATCGATTTTTAATGAGTTGATTTTTTATTTTTTTTTGATTAATTTATTAATAATCAGATAGCCAGAATTCACTTAAAGGAATAGTACACCCAAAACATGATTAGCCTTCATTTTCTACTCACCCCCATGCTGAACAACACTCTGGAGTACTTTTTTGATATCTCAAATGCATCTGGAGATCTGGGAGGCTTCTTGCTGTCTGCTGACATTCAAATAATGGAGGTCTATGGCGCCTGAGGCAGAAAGGTCCATAAAAGTCCACAAAAAACGTGTCAATATCCCTCCATACTGGTCGTCCAATGTATTCCAAGTGTCCTGAGTGGGTAGCATCCAGAATTTACTCGAAACGAAGTCATTTAAAAATGTTTTTAGAGCATAAACAGTAGTGTATAGGATTTCCTGAAAGCGCGCACATGCGCGTTCACGACGCTACGGAAGCCGGCAGACCAAACCAGCGCATTCAGCTCGGCAAAGAACTCGTGCTCTTCCTCAACACTGAAGTCCTCAGACATTTTTCTTTCGTTGTTTCTTTCTTTGCACAGGTAAACAGCACATTTCTTCTTCTACGCTTGCATTATCGGCAGAGCAGACGCTGAATGCGCACTTTCATCTGGTTTGGTCTGCCGCGGTTTCCGTAGACTCGTGAACTCGGAGGTGCGCGCTTTCAGGAAATCCTATACACTACTGTTTATGCTCTAAAAACATTCTAAATGACTTCTTTTCGAGTAAATTCTGGATGCTACCCACTCAGGACACTTGGAATACATTGGACGAGCAGTATGGAGGAATATTGAAACGTTTTTTTGTGGACTTTTATGGACCTTTCTGCCTCGGGCACCATAGACCTCCATTATTTGAATGTCAGCAGACAGCAAGAAGCCTCCCAGATCTCCAGATGCATTTGAGATATCAAAAAAGTACTCCAGAGTGTTGTTCAGCATGGGGGTGAGTAGAAAATGAAGGCTAATCATGTTTTGGGTGTACTATTCCTTTAAAGAAGAGTTTTTGCTAAATTAAACCAGGTGAAACTAAAACTTTTCCACTTGAGGAGTTCTGGATAGAGGATATAGACAGATTCAATATTCTTTCATTTTAGATACATTTTTACATATTTTTACAGTCTTGGGATAATTACTGCTCTGTCAGCTAAAGACATATTTTAGAGTCTCTACGCTCCAGTTCACGATTAATCGATAACTAAATTAATTGATGATTGTTTCAATAATCAATTAATACGATGTTGTGAGTACTGCATCGTTAAGCGTTCTCTCCTGATGCTTGCTAGCAGTCAGTCCATGTATTTGATGCATCCTCCTCTTCCTGTAGCAGATTAATCAGTCTTTCACTGTCTTCAATTCAATTTTCAATTTATCTTTATTGTCATTGTCACAAGAACAACGAAATTTTAAAAAAGTGCCATCAATCAGTGCATATGCTTAAAAAAACAAAAACAAAAATCACTGTCACCACCATTTACACATAATGTAAGAAATAAAGAACAATAACTGATACAAAGCAACTAATAAGAGTAGTACATTCTCACACACATCATCCATGATGATTAATGGTTATTTTTGGTTGCATTTAGTTTTGTTATTGCTGTCGGGTAAAAACCTTCTCTAAGGCGGTTGGTTCTTGGTTTGATTGCTCTGTATCGTCTGCCTGAAGGCAACAGTGTAAACAGAGAATGTAAACAGATTGCATTCTTGCCCAAGTAGCAGGTCAGGATAATCTGATGATCCCACGTGTTTCTGTTCTTTGCCACAATAAGAACACTTCAACACAAAGTCCACAAAGTTATTTGATGATAAAAACTGTGGCGGCACCATTAACAGGCAGAAGCTGTTTGAAACGGAACCAGGTGTTTTCTGTTTGGGTTCTTTTCCTTTAATAAGCTCTGCCTACAGCAGCGGGCTCACGCAGCCATGTTTGTTACAACAGATGTTGGTGAAGCCATTTATTTCTGTCCACAGAGGAATGAACAAATGTTACCTTCATGCCCCAGCTGCACCAAACAACTGCCCTGCTCGGCCCCTCAGCCTCACTTTCTGCACACAGCATATTCTGTTTGTCCTGTTCACTCCTATGCAACCGCACCGGTTCTGTCAGCTACATCTGTTCGGGGAAACCAAAATCTGCTGGTTTAAGGCCCCTTTAAAGGCGCTGTTATCAATGCATCACCTGTCAGGAATCGCTCCTATGCTAGTGGTAATTCAGGACCACAGGTTCTGTAGAGGAAACCTCCCTTCTGTGGTCTGTGTTAGTGGTTGGCCGTCCCACTTAAACTGGGAACTCAGTGGCACAGACGAGCTTATCAGCCTTTCGCTGGTTTTTCTTTGAGGTTCTGCAGCTTTTAGCCTTTTTCTCCATTATTCAAACATTCATTGAAGAAACACTGCTTAACCTTCAAGCAGAATTTGCTGAAGCAGAGAAAATTGGGTGCTTCTAGTTTTGTTGCAGTTATTAAACAGATGAAAGGGAGTTTTTCCTCTCCACTGTCGCTACAAGCATGCTTAGTGTGAGGGATTGCATTCGAGTCAATGAGTCGATGCAATCAACTGGGTTTCCTTAGATAGAAAACTTTGAATCAATTTGACTGGATGATCTGGTTGAACTATAAAGTGCCTTGAGATGATATGTGTTGTGAATTGGCGCTATATAATTAAACTGAATTGAATTAAATTGAATGAGACGCAGGATTTCAGTAATGACCCTGTGAATTGGTTTAAGGAGCGAAGACTTTCATCTCTACTGGCCAGTTTAGCATCAGCAAACATTTAACTTAGTGGTTCTGAAGGAAGCTTCCAGATCCAGAACCTCGTTGCTGATAGCTGACCGACAGTTTCCCTCATTTAGAGCCTTTTTGTTGTTTTTATATCTTGAATCTTGATTCGGGGGGATTAAAGGGGGAGTGGTGACCTAGTGGTTAACTCCCCCGGTGCCCCACGATGGCAGCCCACTGCTCCCCAGGGGGATGGGTTAAATGCAAAGGTGAATTTCTCCAATGTGAGATCAATAAACACTGGAAACAAAACGATCTAGATAAGTCATTGTTTCATTAAATAAGCACATTTGTTCTTGGATTGAGGAGGTAAAGGAGACAAGTTTGTATCCACATTGTTCATGCCTGAGGCTTCAAGTCTTATTTCTTATTTATTAAAGCTTCAGATCTCATTTTTCAGACCTGAAGCTTTCTGGACCAAACAGCAGTTTTATTTTTGCAGCCTATTAAATGTTGGTTCCTGTTTTAGGTGAAATCTTTGGTTTCCCTGAGAGGATGGGAGGTTTGAGCTCCTCTACAGTTGTGCTTCTGACCTGTGTGGGAGACGGAACCACGTGACGTTCCTGTTCAACAAAGATTTGCTCTTGTTTTCTCCCAGAAAGGGAAGAAATGAAGCTGATTTGGAAACACAGACACATTGTGGCTGTGATGAGTTTGGACCCAGTTGGGAGTCAGAGGTTCTGATGCGAGTGCTCAGGGTAACGCTTGACTCGGACACAGAGGCAGTGTTAGTTTTCCTGGGTGGTCCTGTTTTTAGCTCATTCTCTTTTTTTTTTTATTAATTCAGGTCATATTTTCTTGTGTTCTCATTCGTTGCTCATCCCTTCCTTTCTAGTTGGATTTTTCCCTCTTGTCTCATTGATTTTGGTTCTGATCCCACCATGACTGCACTGAGTGTGATCTCCCACAATTTGGAAAATACAGGCAGGGATGTGGAAAATAAAAATCAAGTAAAAGCTCACAATCTGCTCCTATCAGCCAGAAGGAAAACTGGTTCATTGTTTCATGCGGCATCATGGCGGCCGTAGAGCCTGCACCTGTCGCTACCTGGCTGTCTGGGTTGGCACGGCTTTTCCCTCCACACAGCCAAGGCAAGATGCTCCGATGCGAACATCAGGGCCGATATTTGCTGTTAACCTGGCTGTTATGGTAGATAATGTCGTTTGCTGTGAACCTTTTGTTAAAAACATCACAGCTACAGGGTTTGCAGTATTTCAGGCACATAATGACCGCTGTTCTAGATGAAATTAGAAACAATTTTATGAGTCCATAGCTGTTGCTGCTAACCCCCATCATGTTTTAATATAAGTTAGACGACAATAGATGTGGAAGCCTTTGTCATTTTTCTTTTCAATCTTTGCAACATTAACAGCATTTTGGATTAAAAGTAACTAGCAAAATGTATAAAGTAAGAGAGAATTCATCCTTTTTCAATCATTTTCATATGGCCATCTGAGTTACTGCCGGTTTCTAGTTATTAATATTGAATCGCACTGAACAGTGGGCTATGAGCTCAGTGTAGGAATGGGCGGGGTCAGCGCTGTATGAAAACATGGCTCCTTTTGGAATCTGACAGAAGCTCACAGGAGGCCAATTATGATCAAAGTCTGTTCTTGGGGGGGCGAAGTGGCTCTGATGTTTAAGGTTGGATCTGGATTGTTGTTTGCTCTGGCAGAACCTGTTCTACCATCATGATTTCCATTCCTCAGGTCCTGATCACATCTAGGAATCAGTCCTCTATCATCTAGAAAACAAATGTCTGATTCAATCAGTCTGTATCTAAAGTCTCTAATGTTAACACGGTAGTAGCACTTAGGGTCTGATGACGTCAGTTCGCTTTCACTTTTCTATCCATCTCCCTCACAGAGTCCACTTGATAAATAGAGCTGCACACATTTGATTTGAAAAAAATAATATGAAAATGGCTTGATCTATTCAGTCTATTTCTTCAATAGAGTTTGTTTTGTTAAGTATCTCTTAAACAGCAGAAGGTTTCCCTTTATGGGGAAACTGTCTCTGATTTAATTGATCGAGTCGACAGCAGAATGATTTTTATCATCTTATTAAAGCTTGACAATAATGCAATATCAACATGCATTGAAATATGATTTTATTCCAGGTTCAAGGATTGTTTATTGTCAGGGCAGTTTGTTTTACAGCTGATAGTAGAATAAAAACACTCATCGAAGATAGAAGAGGTAGAAGCAGAATTCACCAGAGCTGGCCTGGCTGAGAGTCCTGAGCTGCTGAAGGCTGATAATGATGACATGAGTATACATTTGGCCTAATTTATTAGCTTTTATCTTATTCACTGTAGAATATTCTGCTTCTTTTAGCTTATTGTTTCTTTAACCATTAGGTTACAGGAACCGATCAGTTGTTTTTATCCCTGTTGTTCTTGTTGACATTTGCTTTCTAAGTAAAATCAATTCCTCAAGCCTTTTCTAACTTTCCTTCCCAATGAATTAAAAATAAAAGTATGTATGGTTTGTGCTGCTATCAAATTTGGTACAGATGAACACAGGAACAGACCACATGAAGCTACTATGACGAGAAAAAGCATGGAAAAATAGATATGAGATGGAGAATGAAGCAGAAAAGGGAGGTAAGGGGGTCCCTATGTCCTCCAGCAGTCTAAGCCTATAGCAGCATAACTATAGAGATAGTTAAGGATAACCTGAGCCACTTTAACTATAAGTTTTATAAAAAATGAAAGTTTTAAGCCTTGCCTTAAAGGTAGGCAGGGTGTCTGCCTCATGGTAGTTGGTTCAATGGGAGAGGAGAATAATGCTCAAAAGATCTGGCCCCCATTCTACTTTTAGAACCACTAGTAAACTTGCAGATTGAGAGCAAAGTGCAATCATATCTTTGATGTAAGATGGAGCTTGGCCGTTATGTTATTCCATTCTGGATTTAACAGGAAGCCAATGAAGAGAAGCCAGGATAGGAGAGATATGATCTCTCTTTTTCATTTTCATTAGAACTCTGGCTGCAGCATTTTGGATCAGCTGAAGGTTTTTAACTACAGTTTGTGGACTTCCTGATAGTAAAGAATTACAATAGTACAGCCTAGGGTTGTCAAAAGTATCGAAACTCAAAAAAGTATCGATACTGAAATGTTGTATCCGGATACAATACTCGTTTTTAAAAGTATCGATACAGTGCCGTCACCAGTGGCACCTAAGCAGTCATTCATCTAAAGTGCAGAATAGAGGACAATGCACTTTCAGAACACTGTGATTGAATAATTTTGTGCACTTTTCAGTTTCAGACTTTTTTTTTGTAACAGGTGCAGCTGCTGAGAATTATTTTTGTTTCTTAACTGGTTTGGCTAGTGTCACTGTTATGTGTGCAAAGCATAGCCAAGGAAGGAACACTTAATTTGAATTTTATAAGTTTTTTATCAAGCTTGCTTAATATTATGCACAGCATACAACCTTTATTGTGTTTATTTATTATATTTCATTTATTAATGAAAATATTTCTGTACACTTTTGGAGTCTTTGTTTTTATCCTTGTGGTATCGAAAATGGTATCGAGTATCGAATATTTTCCTTAGTATCGGTATCGAGTTGAAAAGTTTAGTATCGTGACAACCCTAGTACAGCCTTGAAGTATTGCACTAGTTTCCCATTATTAGCCCTAGATATGATATTTCAGTTTTTTTGCAATATTCCTGAAATGAAAGAAGGAAATTCTAGAAGCCTCTTTGATAGAATTAAAAATGAATGTTCATAATCCACACCCGCTATAGAAGGATTACATAGAAAAAGGTTTTCATTGAAAGCTCTCAGCTGTTATCTCTCTGACCAACAAGTGCTGTTCTCCGGCGGGTAAACTGCCGCCTTCTAAGGCTCGCCCCGATGATTTAGCTCTAAGCGGGTCTGGGCCCAGCCTGATTACGTTCAACAGGAAGTCAGAGGTGGGAGAGGTCACGAGCTGCAGACGCCACAACACGCTGCAGCGTTTGATAAAGCCAGAAGGAGCAAACAACATCAACAACGGGCCAGACGCTGCTGCTCACTGTCAGTCAGCGAAGCAGGTGGAGCAGACGGAGGGTTCTGGGACAGGGAAGCCTTCAGGGTGAGCTCACCGGCTTTTAGTCATTCTGTGAACGTTGTTCCATCAGCGATCTTCCAGCAGAGCCTTTTGACTCGTCAGTTGAGGTTTTATAGTGAATTCTGAGTTATGAAGATTCTTCATCTATTGGTCGCTCTGGGTTTCTGGAGGCTGCTGGTCTTTCTGGGTCTCATCTTCTTGATGTTTTTTTGTTTTGGGTTTTTGTTTCAGAGTCAGAATTTGTCAGATTCCAGAACGAATTCTGACCTTGAACTGGATCAGAACCACAGTCCAAAAAAAAAGTTAGACATGATGCAATTGATAGATTTAAAACACATTCAGACTTTTTATGAATTTAACTTTTCCTTTTTAGAAGGAGAGGTGCATTGAAATAATTTTCATATTTTTTATTGATTATTCTGATGATCAATCAAGTTGTTGGAAAGTAAATGAGCTCGTTCTGCAGAGATTTAATTTTACTACCTTATTTTATGTGCAATAAAAATTCAAAAGAAGAAAATATTAGTCAGCAAATGATTAGATTATAAAAACAAAGGAAATCTAAACATTTCGAAGCAGGAGTTTGGATTCACTTTAAATTCAGTAGCATCTGCAGCTGAAAAAGAGAAGTTTTAACATCAGCATGTTGTTCAGGACGGTTCTGGTCTCTGATTGGGTCTGTCAGCCCTGTGGGGCGCTCACAGGTTTGGTTTTTGGACTGTAATCTGAACTCAGTCTCCGAGCATGGTTATGGATATTTATGTCCATCATTAAAACTTTAAAACCATCAGATCAAACCAACTGGATGCAGTTTTGAGTCTATTTGGGAATCTTCTTCTCTTCTTGACTGCGTGTGAAAATGGTTTCACTAAAACACTTAGTTCTGGACTTGGCCTTCACTGGTAAAAATTTAAATCTAGATAAATCATTTTTCGTAAAATTAAGTGTATTTGTTCTTTCATTAAGGAGGTAAGTGAGATACTTTGCCAATGGAACAAGATAATTTACATTTAGAATAAGAAAAAAACGATTGCATTGTCGTTTTTTAAGCGTATATTATCTAATTATATTATTTTAAGAGTAAAAATGCTCATTTCATTGGAAGATCATCTTATTTACCTGCACATATTAAGGGTAAATGCACTTAATTTAAGACATTTTTACTGATTTCTACATTGTTTTTGCAGTGTTGAAGCTGAAGGTTGCTGGTAGCTTAGCTTTCTCTGAACCACTGCTGCCTAAAGCTAAATCGTCCCGCCATCTTCCAGCAGGTGGCGTTCAGATACACGTTGCCTGCTGGCAGACCACGCCCACTTTGTACGCTAACCACCCTCTTTATCGCTCATGGGTGTAAAAATAGCATCTCGGCAGGAATCCCAGTCCTGCGCTGCTAACAAAGCCTAATTGATCCAAGTTGTGGCTCCAACCATAGAGGAGCTTTTGTCCTTCCTCCTCGCTCTTTGCTGCAGACCTCGCCACATTGGTGACGCTCTCCATGGCCGTCTGCAAACAGCCCGTCTTTAGTTCTGTCTGAGGAACCAAACTTTGAGCAGAAGTGAACAAAAATAACCTCCAAAAAATTCTTTCTTTTTGAGCAGCGTTGTGTTGAAGCCTTTCTCTGTTTGGCCTTCAGCGTCAGCACATGGAGTTATGTGAAGCTCTGGTATTTACCCCAATATCAGAGAATGTCAAACTGATGCTGAAGCTGTTTTCCTTTTCCATCGGCTCAAAGGGAAAAGGTTTGCTGTTTTACTGCTCTGCTGCTGATTGACGCTGACCGATTTTCTTATTTTATTTTTTATTCACGCATCCGTTCTGGAAAAAAAACAACTCTACTGTTTGGATGGGTTTGATTTTGTGAATCAGATTCCAGCACTGTTAATTACTTAATGACCGTCCTCATTGTCGCTGAATGTTAAGGCGGGATCATTTATTTATATATTTTCATATTTCTTAGCTTTTTCATAGATTATTACCATCCTGCAAAAGTCTTTTTACTCATTGCATTTTAATGTTTCAGATTGTGAAATTATTAATATCATCAAAGATTGTCTGTAATTTCATTTAATAAAACTAAGGAAGGAATGTAACAATAGGATTGTTTCCTTTCTCATTCAGTTGTGGTTCCTCAGATGTTTTTGTCAGTTTTTGCAGAGTCAGACCTGGATAATCGGGAAACTCTCAAACATAAGTAGACCAGGCAAAATGAACGAGAAACAAAGTGAACCCTGTAGAATAGGGATGTCTGTGCTAGAGAGCCACTATCCTGCAGGGTTTAAGTTACCCTAATTAGCTGATCAACAGGCTTTTGCTGAAAAGTAATCATCAGAATCAGATGTGTTGAAGCAGAGAAACCTCTAAACCCTGCAGGACAGCGGTCCTCTAGGACCGACTCTGGGCAGACCTGCTGTGGGACATTTAGGAAGGACTCTGAGGCTGAACATCCTGGTGTTTTCATTTCCCTCATCCACTGCTCTGCTTCATGAACTGACATCCAAATAGAATTGAAGGAGTAACTGGTGTCTGTCACTTTCTTTCCTTTTTTTTGGCTTGTTTTTTTTTTTTTTGACAGGCTGATAGGAAAGGGGTTATGAGAGAGGGGGGATAGACATGCAGGGAATGATCACAGGCCGGATTCGAACCTGGGTCGCCGCGTCAAGGACTAAACCCTCCATACATGGGTCATGCGAGCAAACCACTGCGCCACCTGCACGCCCGTCTATCGTTTTAATTCAATGATCAGTCCATCATCTCTGTCCAAATCTTCACCTTCTCTGCATTAACCTCGCATGGAGCACCCGCCCCCATTGTTCCCAGTGAGGAACAAGCAGAGAAGCTGTCTGATTCCAAGTTGGGTTGGTGCAGCCAAGATGTTGAACTTGGGCCAATGCATCTTAAACCTAAGATCTTTGACTTTCTACATAAAAGAAGAACCAGTTAATTAAAATCCTCTGAAAAGATGAAAAATGAAACTAAACTTTCAACCTGGTTTAATCGGTGTATTTGGCATTCATTTGAGAAGGAAACGTATGTTCTGCTCTCAAAAAATAAGATATTATACTCTTCATGGGGGCTTTTTAAAGTGTATAATATGTTGGGTAGGAGGATGAGGAAAGTCTGGAAGCCTCTGCTGAGAATGTTGCCCTTCCGATCCGGTCCTGGATAAAGCGGAAGATGACAACTGTGAGAAATTATATTCTTGAAATAAGCTATTGAGTGTTTTTTTTTTTTTTTTGTATCACTTAAGAATAAACAATATTACTCCATTGGATAATTATCTGACTTACCTGCTCAAAACAAGGGAAATTACATTTGATTCAAGAAAAGTTATAGTTGCTTGATAATGTGTTTGATCATGAAATCGTTGAGCAGAAACAGAACTTTGGTCCCAAACCTGTTCCAAGTTCTAAAAGCATCAACCTAACCATGAACATGATCTGAATCTGTGCTGCCATCAGTACCAGCACATTTCCAACCTATCAGAATCATTTCTATAGTGTTAATGCTTACTTCCACTATTGGGAAATACACACATCTGTAAATATTGTTCATCATTGGCCCAGATTTTTCTATCTTTTTATTTTTTTTCTGTAATAGCAGCAGCATGAAGGTTAGCAGGAAGCTTTGATGCAGTGATGGGATGTCCTGGTTTGTGTCAGGTAGAGGCTGTGGTTCTGAGTTTATTTCCAGTAAAATCCTGATGGGTTCTCCTCTAACCAGATGTTTTTTATTCATGTCTGAGATTTTTTTATTTTTTTTTTAAAGAATCCACATTTTTTCATATTTACAAACACTTGTTAGAATCAAGCTGAACATCCAGCCATTTTTCTCACACAGCTTTTTGTTTTCTTCATGCTTTTTAAATGCTTTCAGTAGATTGGAAACGTGAACGCCAGTAAATCAGCGGATGGATGAGTGGTTGAAAAAAAAATTGACACTGGGAAACAAAAGTGACTGAAGTTGAGTTTTATTTGGTGATATGGAGCCAACAAACCTTCCTGTTTCAGTCACATCCAACCTCTTCACTGCTTCTGGCATATTCAGTCGTCCTGAAGCCAATAAAGATGAAGCTGAGCAGGATAACAGCCAGTGATGGTGCACTTAGAGAGCTTTTATGCTGCATTAAGCCGTCCAACCCGTGAATTACCGCTGGGCTTTGAAGAGCTGTAAAACCAGAGATGGAGAAGCCTGATTGGTGCAGAGTGGTTAATTAGCTGCTTGTTTTAATTTCCCCTTTATTGTCCATCCTTGTCGTGGTTGACTGATCAGACTGATTTTTGATATTTTAAGCAGTTGGGTATTGACAGAATAATGGAAGTTTGAACTTTTTCCCGTCTCAGTTTCTGCTTTTCTTTCCGCTCGATGTGGGAACGGATTTTATGCTCTATAATTGGAAGAGATCTCTGCTGCTCTGATTGAACCAGTAAGGATCCAGTAGACGTACTGGTGGATACATTGTCCCCTTTTACCCGTCGGTCTGTGAAGGTGAAGTCTAACTGGGGGATTCCTGCCTTTCCTCTCGGCCTCTGCAGACCAAAGCTGCTGAGTTTTCTGATGGTGAAGACTGCTTTGGTTCCTGTTCAGTTTGTGGATCGTTGGATCTCATTAATGCTCTGACCTCTAATGGCTTCCAGCTAGTCTTTATGAGCTCATCCTTTATGAGCTCCCTAATGGTTCTTTATCCTAAAGCCTAATTGATGCTTCATTACAATGAAGACGATGGCGGGGTGCTAACCACAAAAGTCTCCGCTCTGTTTGGTTGCTGCTGACAAAGCCAACATCTTTCCTTCATGTCTGAACAGCCGAAGCTCAGATTTGATCCAAATGGTTGTCCCTGTGTGTGTTTTGCACTCTTTACTAGCTAAGTTTTGCAGAACTGAAGCTTTGCAGATGAAGCAGAGAACATCTTTTAATGAATTATTTATTGTTTTTACCAAATCCCTTCTGAAAGTGACGGAAATGTTCCTCCCTTTCATGCATGGTGGATTTTCCCCCCAAACACTAGAGTTAAACTTTGCAGACTTATCTTCTCCCAAAAAGCTAGTTTGTCATCTTATCACCTTTATTAATCCTTTATCATACCGTTATATCAATGCATCCCAACAACATTATTGTTAATTACTTCCTTCACTGTTAATACCATGAAAGCATGGATGGATGTTAACCTCTTACACCCTAAGGGGGTATAAATAAATTTCTGCCTGACAAAAAGTAAATCACTTATAGCCTCACAGCTATTAGATTTAAGAAGAAACTTTTGGTACGTCTGTAAAGGTAAGATGTCATAGAATGGTTTTCTGGTGTCAGCACCATTGTAGCTTTGACCCTGCCTGAAATATTAGGGACAAAATACTAAATATTTTGCTTTTTTTGAACCTCGCCAAACTTTTCTTTGAAATAAACATTGCAAAACACTACTAAAATATTATTTATAGCACAAAAAAGTAGTACAGACTTTTAAATCTAAATGTTGTGTAAAAATATACCAAATTTGGACTCAATCAGATGAATCATATTTATTTTAGAATGGTATTAGTGAGAAATTTCTTAGGCGGAGGGGCCATTTTGGCACATTTATCCAAAAATGTCACCAAACTGTGCCAAATGTGTTTTTTACATCAATACTGGGGGTTTGTTAAAATTACGAGGTCACGTAGCAGCTGGACCCACCGGTGGGTCTGTAGGGTTCTAAGGGTTAATAATGAAGCAAGCATTAAATCTAGTGGCTGTTCAGCGATAGAAACCAAACTTCTGGGTGTCTAAAGATGAGAGGATAGCAGCAGCAGCATGACCCACTTTCATCAGTATGACTGCATCATGATTGGCTGGCTTGTTTTGGGTTGGTTCTGGGACAGTCAGAGCCGGTGTTCTGTCAGACCAGCTTACCTATAGTCAATACGAATGAGTAAGACGTCAGATTTGCGTTTATCGCTGTAGTTTTGTACGAAAAATAGACTTTAAACTACCTCGACGGGCATGATTCCCTTTATTCATGTACAAAAAAAAAGGAACAATTTAGGGTCAGATTGTCATATTCTTTAAAAAGCACCAAAAAGTAAATAATTAAATAGTTATTTTTTACATGACTAAAGGGATTCATGCCCGTTGAGGTAGTTTAAAGTGTATATTTCGTACAAAACTAAAGGGATGAATGGGGATAAACTAAAGGGATAAACTGTTATTGACTATGGATATGCTGGTCTGACCGGGTATGCTCATCAGCCATCAGTAGATCTGATCTGGCTAGTTTGTTCTCAAGTTGGATGATTTTCTTTTATATAGGTCCAAACATTAAATCAGGTTCTAATGAGCAGCAGGAAGGATTCATCCTTAGTTTGATCAGTTTATATTTATGTGAATCTTAAGAAAAGCTTGACTTCTATTCAGTTTCATAAACTATTGTTTGAATTAAACTGGTTTGCTTCAAATTGATCGAAACATAAACGTCCACATTTTAAGAGACGTCCCCCCCCCCATCTGGAGCTCTGTAAGACCATCCTGCTGCTCCACTGATCCCGGGTCAGAACCCCTCTGACGGCAGCATGACTCCACTCAGATGGCATCTCTGACCCCCCCCCTCTCTCAATGCTCCCTCTGTCTGTCCCCGTTTGGATGAGGGACATGGGTGGGACTGAGAAGGACACCGTCCTAGGTTTGGTCCTATCAGATGGGCTCAGTGGTTCTGAACTGACCCAGTTCGGTACTGTCCCATTGCGAGACTTGGAGCCATGAACGCTGGATTCATCTTTTGGATGTGGAGGTTCTGACCTCGGCGGTCGCTCTTACTCAGGCTGGACAGGATGTGGGTTCGTCCTGCAGGCTTTCGTTCTGCTTTCTGACTCCCGAGGTTCTGGACTGGTTACAATGGAGCGAGCGGGCCTGGGTGAGCAGTGACTGGAGGTATTGGTTCAAAACAGAACCAAAACATGTTCCTCAGCTTGTTGTAAACCTGGATCTCAGTTCCAGCCTCTTTGGTTAAATCCTGTCTACCTGGAATAAGGAAACCATCTGGAGAAAAGTTGGATTTTATTTCTGTTCCAGAGAAACCTGAGATTATGCTGGATTACACAGCCCTGGATGAGACCTGCTGTTTACCAACATGGAGTAGAACTGCCTGAACTTTCTGGTATTGGGGCTTAAACTGCAAAGGAATCTGCAGAACCTGCTGCAGCCTGCTTTCATTTGAAAAGAAAACACATTTTTCTCCTGAGAGGTTATAAAAAAGATACTTGCAGGTATTGTTTACAACATTCCCTAATTATTTTGATTTTTGTGCGATAGCAGCTCCCAGTTTTTTTTTAACCTTTTTTGCACTTCTGGTCTTTAGGAATCCAAATATCTGACAAATCTGACAAAAACAAATCAGATTTAAATGAGCCACTCTGTTCATTCAGGTGGAATTCCAGACCTTTATACTTACTGACAAAAGTAACAGAGAGCAGATCTCCTTTAGTTTATTAACCAGCAGCCAAGTTTGGATGCCCTTAGAGCAGATGATCAGTTCTTTAATCTGCTGACCAGCAGTGTGCAGCTAACTTGTACAGTAGGAGCTGTTAACCTTGCTACAGCTGAGTAGGACTTCACTAACAGGACTTTAAAGGTTTCTGTTTTGCCCTTTTCTCCTCTTGAACCCAGCACAGAGGATGCTCACATCAGCACGGAGAGTCCATGGATCATTTTCAGGATGTCATTGTTGTTTTTAGGCTGCAGAAACCCAGATCTCACTTTCTCTATGCAGAGACTCTGAGGTGATATTCTCCTGCAGGGCAGATCTAAATCAGAGCGCATCTGGTCAGACTGAATCAGATTTCTGGTTGTGTTGGATGCTAATGTGCTGGGATGCTACATGGTTGATGCAGTACCTGCAGCGCTCCTGCTAACCTGTAAGCTCTCTGTCTGTATGCAGCAGTGATGAAGTGAACAGGCACTGAGGTGAGAGCTCAGAAAGCTGAGGAACAGGAAGGGGCTGGATTCTGAAGCCACTTTTCTGGTTTCTTTACTGTTCATTTAAAGCAGATGTTTTTTGTTCTGGTGACGTTGTCCTCTGCATTTAACCTAGTGCTCTGGTTCTTAGTATAGCGGCAGCATGTGGGGGGGGGGGTAGCAGCCCTCTCAGGACAGAGGCTCCCTGCTCCAACCAAGCCACCACTCCTTTATACTATTCTTATAAATTCTATAGTTATATTTTATACTGGAGCCTTATTTTTATTTTTATAATGCCCAACATCAACACTTATTCTCCCAATTTAGATTATTATTATAACAGTTTAAAACCAGGTTCAGTCTAGAGGTGAGTGGTGGAATAGATTCAGTATCTGGAGGTTAGATTTAGTAGAATATTTCTGAGTTACTCCCAGCCGTTCGTTTGGTACGACCCGAACTTTTCCACGTTGTCTCATTTCCAGCAGACTTCAACGTTTTTTGATGTCTGCCTGGATTTCTTTATTTTGTTATACTGGTATCAGCCGATATGTGCAACATTCAGCAGTGCTCATTTATTGAAGCTCCCTCCGTTCTCCTTATCAGCAGCACACATCTGACCAGTCAAAATAATCGGTATCTGTACTAAAACAGGCTTCAGTCCATCCCTACTTGGAATATATCAGCCAACACTTGTTGCCTCTAAGCCGCTATGTTCATCATGACCTGCAGTGATTTTGATGACTGTAAATGATACATTTAGTTTTCATATGGATTTAACTCTATGGATGAAATTCAGCTCAACCTTTTGCCCTCAGAGGTGATCTAATTGGTCCACCTGTGTTCATTCAGAAACCCGATTGTTCTTTGGTCCTCTGAGCTTCCTTAGAAAACATCAGTGAACATCGAGGAGCTCCCCCCTAATGGGTCAGACTCTGAAGCAGAGCTTCATAATAGAACTAAGTGAGAAGAAGTGGAAGCTGGATGGTTTGTCTTCTGCAGGGACACAGAAGCTGAGTTCCAATTAGAGGCATAGGTTAGCATGTCCTTGTCAAAGTCCAGCCCTACTCTAAAGTCTGTGGCTGAAAGCTGCGGTTCAGGGGCTCTCCTGCTCTGCTGCTGTGTTCTGTTTTCCAAAACGTTGTAGAAACATCTCAGAAGTTCAATGACACTGAAGCGGTCAGACAGCCTACCGCCTGGGTTCCACTAGAACTGGGCCCGGCTGAGCCTTTCTGACCCACTTAGCATGCCGCACACATCTCACTCCACCTTCACGTTGAACACAGAGGTTTCACCTGTTGGTACCTTCAGCTCACATCTACTTTAGTAGCCCAGAACTGTATCTCATGTGTTTTAAATGTTTCTTGAATTGCAGGGTTTGGCGTTTCTGTTGCTTACATATTACAGACCTTAAGCTCTGGCTGTTGGTGCTTGTTGGACTAAAAGTTATAATTTTAACGTCAGCAGAACCAGTGCCAAACATTTGTTCTGTAATTCTAGCAGCTGAGGCCAAATGAACGAGAAACAAAGAGTGTGGGTTGTTTACCACCAGAGATTCTTCAGGTGTGGAAATCAGGTTCCTGCTGAAGTCTGTCAGTGGTTTTGGTTTTCACAGCCTCACCATAAGTTAACCCTAACCCCATAGCCCTACCCCTAGCTCTCCCCGTCTCCCTTTCAGCTGCTTTCCTCTACCCAAATCGAAACTTTAGTGAACTGTTTTTTATTTTTGCAGAGACAGCAAAATGCCTGTGAAAGGAAACGGACAATTGCTTGTTTCTCTTTATAGATTTGGTCGTTCACTAAAGTCACAGTGTGAGAGCAAACTATGTGGCTTTTGTTCTGGCTAACCCAGACGCATAGTTCTGGTTTCAGGCTTGTTCCCTCTGGGTCTGGCTGTTCTTTAGTGAGGGCATCGCAGCCAGTGGAAAGGGCCCAAAATGAGGCGTTTTGGGGTAATGTTGGAACATGCATCTAACCTTTGACCTCCTTTCTGTTCCCACCCTGCAGGCATGGAAGAAGCGCTGGTTTGTTCTCCGAAGCGGCCGAATGACAGGCGACCCGGATGTTCTGGAGTACTACAAGAATGACAGCACCAAGAAGCCCATTCGAGTGATTGATCTGAACTTATGTCAACAAGTATGTTTGGTTTCTCTCCAACCTACTGAACTCTAATCCAGTTGACACTTTACTACAATTCTGAGCCGCTTTTAGTCCAGAAAAACAAAGACAGTAAGGTCTGATCCAGAGTTCTATCTGATAAAACATTTGATCAGATTTTTAATGTTTGAAACTGTTTTCCAAAAGCCGCAGGTAGCTTCTGTGTGACGAGTATGGAGAGAAATCTGTTCCAATATTATTCAAAGCAAAAAAAAAAAAAAAACCTTCAAAAAAGGAAAAAATACAAAACTTTTGTTTAAAAAAAGGAACTTTAAAGGCTTCCTTCAACAAAGAAGAACTCTATAAATTGATAGCACATTAAAAAGGGTTGTGAGAGGAATTTCTAATCTGTATCCAAATGTTTTCACAATATTTTTATTGTTTGCTTTTTCATATTTAATTTTTTTTCTTTTTCCCCAAATGTTTTTAGTTTTTTTAAACCTTTTATTAGATTTTACTTTTAAGTTTTGCATTAGATTTAGTCTTTAAAAAAAATAAAATCATAGTTTTACAAATTTCCTTCCTTTTAAATCCTGTTTTCAAAATCTGACCCTCGACCTTCCTGGGTGGTCAGAGCGCGGACCAATAGAAAAGCTGCTTTGTGTTCATCCACTTAGATCAGACTCAGTTCTATTGGTCAGCTCAGAGTGGACTTGTTTCTATTGGTCAGCTCAGAGTGGACTTGTTTCTATTGGTTCGCTCATAGCAGACTCGTTTCTATTGGTTCGCTCATAGCAGACTCGTTTCTATTGGTTCGCTCATAGCAGACTCGTTTCTATTGGTTCGCTCATAGCAGACTCGTTTGTATTGGTTTGCTCAGAGCAGACTCGTTTCTATTGGTTCGCTCATAGCAGACTCGTTTCTATTGGTTTGCTCAGAGCAGACTCGTTTCTATTGGTTCGCTCATAGCAGACTCGTTTCTATTGGTTCGCTCATAGCAGACTCGTTTCTATTGGTTCGCTCAGAGCAGACTCGTTTCTATTGGTTCGCTCATGGCAGACTTGTTACTGTTGGTTCGCTCATAGCAGACTTGTTTCTATTGGTTCGCTCAGAGCAGAATCGTTTCTATTGGTTCGCTCATAGCAGACTCGTTTCTATTGGTTTGCTCATAGCAGACTCGTTACTATTGGTTCGCTCAGAGCAGACTCGCTACTATTGGTTCGCTCATAGCAGACTCGTTTCTACTGGTTCCCTCATAGCAGACTCGTTTCTATTGGTTCGCTCATAGCAGACTCGTTTCTATTGGTTCGCTCATAGCAGACTCGTTTCTATTGGTTCGCTCAGAGCAGACTTGCTACTATTGGTTCGCTCATAGCAGACTCGTTTGTATTGGTTTGCTCAGAGCAGACTCGTTTCTATTGGTTTGCTCATAGCAGACTCGTTTCTATTGGTTCGCTCAGAGCAGACTCGCTACTATTGGTTCGCTCATAGCAGACTCGTTTGTATTGGTTTGCTCAGAGCAGACTCGTTTCTATTGGTTTGCTCATAGCAGACTCGTTTGTATTGGTTCGCTCATAGCAGACTCGTTTCTATTGGTTCGCTCATAGCAGACTCGTTTCTATTGGTTCGCTCATAGCGGACTCGTTTCTATTGGTTCGCTCATAGCAGACTCGTTTCTATTGGTTCGCTCAGAGCAGACTCGTTTCTATTGGTTCGCTCACAGCGAACTCGTTTCTATTGGTTCGCTCAGAGCAGACTCGTTTCTATTGGTTCGCTCACAGCGAACTCGTTTCTATTGGTTCGCTCACAGCGAACTCGTTTCTATTGGTTCGCTCACAGCGAACTCGTTTCTATTGGTTCGCTCACAGCGGACTCGTTTCTATTGGTTCGCTCACAGCGGACTCGTTTCTATTGGTTCGCTCATAGCGGACTCGTTTCTATTGGTTCGCTCAGAGCAGACTCGTTTCTATTGGTTCGCTCATAGCAGACTCGTTTCTATTGGTTCGCTCATAGCAGACTCGTTTCTATTGGTTCGCTCATAGCAGACTCGTTTCTATTGGTTCGCTCATAGCAGACTCGTTTCTATTGGTTCGCTCAGAGCGGACTCGTTTCTATTGGTTCGCTCAGAGCGGACTCGTTTCTATTGGTTCGCTCATAGCGGACTCGTTTCTATTGGTTCGCTCATAGCGGACTCGTTTCTATTGGTTCGCTCATAGCAGACTCGTTTCTATTGGTTCGCTCATAGCAGACTCGTTTCTATTGGTTCGCTCATAGCAGACTCGTTTCTATTGGTTCGCTCATAGCAGACTCGTTTCTATTGGTTCGCTCATAGCAGACTCGTTTCTATTGGTTCGCTCACAGCGAACTCGTTTCTATTGGTTCGCTCACAGCGAACTCGTTTCTATTGGTTCACTCACAGCGAACTCGTTTCTATTGGTTCGCTCACAGCGAACTCGTTTCTATTGGTTCGCTCACAGCGAACTCGTTTCTATCGGTCCTTTAAAGATCTTCTTAAATACAATCTGCTGCGTTCAGCTTAGCTCCCCTAATCGCAGTTTCCAGCTCCTCAACAAGCTGTTGCTTTTCCAGCAACATTCTTTCTCCGCTTTCTTCACGCAGCAATCTTTTTCTCATTCCATTTCTGGCTTCGGTCGGCTCCCGGCCAACCACAACGGGACATTTGGCCATGTGATCAGGGGCGCCCATTTAGTATTTAAAATTTACTATGATAAAGCAGCAGCTCAGACTAGAGCTGTAGAGCTCAGCTTCCTGTCTGTGGTGGACATTGTTGCTCACCAGCTGTGGCTCTCTCCCATCGGCTCAACTCGCCTTCATCCAGAGCGTACGTCAGTGACAAACGCTGGAGTCACACACTGCTACATATATACAAATACTTTAAATGTTTTCAAATATCAGATCACCCTTATTAAATGAAATTATATCCTGGTTTATATTGCTCAGTGACATTGCAGATCTGTCTATAATATGTCATTTCTCTTGGTCCTGTGGAATGATGCAGCCATGCTGTATGAGCAATTCCTCCTCCCAATCTCTGAAATATCCCAGCTCTACAGAGCAGAGTCCATCTCCTCTGTTAACCTGCTTCTCTGTAGAGTTCAAATTAGAGTGGATGTCTCTGAGCTCCTGTGGACCTTCTTTAGAGGAGAGTTTACTCAGTCCTCAGTGTTTGCTGCCACCCGGTCCTCCTGCAGGTGGAGGGTTTTGAACTGTTCTTTGCTGCTGGAATTGAAAGGTTTGACAGAAATAATAGCGATCTGTTAATTGTTTGGGAATCTAATCCATGTCAGACTAGTTATATTCCAACACCCTTTCTTATTGGTGTCAAACTAGACGCCTCTCTGTGACCTGCTGCTGGAGAAAATGGAAAATGAAATGCAAAGCTTCCATATTTTACCCATCTCAAGGTACATTTCAAGCTACATCTGTCGCCTTTAGCCATCTGAAGTTAGTTGATGTTATCTGATAGGTATTTTGGGTGGAGAACCAGTTGGTAGTGCTGGTTTGTCTGGGAGTGTGAATCCAGATAATTTCTCTTTGTAGGTGGATGCTGGGCTGACCTTCAGGAAGAAGGACTTGGAGCACAGCTTCATCTTCGACATCAAGACCATCGACCGTGTTTTCTACCTGGTGGCCGACACAGAGGACGAAATGAATAAGTGGGTTCGCAACATCTGCGACATCTGTGGCTTCAACCCTACGGACGAAGGTGACGATTGCTGCATGGGGTGTTCTGTTGGTGTTAATGCTGAGCCCCTACCCACAGTCCAGGCGGGGATTTGAGTAAAGGCACCCTTAGACATCCAGTCCTGGTTCAGCTTAGGTCCATAATGTCCAGCAGTGATTTCTGGGTTCCACCAAAGACTACCTTTATTGCAGCAAAGCAACAAGAACATCCAGGCTCTAGAAATCTGGACCAGATTTTCAAGTTTAAATAACCATTTTCATAAATTCATATCAAAGGAATTGCAGCTGCACAAGGAAAAACAAAGAAACAAAAACTGTAGGACAGCAATGCCCAAATGTATATTACTGGGTTAGTGTGGTTCTGTGTAACAGCTGAGGTCCAATGATGATGGTCAATAAATCAACTCTTCCTTAGAAAATCAGTAATGTTACTGCAGATAAGATTCAATCAGAGTGTAATTTTGCCTTCTGAAGAAATGAGGCGAGCGCTCCTTCAAACCTCAGCTCACTTCTCTATAAATGAACAGGCGTGACTCTGAGGAGGCCG
Organism: Cyprinodon tularosa; assembly: GCF_016077235.1. Classification (NCBI taxonomy): domain Eukaryota; kingdom Metazoa; phylum Chordata; class Actinopteri; order Cyprinodontiformes; family Cyprinodontidae; genus Cyprinodon; species Cyprinodon tularosa. The sequence goes on from NW_024039551.1 coordinate 1,759,901, forward strand.
TAACCACAAAACCAAAGACGCAACAGATTCAGATATTTAGTCTGATTTGTTATTGTGTTGGCTACATCAGCTTAAAGTTGTAGGGAAGTAATATTTAAATGTCAAATCATTCTAGCTTAAACATGTATATAAATGTACTCTTTATCAGACTATATTGTCCAAAAAGTTAGAAAATTTCCATTTTTAAAAAATCCTGTCTTTTCGTTATCTTATGCAGGCCAGTTAGTTGTACGTCAACTTGTACACCTAAATTCGGCCAACCATATATCAACGGTCATCTGTCAATCAAATTTTTTTGGTCATAGCATCTTGATTCATATGTCGCAGCTAATATACGCAACAGTTGAAATAAGAAATAATAACGGGGATGGACGTCTGTGTCTTCAGCAGGCGTAGAGCTAACAGAACTGGCAGCGTTGCGAGGCGAGGGCTGAAAGATGTACAGCTGTAAGCCTTCTACACCAAACCAAGCTTCTGCCGCCCTGGCCTCCTCTTCCACAACATCTTTGTCCTCTTTTTCCTCCTCTAAATAAAAAATGTATGACGAAGGAAACTCATCCACGCCCTCCGACCCAAAACTCTCCTCCTCTTGCATGTTTCTGCTGTCCATAGCGTTCTTTAACAGTGTCGTTGCTAACTGCTACTTGGTCGCAATGTTATTTCCTATTGGGAACCTACTAGCACTAAGTTGCTAACTGGTTAGCAAGATGCTTTCGACAAACCGGCTACAACCAAACTGCTTGCGAACCTTCTGCCACAACAATCCTGCCCCCTGGATAAATGACCAATCACATTCATTTTATTCACTCTGGTAAAGCCGGTCACCACTCGGGAGAATTCATAAATGCGTTTGGAACAGCCGCTTCCTTACAACTTTAAGTTTGAAAGAAACATTTAGATAAAATATAATCTTTCTAATGCATAACAATTAATTTCATGACATATATGTTATAACTTCATGCATTTGGACCAAATGACGGAGCCCCTTGGTGCTGGGTTCAACAAAGAAGACACAGTTTGAACCTGGATCTGACCAGACTGAGTTCACTGGATCAATCGTCATAGTAACCAAGTCAGACTTGGATCTAGTGAGCTTTAGGAAAAAATGACAAACTAAGCCTGACTTAAAATCTTGGCCTGGCTTAAAAAACGATGCCTTAAAAACTAAACCAGTTTGATGAAACCACTCTCAGGCTCCTTTGCAGGCTCTCTGAATGTTCTCTGTACGCAGGGTCATTGTTCAAACCTTTAGTTCAGGTTAGCAGCCATGAGGCCTGAAACGTTAAGCTTCACTGCTGGTTCTTAAAATTCATTGGCTCTCTAATGGTGTGTTCTCTGAGACAGTTTGGAGGCAGAGCTGAGCTGGATGTGCAGGAAAGTCTCTGTTCAGCAGAGTTTTCAGCCAAGGCCTAATGAAGCATGAGAGCACGGAGGCTCACGTTACTCTTGTTCCCGGTTCTGGATAATCAAAGCATTGTGTGCCTGCAGGTCTTGCTGACTTTCTCTCGCTCCTGGCCTTTTATCTGCTTCTCCTTCCCTCCTGTTTGTCTCTGAGCCAAGCTGCTAGCTGTGCTGGTTGTACTGTGCTCTTAGCTGTCTTATTTCTTCTCCTCCGCTGTGTGATTGCAGTCGGTCGTCTCATTGAACTTCAGGAGAATGATTTCCTCTTTGAATCTTTGTAAATCAGTCGCTGGTTATGCTGCTGCAGGGTCCTCCCTAAAAAGCAGACCTCTTCTTCGTTCTCATGGCTCATGTTGCAGGGCAGCGATGATATATCAGCATTTCGTTTTTTTCTTTTCCAGAGCTAGTAGAGCTCACTTCTAACCCAGCATGAGGAAAGCAGCAGATTGAAGGAGAAAGCGGCTGCACTCATGAAACGCCGTCCTTGGATCGCTCTGTTCCTCTCTCTCTATTTGTCTGCTTGCTTTTCTCTGCATGTGTGACCCAGCTCCCACTCGAGTGGGGCTATCCTGATGTTTAGAGTAGATATTTGAGGAAAGACAAAGGCCGACGATCTGCTTAGAGGCTGGAAAGGAATATAAAATCAAGAAAGAGCTTGGGTCAAAAAGCAAAATAAAATACATCAAATATGTATCAGAACTAGAAGTTCATGCCTTAATTTTTTTAAACTAAATTAGCTGATCAAAAGTTTTCACACCCCATAATATGTTAGTTAAACACAAATATTTCCTTCACCTTCACCTTTAGGTTCAAGCTGCTATTAAGTTTCATCTGTTGCTCGTTTGATGCTAAAGCAGATTAACTCTGGATGTCATTTATTCAGGAGTATCAGAGAAAAAAGGGCTTTGAAAAGAGATGATTTTAAAGTTAACAGATTTTTATTAGTGTAATATCTCCCAGTTAGGCTGTTTCTTCATCCCAGTTTATCCCAGAGTGTGCTGCTGTGGCGTGATGGAACATTTCTGAGGCGATGAGTAGGACAGAACAAAGCGACGTAGAGATGAAGAAATGTCTGTCAGACTTTTCTAAACAGAGGCTGCAGTCAGAGGTTTTGAAAAAAAAAAAACGCTTTAAGTCGCTGTGCGACAAAGCAGCGACCTTGACAAAGCGGAGCATCAATCAGGATGATCTTGTTCCTGCAAAACGTTTCATTGGCTGGAGCCGTGGATACTTGTTGATGAGGTGGCAGCGCATGCCGCCGCTGATTGCCTCCTCGTTCTCCATCGTTTCTCCAACGTTTCTTTCTGGCTGATCCGAAGGTGTTGAACGGCTTTGGTTCCCTTTTTGACACACAGCAGATGTTGATGCTGTTCAGCTCGAAGGTTCCTGTACGCCGCTGTGGTGTATTAATATGAGGTTGCTAGGCAATGCCCCGAGTCAATCTCCTCTCTGATTATGTGAGTTTAGGTCTGAGCTGTTAGGTCTTGGAGATCGGACCGGGCTCCTCATACCGCCTCCTTCAGGTATCGTCCAGTCTGCTAGAAGCCAGACCCAGACTGATCTCCACTATCTAGTCGGTCACATCCTGATGGTTCTGGTCCTCCTAATTACTTTAAAAAGTCAGATTTAAGGCTATTCTTCCTTTCACATTAAGATCGACCTCCGATTCTATTGTTAGAACCTCTAGGAACCACAAAGGAACCTGCAGACTGTGAGGAACATTAGGAATTAAGAATAAAGCTGGAACTTAATGGTAAATAACTTAAGGGAAGTCGAGAGGAACCATTTACATTTCTAAGTTTCACCAGAGTTGAATCATTGAAGAAATGCAATCTATAAAATGTCAAAACACAAGAAATATCAATATACTTCAGAGATCTGTGGAGACAGCAGACCAGGCCTAAAGCTTGGCCCATACATGTTCCCAGCGGAGGAAAAAAAAGTTCCCAAACCTTTGTTGCCTCCCAGCACCTCCGAGGAGATTTAAACTGACAAGTCATGAAGGAAATGGTCCTTAATGATGAGGCCGGTCTGCTGCGACCAATCCTCAGTTTTTATGAGTGGGAGAGAAACTGGATGGTGGAACATTTTGGTAAAAGAGAAAAGCTGTAACCATCAGAAACTGTATACATTGCTAAAAAATTAAGGGCACACGTACACAACACAATAGAACTTAAATTAAACCAAACTTCTGTGAAATCAAACTGTTCACTTTGGATGCAACACTGACTGACAATCAATTTCACATGTTGCTGTGCAAATGGAACAGACAAGAGGTGGAAACTTTTGGCAATTAGAAAAACACTCAATAAAAGAGCGATTCTGCAGCTGGGGATCATAGACGACTTCTCACTACCTGCTTTCTGGCTGATGTTTTGTTTACCTTTGAATATTGTTGGTGCTTTCATACTCGTGGTAGCATGATACGGACTCTACAACCCACACAAGTGGCTCAGGTGTTGCTGCTCATCCGAGATGTCAAATCAATGCAAGCTGTGGCAAGAAGGTTTGCTGTTTCTGTTAGTGTAGTGTCCAGAGGGCGGAGGCGCCACCAGGAGATACGCCAGTACAGCAGGAGATGTGGAGGAGGCTGTAGGAGGACAACTACCCAGCAGCGGGACGGCTACCTCCTCCATTGTGCAAGAAGGGATGGGGGAGCACAGCCATGACTGACATTAGGTACTGAGAGGAGATCCTCAAACCCCTTGTGAGACCATATGCTGGGCATTTGGCCCTGGGTTCCTCCTAATACAGGAGATTGCTAGACCTCATGTGGCTTGAGTGTAAGCAGTTCCTGCAAGATGAAGGCATTGAAGCTATGGATTGGCCGGCCCGTTCCCCAGACCTGAATCCGTTTGAGCACACATCTGGGAAATCATCCATCCATCTTCTTCTGCTTATCCGGGGTCAGGTCGCGGGGGTGGCAGCTTCAGACCAGACGTCACTCACCCCAGCCACTTGGGCCAGCTCCTCCGGGGGAATCCCAAGGCGCTCCCAGGCCAGGGTCTCCCCCTGGGCCTCTTCCCAGCGGGACGTGCCTGGAACACCTCACCATGGAGACGTTCAGGAGGCATCCTAATCAGATGCCCAAGCCACCTCAACTGGCTCCTCTCGATGTGGAGGAGCAGCGGCTCTACCCTGAGTCCTCCCCAGATGACTGAGCTCCTCACCCTGACTCTAAGGGAGAGCCCAGACACCCTACGGAGAAAACTCATTTCCGCCGCTTGTATCCAGGATCTCGTTCTTTCAGTCATGACTCAAAGCTCACGACCATAGATGAGACTAGGAACGTAGATCGACTGGTAAATCGAGAGCTTTGCTTTTTGGCTCAGCTCTCTCTTCACCACAACATGATGTCTCGATCCATCCACCAGCTACAGTGCACCACAGACTGTATAGGTTTTGGTAGATGTTTTAGTCCAGGTCTGAGAGGAGAGCCCTCAGGTGACCATCTGCTACCTCATCAGGAGCATGCACGGGAGGTCATACAGACACGTGGAGGATACACACCAAGCCTCATTTTTACCTATTTTAGGGACAGTACATTACAGTTGGATGAGCTGCTGTGCTTTTACACTTTAATTTTATATGTGACTCCAAATCCAGGCCTCCATTGGTTAATAAATTTGATTTCCACTGGTGATTTTTGTGTGCTTTTGTTGCCACCACATTCAACTTTGTATAGAACAAAGTATTCATTGAGAATATTGCATCCACTCAGATCTAGGATGCGTTAGTTGAGTGTTCCCTTTATTTTTTTGAGCACTGTATAATACATACTTCCATAAAACAAACTAATTAGTGAATTAGTGATTGAACTATTCTTTTTAGATAAGATCTTGCTGAGTCACAAATCCAGCCAATTAATCAAGCTACTACAGATGCTGAAGTAAAGCAGGTCCAGGGAAAAAGTATTGGATATTGTCTGAAATTCCAATATGCTGGATCTCTATTTGCTGTATTTATGCAAAGTTACATTATACTCTGACCTCTTTTTCTAATCCTACGTCTTCAAATTAACAAAAAAACAAAAAACAAAACTACATCTACTAAAAATGGTACTACATTGGGTCATGCTCTATAAATGTTTTACATAAACCATCTAGGAACTTTTTGTGATTGTTTATTTTTATGCAGATGATGTAGTTGTTTATTATACTGGAGCCTCTTCTACTGATGCAACTGAAAGCCTCTGTAGCTATCAAATCATCTTTATTGTCTTAAACTTGTTCTTAATACTAATGGCATCAAATGAATATACATTTCCAGCTTCAGGAAACCTCAATAGATCCCCTCAGTGTTTTCTTGTGGATGAAAATAAATAGTGCTGGGTCACATGTGTAGATATCTGCAAAACATCACTTTCAAACCTTTTGGACAAAACGGCTAAAATGTTTGGTCCAACCTTTTGGTCTGATGGACTGTGAGATCTGTCGTAGATTGTCGCTTCTTCTCCGGATGTTGGACTGTCCGTCTATCTCTGTTTTCTGAGGTTCTGTGCAATCTGTAAAATGTCAAAACACAAACACTGATTTAATTTTTACTGGTGGGTTGGTCCGCGTCAGCTGCTCAAAGATTTCTCACTTATTCATTTTTATTTAGAAGGCCTTGCTTAGTCTACTGCGGCCCATTCCGGTTCTGAAATGACCCTGAGAGATGTCGACCCGTATAGCTTTCTCTCACAATTCTGCTTCTCTTTGTCTCTGTTTCTCAGAGTGAATTAGAGCAGAAATTATCTGCTTCCTCCCAGCCTCAGAAACCGTTTAAATTAACTGAAATTGTCTCTTTGAGTACTGTTACCTTCAAACTAAAGATTCTTGAGGGTGATTTAATAATATGAAGATGTTTTCTTCCTTCTTTTTATCCAATAACTCTGTTAAAAGAAAGGATTTTAATTTCAGAGGAACCCCTCAGTTTGTATAAAGCTTAAGTGTTCAAATATTCTCTGTAATTAACCTTCATCTTTCCTCCTGCAGATCCTACTAAAAGTATTCAGCAATCAGCCGCTGTTGTGGACACCCCCCCACACCCAGTTTTAGGTAACCTGGTCGGTCCAGGAGCGTCGATGCTGGGGGGCATCCCTCCCCCGTACCAGCCGGTCAGTGTGAGACACTTGGACTCCCAGTCCAGTTCAGAGGACCCCCAGGATTACCTGTGGCTCGCCAACTGTGAGAGCAAAAAGCCAGAACCCAACAGGTGTGTTTGGGGGGGTGTTGTTCTTCTGTTAGGGCTGCTGCACAGCCTAATAAAATGATTTTTTCCCTCCAGTTTCTAAGACGGATAATATTTTTGTTATCATCTAATGTAACTTAAAACAAAGTTGTGAATTGACAGCTTTTTGTCCAGATTCGATGAAGCCTGTAAACATGTTCCTTCAACGCTCATTTTAGGTCTTTCAGATGAAAAACAAAGCAGAGCAAAAGACGAGGCATCAAGCTGATACCTCAGTTAACAAACTGCAAATTCTGCTTGAATGAAATGATCAGAAAATGACAAAGATTCATGATGAGGATTAAATAAATTTGAAGAAATTTAGAATCTGCTTGATTAAAGCATAGAAAGAATTATTATCCACAGCGGAAAAAAACCTAATCAGATTATTCCACCAATGACAAGGTTCCTTAAAAACACACAGGCGTCAGAAAGTCAAAGAATAAACTCACTTATTTTATTAATAATTATGTTTGCAGTCTTTACTGTTGAGTCTTTAGTGCTTATTGGCAACCAATCAGCTGCTGATAGCCACCTGTTGCCTGGCAACTGCTGTTTTAAGTCACTGTTACTTTAACAGACTTTTGTTTTGTTTGTTTTTATCTCTGTTTGCTTTTTTAACTCTTTGTTCATCTCTTAGCAGCAGAAAAGGGCGTTCTCCTTTCATTTAGCTGACCTGTAGTTTGTCAGCAACAGGTGGGGCAGGGGCAGTACTTTTAAGCGTCTGGACAGAAATGTTCTTAAACCTCAGTAGCATCATTGGCCTTTTTGTCCAGAGAGGAGAGGGTGTATAAATGATGAAGCTCCAGGGGAACCTGTAGTGTTTTAACCTCTCTGCTGCTGTCTGTAGCCCAGCGGAGCCTCGGCCTCCGTTGGGGGGCGGTCAGGAGTATTTGCTCCTGGAGGAGTGTGGGAGCAGGACTCTACCTCCACAGAACAGTCAGTGAGTGTCCAGAAAGCGGACTGGACCCGCCTGCCTGCCTGTGTGGAGTGCTGCAGATGGATGAGATCTAACTCAGTAATAAAACAAGCATGTTTGGACTCCTGCCGGCGCCGTTGCACTGGGCTTTACTGGGTTTGACCAAAGTTACACTAACACGGCAGAAGCAGCTAGATTAGATGTTGATGGATTAAATCTGGGTGGAGTGAAGGTTTGCTGTGACCCTGGGGGGGATGGGGGTGGGGGTTCTGCTCCTCTCATCCACCTGTGTTCTGTCCTCAGAGTTCACGCCGAGTGCTCCAAGTCTACCTCCTCAGAGACGGACCTGAACGACAACCTCCCATCCCACCGCACGCCTACGTCCGCCTCCTCCTTACCCAAACACGCTTCGCACAACGGCTTCTTCCCGCAGCCCCCAGCCTCTGCCCCCTCCTTCTACGACTCTCCTCCGTCCCGTGGCGCCTCCCTCTCCTCTGATGCCGGCATCTACAGCCTCCCTCGCAGCTACTCCCAAGATACCGTGCTGCTCCCCAAGTCGGCCACATCCCCCCCGCCCAACCCAGACGGCGGCGATGCCTCCGAACTTTATGTCTTCAACACGCCTTCCAGAAAGACGTCGTGCGTGGAGACGCAAATGAGAAATCTTTCCATTAGCTACGACATACCACCCACGCCAGGCGCCAACTCGACCTACCAGGTACCCCGCACGCTGTCGTCATCGACGGGTGGCCCGGACAGCGGGGGGGATGTGGTCCCCCCTCCCAGACCGCCTAAGCCGTCGCTCAGCTCCACCCCAGGGCTCCCACCGCCTCCTGCTGAGCGCTCGCCCACGGACACCTACTGCGTGCCGCGCTCGGCCTCGGAGACGGACGGGAACTACTGTGTGCCGACCAGCGCCGGGAACAAGGCGCTACGCAGCAACACCATCGGCACCATGGACAGCTCACACCTCCGTAAAGGTTGGTGCTTCGAAAAGTATTCACACTCCAGAACTTCTCACTTCCAGATTTAAAAAAATGTCTTTTTACTGATACTTTATAACACTGAGCAGCCACCTTCTGCGGGGCGCCGCCCTTTGATCCATTCCTCACTGATACACTGAGGTTATTCCAGAACCCCCACCTGTAGAAGAGCTCCTCTGTGTGTAAAGTTGTGTTAGGTTGACTCAAAGAACGGTGGTGGCAGCATCATGCTGCGGCGCTGCTTAGAGCTCAGACTGAGGTTCACCTTCCTCAACATGAGAGCCGCAGCCAACCTTCATCCTGCTAATAGATTCATCTGTTGATTCTTTTTTGGTTTAATAAAGGGACTGTGGAAGCTGCCTAAATTATTATCCGATACCGAATTTAAAGGAGCTGAAGCTAAAACTACGTCACTGCAGGAGTCCTGGATAGAACAGAGAAGAAAGTGAATTTAAAATGTTTTTAATGCATCATTACTGCTCTGATTGGTTCTCAGCTAACAACTGATCCATAACTGAATTACACAACCATCAGAGTTGTTACAGTATTCATGTTTAATACTCTAGTAGAGGTATACATTCTACTGTTTAAAATTCCTTTTGTAGAAGTTAAGAGTATAAACTCAAGCTTTTTACTCGGGTAAAAGTGTAAAAGTACCAGTTTTAAAACTACTTGGAGTATGAAAGTTAAAGCAATCCTGAAGCTTTAAACCTTAAACTGTACTGCCCTATTAAAGGAACATTTTTCTAAAATTCTGGATGATAACTTCCATATACTTAATTTTCTGAGTTTTATAACTATCGGCAGCAATGTCAAATGTAACTTTGCATTATCTTGAAAAATCTATTTATATAACCATAAAGAAATTGCCTGGATGAATCTAATTATTTTGATGTTTTGTTTTGTTTTAATACAAACAGGCCATAAACAAAATGGCTTAAATGAAACGAAACAAATGAGTTTATTTCTAAAATATAAGGAGTAGAAAGTAGAGATAATTCCAAAAAAAAAAAAAAAAGGAAGGAGTAGAAGTAAAAAGCTGTTTAAAAACACATGTACTCCATTAAAGTCTAGATAGCCAAAATTGCTACTTAGGACATTTTGTCAGTTATTGTGTGATTGATCTGATTAATTGTCTCAGCCCTGCTAACTGTGCTGCCAAGGCGATGGGAGTCTGAGATGGAGGCGCAGTCATCTGTCCACTCCTACATTTAACTGAATATATTTAAATTTGTTCTGCAGAGATTATTTAGAAAAGAATTTTACATTATTCAGAGCCTTCAAACTTTCAGCAAAGCCAGCAGATATGCTCCTAACGGTTATTTCCCCGCAGGGGGTCTGAACACCAACACCTGCAGCACTTCTACGCTTCATTAACCTAATCCTACTAAAGGCTTTGGTCTGGAAACTCCCATAAAGGGTTTTTAAAGTTTGGGGGAGAACGTCCCAAAATATGAGCAAAAGAAAATCTCCAGGGAATTTTGGTGCCCTAAACTCTTATATTTAAAGTTCTGAGAGATCTACCTTCAGTGTTTAGTAATTTACCCATGCTTTGAGATGTTTTAGTAGTTCCCTAAGGGAAGCAAAAAAATACAAAAAAAACAAAGTGCAGTGATCAAATAAGATAATTTATTTAACAAACATCTGAAGCAGGAAAGGAAGTTTTAACATGTAACCAAAACAAATGAGTTAAAAGAAAGGGAAGAAAAACATCTCCTGCCACTCGTTATGCCCCCTTGTGGGGGAAAAAGGAAGTTCTTCCAGAAATCATTTAAACCAAAGATGATCTGCTCCTCACTTATCAGAAACAGGAAGTAGCTCAGATTGATCAGGGTTCACTTTCAGCAGCTGGAGCTGCAGACGTTTCCTCCTTCATCTGCCTGAGCTACAGTTTCATTTCTAAATTAATTCTTGGATTTTGTTTCCTTGATTGGGCAAAAAAGGAACCTATGTGAGAACAAATAAAAACTGCTGGAGTAGGGTGAAAAAATTAACCCACATTTATTGGCAGGAATCTGTCAAATTAATTGCTTTATAGAGATTTTGGGGATATACTATAAATATATCTTTAAAAGTCCTAAATGTTTATAAAAATAGTTTTCCTCCCAGAAAATTTAAACTAAATGGAAATGAGACATTTTCAGTGTAAATCTAAAGCTTATCTCAATAAATTCAGTTGTGTTGGTTCCTACAGAGGTTCTTTCAGCCTCTGCTCTGTCAGCCTGGCGAGGCGTTAAAGTTCTTCACCAGCGTACGCAGTGAGGAAGATGGCGAGAACCAGCTCTAGAGCTCACTGCCAGAGAACCACAGCGTCCTGCACTGTTCCTGACTCTGGGTCAGGATGAAACAGCATGAAAAGTGAAAGCCTGGGATTCTTTCATTGTCATTATGTTCTCAATATTGTTTGAGTTTTCTTAGATGTTTAAAGCTTTTGTAAAATAAAAGTTTAAAATTATTTCTGCTCAGATAAATCCAGATTAAACCAGAGATGTTTGTCTACTTCAGGGACTCTTTTTTTTTTTTATGCAGCTTTTGATTCTTAAAACATTTTGTAAAGGTTAAAAGCTTAAAAAGTTTCCTTCTGCATGAGCCCTGGTGTGTTATTAAAAGCTGTCTCTTTCAATAACACACCAAGGCTCATGCTGTGCTTAACTCTTTATCCTAAGAAGATGTTGTCCACTTTCCTATTTATCTTTTCATGTTTTGCAGACTTTGGATCCCAGGACTTCTATGACATTCCCAGATCATTCCCCTCAGACAAAAGCTGCTCGTTTGACTTCAACGAAAGCTTCAACAGCTACTTTGTAAGTGTCTCCTTTAGCTCTAGCAGATTATCAGACTATGATGGGAAGCAGTCCCTGACAGGGACTCTCCATTGAGGGACGCACGCCCGTTTTCCTGAACCGTGTTCTTGTTTTCTCTTCTCTTCCACAGAAGAGCAAAGGGATGATGCCAGTGAGCAGCCACTCCATGGAGGAGGTGGAGCAGAACTACGTCCCCATGAGCGTTAACTCCCCGTCGCAGCACCACTCGGGCAGTTTGCCAGAGCCGACGCACGATACGAACTATGTTCCCATGACCCCGAGCACCATGGAGTTCTCCTCCCTGGGGAAGCAGGTCCCCCCGCCCGCCCACATGGGCTTCCGCTCCAGCCCAAAGACCCCTCCCCGCCGGCCGGTGCTCAGCGAGTGCCAGCCTCCGCCTGTGGACCGGAACCTGAAGCCGGACCGTAAAGGTGAGCCCTGAGGCTGCGTGCATGCGGCTGTGGTTGGTGTTCTGTTTGTCGTTGCTTTACGTCAGCCTCGCTGTCCACTAACTAACCCTGCAGCAGATAGCTCCTCCTCTCACCTCACAGTCGGGTCATATTGTACTGCAGATGTCTGTAGAATCACGCTGTGTCTGCATGTTTCTGAGCTGGTCAGACGTTTCCACCACATCTTCAGTCACATTTTAACCCTTTAATTCTAGGGAGCTGAACTGGAGCCCAAAACTTTTTACATTTTTTTTGTAACCTTAGATAATAAAAAAAAAAAAAAAAAAATTGGACACAGAAAAAGTAAAACTTAAATTTTTCAGATTCAAGTGTTTTTTTTACAGTGCTGGCTGGCCTGCATGAGGGCGGAGCTTAGATGACATAGAGGCAGACTGGTGACACCTTAGAAAATAACCTGCTTCTCTGATCTAAGTTTATGGTAATCCCGTAGTTTCTGCTGCCATCATTCTGAAGGTTCCTCCGTTTCACCTGCAGACGATGGGAAACGTCCAACAGCGCGGTAATTTCTCAATATCAACATTTTCCCCACAGGACACAAACGACTGGGATCAGAGAAACAGTTTCATTTTTTAAATCAGTCACATAAACACAGAATATTGATGCTCTTTTTTTAAACATTTCCAGGCACGTAAACTGTCGGTCATCATCCACACGCACTGTCATCTAAGCCCCGCCCCCACGGCAAAGCCCAGTAGCTTGAAAATGAAAAAAAAAAAAAAAAATCGTGAATCTAAAAAGTAGTTTTAAAATTTTCTTATTTTTTGCAATGTTTTATTGTTTTTAGTTTAAAATAAAAAAAAATTCACTTGGAAAAAAAAGTATTTATAATTATGGGGATAAATCATATAAAGTAAAGTCCCACTATTTCTGCTTTTTTATGTTGTAAAGTTAGATCATGCTTCTAATATATGAATCATAAGAATGCAGGCAAAGGATAATTTAATAAAAAGTAAAAAAAAAAAAGGCTGTTAAACAAACTTTATGGCCCCATTTTAGTCCCCCTCCCCCCAAATAACACCATGAAGGGACCAAAGCCTGGAAAGATCTCCTCCATCCTCCTTTGTTCCATCATTTCAATGCAGCCCTTTGATTAGAGACCTGATGGCGAAGCGGTTTCTTTAGTCGGAAGCCGCCAAGGAGAAGCAGCCAGGGGAGAACATCACACAGACCCAATCAAATACATGGCAGGAGATGTCAGGGCAGAACATTAGCCTGCTTCTTCCCGACTAACACGACCCAATTAGGACTTCCTCTTTCCTCATATCCCCACAGCCCAAAACTCTGACATGTGACACGGTTAAAGGAATAAGAGGAAAAAAAAAATTAAAACTTCAGATTGAAGCAAAGCTGAATTTAAGACTCAGTGTTAAATTTGTTTAAGATTTAAACAAAGGGAAAATATGAATTTTGCTCTGGTCTTATTTCTCTGCTGATTCCAGAAAGGATCATCTACATCTACATTTTAATATTTCTATGCATATATGAGACATGAGGCCAAACCCAGCACAACTTCCTCCTAATTGTACCTTTAGTCTCTTAATTTATCTATCAGTTCTGCTCATCATCAGTGAACTTCATCCTCTGAGGATTCATCAGATGCTCTGAAGACCCCAACCATTTTGATCCAGCTCCATTTAACATATTTGACTTTCTGGCACGTTTGCGGTTGGAGTGTTTCTGTGACTTCCTCCTGGTTTCCTGACTTTACATTTGTGTTCTTCTTCTGTTCCTCCTCTTCACCATGACCTGGTTTTTAAATGTTTTCTTCCACACCGACCGTGCATGCACAGCCGTGATGTCAGTCTTTGTGTGGGAAGCCGTGCTGCATGGAGTGTGGTGCATGTTGGGCAGTTTGGTCCCCGCTGTTGTCATGACGATCACTCTCTTGATTTGTGCTGCTGATGGAAGAATCGAAGGTGACTGGTATTGGTGAGGGCGCAGCTTCGCTGTGCAACAGAGCGGTGTGGTTTGCTTTGCATGGCAGAGCAGAACGGCTCCTACTTTAGGCTTGAAATGTTGTGATCACCTTTTATTTTATAATAAGCAAAGTTTTCTTTCACCAATCAGGTCAAAGTCCTAAAATAATAAGAGCAAAGGTTGTCGGTTTAGAGCGAACCGACTCTCAAACCGTAGGTGAATTCCCGAGGGGACGACGCAAGGGTACGTACACCCCCCACTGCTTCTGTGTATCTGAAACCTCTTTGCACACAACACTTCATCTGGACCCTTTGCATGCCTTAATTGGGAATCTTCCTTCTTATGTTGCAGGGCTTTGATTAAAACAAATGTCAAATTGATCCAACTAATCCAGTCTGACTGAAAATGTTTGCAGGAAATGCTGGGAATGTGGCCTTCATGCACTTTGGATCCACACAATACTCCCCAACACTAACAGTGTGTCTGAAATGCAATCAGATGAAATACTAACATATTTCCAAACTTTCTTATCATCCATTAATGTTTGTAATGCGGCACATGGCTGCTGCACAGCACATTAGGAGATAACAGCAAACACCTTCATGCCTTTGGAAAGACCACATGACTTTTCAGGAAATTGAAAGGATACAATCTGAGGAACGGAGCCGAGCATGACCCGTTCTCTACGTGTTTATATTCCATTGATTTAATGTATGAAGACAACAGATAATCGGAATTAGACATAATTTAATAATCCCAGAGGAAAATAAGAGTCTGCCTGTCCTTTCTCTCTGAACTTCCCACCATTGTTAGATGGCACAGAGAGCCAAACAAATCATGACAGAAAGAATATTTTAGTGCAAAGATTGATGTTTATAAGGAATTGCAGGGGACCAGCCAAGAGCCCATCAAGGAAAGAGAGGAGATGTAGAATGGCTCCTACTTGAACGTAGACGAGGGTTAAGTCCTCCCAGTAAACCACAACCCTTTGCCCTCATAGTGTTTACTTTGTCCTTTTTTAACCTGTGGATTCCCGGACGCCATCAGCAGACATAAACATTGTGGTACAGCGTCTCCATCTGCTGGCAGGACTAACTCACCGATCCATCATCTTGGCAGCTTCTTAAACGTTCATCATGTATCCTGAGAGCCACTCCCGTTTTCTCTCTCTATTTTTCTTTTGTTTTTTTCAGATGTAATCTTGGACTTTTCCTCTTTCTTTCCAGATCTTTGGTTGGGAACTTAAATCCTTGTTTGCTCATAGATTAGCAATGTCGTATCTCCGATTACCTGGTCTAGTTACAGGGAATACTGTAGTTAGCTTAAGTATTCACACCCCTTAAACTTTTCCCACTTAGTCACATTACAACCATAGACATTGATATATTGTTGTTATTTTGATGTGACCAACAGAAAGTGGTATGGGATTGTGAAGTAGGAAATAAAGAATTCCACCCCCACCTGAGACAGTACTTCCTCAAACCACCTGTTGTCGCAATTCCAGCTTTAATTATTTTAGTGTTTATCTCTACCCAGCTTTGAAAATCCGGAGACTGACACTTCTGGCCCATTCTTCTTTGCCAAACAGCTCCAGCTCAGTTAGATTAGATGGAGAGCATTGATGAACAGCAGTTGTCTGGATCAGGTTTAGGTCTGGACTTTTACTTTGACTGGCCACTGTATCCCTGGCTTTATGTTTATCGTTATTGTCTTGGTTGAAGATGAATTTCAGGCTCCAACAGCATTTCTTCATGTTTTTAACTCTATCCATCCTCCCATTAACTCTAACCATCTTCTCTCTTCCTGCTGAAGAGAAGCAACCCCAAACAATGATGCTGCCACTACCATATCTGACAGTGGATACTGTGTAGAGTGATTTTCCTCCACTTTCCAGAATGGCTTCTGGCAAACTGAAAAAGCTAATTCTGATGGTTTTCTTTCAAGACTTTCCAAGACCAATAGTTGTCCTTTGGTCAGATTCCCCTCTTAAGCTGTGAATCTCTGCAGGCAGCCTCTTTGACCTGTGCTCTCTTTGTTCGGCCGGTAGGTTTAGGAGGGCGCCCTTGTCTTGGTAGCTTTAAAGGGGGTCCATCCTTTTTCCATTTTATGGATGATGGATTGAACAGAGCTCAGTGACATGTTCAGATCCTGGGAAATCTTAATAGCCTAATCCTTATTAGAACTTCTCCACAGCTTTATTCTGTTTGCTGTGTTCTTGAACTTCATGGTGCTGTTTGCTCGCCAGACTTCTCTTAGCTTCTAAGGGCATCACAGAGCAGCTGGATTATACTGAGATTAGATCACACACAGGTGGGCTCTATTCAGGTATTAGCAATCATCAGGCAACCACTGAAGGCATTTGGTTGCCCTAAGAGAAAAGGAGGCTGAAAACCTTTGCACACTGCACTAAAAATGTATGAAATCATTCATGTCGCTTTTACTCCACCTTGTATACCACTATGTTTGTCTTCAACGTACGATTCTAATGAAATATGTTTGTGGTTGTAATTTGACAAAATGTGGAAAAGTTCAAGGGGTATGAATACTTCAAGCCACCATACCGTAGACTTCCTAGGTTTACTGACAAATGGACCAAAGGTATAAGACACAGAAATGTCACACAATAAGGAAACAAGTTTATTATTCAAATAACTCATTTCTATGAAGTGCATTAGGTTTAATTTCTTATTGAACGTCAACCCAAAACATTAGTGACGTGAACTTAAAATCAGCATCTCTGCTCTTTCCTTTTTCTCTCGGTCCCATTTCCTGTCTGCGTACATTCAAAAATAATCATTATATATATATATATATATATATATATATATATATATATATATATATATATATATATATATATATATTTTTTTTTTTAGGAATCTCTTCCTACGATTGTGAAATCTGCCTCCTGACCCCTGATCTAAAGGACCGAAAATACTACTTGCAACAAACCATGCCCCCAAAAGATTGCATCTATGCATCTTTTATGGTTGCATATTATTAGATGTAGAATAGGTGGTCGTTATGACGACAGCAGATGGATTTACTGCAGCCTTAGCTCTGATGAGCAGTTATTAGTTGGTTATTGCAGGTTTTTGTTGGTCCAGTTAAACACCAGCAGGTGATTCGTCTATAGATGAATGCTTTGTTTCACTGTTGAGGTGAAATGAGGAGTTTATTCTGACGGCTCCATGGGTTCTGTCTCTAATGTAGGGAAACCGGCACCGTTGGAGATCATACCCCTTCCGGAGTGGGAGGAGCCCTGCACACCTGTCCGCTCACCGGTCACACGCTCATTCGCCAGAGAGTGAGTATCTGACTTGCTGGACGCTCCTGTCATAGTTCTCCGTTCCACTAACGTCAAAGAGCACGTTCTCACCGCTCGCTCTCCTCTGCCTGGTTCCTCACCACAAGATCTAAACAGTTTCTCATCAGAACCTGTTGGAACTGGCTCCAGATACGGTTCCAGTCTGGCTCCAGAACTTTATCCCTGACAAAACAGTTGGTGAGTGATTCGACCATCTGGATGCTGTGAACTAAAAACCTTAAGGATGCACATATAATCCACAGCCACAAATTCAAATGACATCATTATCATCAGAGAATACCTCCAGGACTGTAGCTCACTGCAAAAACCGATGTTAAAATAAGTCTAATATTCTTTATTTTTATGCATATTTGGCCTCAATTTATAAATCTGATGAGTTGCCCCTGGAAGGAATATATAAACATAAATCCTCTTCTTCAATTTGAAAACTGTCTTTCCCAACTGCTCAAAACAAGCAAAGAGATATTTCTAGAAGAATTACTGACTTCGATTTCAGTTTTTTGCAGTGTTGATGATTTTCACGGTTGAAGCAGAGCCTGGTGAGAACGTGGCCTTTTTAGTGAATCACTGAAGAAGTACATGCTAACTCTTCATGCATTAGCATAGTCACTGTCTGAGCGAAGTGGACCTGCTGCTAGAAGCGGGTTATGGACCGGCTGCTGTTTCTGTCTCTGCCTCTGTAAACGTTGTGAATGCTGCTCAGTCCCTCTAGGTTCCCAATGCCGGCGAGACCCCCGTCAGTGCATAGCACGGCCTCCAGCACTGACTCCGAGGACTTTGCAGAGAACTATGTAGAAATGGATCCTAATATACCCACAGATGAACCAGTATGTAACACACAACCACTCTGATGAAAACCAAAATCATTACAGTTTTTGCTTTGAATTAAGTTAATGACCAAATTGTAATTTTTTAGCTTTTATTGTCTGTTTAAAGGAGTAAAGAGTTTATAACATATGCAGGGATATTTTTCATAAAAGCCTCTGAAAGTTTAAATATGGCCGTGAAATAGGAACAAGTAAAAAAAATAAAGATAATTTCTGCTGCTACTTGGGGATCAGGTAGTGACTCTTACAGATGGACTCCTCGGCACTTTGACTCCTTTCTTTGCAGTTTCTTCCTCTTTCTTTCCTCTCTGTCTTTATTTGATTTCCCTTTTCTTTACAGGTGTTGTTTTATTTCCCAGTTCAAGTAATCACCCACTCTGAACATTATGACCGCCTGGTTTGGACATAAAGTAGCAGAACTGGAAGCTGCAGAAAGAAACTAGTTATTGTAAGGAGGAAAATCTAAAAAGTGTGGTGTGTTTGTTTTCAGACCCTTGACTTCAAACCATGTAAAGCTACTTCAGGCTTTATGAGTCTTTTCAAGTTGTTCTTTGTAAACCTTGAAACTGATTCTAGACTTTGACTAGGCTGTTGCTCTTTAGGGTCGCTGTGGTGCTGGGAGGTGAACCTCTGGCCCAGTTTAACTATCCCTCACCAGTTTGACCTGGTAGGGAGGTGTTGTCACCTCCACAGGCCAGACGTTCTCCATCTCTCTCATTTGGACTCACTATGACCTTCTTGGACCGATAGGTTGATGGTCCAACCTGAGTGGCTGGCCTTTGCAGCTCCTCCAGAGTTTCTATGATCTCTTAAAGGGGAACAACGATTTTTTTTTTTTTTTTACATTGGGCCCTTGATTTTACGTTATTACATCATGTTCTACTCACCCATATGAGTTTTGTGTCATTTGGAGCCGTTCTGAAGATATTCCGTTAGGTTATATCCAAGTAACGTCTTCCTATGAGCAACGAGTTGAAGGCACAAACTAAACTGTTCATAATTTATCATTTATGGTACGGCAGCATTCATAACATGTAGGCGAATCACTGTACCCCAGACATCCGCGGTTTATATTTATGTTTTAAAAACAAAGCGGCGCTTGTATGACGTCATCCACGTGTGCCGGCTACCATTCCTTCATCCTGTCCGCTGAATTGCTGCTAGTTTTACTCACAACCTGGAAGATGTCTAGTGCTACGACCACAGATGATCTCGCTCTCTAAATGGAATTGAACGATTCAGATTAGCTATTCGAATGAATAGAAGGGGTAGAGTGTAGCCGCCTGTGGCCCAGGCTGCCTGTCACAACCCCAGTGCGTGGATGACGTCATCGCTTTGTTTTTAAAACGTATAAATATAAAAAATATAACATCGGATGTTTGGGGGGCAGTGATTCGCCTACATGTTAACATTGCTGGTGTAGCATAAAGAATAAAGTATAAAGAGTTTAGTTTGTGCCTTCAAGTCGATCGCCCATAGGAAGACGTTACTTGAATATAACCTAACGGAATATGTTCAGAACATATGACACAAAACTTATATGGGTGAGTAGAACATGATGTAATAATGTAAAATCAAGGGCCAAATGTGAAAAAAACGGCGTTCCCCTTTAAGGTCTGGTTATACTTCAAAGAAGTGTGTCGCAGTGAGCTTGTTGCAGGTATGGAGCAGATATTTTTGATTTATGCCCAATTTTGAAGCGTGGTCTGCGTTATGTTATTCCACGCCATAACGCAAAGAGGACAATCGCAAACTAGCTGTGGGTCTGGATACGGCCGGGGTGGTGCTGAAGTGGAACAATGCAAGCGGCAGGTTTATGCAATTACAGAGGGACACAAGGGCATAAAAGAGTGGCAATCCAGGTGGGAAAAGGGTCCCAGCGTTTTCCCGCACTACGCATTAACTGCGACTCACACACAAGCGACCTGGTTTCTGAGAATAAATCAGCACTAGACTGCTTCTATGGTGAATTAGAGGTGGGCAGGTGTTCAGCTCTATCCGTCTAGCCGTGACTTGTAGGACATCTGGCTGGAAACCGAGATTCTGTTGCAAACAGGTGACCAGACTCCAATCAGTTTGTCCCCTTCTGAGGTCTGTTGATTATGCCAGCGTTTATTAGGGGACACTGGAGTAAAAGAGGTTGAAGACAAACAAACACCACTTTTTGTTCTGAAGATCTCACAGTTCTGCAGCACTTTGTGATGGTCATAAGCTCCTGATGATGGGAGGTCAGAGTTTAGACACTGAAGGCTCCAGAGGTTTCCAGTGATTCATTCACTGCTCTGGTTTCTGCTTTTCCATTTTCTGCCTGTTCTTGGTTATTAACAGCTGCTGCCCTTTCTCTCTCATCTCTCACATCATTTTTATTCTCCTCTAGTTTCCTCCTCCTGGGCTTCCTCCAACTCCTGCCTTCAACCATTTCCTTTATCCTGCTTTTTTGGTCCTAACCATCTGCTTTCCTGTTCCTTTGTTTTTTTTTTGCTGCTTCCACCTTTTCTTGCGTTCTGTAGAGAGGAGTCCTTCTACTGCACCGTCCCCATCACCCCCGTAAAAAGGGAGGTGGAGGAACGTGACACCATAGAGGAGGTGAGCAGGGCTGCTCATGGGTTGCACATGGATAGCCTGCCCTGGGAGGGGGGGAGGGGGTCATTGTAATTGATTTATTTTAGTCTCATCCTAGTTCTAATATCTCCACCGTACTTGTAGAGCAGAATTAACTCCAGCTCTGAAACCACAATTTCTGTTGATTTTAACAAAACCACAACTCTTTGTTCTGCCGGCCTGGATTACAGCGGACATGTGTCTTTATTTACAGCTCTGTAGAAATGTTCTCTTCATTCTGGTCCATGACGGTTTGTATTCAGTCAGAACCATGAAGAATCTCTGCCATAAACGGTTAGAAATGTTCCGTCCAGTGGCTGAAGGTTAAACTTCCTGCAGCGGTTTAGTTCTGTGAGATGATCGACACCGACTGTTTATATACCATTAATATATGTACACCACTTTAATTTGATCACATGACACAGATTTTTTTATAAGCTCATGGAAATAAAAAAGTCAACTGTTGCAAAGTCCCAGGCTGTGGGACGTTGTGCAGCGCGGCTCCTCAGAAATAATGCCGGCTTTTGCGAAAGCTCGAACAACAGAGCCAGCAGACACGTTAGTCCAAGCATCAACAATCCATCCGCAAACGGTGGTGTAACTGCCCGGCGCTGCCTTCCACTTATCCTGAAACTGTGCTCTCCGTCTGTCATCCATCGCTCCCACGCCGCTCGCAGCCTTACTTTGAACGGCCGCTTCACACCGATGTCGAGCGGTTGAAGTTCCTTTGTCAGACCCCCGGGATAACGGCGAGCACAGCATCCATTTGATTCACCTTTTTTTTCACATCAGCTGTGAGATGGGCACGCAGCGATGGTGATGCGTGGAAAAAAACACCTGGTCTCCTAACATACACCTGCCTCAGCCACGCTTTCATCATCTCCTCATCCATCCAGCCTTTTTCATTTGCGTTAATATCATATGTCATCAGAGCGCTGTCTGTCTCGCTGTCAGCTCCCAGATCAGCTTCTCTGATTGGTTGATGCGGCGCGTCCAGCAGCAAAACTTCAATTTTTCCATCTCGAGCAGCAGCAGCGCGTTGGCGGTGCGTCAGATGCTTAAACGCTCCAGACGCGCTGCGCCTGCTGCTCAAAACGCGCTGCGGGACCTTTTGCTGCACCTATACGCACGTCAACCATTGACTTTGCATGTAAACTCGCTGCTTCTGCTGCACCTGCTTGGTCCGGTTCACACCGATGTCGAGCGGTTGAACAGCGAGCACTGCGTTAATTTGTTTCCCCATGTTTTTCACATCAGCTGTGAGATGGGCACGCATGGAGTCACAGATTAACAGCGATGGTGATGAGTGGAAAAAAAACACCTGGTCTCCTTACATTCAGCCACTCTTTCATCATCTCCTCAATGAGGTGGTCTCAAAAGTCGCAGTTACAACACACATAGGGCGCACCGCACCAAAGGGCGCACCGCACCTTTTGAGGGAAAAAAAAGACGTTTAAGTGCGCCTTATAGTCGTGAAAATACGGTAGATATGAACCAGAGCGCTCGTTTTAACACCAACATGAGCAGTTTCTGTGTTGTTTGTCATTCAGTGGGTTCAAACTAACTATTTAATACCCGCCTCTGTTGGATCGATCTAACTAGTTATTACCTATACCAATATAACTATTAGGTTATTAGGTTGATCAAACTAGTTATTACCCATCCCTGTTCGGTCAATCTAACTAGTTATTACCTAAACCAATCTAACTAGTTATTAGGTTGATCAAATTTGTTATTACCTGCCTCTGTTAGGTTAATCTAAGTAGTTAGTATCCACCCCTGTTAGGTAAATGTAGCTAGTTATTACCTATACCAATATAACTATTAGGTTATTAGGTTGATCAAACTAGTTATACCCCACCCCTGTTAGGTCAATCTAACTAGTTATTACCTATACCAATCTAACTAGTTATTAGGTCTATCTAACTAGTTATTACCCACCCCTGTTAGGTCAATCTACCTAGTTATTACCTATACCAATCTAACTAGGTATTAGGGTGATCTAACTAGTTATTACCCACCCCTGTTAGGTCAATCTAACTAGTTATTACCTATACCAATCTAAAGAGTTATTAGGTTGATCTAACTAGTTATTACCCACCCCTGTTAGGTCAATCTACCTAGTTATTACCTATACCAATCTAACTAGGTATTAGGTTGATGGAAATGGTTAATTACCCACCCATTAGGTCAATCTAACAAGTTATTAGCCACCCTGTTTGGTCAATCTGACTGGTTATTACCCACCCCTGTGAGGTCAATCTAACTAGTTATTGCGTTGATCAGACTAGTTATTTCCTTCCTCTATTGGGTCAATCTAACTAGTTGTTACCCGGCTCTGTTTAACCTGACCGTTAGCTGCTGTTTAGTCATTGTGTCTCAGATCAGAACAGCATCTAAACTAGACTTTTAGTTTCCCATCAATCATCAGATCTTTTGCTTCCAGGATCATCATGTTTATAAAACGAATAATTAACTGAAAGCTTGGTTCTTTTTTTTTCTCATGGCTGATAGACTGGTGTGTTCATCCAGAGTGAAGGTCTTACCAAACGTTGTTCCCTACTCTTTACTTTATTTTTTAAAGAACAAACTAGAAACTTAACTGGTTTTTAAACGGGTTAAACCTTGGACGGTCCGGCCAATCAGTCAGTCCTAAAGAGTTGTGGTTGTTGTGACACGTTGGGATCGGGCCGGTCCCTCATCCTGTCCTGGTTCCCACAGATCATGAAGATGGCCGCCCCCCTGCCTGTGGATGGGGGGAGCAGCCCCATGGTGAAGCCCAAGGGAGACAAACAGGTGGAGTACTTGGATTTGGATCTAGAGTCTGGGAAGTCCACCCCACCCCGGAAGGTAGGAGACCCTGCACTCCAAAAAAGAAAAAAACAAAACAGAACAATAGTCTTTTTTTTTTTTTATCTGAGGAGCTTGAATGTTTCTTCTCTGACTTCTTTTGTGTTTTCAGATGAAAAACAATGGCAGCAGCATTTCTGCGTCAGATGAGCGTGTCGACTATGTGGTTGTGGACCAGCAGCGCACACAGGCCCTGAAGAGCACCAGGGAGGCATGGAGCGAAGACCGCCAACTCACAGAGACGGACACTCCCTCCAAAGTCCCCAAATGAGCCTGACCCTGACCACCAGCCCAAACCCAGAGCTGCAGCCCGCCGGGCCTGGAGAGCCAGAGCCCAGGAGAGCGCGGTGTGGAGCTTTAAATTGGGCCCAATGAGTCCGAACTTGAACCAGACTTTGAACTCCAAACATTCGCTGCCCTTAATGAGGATGAAGGCCTGATCCTCTTCATCAGATCCAGAGTTAACATCTCCTTTGGTTCTGACTGTTCTTCACTAGTCCACAACATAGCGGCGCAGGCTAACAGTGTTTTTCTGTAGGGGCAGGGGGTGTTTATTCAACACTATTTTACTTCTTTAACGTTGCGTTCAGTGCCTTGCAAAAGTATTCACACCCAGTAAAAACCAACATCTTCTCATCCTGTGTGGATGTTTGTTTGCGTTTTAATGAGCAGAAACAGAAGCAGCTCCTCCAGAGTTAGCTGCTCTCCTCGCTCAGCCTGTGGGTTCAGGAAGACAAGCTCTCAGCAGCTCTGTTTTCAGCTGATGGACCGATCTTTTCTCATCAAGATGTTCGGTTTCACAGGGAGTCATTTTACACACAGAATCCTTCTGACATGATTTATTCAAGTCTGCTGCTTTATAGCAGGTTCCTGTTCTCCAGATCATGAGATCATGAGACTCCGCCTCTGTACTGTCCTCCTTGGTCGCCCTCATCATGTTTGCCCTCTAATTGTCCTGAATCTGAAACCTTTTGGAGGGAGTTGAACAAAAATGCACTCCACACTTTTCAGATTACCATTTGTTAAAACCCACGATGAGCTTCACATGGATGCATCCACCTAAAGACCCCAACAGCTGTGGAAAGACCTGGACCCGGAGAGTGTCCAGGTCGCTGAATTCAAATGCAGGCGAACAGAACCAAGTGTTAAAGTCGGCTTTAGGTTTCCTGAAGTTTTAATCAATGAATCCCATCAGATCTCCATCAGGTTTGTGGAAGTGAAACCTGGACAGAAGTGTTTGTGTAAATAAACAGGAGACGTTTCCTTTATTTGTATGAATCTGCGCCGTGTTTTGACTGGAAGGTAGACGGATTCTGCAGGGTGGAATTCCTTACCGGCCGATTCATGAATGATGACTGTGACTTTTCTATAAGTTATGCAGAGGGATTGCAGCGGGCTCACCGAGAGAAAATCAGGTACTTTAGTTTGTAGAAATGCACACTAAGACATATTTCCATCTCTAATTTATTTCTGGGTCGTGACCAGTTTTTCACTCAGTATCCTTTGTTAGTTCGACATCTGATGAGAAGCTGAAACTCATTTCTCTCTCTTCTTTCTCCTCGGGGTTTAATTTATTTTGAACTGATCTGACGAACCTCGTCTAGTTGGCTCCTAAACCGTTCTGCCTCCAAAGCATGTCGCCGCCATCAGATCAAAGCATTGCTGTAAATAGTTTTCCATCAGTTGTATTAACACACATCTCCTAAAGTCGCTTTCTTTGGACTTCCCTCTTTCTATGCTGCAGGTTCTTTGTGATGCCGACTGCAGAACTGATGATGTTTTCTAACGAATCTCAAGTGAAATTTTAAATCTGAAAACTGAACTAATAAAATCCAACATTTTCTTCCTGGTTTGGGTTGTTTTTATTTTCAGCAGCAGTCTTGATGAAACCGTTTGATCTCCTTGCCTTCATGTGATTAAATTTAAAGTGTTTTATTTTAAAAATGTGAGAGAGGCGTGCATCTCTGATCCCGGGGTCTGATATGTTCATGAAGTTGGTAAACAAACTTTATTTTCTCATTTTGTAGAATTCCATGTTAAAAAGTAAAGTTGTTTTTACTGTGAAGTAGTTTTTTGTGCTATTAGTCAGGTTTTGTATCTTAGGAAGAAGAAAGTTCTAAACGAAGAGATACTTCAGAGCCACTAAGGACTCATTCATTTCATTAACCAGGGTATTTGTTCTTGTCTCACTCCATTTAGCAGCTGTTGCAGAAAAAAAAAATCTACTTTCTTTTGTCTCTTTACTCTAAGGTTGATTACTGCTTTAACATGTTTAGTTCAACGGAGGGAAACGTCACCATACAGTTGCAGCCATTCAAAATGGCTCTTCCCAGTCAAACCCCAGCTGAACGGCAGCCCACTTCCCTGCAACTCCTAGCAGAGTCCCCCTACAACTTGCAACCACTGGAGTGACCCCCTCCTTCGCCTTGGTTTGCATATTTTTTTACTCTGACTCGACCCTTTCACTGAATTACAGGATCTGACCAGGAGAAGGTGCTTCTCTTTAGATCTTAATGTCCACAAATCATGACAGAATATATTTTTACAAAGATTGATATTTAAAAAGGAATTGTTGGGGACCAGCCAAGGACCCATCAAGGACAGTGGGCAAATTTTGAATGGCTACTTCTAAAAGTCACAAATTGTTATCATGCTGTCCACTGGGTGGAGCTGTTGCATCTGTTTCCTTCTCTCCAGCTTCAGATCTTTAGCCAGTTTTCCTCCTCTGCTTATCTTCCGCGACTCTTTATTTGTTTATTTGGAGGGGGGGTGTCCTACTCCTGCTCAGCTGAAAGAACAAACAAAAAAAAAAGAATAAAAGATAGTTATTTCTTGTTTTGAAATTGGAAGAAAATCTGGATTCATAAATCTGATTACCGGTAATAACAAAGCAAAAACATTTTAATTGAACTACAATTATAAATCCTGAACATGAGAAGAAAAACTGCAGCAGCATAAAGGTAATGGAAAGGCAATACAATGAATAAATGAAAATAAGACAATTATATATGAAAATAAAAAATTTATTGATTACAGAAAATAAAGTTGGACTGAAAAATAATGCGCATATCTCTTTCAAAGGTTTCTCTAGATATGTTCTTAACCTGGATTAAAACAGCTGAGGGGTTCATCTCTTTTCCAGGTTTCTGAGACTTTGTTCCAGATCAGTGGAGCAGAATAACTAAAAACTGCTTCTCCATCTTTGGTTCTTATCCAGTAGAGCTGAGAGGTCTGGCTGTTGATCCACTGCCAACCAGTCTGGAATTTATTTTGGAGCTAAACCATTCAGTGATTTCTAGACTAAAAGATGGATTTTAAAGTCTCTTCTCTGAGATACAGGGCGCCAGATTTAGGACTTTAGAACTGGACTCATGTTCTCCACTTTCTTAGTTCTAGTGAGGACACAGGCAGCAGCATTCTGGATCAGCTGCTGATCCACTTGTAGGCAGACCTGTGAGGACACCGCTGCAGGGATAATTTCTACTGAAGATGAACGAAACAGGAATTTTTTTTCAACATTAATCCTTTATTCCTGGAGATGTTCTTTAGGTGATAGAAGGCCCACCTTCTTCCTGTCTTTATGAGCCTCTGAAGGTTCAGGTCTGAGTGCATCACTACAACCAGATTTAGAGCCTGATTGCTGCTTTCTAGCTGGATTATAAGAAACTGGGTTCTAACATTTAAATGCTCTTACTTTGATCCAAGATCTCCATTCTCTTTTAGTCTCTGTCAGATTAATTGAACTGAGCAGGGGCAGAAGGACCAGAGCTTTGTCTGCATTGATGAAGGCTTCGGTCTGGGGTGAGGGGAGCTTCTGCTCTTCTGGTTCAATCTTATCCGGGGTGATTAGATGTGGATCATAAAAGAAATCTACAGACTGGCTTTGCAGCCAGCAGAGATTAGCTCTTCCATAGGGTGAGTGTGTTAACCCAGACAGATGCCTTCTATCTTCCTAGCTATTTATGAATTTATGCTTTAAATGTTGGTTCAAAAAACTGACATAAATGTTGGAACTTTTATCACAGCCTGGTATTAAAGAGAAAGAAGAGGGAGGGACCAAATGAGTGGAAGAGAGCGTTTAAACTTTAGGATCATTTTCTGTCTCCTTTTTTGCTTCAAAACTGAAGATTAGGGTCTTTGTTTTTTCCCCCTCTTTGATCAAGTTGATGTGTAGCTCCCTCTGCTGGCCAGTTATCATGGATTTGGGGATGACTAGGAGCTTCCAGTAAACCCACCATATGGGCCGACTGCTTTAATAATCTCATATAATTCTGTAAATCTCCCATTCTGGGAACAACGACGTGCCCCCCTCCCATGTCAATCTGTTATTTTATTTTACCAGAAGGCCGAACCCCCCCTCATCGCTCTGCAAACACCTCAATTAAAGCAAATGTCAACCTTACGTTGATATAATTGCTGCTCTGTAGGCAGCAGGACAGAAATCTGACCTCCAGCTCGTTGCTTTGAACAGCCGAAGGTTTCCTTTTTTCAGCTGCATTTATCGCTTTCATTTTAAACTTTTTCCACTTTTATGCCATTATCTGCTTTTACTGGCCAATGCATTGGAATAGAGTGCTGCTAATGTCATCATATGCCCCCCACCTCATCTGACTGTTGTAAATGCAGTTATTTTTACCCCATTCTTGACCACAAGAACCTGACGTGCAGCCCATTCCCCACC
Source organism: Cyprinodon tularosa (assembly GCF_016077235.1). Taxonomy (NCBI): domain Eukaryota; kingdom Metazoa; phylum Chordata; class Actinopteri; order Cyprinodontiformes; family Cyprinodontidae; genus Cyprinodon; species Cyprinodon tularosa. The sequence continues at coordinate 1,787,893 of NW_024039551.1, forward strand.
GCTTAACATTTTATCTAGATTGCTTCTTGCACTTAAGCGTTCATGATTCATGCATCCAAACTGTGAGGAAGCGTCTCCACGTCAGCCAGTAATGACTGAAACTCCAAGTCATTACTGCGTCCCGTTAGGGGCCTGCAAGCTCCTCTGTTTGTCATGCTTTTAAGCAAATTCAAATGCAGTGTGTTTTGGGAGACGCCTCAATGATTTTTAATCACTGAAAGGCTTCCAGCGATTTATTTACAAAGAATGAGCATCTCATTGGCTCCATGCATGTTTCTCAGGGAGGAGATCTGCAACTCAAGTCCCAGTGAGCCTCCTGATCGTCTTCAAACACGGGAGCAGCTATGTGGCTCTGAGTGCTGCAGGAAGGAAGGAGAACATCTCTGGCTTCCTAACCAGGCCAGCAGAATAATTAGGAGGCAAGCTGAGAGCCTTTTCTAGGGCAGAGGGAAGCAAGTCAGCTTTAATGGGTGGAGCTTTGACATCTGTCTGGACTGATGGAGCATCTTTAAGGTGCTGCATCTCAGGGGGCTTGTAACAGTTATACACGTGTTCAGAGGCATTATGCTGAGGGCCGATAGTGTAGGAGCACCTCAAAGATTAGACAAGAGTGTCCTGACTGCTGTGGCTGTGGTTAGATGTTAAATATTGTGGGGTTTAAAACAGAACTAGGACAATAACAAGGTAGAACTGCAGGTTTATATGATTGATTTCAATTATTACAGAAAACAGCAGAGTGATTATTTAAAAGCTGTAAAATATGTTATAACCTCCAAATGAGACCCATTGCAGGAGGTTTTTATAGCTGACCCTGGATCTTCTGCCTGAACTAACTGGCGTTTGTGATCTGAACCACATCAGGAGCCTGAAGTCATTCAGATCAGGTGTCTGTAAACGGTCATCATCGACATGCTGACAAAGTCTGTTTGGACTTTTAGTCCTTCTGATTCAGTCACATGTTAACTAAAGTAGGAGAAGTTTAATGAAAAACAACCTATCTAATCCTCACTAAACCATCAGACACTAAGCATCAATCAACTGTCTATATGAAGGCAATGTTTATACAAAAGCAGACAATTTCTGATCCCTTCTGATCATAAATGCTTTCTTTCGAACATGCTGCTACTATACTGTTATGTAATTTAAACACAACTTGCAAAGTAAAATAGTTCACCAAATTTTGAAATGTCATTAATTTTGAATTGAAAAAGTAAAGATTTTTTTAGAATAAAGAAAATAAAATCTGCTCAGATTCTGTATTTAGCTGATTTTTTTGCCACTTGCTGACAAAAAGTATGCAAGCACTGCCATTGCAATTTATTTGAATATTTTAAAATGGTCCATTTTGGAAACCAGAGCAGCTTTATGAAAAAGTTGTTTTTTTAAAAGGGTTGTGGTGAAAGTTTATTATGAATTCTTAGGGTGGATAATCATAGTAACACATTAATAATTGATATTGGAGGAAAATATTTCTTAGCACTTTAAGGCTAAAGTTTAAAAGTGTATTTTTTTCTCTAAAGGACTTATATGGAGCAGCTGAATAAAAAGGCTCAACAGCAGCAAACCAGTCCTGATGTTGGGAACCTTCACTGATTACAAACTGGTATTCAGTCTCCTGAGAGCCGTTTGAAATGAGTGCAGCCAATCAGACGCCTGTCATCACAGTCCACTTCCTGGCAGGCCTGCATCATCTCTAACCACACCTGCCTGATCTTCCCATCTCTGCAGCTGCTTGTTAAATAGTTCTGGTGCTCCGCCATTTATCTGCAGCCTCTCTTTGTCTTGTTACCTCCAGCTCCCTTTGCTCTGCCCTTGTTTCAGACCTCTAATTATATTACCTCCCCCAACATAACGTCAATGCTCTGAGCCCAGGTACATAATTCTTGTTTCTTTGGGCGTGTTTCAGACAGAAATCAATGTTTACTCTCTGCCCAGCTCCTCCATCTGCTGTCCAGCACTGTTTAGATTACTGGACCTGGATGAGCCTGAGAAAAACATGCAGTTCAACAAGTCAAGAGCTGCAGGAAAATCTTAACTCTGATTCTCACCGGACAGCAGCTTGTTCACATTAAAGGGCCTTTATCATACTATTATGATGCCCCTCCTCCATCCAAATCATTCCCAAAGTGCACTAACCAGTTACAACACACCCACTTTCTCCAATCAGTGAAATAAGGCAGATAATTTCTGATTAAAATCTAGATGCAGCGTTTCCAAGCTGCTAATCTGCTGCTGATTGGACACATTTTGTAGATCAGCTCAAAAGAAATGTGCAATATCATCACATATTAAGAAAAGAACTTGACATCCAAAGTTTATGTTCAACTCTTTAACGTAATGAGTAACTAAAGCTTCAACTTATGGGGTTGTTTGTATTTGTTGCAAAGTTTTGAGCACTTGTAATACTATACAATCTGCAATCTTACAGGCCAAGATCTTGATCTTCAATAACCAACTGAGGAAATGTTAACTAAGAAGTTGGCAGGGATGAAGTGAAAAAGTCAATGAACTTCATGTCAGAGGAACTAAGGGGGTTAAGGCGGGAAGGAAACTGAAGGCTGTGATCCAAGAAAATAACAAGAAGATTGAATAAAAAAACTGGGGGAAAAAATGGAAGATTTGGAGCAATATACAAGACCGGATGAGCTGGGGATTTCTGGCCTTGAGACAATCCACCGCTCCTATGCACCGATTACAGCAAGTGACAAGCAAGGAGAAGATGCACCAAGAGGTGAGCTGCTTTCACTTTAACAGCAGGTTGTTTAATTTTCCTCCAACAAAAACATTGCTTTGGACTGCCTGTCACCTCTTACCTCAGAAGTCTAACAATAGGCCAAATATCCTCATTCGATTTCTGAACAGGAAACATGAAATTAAATTGCTAAAGCAGGGAAGGACACTGAAGGGTACAGCAGTTCATATGATTGCGCATCTCACAAGGAGAAGTGTTGAAATTGCAAGAAAAGCAAGAATCGTGAAAAAGGAGATGAAGATTGTGGACACCTGGATAAGAAAGTGTAAAGTACTGACAAGACTGAAAGTCACACAAGAACAGGTCACAGACATAATAACGATCACTTTAAATGAACTAATGATCGCATTAAAGAAGAAGACAATTTAGAAATAAGTAAAATATTCTTAAATTAAGTGTATTTACCCTTAATTTGAGTAGGTAAATAAGATAGTTTGCCAATGGAATGATTGTGAATGTTTTTACTCTTAAAAGATAATTAGATAATATCCACTAGAAATACGACAATGCAATTGAGTTTTCTTATTTTAAGTGTAAATTGTCTTGTTCCATTGGCAAAATGTCTCTGTTACCTTCTCAATCAGAGAAAAAATGCACTTATTTTAAGAAAAAATGACCTATCCAGATTTAGATTTTTTCAGGTGTATAGGTGTAGATTTCTGCGTTTATCCTGTTTAATAAAGTAAATATTTGTGGCTTGGTTTGAGGTCAGAATTTAAATGTAAGGTTGTTGATAAGATGGTAGCAATAGACAATCTGATGGAAAAAACAAAACACATAATTAGCTGTATTTATAGAAGAAAAGAGTCCTTTGTTTTTAAGTTTAAGAATTTCTGATTTATCTAAAAAGCATAAAGACAAGGTTACTCTTTTGTTTGGTGATTTTAATACGGATGTTACAATGTGGATGTTAAGAGGTTAATCTGTTGAAAACAAATCAGCAAGTGAAAACCGGAGAATATGTAAAGATCATGTTCGGTTTGAATCTTTATCCCTTAATCTTGAAGTTATTTTGTAAATAAAAATCAACCTGAAGATTAAAAGTGGATTGTTTGTTACAGATATGTCAGGATCTGTGGAGTTTTGTAGAGGACCCAAATGCAGGGGCGGAAGGCTGAGGGGGTTTCTTACAAATTTAATAAATAAATAAAGGGAAGTCAGGTAAACTAAGAAACGCTCAAGAGAAACATAACAATGAATCCAGCCATGAGGAACTGCACAGGAGGTGTACCTATTGGAGATAATGGATGGGCTAATCAGCTGATAGCAACTAGAAAAGGAGGTAAGGGGAAAGGAAAAGGACACTAGGGGGCAACAAAGAATAACCAGGGGAAACACCAGGAACATAAATCAAGCTAAAGGGGAAAGAAACTAATGTCTACTGTTATGGAAAGCCCTTTGTTTACACCTTGAATAATATTCCTAAAACTACTAATAAAACTAGACCAAAGAAAAAATACTAAAATGCAGAATGGAGAAAAATGAAAGAAATAACACGGGAGAGTAAAACTAAGAATTCAAAGATGATATAAGTCTTGACAAACACAGAATAACGTAAAAAAAAAAAAAGCATAACTGAGAACCCAAAAAGAAAACTTAAACAGAACCAAAAGTCGATAAAGGACAGAATTATGACAAGATTTAACTGATCATTTACCAGCTTTTGCAATATTGATTGTTGAGGATGAATTGGTGTCATGTACTGGAGAATACAGTTGTAACTTTAAAAGAATTAAATCACCAGAGGCAATTAGGGCTCTAACAATAGAACTTGTAAATAATGACTGGCAGGATGTTTATGCAGAAGACATAAATGCTTTTTCTGCAAACAATTTTGAAAATGTAAGATAAACACTGTCCAGTGAAGGATCTCAGACAGATGTTAACCATGGTTAAATGGTTTGGAAAAAGCATGCAAAAAGAAAACAGATTATATACAGAATGTATTTGATATTGAAAAAAAAAAAAAAGGGATTTACAATTTAGATCTATCATGTTGTGGCAAAAAAAAAAAAAAATAAATATGAGCAACTGCTGCAAATGTATAAAACAAGAGTAAAGCTACATGGAGAGTTTAAAATGAATTGAGCACAATGAGGGACACGGTCCAATGCATTCTCCAGGTCCAACAAATTTAAGTGGACCAGTTGGGCTACCTTCTATGAACCCTGAAGCTCCCTGCAAGAGCTGGTCTGCTGATCCAGTGTTCTACAGCCAGGACCAGAACCACACTGATCCTCCTGAAGCCAAGGTTTGACCCTCAGCTTCCCTCTCCTCTCCAGGCCCTGGCATAGGCCTTCAGGGGGGTGGGGAGTGGCTAAGAAATGTAATCCTCCGGTAGTGGAACACACCCTCTGGTCCCCCTTTGTATGCAGGGGAACCATCACCTCATTCTGCCAGTCCAGTGCGTCTCAATGATTAACAGCTCAACACCCAGAGACCTGTGGTTCTCAGAGCTGCTGTCTTCACTCCTAAAGCCTTGTCAACATAGAGTATTTTGAGCACCTTTGTGATCTCAGATCGGGTAGTGAACAAGTCCGTCACCAAGCACCACTGTTTCTATGCCAGCCGGGTTGAAATCCTAGAATTCCTTCTATCTCATTGTTCAAATTTAATAAATAAATTCATATTGAAAAATGTCTCAAAGTTTCTCAGGGAGGCACAGAAATATCAAGGAGTTATATCAACCTCCACAGTCTTCAGCAATCCCTCCACCTCCTCTCCAATGGGCTCACTCTTCCAAAGTGTCCTCCAGCTCTCCATCTCACTCATGCTGAGCCCATTCAGGAGATCCTCAAATCTCCTCTCCCACCTCATAACCTGTTTGATTTCCTCAGGAAAGGTCAGAAGTCATCACCAACTGAAACCCATACAATCCAAGGTTCTTCCTGTTTTTCTTTTCAAGTCTTTTTCTTTTTTCAGAAATTTCTAGACACTATTTTAAAGTCCTTGTCCATTTCTTCACCAAATCCCTACCATACATCAGCTTGTGCTGCCTCCCTGCAGAGACAGGGAGGCAGGGGTGAGTTCTTGCAGATTTAATCAAAGGAAACAGTTTAAAAAGGCAGGAATCCAAAAATCCAACTAAAAATGTAAAGCAAACCAGAACCATGGAGACATCAGGGGAAAACACGCACAAGGAGCCAGGGAGAGACGAGGTGAGCAGAGAACAGCGACGAAAGGACCAGCAACAAAAAGGAACCAAAAAGGAGTGGCTGCAGAGGAAGAGTATTTGTAGCAATGGCAATGGCAGGGCTTGTTAGCCCTGCCATTGTAGAGACAATGGCAGGGCTAACAAGCTGACAAGGAGCAGGTGTGAGGAGACAATGAGGAAGCCAAGGGGAAAGGAACACACACGAGGGCAACAGAGGAAAACAACCGAAAAACCTGAGAACATAAATCTAGAAACTACAACAAAATAGAAATTAAACCAATAAAACTAGAAAACAAGGAGCAAAGTAAAGCACAACATAACCAAAACCATGACACTGCCATTCATCAAAGGTTTTTAACTACTTCCGTAAAAATTCAAAAAATATCCACTGGACTTGGTTTCCAAGATTTGAAGACGTTTCGCCACCTCTCCAGGAAGCTTTCTCAATTCAAATGTCTGGATCCGCAGTGAGTTTGAGTCTTATATAGACAAGGCCTCGTATTGCTTGGAAACATGCAAACGGTAACGGATGAGTGTATCGTTTGGTTCCATTGTTAGCCTGTAATATCTGAAACCTGTCTATGATTCTGAAGGTCGGTCTTTAAAGGGGGGGGGATTGCCGTTAATGGGGGGATTGTCTCCTGTAATACCTGAAACCTGTCTATGATTGTTAAGAGTCGGTTGTTAAGGAGGTATTGTTCACCGGCTGGAGCGGGTAGGTCCCTCGTTCCTCTGTGATGGGGTGGGGGGTGTGGTGATATCATTTTAACTACTACCAGTTTGAATCCTACATAGAGGCCAGTTTGCTATGGTGGACCCCTCAAAGAGCTGAAGGTTTAGGTAACAATGATTCGGCTGCACAGATCCTTCTACCAAGTTCTGGAGGTGATAGTGTGAAAAGAATATCAGTAACAAGAAAGAGAGTCAGAAAAGGCTCATAGAGGGAAATTCAAAGGTCTGATTTACAACAAACACCTTGAATTAGCAGCAGAGATTTGAGAACAAATCCTGTGGACTTGTTAAACGTAACCACTGATAACGGATCACACACTTACACAATTAGACAGGGTTCACCCTTATTAGATGCACTGTTATGACCAGTCTGGATAAAGCCCCCCTTTCTTTATCCTTTTCACACACCTGGATAAATTGGGATAACTTCCCTCCTTTGTGTTCAAAATCATTTTCACGATTAGAGACGTTCAAAGTATAGAAAAGGTATAGAAATATTTTTTATAGTGATTCCAGAAGCTGTTTCCTGATTACAATCTATTTACTCTGTTTGAATATTTTACATTACATGAAGAAGAAGGATCAAAGTCACCCCCCCTCCCTCGGAGCATTCCCAGCATTCAGTGACAACATGGCCCCCACCGCCTGAGTGTGCCATGTTTTCGAAATTATACTTCATATCCTGCCTCCTGGCAACAGGCCACAGGGAGGGGGGAGGAGGCTCTCTCTTTCCCCTCGGCTCCAAAGCTGTCTCTAATCAGATTGAGCCGAGGTGTGAGGAGTGGGCTTTTGTGTGCAGCTGCAATGTCATCAGCAGAGATTTGAAGAAGTAAAACCATTACAGCCGAGGGAAGAGAGGTGATTTTATTTAGGGACAGAACTGAACAGAACCATCGTTCAGCTTGTGATTTTCCATCATTGTCACCTCAGTTTGGCTGCACATCGGTACAGGTTCATTAACTTAGCTTATGATCGGTGCTTTAGCAAGAATAAAAACGCACATTATGTTGCCCCAGATACTAACTTCACACAGTATAATGAGGCACTATTAATTTTTTATAGCTTTAGGAGTTTGCCTGAAGACGATCCTAAATTTATCCCATCTGATCATGTGCAATGATGCTCAGTTATTCCATGCACCGCAGGTCTAAATGTTGCCCAAGAGTTCAATGTTTCATGAAAAAGATTTGCTTACCCCTCAGCTCAGCAAACCTTAAGCTAAGCAGATTTATGTCTCTGTCTTTGATTCACAGCCTCCAGAGGAACAGGAGTGTTTGTATCCACAGACCTAAAGATCTGCTCCAGGGCGTGTCTGGATGAGTCTCTGCCTCTTTCGCCACTTTCTGCCTGTTGAAACATCAGCCGTTCTTCCTCCACAGCCTCTTAAGATGAGGTTTTCAGCCTCACTGTGGTCAGTAGAAAGTCTCAGTCAGGATGTCTATTAATCAGAGGAACACGGGAAGTAAAAACCAATAAGAGTCTGAAATTTAAGAAAAAACTAACCACAGGTTTAGCAAACTGGCCTATAGATTAATGTTGAATTTAGTAGAAACCTGCTTTACTCTTGTTCCAAACTAAAACTACATAAAGACAAATTATGTGGGGGACAATTGTGATGATTTTATTTGTGTCCCTTTGAGGAACCATAGAGCAACCGGGTGCCTAACAAATGCTCAGCAGTGATTAATCCAGTGGTTCCCGGCCCTGGTCCCCAAGTCCTCAGGGGCTCCTGCCCTGCATGTTTAGATATGTTTCTGTTCCAGCACCCCTGATTCAATCTAGTGCTGTTGAAGCCTGTTAACCAGCCCTTCTTTGCTGGTGTGATGCAACAAGGTAACACCTAAAACATGCAGGACAGGGGTCCCTGAGGAACCGGGTTGGGAACCACTGGAGAAATTTGCTTTGTTCTGTAAGATCCAGCTCTGTATTCCTGAGGGAACGTTTTCAGATTAACTCACAAAAAGAAAAAAATATCTGTAACTATTAGCAGAATTTTTTCCAATTAAGAATAACTAAATTAACATAAGCACACAATACAGAGTTTACCTCAGCGCCAGACTAATACCTGGTCAGTTGGATAGCAGAATATTACACCTCTATTTATCCTCAAGAAATATTCTGCCGTGTTTTTTTTTTCTGCACGTATCAGATTAAAAATTCTGCAGCTCACACCCCCCAAATAAAGTAATAACGGGAATTCACACGGTTCCTACATATAAGATAAACAGATGGTTTTCATGATAAAGCATCAGAGCAGCTGCTGGAGTTTCCAGTCTAACTGATGTGCAAGTTGTGATGCCAACACAGGATGTAGAGAGCATTAAACAGAAACTAGGAAGTAGGATCTTAAAGATAAACAATGAATAGTAATTTAAAACAAAAATGTATCCTTAAGAAGATAAAGCCTTGAAGAATTGTTGAGGATTCTGGTCAGTGGGTATGGACGTAGTGACAGGAGAGCATCAGAGAAGCAGCCAAGATGAACTTGGTAACGGGAGAAGCTGTGAAGATCCACAACTCAGGAGGAAGAAGCTGTTTTTATTACAACCTTCAGAACACCTCTCCTCAAACATGACCTTCACTCACGAGGAGTTGCAAGAAAAAAAGTTGTACGAATAGACTGGAGAAACCTCAACCCCCAAAATAAACATGAAACCAACTGGCGACCCAATAAAATTCACATAAATATGCCATACTATAATTATTTGTACATCAAATAATTTTGTTGTGCAACTTTACCAGCAAGGAAAAAGGTGGCTTGTCCCCTTCAGGTTGGAGGAGAGTCCTTGCCTCAAGTGGAGGAGTTCAAGTATCTTGGGGTCCTGTTCACGAGTGAGGGAAGAATGGAGCGGGAGATCGATAGACGGATCGGTGCGGCTGCTGCAATAATGCGGACGCTGCACCGGTCTGTCGTGGTGAAGAGAGAGCTGAGCGAAAGGGCAAAGCTCTCAATTTACCGGTCGGTCTACCTTCCTACCCTCACCTATGGTCATGAAATCTGGATCATGACCGAAAGAACGAGATCCCGGATTCAAGCGGCTGAAATGAGCTTTCTCCGCAGGGTGGCTGGGCTCTCCCTTAGAGATAGGGTGAGGAGCTCGGTCATTCTGGAGAGGCTCAGTGTAGAGCCGGTTCTCCTCCACATCGAGAGGAGTCAGTTGGGGTGGCTCAAACATCTTCTTCGGATGCCCCTCGGGAGGTGTTCCAGGCACGTTCCACTGGGAGGAGGCCCAGGGGACGACCCAGGACACGCTGGAGAGACCATGTCTCTCGACTGGCCTGGGAGCGCCTAGGGCTTCCCCCAACAGAGCTGGAGGAGGTGTCTGTGGAGAGGGAAGTCTGGGAGTCTCTGCTTAGTCTGCTGCCCCCGCGACCCGTTTCCGGATAAAGCGGGAGACGACGAGTACGAGTACGAAAACTTTACTAGCAGATTATGAATATACTGAATAACTAGAACTGGAAGGTATAATTGATTGATAGGTCATTAACATCAAGGGTAAAACCAATGAATGATTATTAGTTAAATGATTAAAACATAAATCTGCTTACTCAACAAAATTATTTAGTATTTTACCCAAGGTTTGACTCCAGGACCGGCTGTTAAACTCCATGGCCGCAGGAAGTGGCGAGAGGGAGATTTAAAAAGTCTGCTGCTCGCAGCAACAGACTAGTAAATTTACATAATCTAATAATAGAAACCAGGAGGAAAAAAGGCACAGAAAGGCATTTCGTATTCTTCCGCTTGTGAGGGACTTTATCTCCACGACCTCAGCGCGCACCTGAACATTTGGGCACCTGTAACCAGGCAGGGCAGCCTGCCTGTAGCTTAAAGTAAGAGCATGGTGATGCCACGCACTTCCATATCTATTTGTGCAGTTTAACGTAACCATAGTGTTTTAGAGTGTTTTTTTTTAATCTTATGTTCTTCGTCTAATGGAGTATAATAAGAGTATAATATAGTATAATAATATAGTATAATAAATAATGATTTCCACAGGTTAATGCCAGCTCACCAAATTGACGTCATTATAGTGTTATTTTGAAGTTTATTTAATAGTGCATATATTCACCAGAGGACTTATGATGTCTGAGTGTTACAGACCCTGGTTTTCTACACTGAAGTTTTGACCATAAAGTGGGGAATCTCAATCTATTTACATATTTATTTTTATTGTATTTTAAATAGGCCTATAGGCTCATAGGTCTTTTGTCCAGTAAAACAAAAAAAAAACTGAAAAACAATGTCAAAATCAGCAGTTTTTAATCACCAACCAAAGGAATTTGTCTTTTTATCGTTGTTTTTTTAACGTTGTCCTAAGATGGCTGCCACCACGCATATGCGTGGCCGAAGATGAGGTAGCTTGAGTCCAGCAATGCTATTCAATCCAACATTAGCAAATTAACTCGTCAGACAAAGGGAAATAATAGACAAACATACAGAGCGCCAATCGTTCAGTCCGGCGCAGTCATCATTAGCATTCAGTTCAGCACAATTTTACTTAAAGCTACAGTGTGTAATTTTCAGCGACATCTAGCGGTCAGACTGCAGACCGCAGCAACATGAACATCTCCCCCCCACCGCTTCTCCCCCCCAACAGTACGGCGAGCGTTACGAGACAAAATTTCTTCCACGACGTCCACATCACCTACCCTCTCAAGTGATGAGGTTTGTTTACATAGATAATTTTACAGATAGTATTTCATTAGTCTGTGTAGGGTATAGATTTCATGTAGACTTAAGATAAGAAATATACCCGTTATTTTTTCTACATCGTTGTGACGTTTTGGTGAGCTGCTTTGCATGGTGATATACAAGTAATTGTAGTCATTAGTTTAACAGCGAGATTGTGTTCGCTGGAAGAATATATATTCCCCGTTTACAGAGTCCAAGTCATTTTGGTGGCACGGGGGTTACAACGCGAGGAAGAGGGAGAGGACGAGGGCGAAGGCAGGGAGGCCGTGCAGCTAGGGCCAGGCGAGAGAGGGGTGCCAGCGGGGTGAGAGCAGAGGAGGAAACACTTGAAGATCTCCAAAGGAGCCGGAGAGAAGTAACCGAGGTATATATCCAGAAAATTATTTTACAGAAAATTACTGAATCATTACCTATGAAACGTCAGGGACGTTGCTGAATAAGTATACTAGAGAGGAACAGCATCATCACGCCGCAGCATGTTATTGTTTTAGACAGGTCTGAGCATCCTGTACTCCTAACTGCAGTGATATTAGACAATTGTGTGTGTAGGATTAATTACCTGTCCAACAGAAAACTGGCAACTTGAGCGTCACTTTGAAAACCTTTTTCCTCCATCAGTGACTTCCATCGTGTAAATGCCGTGCCAATGTTGATCCGTGTTTTTTGTCGTTTCTTGTCACGCTTGCGTTTATTCTCGTCGTGTTTCCGCTTCTTAGATGACGGGGGTTCGGTGTCAGCCGCTTTTCGTTGTGATACAGAGTAGGCATGATCCTCCATTCGTCTGATGTTTGGCCACACAGTGCCAAACAGTTTGCAAAGTCACTCACGCCTGCCGCCTTGTTCACCTTTCTTGTTACTGATGCGCAGTATACCTGCTTCTTCTTCTTCTTTGGTTTCAGGCAGACTAAACGCTTCTCAGGCATAATACTGCCATCTACTGTTCAGTACCGTCTCAGTTCATCTCTCTCAACTTGCCGTAGTTATTTTTGAGCGTCATGGGAGATCTCGCAATCGCTAGTTTGTTGCCTCTGCGCTTGCCGTAGCGCAAAGATGTCTGCCTCCATGGCTGCGAGACCCGCTCCTATGTAATTATAAATAACGAATTCTAAGGCAACGCAAATATTATGGTTAAAAGGCTGAGCTCATAGGTGATGATAAATAACATAGTTATGTATAATATATTAAATTTCTGACTTTATAAGTCTGTAATTATTACACACTGTAGCTTTAAAGCTGAAGTCTGTAAGTTTTTAAAAATCACTTTTTTGTCATATTGGCTAAAACTGTCCCTATGCCCAGACAGCAGTACATGTGATATGTAACCTGTGAAAAAAACTGCTTCAATTGGTACCGCCTACTGCCTGTATTTCAATCTGGAAAGAATAATCCGGAGACGAGTCAAAACAACCAATCACAACCAGAGGAGCGTCTGATGGAGTGTCAATCACAGCTCACACACGCTGAATCCCACCCCCCCCACACCGCTTAACCTGCCGCTGCCGCCCGGCTGCCGCAGTCAGGAGGACGCGCGTGGAAGTCATGGCGGAGCGACAGCCACCAGTGAAAGAGAAACTGCCCTTACTGCCCCTGCCGACAACTGCTTACACGGCAAACTTCGGTATAACCAGCATCTTATATCTAGCTGCTTGGAGGTGATTGTTATCGCTCTTACCGGTTCACACTCCATGCCGCGTACGCTGCTTGGACGCTTCTGGTCGCATGCGGTAGCCGCGCAGATGCTGTGAGAGGGGTGGAGCTTGGAGGTGGGGCATGAGTGAAGCAGAGAGGGTGGGGGAGTGGCGTGAAACCTGTTTTTCTTCAAATTTTCAGTCGAAGTCTGCTCTCTTCTCAATGTTACAGACTGCAGCTTTAAAAACCCTTAACAGTTTAAATTGAAAAGCTTAATTCAGATAACTATATGCAATTATCTATTCTATACCTCACCCAAGCTTAGAATACCTCAGAAAGCATTGGATAAAAAGAGGGTAAAGTGAGGGTTATTGTGTGCAGGTTCGGAGGAGGGAACATCTAGCTTGATTCGTCTCAAAATCCTAGCCCACACGTCCAAAAGGCAGCTCTCAGGGAGACTTAAATTAGTCTGATGCAAAACAACAGAGGAAGATCTGCAAGGCTTAATTTCATCACTTACAGCAGCTTTGAGAGGATGTCTCCTCAGTCAGCTTCGTAGTAGCGGCGCAGCAGCAACACAGTTGGGCCAGAACTGTTTTGTAGCCGGCAACAAGGGTTGACCAGGCTGAAAACCAAATAGTTTTTCTCATCTGCTTCAGAGCATGCAGACATTATGATGAAAAGAGAAACAGAAAACAACCTGTTTTTGCCAGCAAAAATTAGGGTTCCAACGCCCACTCTATAAAGCCCTGCACTTGATAACATTGAACACACTGTCCTGATGGGAAAACATGGTGGTGACTGCATCATGATGAGGGGTTTGCTTTTTTTCATCAAACAAAGAGCAACCCAAGGAGATGAACTGGTTAGAGGCTCATTGAGAGGTAACACTGGAGCTGAGGCTCACCTTCCAATAGGACTGGTCTGGATGAAGTGTAATTATTCTTAAAAACTCAGCATGTGATGGAAAACGGAAAACATCCCAGACTTTGAGAAAATGGAACCTCACTCTCCAAACATCCTGGTTTGTCAGACTGCAGCATTCTGCCATTATTTCCCAACTAGAGGGCATTTCTAATTGTTAAGGGTGGATCCTCTAGAGGGTGAAAAGCTTTTCAGCAGGTTGGGGGTAGTCTACGTCCTCCATCTCTCCACAGAAGCACCAAAGGTCGTTTTTCTCATCCCCTTCACATCTTTATACTTGCTTGAATGTGGTTTTACTGTTAAGAATGATCAACAGGGGAAATACGGAACAGCATAACACCGGTGACATGCAGAAAAGCGTACACCTGCAAACATATGCTGCCCTGATGCAGAAAAATGCATTACAACCTCATAAAGAAACAGCTTATGACTGACAGATTAATTATAGCTGTAACACTAACATGTTGCTTATGTGTTTACATGAAAGGCTGCTGTTGTCTGGAAGATCCCTCCCTCCCCTGGCTGTCCTTGAGAAGTAGCTGCTCTACTCTGAAGGGCTGGTTATATTCCCGCAGCAGTGTGTCGCAGTGAGCTTGTCGCAGGTAAGATACAGATATTTTTGATTTATACAAAATTTTGAAGCGTGGTTAGTGCTGTTATTCCACGCCACAACACAAGAGGGACAATCACAATCTAGCTGTGGGTCTAGATGCGGCCAAGGCAGTGAGGAAGTGGAAAAACCCCAAGGGGCAAGTTTGTGCAACAACGGAGGGACATGAGGGTGAAAAAGAGGAGGGATCCAGGTGGAAAAAGGGTCCCAGCGTTTTCATGCACCTCGCTCTTCTAGCTGGTTCATCTTCATGAGTCGTTTTCCACAATGGCGGTCATACAAACAAAACAAGCTGTTAAAGTACCAAACAGGAAATATGCATAGTGTAGAGTGGATGTCATGATCTGGCTTGTTTGTTCTCCCTTAATTGGTTATTTCTTTCACCTGTCGTTTTCCCTCCCTGTCTCAATTATCATTTATTCCTCTCACCTGTTTCCTTTGGGTTATATTCTGTTCAGCCTGAGCATTCCTGGCCAGATCATTATTTGTTTTTCTGTTAGTCTGTCCCGTTCTGTTCATTTGAGGCCACGGTTCATGTTCAGGATCCTGGCAGCCAGTGGAAGGAGGGTTTTGTGTTTGTCTCGTCTCCTGCTCGTCCACTGTTCCTCCCCTGCTGAGTCCTCTGGGTTTTTGGCTCTGTGCTGGTTCAGTTTTTATCCAAGTAAGCCTGGCTCCAAGCTGGAGACCAGTTTAAAGGTCCTGCAGTCAGTTCTGGTTCCACGTCCTGCCTCAGCTACCCTCTTCCACTGAGCTTCCCCGTCTGCACCTGATCCTGTCTGCTCCTGTGCGTGACTGCCTGGTCACGCTTCGGACTCTGCTGGACTCTGAACCTGCCTGGGAGCTCTACAAGGCCTGGATCCTGCCTGTTCCTCTCTGTTCTGGATCCCTGACCAGGATCGGCTTCCTGCAAGACCTCTGGGACTGCAGCACTGGGGACACCCTTGGACTGGACTGTTAAACCAGGTAAGGGAACAACTCAGATAATCATCCTCTGTCAGATGATCGTGGTCACTTAACTGTGTTTCTCCCATAAACGGAGTGTCTGACATGGGGAGGTGCTCCACCCCCCACCTGCAGTCGCCGCGTGCCACACATCCTAGCAGCTCCCATTTTTAGTTTTGTTCTTCATTTAATAAATGTTTTTAACTTGCCTACTAACTGCCTCCTTGAATACTGGGTCCATCTGTTCTCGTTTCAAGACAGTGGATGTAGATTTGGCCAATCAACGGTCCTCTTTCTGCGGCACTGTCTGCGGTCACCTACAATTTCAGAGAGGTGCACCAGAGTGTCTGTGGAAGGGGCGGGGCAACATCTGCATAAACTGCGAACCACATGAAGACGACCTGGTTCCTGAGCATAAACCAGCCTTGAGTCTCGCCCAGATGGCAGAGCTCCTCATCCTATCTCTTTAAGGGAGAGCCGGTTGCCCTGAGTTTATTTTTGTTTATTTAGTAAATGTGAGATCATTCATAGTTGAGTATTCTTACAAGATGGCAGAACAGTTAGAACATTAAAACATGTTAATTATTTTGGGGAAAAGTTCAAAATGTGTAAAAGAGGAAAGGGGCATCTCAGTGTATAAAAAGACTGACACAAACAGCAGCAATAATTTTGTCGGGGATGGCGGGCAGTCATCTCTTGGATCTTTGGGTCAGGGGACCAGATCACTGTAACTGTGATGAAGCAGCGGCTTGGTGCATAAAGCTGCATAAAAGCTGGACCTCATCAGATCAGAGCAGCCTCAGTGTTTTTAACGGGGCTTCACTTCTGACAGGGAACATGGCTCAGTGCATCTGGGCTCTGCTTCCCCAGTGGAAGCAGTCATCCATCAGTGTAATAGGCCCTGTCAATGGTCACCGCCAATCAGCCGTTCACTTTGAGAGCCGACAGCATCTGGAAGGAGGAGACCCACCAAGGCGGCCCTGCGCATCAATGCAGAGCCACACCCTGATGGTCCACTGAGGGACCTCTGTACTCTTTCTTTCTTTCTTTCTTTCTTTCTTTCTTTCTTTCTTTCTTTCTTTCTTTCTTTCTTTCTTTCTTTCTTTCTTTCTTTCTTTCTTTCTTTCTTTCTTTCTTTCTTTCTTTCTTTCTTTCTTTCTTTCTTTCTTTCTTTCTTTCTTTCTTTCTTTCTTTCTTTCTTTCTTTCTTTCTTTCTGACTCTCCACATGTTCTCAAGTTTAGTTTTAAATATAATCAAACATAATTGTGTTTACTCTAATATAAGTTTAAACGTATTTCATTTTCTTTAGCAAATGAAGAAATCATCCCTCAGACTACAGATATCACAGCCATAATCTGTTATCCTGAGGTCAGGTTTGTGTGGCGGGGATATTTTGGTCATTGGTTATTCGTTCTGTTGGAACCTTCACCCTTAGTTCCCACATTGGCGGTTCCAGGAAATATTTATAGGGGTGGCCAATGATTGCCTAACTGGGGCCCTGCCACCCCACCCTCTAGCTCCGCCACTGGTTATCCAGCACTCATCTCAACTGTTTCCACTCCTCTACTCACCCCTCAGTTTTCATCCCTCTGTTTTTTCTCCTCGTGTTTCTTTCAGCTGTTTTTTTTTTTTTTACCTTGATGCTTCATGCCTGATATTTACTACCTCTCCCACTCTCAGTTTGCACAGGAGGTTTGATTCTGGATTTTGACACAACACTGTTTTATATCTTTTATGCTAAAGGACACAAGAACTGCTAAATATTAACTAGACAGAGTGTGAGAAGTTATTAGGAGAGACATGTATTGCAGCTGAATAAAACCAGCTCTGCTCTGGCAAATGACCTCCAGTTTGAGTAAAGAAACTGAATCTCCTGAAAGTTTATGATACAGTCAACATAAACCATGAGTTCAACACGGTGATACGACCTGAGATAGGAAAACAATGTAAAAAACAGTAAAAAAGCAAAACAAAAAAAAGGTCAGCTTCTGTTGAAGGTGTTTTTCAGATGAACTTGAATCAAATCTCCATTCATTTGCTTTAAAGCAACTATAAAATGATTATTCACAGCATGAACTTAGGCCCTGGCCCCAGATGCTTGTGTTTTACCAATGAGAAACCTTGTGTCAGACATGCATGGGTCTTAACACGATCCTCAAGCTCGTGTGCAACATTTCACTGACAGTGTTAAATCAAATGTTCTGAAGCAGGAAGTAACACAGTCTGCTAATAACACATTGATAAGCTTCTCGTCTAGCAGAACTGCAATCAGATTTGAGTCCAAATCTAATCCAAGGCGGACCTTATTCTTTTCTTTAGTCTCCGTCATGCTTCAGGTCTCTCTTCATCTGTTTTACTCCTTTTACAGTAAATGTTTAGCTATCTCTGTGTGCAGGGACAGGTGGTATCACTACAGCAACCATGTGTCATGATTTAGCAGGATTTCTAGCCCCAGATGCAGACTCACAGAAAACTCAGGCAGGATTAAAGTCGAATATTTATTTGGGTCCACACAGGGTTCTGCCCTGGAAGGCAGAGAAGACAGAGCAGATCAGGTTCACAGGTTTATGGATTCAAGATTTACAAACCTTCAGGTTCACAGGTTTGCTTCCATGGCAAGGACAGGACAATGACAATGACAACGATCCGGCAACGAGGGGGGAGCTTTCACTCAGCTTAAATAGGGAGAGCTTAATCAGCAGAGCTGATGGGGATCAGGTGTGAGTGCTGAACAGCAGCTCCCAGGGGAAAGATCCACATCGCCCTCTGGAGGGCAAACCCCTGGATCTCAACAGAAACAGAAGCCCACAGAATGGGATCCACGTCGCCCTCTGGAGTGCAAACCTCTGGATCCCAACACCATGCTTCTCTGTTTGGGTTCCCTGTCCTGCCAGAGGAACTGCTGCTCGCCGAGCAAAGAAAAGCCATCCAAGGTTGTCCCCATTACTTGCTTATTCTCAAAAAAATATTCATTCCAGTACCCAATCAGTTAGCCAAATTATATTTTTTTCATTCATAATTAATAATGTAAGAAAGATTTTTCTAATCACACAATCAAACATCAGGTGTAGTTCCTTTAAGTAAGGGACTCAACAGCAATAGAGGATTAACATCATGATGAGGTGTGAGGAAGTTCAACAGGAGAAGTTTCTAGACTTTAACTGAAAGCCAGTGATCAGTGCCTCCCTACCAGCTGTGAGGATAGGACCTAGGAGCCTTGGTCCAGGTTCATCTTCACAGTCACCGTGAGGATGAAGATGACTCAGTCCACTTCACGAATAAAATCTCTGCCCAGATGGGAGCAAAATGTTCATCACAAAATCCACAAACAGGAGAGATACCCAAGATCCAACCTCAGAGGGACTTGATCCAATCACCTTAATTGGCTTAGTTGGGAAACAGAAGCAAATAATATGACTTTGGTTAAAATCACGACAATAAGATTGTAGCAGGTGTTTAATGTGCTCTTTAAATAAAGCATTAGTATGAATCAACTGAACAAAATAACATTTAAACTATTAATATTTGTTGGTTTAAAGCTTGATAAAATTATTCTGATTGATTTTTTGCTTCTGGGGCTCAAAGGCCTAGCCTGACGTAGTCCGACTCAATTCTAGTCAGAATATGAGTCTGATACTGCTCCATAGAGCTGTGATTATGGGGCGTGTTTTGAACGAACCAGGAAAAAAAATGCCTCTGCACTCAATTGGATAGACCTACAACCAATAAGTGCAACAGAGTGCGTGACGTATGTTAAGCGACGCATAGTTGTTGTCCACAAAAATCAAAGCGTGCAGTTTCACGCCTAGAATAAGAAGATGAGCCTTGATCGCGTTTCTCTTTTCCTCTTTTAAAATTAATTTGCTGTCAATATCTTCTAGAACAGACCTAATAGCAGAATCTACACATCTAAACTCTCCACCGGCAGCCATTGTTGTTGTCACCCAAGCGCGCTTTGGTGACGTGGTTGATTACGTTACTGTTGATCATCTGTCCATCATCGTATAAAGCCCGCCCTGACAATTTGATTGGCCCGCCAGATTTTGTGCCAACATACTCGCGCTAATATTGAGCAATGCCAGACCGAACTTCCCGACCTTAAACGTTGTGGGGGGGACTAAGTTCGGAATGGCACCCAGGCTATCAAAGGCCAGCGAGGGAGCCCAGTCCACCTACTCATAGCTGCTTGGTGGTTTTGTTTGGTTGAACTGAGTCTAACGGCCACATTTCCAGGTGTTGTGATACAACATTGCTGAAATGATCAGTCTGATCAGAGCCACTGAGTGAGTGAGTGCCCGGGACCATTCCCCCTCTTCAGGAAAATTACTACTGACCCCTACCAGACGTCATGCCTGTGAGACCAATCAACTGTAAGAAAGCTGTGATGCAGCAAGACAACCTCCCAACGTCATACAACTTCGAAAGCTACAAGCATAAACCGCTCAGCCTCTTTTCCCCAGGGATTCTGGCCTACCAGGAAGAGATAAATTCTATGTGGGATTACGTCTAGAAGAAGCTATCAAAGCTCCTTCCTTCATCCTGCCATCAGAGCTACTGATTACAGTATAGCTTCATCCCAGGTGAGAAAGTGGCAGCCTCCACCTCACAAACAGCTGTCCTGCACTGCTGAACGGACCTTTGCCTTGAGGAGAAAGGTAAGTTAAGTACATGGATTTAAGCCCAACCAATTCCCTTGTTGCTTGCATCAGACTGATCTAAATCTCTGACCTGGTTTTGGAGACAGACTGGCGTGGACTGAAATTAGCCCACACCCAAAGCAAGAAGACAGAGAAGAGTCAAAGTCTATGGATGTTGTTTCCGCCCCTCCCTCTTTACCCAGTACGCATCAGAGCAGACTTGTCCGTTCTCAAGACTGACAGCCGGGTATTAAGTTAAAAGATCTCTTTTTTGTTGCCGTTGTTCCAGAAAAATACGTTTTAAGATAATTTAAGGCGAGAACATTATACTTTTAAGCCTCACTATATAGCCCATTTACTGATTTAGTGCATATTTAAAAAAAAAGTTCAGATGTTGAGAGGACTACGTCAACCAGCGGACCTGCGGGGCTAACTGCAGCCAGGGCTATATTTAGTCCATCTGGAGCAGCCCTCTCTCGGCATGTGTGAAGTACGGCTGGCTCCAATGGTGATTTTTTTGTTTTATTTGGCAAAAAGTTCATTTGATTTTCGTTTATCTGACTGTGTTAATCATTATTTCCCCACTAAATGAAAAAAAGTAAGAATCTATTGTTATATAGAGACTATTTATAATAGGAGGTGAAATGCAGCTCCAGGCGAGCTGAGCATGTGGCGACGTCATAAGTACGCTTCTGTTCCAATTGACCCATATTTAAGCTGCGTGCTACCATTCTCACCTGAGTGAAGTTGCCCCCCCCCCCACCTTCTTAAAATTAGACAAAATTAGTGTCGAACGTTTTTGCTGGTTTGTGCAGCAAAAATTTTTGTTTGTGCCGCTATCATTTTAAAGATATAAAGAAATATTTCTAGAGGTCATTAAAGGTCAACCAGCCCCCCCCCCCCCCCCCCCCCACCACCTTCCCATGAAATGGGTGTCAATTCACTCAGCTCCGTTTGTGCAGCAAAAATTGTCTTCTGTGCTGCTTTGGCTTTGAAGATATTAATGAAAATGTAAAGGTCAAAAGGTCACCCAGTTCCCCCACCTTCTTCAAATTAGACAAAATTGGTGTCAAACGTTTGTGCTGGTTTATGCAGCAAAAATTTTCGTTTGTGCCGCTGTCATTTTAAAGATATAAAGAAACGTTTCTAGAGGTCATCAAAGGTCAACCCCCCCACCTTCTAATTTTTTCTGATTTGAAGAAGGTGGGGGGGCCAACTTCACTCAGGTCCCATTCTCCTGGAGTCCACATTCCTGTGTTCTTCTCAATAACATACTTGGCAAAGACACGAGTCCGTACTCGCATTCTTGTGATTTCAGAAACGTCCAAGGTTTCCTTAATTGGTAATTAATAGCTCTTCTGATAGCCTAGCCTAAGTCACTAAACTGGTTGGGAATAAGTGGATTTTATCAGCCGGTCCAGAAGCCACCCAGATTATAAGAGGCCAAAATCCAGGTGAGTACGCGGATTACAGTTATAATTGCCTAACCGAGAACATTCAACTGGTTTCACTCTTGACTTCTAATGATCTGTCAATTAGAACTCCCAGTCCTAGTTAATTACATAATCTACAGGTAAAATATCCCAACACAGGTTTCTAATATTAAGTGAGACTTTATGAAGCTCTGGATGTGTTTTGGATCTACAGTTTCCAGACATACAGTTAAGAGCTGAAAAGATTTCTTCCTGAATCAATTGTAAGGCATTGAAAAGGTCATTAAATTAATTAACACTGTTTACAAAGAACTTCTTCTTTTACAGCTCAAAGTGTCTTCCGTGCTCTCAGACCCCAGACAGTCGACCTGCAGTGACCTCTGGCTGGTACGCTGAAGAACAGCATCAGTCTCGGGCAGCGGTGTTTTATTGGTCCCATAGTGAGAGGGTCGAACCGTGTCAATGTAAACCAGTTGCTTTATCAGTGTTTGTGTTTGGAGGGGAAAACAGGTTAATTTGTTCAGACCCACATCAGGATGCAATCATTTAAGTGGAAGTGACCTCAAACTTTGCTCTTAATCTATATGTTCAGTAAATGTATCCAAGCCCCTCTCTGCATTACAAGGAAGAGATTATCAGGTTGA
The DNA here is from genome assembly GCF_016077235.1 of Cyprinodon tularosa. Taxonomy (NCBI): domain Eukaryota; kingdom Metazoa; phylum Chordata; class Actinopteri; order Cyprinodontiformes; family Cyprinodontidae; genus Cyprinodon; species Cyprinodon tularosa. The sequence goes on from NW_024039551.1 coordinate 1,810,044, forward strand.
CATTGTTCCCTACTTATTGTTTTTGTAATTTTTATATTTTAAATAATTTTGTTGAGTTTTTATGACTGAACAGAATCTTAAGCATACTTATCTCTCATTGTTTTCTTTCTTTCTGTCATTTCATTTATCCGAAAGTGGTTGGGGCTGCCACGGTGCCTCTCTGAAGCTGGCCTATTTGGGAGGAACATGCTCCAGCTACCCCTAAGATCGCTACAGCTGGGCTACATGCAAGAAAAGACCAGGTTGGTGCTCGAGCTACGGGAGTCCACAGATGAGCTGGTTAGGAATGCTAATGCCAGGGTCCTGACTGGCCGCAAGTGGAACGCCCAGACCGAGGTCGACCAAGCGGTAAGCCGGCTGCAGCACAAGGAGATTGTAGGCAGGGTGCAGGTAGGAAGAGCAGGCCTAGGATGGGGAGAAGCACCACGCTTCTGGTCCAAGGCCCAACACAAGGAAAGAAAGGAAATGGTGGTGGCGGAGGTGATGAGGATGGAGGAAGACCGCTATAAGATCAAGGCTGTGTCTCAGGGACGACAAGGAAGCTGGACAACCTGGGAGGGAATCTCAACCAGGAACATCAGTTGGTCAGACTTGTGGAAGATCCCACAGGCAAGACTTAGCTTCCTTATCCGCTCAACATATGACACGCTTCCCTGTCCTCGGAACCTTCATCAGTGGTTCGGAAACGAGGAATATTGTGCACTCTGCAATGCTCCCAACGCAAGCCTCCAGCACATCTTGTCAGGCTGCAAAGTGGCCCTCTCACAGGGCCGCTATAGATGGCGCCACGACCAGGTCTTGAGAAAGCTAGCCGAAGTGCTGGAGGAGCGCAGAAAGGGTAGTAGAACACCATCGCCAGCAGAGGACCCCACCATCTTTGTCGCGGAAGGAGGAATCAGAAGCTTCAAGCAAAGAGAAACCTCAAGGCCCTTCACTACTGGCCAGGAGTGGAGCATGAAGGTTGACCTGGACAGGAAGCTTCAGTTTCCCACAGAAATCACCACCACATCTCTCCGACCAGACATTGTGGCGTGGTCCATAAAGGCAAGAGCGGTAGCCCTCATTGAGCTCACTGTGCCAATGGAGGAAGGGATCGAAGCTGCCTTTGAGCGAAAAAAGGCCAAGTATTCAGAGCTGGCTGCAGAGTGCCGGGAGGCGGGCTGGAAGACTACCATCTACCCAGTAGAGGTCGGATGCCGAGGCTTCACAGGGTTGTCGACCATACGCCTCCTGAAAGACGTGGGAGTCAGGGGAGGAAGGCTGAGGAAGGCAACAAAGGAACTGGCTGAGGAGGCGGAGAAAGGGAGCTTTTGGCTCTGGCTGCGGAGGAAGGACAGAACCTGGGGGAATAACACCTAACCCCCAGATAACAGTTGCAGGGAATAATATCTTTCAGCTGCAGGGGGTGACAGGGAGACGTCCCTGTCACTGCCCCGCCACCAGGAGACGTTCCAGGATTAAAGGGGCGAAACGTTGGTGAATGGTGGTTCCTGGCTGATGACCCTGCAGCTGACCCATGGGCACCGGAGGAGGTGCGACAGGCAGAAATGCCAAGCAGGATTTAACACCCTCCTGTATTATCCTTCTGATAGCCTAGCCTAAGTCACTAAACTGGTTGGGAATAAGTGGATTTTATCAGCCGGTCCAGAAGCCACCCAGATTATAAGAGGCCAAAATCCAGGTGAGTACGCGGATTACAGTTATAATTGCCTAACCGAGAACATTCAACTGGTTTCACTCTTGACTTCTAATGATCTGTCAATTAGAACTCCCAGTCCTAGTTAATTACATAATCTACAGGTAAAATATCCCAACACAGGTTTCTAATATTAAGTGAGACTTTATGAAGCTCTGGATGTGTTTTGGATCTACAGTTTCCAGACATACAGTTAAGAGCTGAAAAGATTTCTTCCTGAATCAATTGTAAGGCATTGAAAAGGTCATTAAATTAATTAACACTGTTTACAAAGAACTTCTTCTTTTACAGCTCAAAGTGTCTTCCGTGCTCTCAGACCCCAGACAGTCGACCTGCAGTGACCTCTGGCTGGTACGCTGAAGAACAGCATCAGTCTCGGGCAGCGGTGTTTTATTGGTCCCATAGTGAGAGGGTCGAACCGTGTCAATGTAAACCAGTTGCTTTATCAGTGTTTGTGTTTGGAGGGGAAAACAGGTTAATTTGTTCAGACCCACATCAGGATGCAATCATTTAAGTGGAAGTGACCTCAAACTTTGCTCTTAATCTATATGTTCAGTAAATGTATCCAAGCCCCTCTCTGCATTACAAGGAAGAGATGATCAGGTTGACATTGTTCCCTACTTATTGTTTTTGTAATTTTTATATTTTAAATAATTTTGTTGAGTTTTTATGACTGAACAGAATCTTAAGCATACTTATCTCTCATTGTTTTCTTTCTTTCTGTCATTTCCTGTCCTGTAAAGTACTTTGAATTGTAACAAGTTAAGACCTTAACTTGTTACAATTCAAAGTACTTTACAGGACAGGAAGTTAAGACCAGATTAAAGTGTCTGCTTATATTACCAGAAAAAAACAACCCTGCAATAACATGAATAGTTTAAAAGTATAATATAAATAAAACATAAAATAATATGTAAAATATAAATATTTCTATTTTTAAAATAATATCAGATTTCCTCATTCAAATGAGAAATGTCAGTATAATTTATGACTTCCTTTACCTGTATTTAGTCCAGATGGAAGCATTTGTTTGAGCTCCTAAATAATTCTATTGCCACACCAATTTGTTCATCTGTGATATTTAAATTTCAAATAGAAAACACATCGTTTCTCATTTGATAGTATGTTTAAAATAAATACATCACAAGTGAAAAAATGTCCAGCATTTTGTTGATTATAGCATAAAATAATTCACTAAGATAGCAGACAACCCTAAATTCCTCATTGGTCACGTGACCCGCTGAGGGATGCCATGACATCAGTGTAGTCGGGATTTTATCCTTTAATGAGGACAAATAAGAAGCAATCAGTCTTGGTGGTTTTATTAATGCTCGCTGGTTTAATCACCGCTGCTAAATGTTCTTTGATCTTATGCAGAGCCGGTTGAAGTTCATTATCTGTCAGAACATTTTCCAGATGGTTCTGTGTTTTAATTAGTATATTGAATCCAAATAATGCTGTGAGAGCAGGATTGATGATAAAGGAATCTGGCGTAAAGTAATCCGCACATTGTTTGCTGTATCGGTTTCAATGCCACAGATTGTCTGGTTGATTTTTGTCTAATCTATTTACTTTCCGGAACAAAATTTGACGCAAAACCGAGTACTTCGGATAATTAAACATTCCTTTTCCCGATCTAAAGCCATTCCTAAAATTGGCAGCAGTACAATAGACCTTTGTAATGATGTTTCAATGATCCTTTCAGAGTGCTTAACAATGTGTGAAATAGTGCACACCTGCCCGATGGCCTTTGACTACACTGACTTCGCAGCTGGGTTTCGTCACGTTACTGCTCTAGAGGCGCTGGGATACTGTAAAATTCTCTCGATTTCTATTACTTGGAGCATTTTTAACTCGGTTTAGACCAGCCACATAGAGTAAAGAAAGAATAATCTATCATCACACGCGTTATAACTGCTCTAGATGCACTCCTTTCTGTTTGAACTTTAAGATTAGAGGCATCTTTACATTAAAATGGAAGGAAGGAGTTTTATGCTCTATATAGTAAAAGATAGCTTACATTCTGAAACTATATGCTCCATATTAAAACAGTGAAGTTTCACAATGAATTCAGGTGTTTATTTTTTATATCCTCTGGACTTGTGCAGTGAAATACTTTCAGATGTTGTGACAATGACTGATTTATTGGAGCAGAGAGGGATGAAGCAGAGCAGCGCCACACTTCGCTCTGAAGCTTTCCATTTGGTAAATGACGCTGAGGCTTTCTTCCTGTTGACATGAGGGGGCTGTGTAGGCTAATATATTAGTGGTTAGAGCAGTGCGCTTGTGCTCTGAGAAGGTTGTAAGTACCCGGTTTGATCCTCACAGCCTGCATTCTGTGCTGTGCTACAAGTGCTACACGTTTGGTGGCACTGCAATGATCTAAAGTGTAATAATAGGGCTTGGTCGTCATGACGTAAGCACTTTGCGTCGCCGCCATCTTGAATGCCTCTTTTACCGCTGCTCATACTACTGCCTACAACTACTGCATACTGTACTTCCTCTCAGCCGTGTTTTAATTATTTCACCTTAACTTGATTTCAACCATGGTAAACCGTTGCTGTATTGTGGGCTGTAACAGCGCAACACATGATCGCCATGGGAACAACATAGAAAATAGGTTAACTTTCCACTGCTTTCCTGCCTGGAGGCGCAACCACAGAAACGAAGTGTCAGAGATAAAGAGTCGTCGGCTAGCTTGGATGCTCCTGAACCCATTCCTTCATGAACTGCACATGAGACTCCAAGAACTTGTAGCTTCTGATCTGTTTTGAAGTATAGGCACTCACTCATCGGTGCTCCACTCTAATGCTGATTTTGTCAACATACCGGTCCCTGGCTTCTCTATTTAATGTGTCCCGGTAAATTCCAGATCCTTTTCAGGATTTTAACATATTATTTCTCTTTACTTCTACATCTCTTCTTTCAACAACAATGTTGTATCAGAGCTATGTTTACGTTCGCGTAGCCCTCAATATGGCTGCCACGTCCCACAATGCAACGCGGATCCCGAGCCCTATTGGCTGTTTTTATGCTTATAATAACAATGACAAATGTAAAAAAAATAAAAATAGAGTTTAGCACATTTTCCTATAGTAAGAGTTGTATTCTAAACTAGATGGGGTTATCTATGTGTGCTACAAGTTTGGTGGCACTACAATGATCTAAAGTGTAATAATTGGCTATTTTTATGCTTAATAACAATGAAAAATGTAAAAAGAATAAAATAAAATAAAGTTTAGCATATTTTCCCAAAGTAAGAGTTGTAGTTGTAGTCTGAACTAAATGAGGTTACCTGTGTATCCTAGAAGTTTGGAGGCACTACAATGATCTATAGTGTAGTCATTGCTCATTTTATACTTATTCTAATAAAAAAAGCGACACCAAGGAGAGGTGGATTATTATCAAATTCATTTCATGTGTATCTCATCTCATGTCATTCATATGACATTAATTGGATTAGAAAATAATGCTTTTCTGAGGAATTTCCAAAGCCTAGATGACAAATGGCACCTCTATTTTATTATCAGAATAAGTATAAAATGAGCAATGACTATAGATCACTGTAGTACCTCCAGGATACACAGATAGCTTCATCTGGATCATACTACAACTCTTACTTTGGGAAGAGAGGCCAATATGTATTTATGGAGATTTATTTCATTGTTATTATAAGCATGTAATAGCCGATAATTACAGTATATATCATTGTAGTTCCACAAAACTTGTAGCACACATAGATAACCTCACCTAGTTCAGACTACAACTCTTACTTTTGGAAAATGTGCTAAACTCTATTTTTTGAGATTTCTTAATTGTTTTTATAAGTAAGCCAGTTGCGCAATCTCTGCAACTGGAAGGACTCACCTTGGGTTTGTGAAAACTGCTAAATTGTAGATTCATATGTAGTGCTTTTCCTTGGGTGGAATAAATGTTACTGCTAAACTGAAATCATACTGTTTGCCATTATCTAAGCTGAAATGTTGTATGATGTGAAAAGGCGAGACAAGACAAAATACAATTATTTTCTAAGTTGTTCTTTCTTTCCCATAGTGAACTTTGCAATATAAATGAACAATATAAATAGGCTCTGCCTTGCCTTGTTGGAAAAGCATGGCTATGACCTGTTCTCAGCTCAGGAACTAGGACCCGTATGATATCTGGTTGTCCAATAGGTTTGCCTAAATAAAAGATTTAGATATGACCTATCAAGATATTCCTGCAAAAAGGTCTGATGTTGCAGGGGCAGGTAATGAAAAGTGTTTGGAGCATGCTCTTGTTCTGATGCCAGTTTGTTTCAGCCTTTATCCAGTCTCATTTAGGCCCCGTCCACACAAAGTCAAAACGAACACGAAAAGCAAATATTTTCCAGAATGTCTGTCGTAAAGACGGAGACGCAAAATAAATGTGATCGTCCACACGAATGCATGAAAACGCTGCAAAATGTATGCCAGGCCTGTAAGTGGCGCTGTGGTGCCAAAGCATAAAATAGGCGACGAAATGTTGGGCATGCGCACTAATATTTATATATGGTTGCCCTGTGGGTTCATTTTCGTGGTTCAGTCAAATTCAGGTGCTGAACTATGTCGTCGATATTGCTCTGTTCTTCCTGGAGATATTCCAGAAGAAGAAAATTCTGTTGTAAACCCGACAGCAGGGTGAGTAGCATTAGCAGCAACCATTCAACACAGTACGGCACCATTGTTGTTGTGATACTGTGTACTGAGGCGACGCTATGACGCATGCATGTAAAAAAAAAATGCGGTTAGAGCTTAAAGATGGAAACGCGAAAACGGCGTTTCAAAATCTTCCCACTCTGAAGGCTGAATAAAAAAAAGATCGTTTACAGACCCCCGAAACGCCGGCTTCGTGTGGATGAGAGGCTGGTTTGGTGAAAAATTTGTGCGTTTAGGCCAGGGTTTGACTTCGTGTGGACGGGGCCTTAGAAGGGCTGGTCATATCACAGGTTATTTGCATTACAACAAGGACACTTAGCAAGGTAGAGTGAATACACAAACTTGAAGAGGGGAGGGGGGCTTGCAGGAAAACTGGAATTCTCCAGGATTTCTAGTGCTAATGCACTTTGCTCATGGCAGGAGAAACAAACAGTAAAAACCTGACGTTATTCTTCCCCATAACACGCTTTGCATGTGTAGTCAACCTGCTAGCGGCTGGGATGCGACACCTGTAATATAAATTATTTTACTGCGATTAGATCTGCGCTCTCTCCAGTTCAGCCAGGCCGGCGTATTATAGTGCATACCCACTTTTGCGCCGCTGACAGGCTGCTATAACTTGAGAGAGGCGGTGTGTGCAAATTTGGAAAGCACAGAGGATGCTCATTGCTCACTTTAATTGGTCAGTCTACTCTACTCATCTAGCAACAATACACCATGCACAAACTAACACCGCCGCAGAACCTCGTTACTGGACCAGATGTTTACTTTTTCTGGAATCGGGAGTCATAGTGTTTTTCTGAAGCAGCGCTTGGTTATTTGCAGAAGGGCACATCAGTGCAGTGAAGGCAGAGTGAGGGAGGGCACGTTAAGTTCATCATGTGACCAGCCACGGTTACCGTGGCACGGTAGATCTAAATCAGCGGTCACCAACCTTTTTACAGTTGAGGGCTAATTCAGGGGCACCGAGTCACAGGAAGGGCTACCAATACTGACCTATGAACTGCAAGGGTCAACTTTCACCTAAACTTCATACATCCTAAACATATCTTTGTTGTTTCTTTAAATTCATAATTTTCTTTTAGACATTTTCATTTTGAAATCTCTATAAATGCTTAAATGCTATATATGATTAAATGATGAAATGTTCTATAACCCAATTAAAAAAAGAAGAGCAACAGAATACAGTGAAATTTCAAACGTAGCTCACTGTTGAGTTGTTCTATTTTCAGAAGACTCTAAGGGCACTCCATGTGGTCCTTGAGGGCCCCTTGGTGCCCGCGGGCACCATGTTGGTGACCCCTGATCTAAATTATTATTATTTTGGGCATGCACACACACACAAACACACACATGCACATAGATACAAGCACACAATAAATAAAAAAAAGGCAAAAGGGCATTTTGGGTATAAAGGAGCTTAGCGGCAGGTGCTTAAGCACCCTCAGCCCCCCCTTCTGCACGTCCCAGCTCCTGATCACACCGCTCCAGGTATTACTGTTATTTTCCACATGGGAATTAAGATTCCTGAGCAGAATGATAAAATCCCTAAATGGGTGCTGTCCAAAACCTCCTTGCAGGGATACAAAGTAGGTCTGGCACTTCTTCCCACCTCTTTGCCTCTGAAAACAGAGACCTCCACCCTATCTGAAGGTGCAGGGGTGCAATGTCTTCATTTATTGCTCCATGGTAAAAATCACTAGAAAAAACAGGCACTTTGTCACACATTTACCATAAGCAAAGGGGAGCAGGAAGAAAATCAGTCCATGTTTTGTCTGCCCCAGTTGAAAAACTGAATAACCTTTGCAAAGCTGATTACAGTAGAAACAAAGCAATGAAATAACAAACATCTGTGTTCAATTAAAGTAATAAACATATTTTTCTGAAACTATCAATTCTTAATAGAATTTTTATACACATTAGGGATGGGACGATTTATGAAAACCGGCAGAATCGTTCGGTTCGACTGTCTCGGTTCGGTTCGCGTGTGTTTCGTTCGGTTCATGATTCATAATTTTTTTTCTTTTTTTTTTTTTTGTTGTGTTTTTTTAATGTGCATATTAAAAGCTGTGGCCTTTATTTAGGCCAGAAAACATTTTCAAGCTGGAGGCCTGTGTTTGTCTAATAGCCTCTGTAGGGAGGAAATCTTCTGTTTGCCTGCAGGCCTCTGGTCGGATGGTGGTTTCCATGTGTGGGGGGGCCTTGGTTCATGTACAGCCCTGCGTCTCGATGGTGGCTTGTATGCAGATGATGGCCAGCATTTATGTAGACGCTTGGGTTTGCGTTGAAGCCTCCGTTTGGATTCTGTCTCCTGTTTTCATGGTGGGGGCCTCTAACTGTGGAACCACATCTGTTTCTTTGGGGCCTGTTTTGCATGGGCGCCTCTTTTTGACTGGAAGCTTCAGTTTTCATGGACTCCTCTGTTTGTGAGGAAGCTTCATGATGTTCTTTTTTCAAAGGAAGTTTCAACTCTGCTGTCAATTGTGAGACTTGACTCTTCAGAGATTTGATCAGTTCCTCCTGTTCCTTGAGTCTGGAGTCATGTTCAGTTTTAGTCTTCAGCTGTTCCTCATATTTGAGCCTCAGCTCTCGTTCTTCTACAAAAGCCTCTGCCATCCTCCCTTCTCTACTGGCGTTTTTCTCAGCCTGCCTCTTCAGGAAGGCGAGCTCATGCAGGACACTGACGCACACTGTAACTGTGGGAATGCGTGGTAACTTTGACGCACCTTTAGGCTGGGTTACAGTGAATGTTTCCTGCTTCTCCTCTTTCTCTTCACTTTTGAGTCTCATGCTACGTTCAAGTTCTAAACTCTTTTCCAGTTCTGCGATTAGTTTCATCTGAGTTTTGCAGTCAACCTGAAACTCGATTCTTTGTTCTCTCTCCTCATGCAGATAACATGTTCTTTCGTGCAGCTCTTGTTTTAGAGCAGTAACCTGCTGAGTGAGGTCGTTGATATGTTTGATAGCCTCTTCGATGCACATTGAGCGAGGGATCATCGTAACCGCTGATGCATGGCGTGGCATCCTGTTGCTTTGATAGAACTTGGGGCGTTCAACATCAGTTTTTCTGTTGGTCCCGGTGTGCCATGGCTTTCTCCTGTTTTTATCTGGTTTGGAAGACACATAATGAACTGGGTTATCAAAATGTGGCCAAACTGCCTGTTTGTATTGACTAGGATTGTCAAAAGTATCGATACTCAAGGAAGTATCGATACTGAAAAGTTGTATCTGGATACAATTTTCATTTTCAAAAGTATCGATACATTGCTACCACCAGTGGCACCTAAGCAGTCATTCATCTAAAGTGCAGAATAGAGGACAATGCATTAGGTGAATTATTTTTGTTTTTTAACTGGTTTGGCTAGTGTCATTGTTATGTGTGCAAAGCAGACATGGGCAATGTGGAGTCAACAAGTCATCTCCATGTCATGTATTTAATCTACCCAGCCAATTAACCAGGTGAGTCCAATCTGCACAGGTTAAAGGAATAGTACACCCAAAACATGATTAGCCTTCATTTTCTACTCACTCCCATGCTGAACAACACTCTGGAGTACTTTTTTGATATCTCAAATGCATCTGGAGATCTGGGAGGCTTCTTGCTGTCTGCTGACATTCAAATAATGGAGGTCTATGGTGCCCGAGGCAGAAAGGTCCATAAAAGTCCACAAAAAACGTGTCAATATTCCTCCATACTGCTTGTCCAATGTATTCCAAGTGTCCTGAGTGGGTAGCGTCCATAATTTACTCGAAACGAAGTCATTAGAATGTTTTTAGAGCATAAACAGTAGTGTATAGGATTTCCTAAAAGCGTGTCATGAGTCTACGGAAACCGCGGCAGACCAAACCGGATGAAAGTGCGCATTCAGCTCGGCAAAGAACTCATGCTCTTCCTCAACACTGAAGTCCTCAGACATTTTTCTTTCGTTGTTTCTTTCTTTGCACAGGTAAAACACATTTCTTCTTCTACGCTTGCATTATCGGCAGAGCAGATGCTTAATGCGCACTTTCGTCTGGTTTGGTCTGCCGCGGTTTCCGTAGACTCGTGAACGCGCTTTCAGGAAATCCTATACACTTCTGTTTATGCTCTAAAAATATTCTAAATGACTTTGTTTCGAGTACATTATGGACGCTACCCACTCAGGACACTTGGAATACATTGGACGAGCAGTATGGAGGAATATTGACACGTTTTTTGTGGACTTTTATGGACCTTTCTGCCTCGGGCACCATAGACCTCCATTATTTGAATGTCAGCAGACAGCAAGAAGCCTCCCAGATCTCCAGATGCATTTGAGATATCAAAAAAGTACTCCAGGGTGTTGTTCAGCATGGGGGTGAGTAGAAAATGAAGGCTAACCATGTTTTGGGTGTACTATTCCTTTAATTCACGGTGAAGATTGGACTCACCTGGTTAATTGGCTGGGTAGAACAAATACATGACATGGAGATGACTTGTTGACATTGCCCATGTCTGGTGCAAAGCATAGCCAATGAAGGAACACTAAATTTTAATTTTGGAAGCTTTTTATCAAGCTTGCTTAATATTGTGCGCAGCATACAACCTCAAAATGTTGTTTATTGTATTTATTTATCTATTTATTGTATTTTGTTTATTAATGAGAAAATTTCTGTTGAATTTTGGAGTCTTTGTTTTTATCCTTGTGGTATCGAAAATGACATCGAGTATCGAATGTTTTACTTAGTATCTGTATGGAGTTGACAACCCTAGTATTGACCCATAAAACACTTACCATGATGGTGTGAGTACGGTGCCTCAGAAGAAAGACCCGAACTGGGGTGAGTCTTTGGTTCTTCTAACCTCGGAGATGGCTGACATGCTTGCTGGTCCTCATCCGAGTCGAGAAACGTAGAGTCAGCAGCGATAGATGATTTCAGCTGAACCTCCGCTAAGGGGGGAGCCTCAATGGTAGCAGAAGAAACCGCTTCCCCTTGGATCTCTGGACCATCTTGTGCTTTGCTGAGATGCAGCTCGCTGGTGACAGAGCTGTCATCTTCAGTTGGGAAAATAATGGCATCATAGTCGACCTGGATGGGAAGGTCAATCATGTCTTCCCATGAAAGTTTAGCTGGAGAGGTTTCATTTCCACAAACAAACTGTTTTTGCTCCATGGCTAACTTTCTATCAATCAGAATATCGACCTAAAAGGCGTGTGATATCTGAGAACGATGTCTGGCCGGTTTCGCTAAGGTTCGAAAGTGCTTCTCAAAAGCCATCCGTCTGGATGAAAGGTCGGGAACAGATAAGAACACTGGGTGGGTTTATGCTCAGATCCCTTCCAAAGTCTGTGATGTCATCAGCAGGATCTTTGTGACATCACATGCCAGGTGTTATCGAACATTCTAATCCCAACTGCTGAACACGGAATGCATTTTTTTAAAATAGATTAGCTGTTTTTTTAAACAATAACTTTCTTCTTTGTTCAATTTGGGTTATTTTTGGTTTTCTTTTACTGATCAGATAAAAGTTATTCAAAGAAAAATATTTGCTTTGAAATGTAATTGTCCTTGAATACTTTTTAAGATTTCTCATAGTTTTGTATTTCAGTTTTAAAATCAAATGCAGACATTTATAAACAGTATTTAACTAAAGTATTACTGTCTTCAAAGACCTCATTACCTACCCTATACCCAGAGATGGGAAGTAACGAAGTACAAATACTTCGTTACTGTACTCAAGTAGATTTTTCTGATATTTTTACTTTACTTTACTACTTATTTTTATGGCGATTTTTTACTTCTACTCCTTACATTTTTACACAAATATCTGTACTTTCTACTCCTTACATTTAAAAAAATTGGCTCGTTACTTTAGTTTTGAATCATTTCAATGGAGTTACCGTTATTATTTTTCACGTCATCAATACTGTGAAAACGGAGCAGTTTTCCCCCTCTGTTCCCAAAGTGTAGCCGCCGTCTATCACACACAGCATCACATCCTTCACTACATTTCCCAGCACGCACCACAGCAGTTCCAAACAATTCACCCGGTAATTCTCACTAGTTCCGAAATTACAACGTCACCTTTCATTCAACACTTTACTTACTCACCAGCGTAGCAAACTGTGAAGGTACCCACTGCGACAGCTTTAATATACATTCCGTAGTCGGCAATAAAACTTCCCAGTCAAATCTTCCCTTGGTCCGTCAGCATACTGGTCCGTGTGGAAACACGTACCGCATCGGAGCCAGTCTCTTATCCATTGTCCCAGGGCATTGGAAAAGACTATTAGGGGGCAGGGGTGTTAAGTGGGATTTCAACGTATGTAATAATTGTTTGCATGGTAATAAGTAGGTGAAATGGTAATGTTAGTATGGTTAAATTATTTCATAAATATGTATGTTTTTGTATGAATGATGCTATTGTCTGTATTTATTTTTCTACAATGTTAACTGTGCTTTATTGGGGATTTGCCTTCCTGTTTAATTGGACTGTCCCAATTGGCTGATTATTGGTGGGTCTATTTAAGGGGCACACACCCAATGGCTTAGGGGGGCTGCTTGGAGAGACTGGTTGGAGAAACTGCTTTTGAAGGTCTGCTTAGAGAGACTATATTTAAAGTCAGCTTGCTGTGAGGTTGTCAGTGTTTTGTATTGCCTGCAACGGCCGGTTTTGTTTTCTTTATTTGAAAGTATTTTGTTTGTTTTGTTGTTTTTTTGTCTTCACCGTTGCACCAGTAAATAAACCACTACACGCTTTTGAACTCGAATTTTGTTGTCCGCTGGTTCTTACCACCTTTTTGCAAGCCATCTGCTTACACCTCCTCTGACGTGAGACGGGAGCTGGCGAGCCGTTTTCTCACAAATACCAAATTCAATCTAATTGGATGGGAATCTATGTTGCATTTGACGCACCACTACAAGATGAATCGACAGATTCGGCGGTATTCATTCGTGGCAAATCATTGCAGCTTGGTGGCGGTGGCGTTAGCATAGTAGCATGGACGACGAGATGATTGAAAATGAACACAACGGAGATCTAGTCCTATTGGCAGACATCCATTTAAAATGTAGGCAACGGCATGGAAAAAGTGGTTTCTACTTTTACTTTGATACTTTAAGTAAATTTACAAGCCTGTACTTTGTTACTTTTACTTGAGTAAAGAAGTTTAATCAGTACTTCCACTTTTACCAGAGTATTTTCTAACACAAGTATCTGTACTTTTACTCAAGTACGGAAAGTGAGTACTTTTGCCATCTCTGCCTATACCACCCAAGAAGGTTCAACACTTGCTGGTAGCGATGTTGCTAGGCAACATAAGGTGGATCAGGTATAGTTTCCGTATTACATTGACTACAACAGTAGCTTTCTAAGCCCAAAAGCTCTGAGCTTTTTGAATTTGGGTGAGACTGAGGCCAGTTTGTAATGATTCCTGAAGCGACTTGCACCAGAGTCCAATAGGAAGTGGATCAGAACATTTCAGCAAGTTAGACTCAATCCAGTTATTTGGTCTGGACCAGATTTTGCTGGGCTTAAATCAGACCTGCACAAAAGAAACAAACAAACTCTGGTCGATTTAGCTTAATAGGGCTTATTACTGCGTTTTATAAAGCTATGTGCCACAGAAAGTGCTTTAGAAGAAATCAGCTGATTATAACATTCAAGACACAAAACTAAACAGATATGGAGTATAATTATAATACGTTACCAGTCATGCAATTAAAGACTACAAAAAGTAGAAGCTAATAACAACACCCCAGATGTGTCAATTGTCTGTCTGATGTTATGTGGTTCCTCGTTCCATTTTTAAGGACCTGCCACAGCAAAGCCCCCTCATCTTTTTTCACAGCCTGTATTGGACTGTTCATGACGGGGTTAAGCTGTTAACTCTTCATGATCTTATCCATTTCTTCGACTGTACCTGGGTTTAGGGGATACTGCCGAACTGGTGCTTGAACTCCCCCTTCTATGAGGTGCATAAATCTTGGTACCAATTCGCCACAGTCATTTATAAATTGACTAGCTGAGGCTATGATCTGCCATACCTTCTCTGTCCCGGCTGCTCTGTCACCTCTCGTATATTAACTGACTTATACCATTGTTGTAGCTCTGTGTCTGTAAAAGTCACATTGCTTTTCACAATCCTTGATACCATTTTCTACAGCCTTCTTGGGCTTTCTTTGGACTCACCTGCCTAACTCTGCTCAGTCTCTAACGTATTATAATTATACTCTATTGTAGGATGAGGTGTCTTCCTTGCTGGCTAGTTCTCTGTGTGGATTCCTGGGCTTGGGCTCTGTGTGGATTTCTTCTTTCTTCATAATACTTCCTTGAGGTCGTAACACTATACTTCATTTTCTATTTATGCAAGAGTAGTCTGTCTCACCGGCTCGGAGGTATCCGGATGGGGCCCCAACTCTCTTTATTTCAGCTCATACTACTGAAAGAGTTTGACCTTTGTCCAGATGTTTTTTGGAGTGATGAGTGCAAACTACTGACCACTATCTTTATTGCCTGGGTCTGGTCATTTGTGATCAAAAAAGCCCTTTCCTCCACCCACTCTGTTAGAGGTTACTGCAAAGGACCTGGCTGACAGACTTAAGTCAGCGTCTAACTGTCATGATCTGCCCTGATAGTTGACCTTAATTGTTAATTCCACTCACCTGCCTAACTCTGCTCAGTATCTAATCATCACTCATCTCCTCCATCTGCTCGTTTTGCTTTATCTATGGGTCAGCCCAGCTATCAGGGCCAGATCATCTTATTTATCCACAGCAGCCTGTTTCTGTTTCAGCATGTGTTTTGGGTTAATAGACGTTTTGAGCTTTCCCACTATCTGTCTCACCTAAAATGCTGGGTCCATCTTACCACATTTTCTGACACTAACAACCTAACTCCCTTTCATACTGTCAGTTGTTGTGGTTTACAAAGTACTGTAATTCCCACCACTCATTGCAAGGACGATACACTCTGGGATATCCGTTTTCAGTCGACACCTTGTTGCACCTCAATGCCTAGCCCATCCCCCCTCTCACTGTCTTAGGGCTACAGCTTAGTTATCAACCTGTGTCCTTGGATCTTTAGATATATAAGGTATTACTGCAAATAGGAACCCTGTGAAATCCATCTGCTTGGGTGAACAGAATCCATTGACCATCTTACTGTCTTCTTCCCAGAGCCACATTCAAAAACTCAATATCAACACATCAAACTTAACTTTAACATGCTTTATTAATATGTTGCTAACAGGGAATAGCAGCATCTGCATTTAGCATAGTTATAAGTTCAAATCAATGGCACTATAATGTTAACTAAACTGACTTAGACTTAGACAAACTTTATTGAAATTTTGTACACATAGGGTATATACAAAAATTCTTAAATTGCAGCAGTGATAAAATGTAAAAATGGTCAAATGTAAACATAAGACTGAGATATGATTTAGAGTTTTCCAACATTCAGCACAATTTCTTTTTTTTTTCTCCATTTCATTCAACATTCAAAAGTCTAATGGCAGCTGTTTTCGAATCTGCTGGAGCGACATCAGATGCTTTGAAGCCTCTTCCCAGATGGCAGCAGGGAGAACAGTCCATGGTGGGGGTCATTGAACCCCTCACGTTAAAATGAACACTGAAGGAGATTCTTTCCAAATTTAGGCAAGGGAGCTGACAACTCATATTCCAGGTGTAATGATAATTGTCTATAGGGGAGAAAATCTTCCCGTTTTCTTAGTAAAGGAGGTTGAGCACAATACTAACAGTTGACAAGTAAAATCCATCCATCCATCCATTTTCTGACACGCTTTATCCCAAGTGGGGTTGCAAGGATCACCAGCTGTCAACGGGCGAGAGGCGGGGAACACCCTGGACAGGTCACCAGTCCACCAGGGCAACACAGAGACAAACAGGACAAACAACCATTCACACACTCACACCTAAGGAGAATTTAGAGAAGCCAACTAACCTAACAGTCATGTTTTTGGACTGTGGGAGGAAGCCGGAGTACCCAGAGAGAACCCACACATGCTCAGAGAGAACATGCAAACTACATGCAGAAAGACCCCGGGCTGGGAATCGAACCTGCAACCTTCTTGCTGCAAGGCAGCAGTGCTGTCAAGTAACATGTGAATATTATTTTGAATCCATAGAAAAGTGAGAAAAGTATAATTCAAAATTTAATTAAACAGAAAGATTATTGCTACAATTAATGTTTTGCAATCCTGAAAATCTACACCAAAATGAATCATCAGATTTGTCCATGTGAAGTAAATAATCTGTTCAGAAATTCGAATAGTAAATCCAAACAAAAATCAAGGAGGAGAAGATTAATTCCACATCCTCTGTGAGTCAGTCCTCAACTTCACTGATCAGGTAGAAACACCAACAATAATGTCGAGTTGTCATAATCCTCTCAACGTTGGTTGGAAAATAGAAAAAGCAAGAAGGGAGGCAAACCGACTCAACTTTTTAAACCCATCAGAATGGTAATTCCCTTCTAGGCTGCCAACGTTGAGTTAATCGATTGCTGGGGGAAAAGATTGAGCAAAATAGGACAGAATCCTGCTTCCTTTATATACCCCTGAACTTCTGAGAGACTTCTCAGCCTATGAGAGATGCCAGTGAAACCTACATGTCCAATATTAGCCAGAATGCAAATGTATTGATCTTAAAAGGAAGTCAATGATTCTGACACAGGGTTCCCACAAGACGCCACAGACCCCATCTTAATTCCTGTTTCTCCATTAGCTTCCTTTGCTCCCTATTCTCATCTAACTGATTATATTATTCTTAAAAGATTATGATACTTGACTATAGCTTTGATAACGATTACAATACCTGAGTACAGGTTTAAAAAAGGACATTCAAAAGATTTGGTACCTCTTTCGATGTTTTAATTTACCTTAGAAAGTTTACGATACTTGACTACACTTTGACATGTATATATTTAACTTTGCATGCTTGGTTCTATACTTCTTTTACACAAATACCTTCAATGCTCATTGTAGATCACACTTTTGGCTCAAGCCCTGATGATTTAAAAAAAAAAAATTCTTCAACTGATGACAGAATGCACTATTGCCCTAATTATTGAGTTTGAAACTTGAACTGACCTCAACAATACTCAGTCATTCATCAGGACAAATACTAAGACAGGGCTCAATGTTAACCATCGCCCAATCGCCCGGGGCAAGTAGTTTTTATTGTCAGGAGAGTACAAATTTCATTGCATTTGCCCGGCGGCAAAAAAAAATTATTTATCACTCAAAATGACTTTAAAATCACCGACATTGGATGAAAACGACCCACAAGCGTTGCCGGCGCCATTTTTGGTGTTTTGTACACATTCTAGCGTGATTTGAAAAAGCTGGGTGATTTTCCGCCAGATGGCGTGATACCAAAACGACAAACAAGCTAGAAAGCGCTATCATACGGCAGTCTTCTGTACAGTGATGCAGGTCATACATTAAAAATTGTTCATTAAATTTTTTTCTCTTAGAGATTGGAGAGGTGCATTTAAATGTTATAGAGCTAAACATGTTAGATTGGTGACCTGTTATGTTATTATTGTCTTGTTGCTGCATTTATTTTGTCAGGGAAAACTAATCCTGAGTCAGTTAAAAGTCAGGGAATTCTGAAATGATGTCAGACTGTGGAAACCCTGTATAAAATAACTATGTATAATGATTCTCTAGAAAAGTCACATTATATTAATAGTATTATTTTGCATAAACATACCGTGACTCTAAAATAAAAGTTATTCATTTGTGACATTGACTTCTGTCTTGTGATTTATCTTAAGTTTTTAACCTGTCAAGTTTTTTTTAGATTTTTAACATTAAAATTTATATTTTTCCAAGCAAACAACAGTTTAAAGCAAAGTATAGTTTGAAAAGAATGTGCAGGAAGGATTGAAAAGCATGTTAACACGGTGATGTAGGCTTGAGTTCATTATCTGACGCATGCATATACACACCAGGAACCTGGAAACTTAACAAATACTGAATTACAAAAAACATTTAAAAAACAAACATGTTTCATTGATATATATACAAAAATGAATATTAGGAACTATATTTATCAAACATTATACTGGGCAAGTAAAAATTGTTTCTGGGTAAATGAAATCCTTAACGTCAACCCCTGTATCTGATGTGCCATTAAACACCACAACTTCTGTTTCTCACCAGTCTTTAAGAAGTTGATATTCATTAATACATTAGCAGGATTTCCGTCTTTCTTTTTAGCAAGGCCAGTTTATTTTTTTTTGCACAATTCAGTACATAGACTTTCAAAGTGCTAAACACGATAAAAGCAGGCACTAAAACAAATAAAACAGTTTATCCAAAACCTTAAACTAATACCTTATTTAACATTTTAACTTTAACAATAAAAGGCAGTTCTAAACAAATGGGTTTTCAACTTTGACTTAAAGAATTCAGGCTTTCAGCCCTTTTATAGTCTTATGAGAGTTTGTTCCAGATTAGTGGAGCGCAGGAACTGAATGTTGCTTCTCCATGTTCAAGGTCCAAGGTTTTTATTTGCCATTCGTGCTTAACCAGCAGTCAGGCCCATTTGAATTCTTGTGCAAAGTGAGTCACAAACTCTGAGTCACAAACTTAAAAATTTGATATAACATACAGTATAAAATAGACAATACAAGCAACAAAAAAACAATTAAAATAGCAAATATAAGAATATAAAAAATAGAGTACAATGATTGTACCATAATAGTTTAATCACTATCAAATAAATAGACTAATCCTGGCAGCTCGGAGTGAGAAATTGCACGTTATCAAGGTGAGGTGATATTAGTCTGACTGTGGCTGGGAAGAAGCTGTGTTTGAGGTTATTCAAACGTTTGTGTCTGAGCAGAGAGTGAGCAGGTGGAGTGAGTCTCTGATGATCCCCTTCTCTCTTTTCTGACAGTGCTTTATGTACAACCTGTCCAAAGAGGGAAGTTCTGTCCTAATAATCATCTCCGTGCTCTATAACCCCCTGCAGAGCCTTCTTCTCTGCCTGTGGGGTATTCCCATACCACACTGTGATGCCGGTGGTGAGAATGCTCTCTACCAGTCCTCTGTAGGCCTGGGTGAGAGGGAGGTAATTCAGGCCAGCTTTTATGAGCAGCTTGACAAAATTCTATTTTCTGGGCTTTTTCACTGTGGCTGCGGTGTTGCAGGTCCAGCTCAGGTCAGAGGTGATCTGCAGTTCCAGGAGTCTGTAACTGTCAGCCCCCTCCACCTTAGTCCCTTTGATAGAGAGAGGCCAAAGAGGAGGAGGATTCCAAGTGTAGAATTACTTCCCTGGTCTTTTCTGTGATGAGGATGATATTGTTCTCCTCTCCACAGACAACAATGTTGATGACCAGTGCCTCGTACTTTGACTCATCTCCCCCTTGATAAGTCTAGGATGGTGGTTTCATCAAACCATTTTGTGTTGGTGTTGCTGTCCTGGTTGGAAACACAGGCATGCTGATACACAATGAAAAGTTTAGGGCTTGTGGTGACCCTGTGCTAACTGTGAGCACAGCAGACACTCGTCGTCCCCCTTCACCACCAGTGGTCTTTCAGTCAGGAAGTCCAGAACCCAGTTACAGGTTGGAAGCACAACTCTGCCCCATTTACATGAATATCGAATCTCTCAGGGAAATTTAGAGATGTCCACCTCTGTCTTTATAGCGAATGGGGAAAGGGGGAATTGAGGTAAAACAGCCTGCACATCTATAGTTGTTTTGTGTGGCAGAGTTACTGCCACCCTCCTTAAGGTTGCTTAATGCTGGTGACATCATTCAACTAGTTGTAAGTTGACGTATTATCAGTTAAGTTATTATCAGTCAAGTTATTACATTCAATGAAAGTTGAAATGTTACTTATTGTTGGTTTAAAGCAGGGGTGGGCAACTCCAGTCCTTGAGCGCCGATTTCTTGAAACATTTAGATTCATCCTTGGTCCAACACACCTGAATCAAATGGTTGAATTACCTTCCCAGTATGCAATCAATGTCGCCTGTGTTTTTTATTATCTATTTACTTGATTCAGGTGTGTTAAGTCAAGGACATATCTAAACGTTCTAGGATACAGGCCCTCTAGGACTGGAGTTGCCCCCCGCTGGTTTAATGTGTTTGTGGTCTGAACACTCATATTCTCATCCAGGCAATGACCACATCCATAAGAACTTGTCTCCCGCACTGGAGTTACTGCTTCAATGAAAAAAAAAACAAACAAAAAAACTTTGAAAATAGTTCTGCTCTCTTTTTTCTTTTCTTGTTTTATAGGTTCCCAACGTTCAACAACCTATGATGATCCAGAGCTGCTGAAATCAGTTATTGCTTCAGTAAACAGTGCTCTGCTGTGTGACGTCTACATCCTTCCGTAGATGCTGGTCACATTTTGCTTTTTAGTAATAGTCTGAGTGACAATGCATATAAAAATCAATTCAGCAAAATTTATAATTAAGCATCAAGACCTGCATTTTGAACATAGCCTCAATTAAAATGTCTCTTTTGGTCTCCAGCACGATAGGTTCATGCTGCAACGTAGTAGATTCTTGCTAAAAGCAAACCACTATGACTGCAATTACCAACTGATGCTGCAGAAAAAACATCTGCTGCATCAGCATCATCATGACATGTCAGCAGCATGATGAAATGTCTGTTCATAACATGTCATCTCAAGGAACTTTACAGAGACAGTTCAACCAGATTAAACAGTCACATTAGTTCAGAATTTTCTATCTAAGGAAAACCAGTTGATTGTATCAACTCATCATTTCTACAACAATCCCTCACACCAAGCATACATGTAGCCAGTTAGAGTCACTGTAAAATCTGAGCCCATAGCTACATCTAGGAGAGAAATTTGGAAAAATAGATTACACTGGAACACAGGCCAAACTCTGTCTCCTATAATCTAAGGTGTTGAAGGCAGCAGCACAGCTGATACTTCTCCCCAGGATGGAAACACAGCATAACAAAAACAGATTAGATGAAGCTACTATGATGAGAAAAAACAGAGAGAGCATAGAATTAGTAGTTGAACTAAGAAATACCGCAGAGTGGGAGAATAGAGATAGAATGAAGCAAAATGATGAAAAGTGAAATCTATGTCCTCAAGCAGTGTAAGCCTATAGCAGCATAACTGTAGAGATATCTCAGGATAACCTGAGCTACGTTATCTAAACTCTTTATTAAAGAAGAAAGTTTTAAGCCTAACTTTATAAGTAGACAGGGTGTCTGTGTTATGGTTCTCCCCTTTTGGACTATGAGTTTTTAGTTTTCAGTTATCAAAGTAATTCTGTTTTATTGATCTTTGGTTTATTGTCCATTTTGTGTTATATTTAAGCAGCCTTAAGTTACTGTCTGTTGCCCCTTTGTGCCTGTCCCCTTTCCCCTACCTCCCTTCTAGTCACTTCCATCCACACCTGCTCCATATCAGCTGATTACCCCAGTCTTTGTTCTGTCTCCCATATATACTCTACCTGTGCAGTTCTTCAGTGCTGGTTCCTTGTTGTTTCTTGGCTCATCATGAGTGTTTTTTCCTGTTTTTTGTTTTCTAGTGTTTTGTCCTTGGATTTTTTTTCTGATACTCTTTGACTTCATTAAACCTGCAAAAACTAATCTCTGCCTCCCTCATCTCTGCATTTGGGTCCTCAACCAACGTCCACCCCCACGCTGATAATCTGCCTCACGGACTAAAACTGGTAGTTGGTTCCACAGGAGTGGAGCCTGATAACTAAAAGATCCTCCTCTAATTCTACTTTTAGAAGTAAACCTGCAGATTGATAGTGAAGTGTTAGGCACCTAATTTGCAATCATATTTCTATCAGATGGAGCTTGGTTATTTAGGGCTTCATATGTGAGAAGGAAGATTTTACACTATTCTGATTTAACAGGAAGCCAATGAAGAGAAGCTAAGATAGGAGAGATATGATTTCTCTTTTTAATTTTTATCAGAAGCCTGGCTGCAGCATTTTGGATCACCTGACGGCTTTTAATTAAAGTTTGTGGACTTCCTGATTAAAGAATTACAATAGTCCGACCTTGAACTAGTTTTCAGCATCACCCCTGGACAGGATATTTCAAATTTTTGAAATTTTCAGAATTTGAAAGAGGGAGATTCTAGATATCTTTGATATGGGATTGAGATGACAGATCTTGATCAAAAAAATAACACCAAGAAAATTACTTCTGTTTTGTCTTTAATAATCATTGAAAAAGTAGCTAAATCCAGACTAACCTTAAAAACACTGTTGTAAACACATTTTAAAGGCCATGATCAGGCAGCCAGACCGACAGAATTAGAACATCCTTAGAACCATGGGCGTAGGTTTGCATAGGGACCATAGGGACATGTCCCTACCAAAATTTTGGAAGGACCTATTTGTCCCTACCAATAATTGGATGTGAAAAACATGTTTATAATTTACTATACAGCAGCCGCTTCTTTTCCTCTCGCAGCTTGTCTGCCTGGTAGCTGCAGCTGCCTGCTCTTTCCTGTCCCTTTCACATAGCAGCGCATCAACTGTGCTGTGCGGTTTAACTCTGATTATTCTGCCTTAAGTTCCGCCTTCTCTCTTTCTGATTGCGTGTTTTCTAGTCTGTATGTGCGTGCGCGGGTGCTTGGAGCGCGAAAAAAAAAGACTCTAAAATAAATTAATATTGGGCTACGAAACTAGTCCGAATTAAAAAATATATTATCTACGCTAAAACTGGCGAAAGCTTCTAATTGGAATTCTGTAAAGAAGCAGGAGAGAGTTTTTTGATTTGTGGAACTTGAAAAATGTAAGTTAACAACGTTAGGATTTCTTTTATTTTATCTTTTAATCAGATCAGCCAAAGGCTCCTTAAAGAAGATCTTTTATGAAATTAAACCAGGTGAAACAGAAACGTTTTAACGTTTCCTTTGGAGGAGTTCTGGATGGAGAATATTGACAGACAAAAACTATTTTTTTTACTTCTTAAATGCAAAATGTTTACATATATTTTACAATCTTGGTATAATTCCTGCTCTAAGTGGGTCGCTCTGTCGGCTAAAGGCACATTTTAGTGGCCCTATACTCCAGTTTACGATTAATCAATTACTGTACATAGTTCACGATTATTTAAATAATTTGTTAATATGATTAATTGTTTCAGCCATAGATAAAATACATGAAATTAGCTACACAGAGTAACTAGAGCCCATATGTACAAATTCTAATATTAATATTTTAAATGCTCAGTGTCAGTTCCTCTTCTAGTTCCAGTGCACATGTAAATACAATACATTTATATGCTGTCCCTTAAATGTATTATTTTGCATGATCCAGAGAGAGCATATTAGATTAAAAAAATAAGAGTGGGTTTTACCTCTGCACAATTCTATATCATCAAAAGAAAACAGGATAAATCCACATATTATAGACTATATTTGGTTAAACAGACACTGTCTTAGTCGCAGATAAATTTAAATTCAATCCTTTTCAAAGTGGAAAAAGTCCTAATTCCACATTCATCAGAGCCAGTTATGCTTTAAATATTGATAAACAGCATCTAGTGCATGTAGTGTTTATATGATTTGTATTAATGTAGCAAGAAATGCTGCTGTTCTCTTTAAACAAAATGAACCCTGAAGCTCACATTAAGCATAAAAAAGAGCATGCATATTTTTGCAAAGGACCAATGAAACTGAAGAATAGTGTCACTACCAAAGTTGAAATCAAACCTACGCACTTGCTTAGAACACAACCCATTTGGACCGCAAGGAAGAAGTAAAGTGACCTTAAAAAGCAGGTTTTATTTTCCTCTAAGTGTATTTGACAGAAACAGAGCAACACAAATCTATTTGGCAGAGCAAACACAGCAACAAACAACATTTAAAACCTCATTGGTCACTGTACAGCTTTTCCACAGCACCCTCTCCCAGTTTCATGGTTTGCTGCAGCTCAGACATCAGTGTTCTCTCTTCTCGCTCGTCTCCATCCAGCACAGCTCTCCGTGTCCAACATACCTACACAGAAAAAAATTGGAGTATCATTTACAAACCATAAACCTTACTTGTATCTGTTTCTCTCCTAGTAATCAAGATCCTTATGCAAGTGCCTCCAGCCAGAGATTCGTGGAACAAGGAAATCCTCTGTCGCCTGGCCACTTCTGCTCTCCTGCCTGTTCACCCTCCAACACTGTTCAACCCTTTTTTCCTCTCAAAAATAGTGAGGAATGATCTGCTCGGGACTAACAGTCACTGCCACGCTCTGAAACCCTGTCATCTTCCCTGGAGAAAACCTAACAGCTTTTTGAGTCAGCTTCTGCTCTCCTCTTACTCACCGGCCTCAGTCTTGCTTTCACCAGCAAACTTGTTTTTTTCTGCAGAACAAAAGCGATCCAGTCCGCCAGCTTCCCTGTCTCATCCATCCACCCTCTTATAAAATAAACTTTCTTTGTTGATCCCTTATCTCTGTGGTTGCCCTCCTGTCAGAGCCAATAACCTTTGGTAATGACATTTACTTAGAAAAAGCTTGATAATTTTTTCCACAAGAAATTCTTTGTTAGATTTCACTCTAAAATCTAAGTGAAATCTAAGCTTTTACTTACAAAGAACAGTTGGTTTCACGAAACAACTCGACTAAATTTCAATACCAAATTTTTCCTATCAACAAAAGATGTACTTTTGTTTTGTTAGTAAAGTTTACACAGAGAGGCACAGAGACCTAAAAACATGCACACAGAAATGGAATCTAAAGAAGCTAATTAACATAACACTCATGTGTTTGGACTGAGGGAGGAAGCTGGAGTACCTGGAGAGAACCTACGCATGCAAGTAAGCAATATTTTATACTTCTGACCCAAACATGGTCAGGCAAAGAAAAAAGCACCAAGTTTACCAGTAATATCCTAGTACATTTTACTTGCATTTGTTAACATGGAAACTTATTTAAATTGTCTAATCAATACTATTTAGTAAAATGCATTAAATTGACTTGTCTTATAGACTTAGACTTGTCATTTTGTATACACTAGTGTATACAAAAAGAAATTTAGTTTAAAACAGCTATAGACAATTTCATTTTTTAAAGTGCAGCCTTGAAAACAGTAATAAATACATAAAAATAGTAATATAAACATAGGACTGTATTTACAGTTCCCTTTTTTTAATATATAAATAAAATAACCCATTTTACACAACATTCAGCAGTCTAATGGCAGTGGAGAAGAAACTGTTCTGGAATCTGCTGGACCTGCATCGGATGCTTTGAAGCTTCTTTCCAGAGGGCAGCAGGGGGAACAGTCCGTGGTGGGGGTGTGAGGGGTCATTGATGATGTAAGGGGACACGCAGCGCTGGGATGAAATGTCTTCAATGG
The DNA here is from genome assembly GCF_016077235.1 of Cyprinodon tularosa. Lineage (NCBI taxonomy): Eukaryota > Metazoa > Chordata > Actinopteri > Cyprinodontiformes > Cyprinodontidae > Cyprinodon > Cyprinodon tularosa. The sequence goes on from NW_024039551.1 coordinate 1,835,716, forward strand.
AGGGAAGAGGAGCTCGATGATCCTCTCTGCTGTTCTTACTTTTATCGGATATATATTTACAAATTAATTCTACACATTAAATAAAATGTGTCACTTTCAAGCACTGCTTTAAATCAATCCTACCTGCCTTTGGGGCTGCTCAGTGGTGCAGTGGGTAGCACTGTTGCCTTGCAGCAACAAGGTTCTGGGTTCAGTTCCCAGCCCAGGGTCTTTCTGCATGGAGTTTGCATGTTCTCCCTGAGTGTGCATGGGTTCTCTCCGGGTACTCCGGCTTCCTCCCACAGTCCAAAAACATGACTGTTAGGTTAAATGGTTTCTCTACATCCCCTTAGGTGTGAGTGTGTGCATGGATGGTTGTTTGTCCTGAAGATAGGCACCAGCGACCCCACTTGGGATTAAGCGTGTAAAGAAAATGGATGGATGGATTTTTGTACATTACAATTTGGAGTAATTTTTACATAAAAACCATAGCAATATTTACAGAGCCAAAAAGGCCTTTGTTCATTGTACAAATATCTTTTCTGGAGAACAGTGTTTTCTTTCCTTTATGGTGCTGGTGGCTGCCATGCTGCAGTGACTGCAGCTGTTCGCAGGATCTTGGTGAAGCTCCCATAAACAGAACAACCAGGCTGCCCAGAATCTCTCCCAGGGAGGGTTTTGGCTGTCCTGTCTGAGGAAGTGTCTCTCCACATCTGTCCTCTCTGTCATTGTGAGTTCAGACAAATGCTGCAGAAACATTGTAATAAAAAGAGAAGGAATAATGAAGTATTAATCATTAAGCTGTATAGTTTTCACCTTGTATAATTTGGTTTACATTGCATAATAAATGGTAAGATCTTTTCATTCATAAGAAAATAATTTTGCTTTCCTGTTAATGTTGCTGCGGGTACATTTATGAGCAGTTGAAATGGTTTTTGACCTAGAAATGTGAATTAGTAATCACAAACATGTGGATTAAATAAAACATTAAAACATGTTCTTATTTACAAAGCTAAATAAGCCCAGTGAGTCAGACTGAAACTTGTTAAATTATGATTTGAATTTTTGATTTGTTTAAATATTTTGTTGTTAGTAGAATTGAAATGTTTATGAAAATGTGCAGCGTTACCAGATAAAGTTGGAAATAATTATCCTCTCTTGGTATGCAGTCAAATCCTTACATCTCCTTCATATTCCATGCAATCAGCTGTAGGTTCAGAGCATCTGGTACATAAACAGAAGAAAGTAATCTGTTTTGTCACTTTTGTCAATATGCTCTTCCCCCCAGTCTGCTGCCCCAGAGATTTTAAATGCAATTGAGAGGAAAAGAGCTGCAGTTATTATTCTTTCAATACAAACATCTGACAGAAGTTTTTGCATTTGTGCTTGCTCACTCGTGTGCTCCATCTGCTTTATGAGCCTGAGAAAACCGACTATCCTATCGTGTTTTTAAGGAGAACCTGTAAACAGTTCTTCTGGGTTTCTGTGGCTTGCTCCAAGTCTTTCCGCACTCTTTACTTAAATAAATATGTTGTTCTCAAACTGGTTTTCTGCACATTTGTCTCTAAAATAGTTTGGTATAGAGAGGAGGGGGGGCGATCTATTTATTTGCCACTTTTCCAAATCGTATTCAGTTCACTTCTGTGGCAAAAACATGGTGGAGTATCTTCTGGCATCTGGATCTTTCCTCTGTCACAACCTGAGTGTAATAGCTGCGGTGAGCTTGTGCTGGATAAGTGTGCTTTGGTAGCCTGTGCCTTATGGAGTTTTGCCCTGTATCTGGTATCTTGGGATGACTGCGACTCTTCGTGCCAGAGTCTTCCGTCCGGTCTGGTGCGCTTAGGTGCTCTGGATGGCAGATCTTGTACCGTTCTCTCCAACCTCACAAAGGTACACCCAAAAGTTACAAACAAACACATTTGTTGCTATGGTTACCTAATCAAATTCACTATGCAGCAGAACTTGAAGGTCATCCAGAAACAGGCTGCTTTAGCATTACTTCCATCTGCTGAGAGTAGCAGAGTTTTGTTCAGTTTCAGATGGCTCCCAGTTTTTAAGGTCTGGTGACAGAATTATTTTTTGATTCTTAATAATAATAATTTTTTTTCCTTTACGTTAAGCAACACTAAAATGACCTGTGAAGCCAAGGTGCTTTAATCCTTTTGTGTTGAAGACGAACCAAGTCCATGTCTGATACACACAGTTTCTGTTCCTCCAATATTCTGCATGTTTATTACTAAACTGCTTATTTACCAGACAGGGCCAACTGTGGAACTAGATTACGGTAAACTTTTCTAACATAGGAAGTATGTATAGATCATTGCTTCTATGCTATGTTTAATGTCTCCTTCTGTGTCCTTGAACCTCAGTTGGCCTCAGCAGAAGGCTGCTCACACTGAGCCTGGCTCTGATTCTACTGGAGGTTTCATCATGTTAAAGGGAGTTTTTCCTCTCTTCTGTCCCTACATTCATGCTCATAGTGAGGGATTGCAATAGAGAAGGCATGTTCAAAGTCCTGCAGGTTTTAGAAGTTTCCCTTCTCCAACACAGCTAATTTCCATTGGCAGCAGATTAAAAGGCTTTTGTTGAATTGCAATAATCAGAATCAGCTGTGCTCAAGCTTAGAAAAACTGAAAACCTGTAAAACAAGGGTAATTAAGAAGCGAGTTTGGACAATGGATATGCCTGCTATAGAGTCAATCTAATACCTAGTGTGTCCACCTGCTCATCCAGGAGGAGAGAATCCTTCAAAGTCATTGACTGGATGCAATCAGTTGGTTTTCCTATTGATAAAAAAACTTTGAACCTTGAATCTGACTGGATAATCTGGTTGAATTGGATCTATAACGAGATCTGAGATAACATGAATTGGAGCTATAGAAAAACAAAAACAAGATAGAGCCGAGATACATTATCAATCTTTTTACCACAACTTAAAAAAAAAAAAACAAATATACAAAATCTGAAAAAGTACCACAGATATTGTCCTTTGTCCTTGTTATATTTTCCCCTGTGTTTTATGTATCTGCATGTGTTTCACTTTTTGATTTAAATCACAGAAATGAATTTTTAAACAGTTCTCTAATAGATCAGTTCTGATAAATGGACATTTGATAAGAGTGCAGATTCTTTGCTGGCACTGGTATTTCTCCAGAGAGAGGTATTGCAAAGGAAAATGCTGTGGGATTAACCTCGTTCAGAACCAAGTGCAAAACTTCTCATTATTCATTCTTCCACCTGTCAGTGTGAAGCATTACTGTCTCCTCCAGTCTTGACATGCACTTTCCAAAGCCACAAGGGGCCTTTCGTTGAAGTGCTGTTCCTTCTCAGTGATGTTAAATGGCTCATTAGTAAGGCTAAGGTGTCATGTTCTGAAGGACAAATGAATTGGTTCTGCAGCTTTAACTGGACTCTGATACAGAGAAAGTGTGGAAAGTGGAGATTGGTGCCACCTGCATGACTTAAAAACTAAAGTTTTCCGGCAAACCGAAAAACTGGAGAACATTTTTCTTAAGCATAAATGTATGTTGCCACGAAAGAGAAACGGAGTAATGTCTTGTTTCTTGCCATTTATACTGATATTGATTTAAGGCTAGGGTTTTAGGCGAGAGCGTATCGGGAAATGGAGACGGAGACCAACAACACCTCCCTCATCTTTGGTCCTATCTCAAAGAATTTTTCGAATTACGCAAAAATATTGAGCTTTCAATTCATATAGTGGCATCTGGCTGTTTTTTTAAAGGTTACTTTATACTTTTATACTTTAAGTAGTTTTTGGAGCACATACTTTTACACTTTTACTTGAGTAAAGAGGTCAAGTTGATACTTCAACTTTTACCAACTGCAGTATCTATACTTCTACTAAAGTAACAAATGTGTGCACTTTTGACACCACTGCTGATTGCATATCACAATTTGCATATATTAAATTCAATATGGATGCACAGTGATGGAGATTTCTTAGTCTAACAATATTAACAGACTGGTAACATCTTTACCATTGTCAGGGTGTATGATTCCTAGAGTGAAACTATGAAATAATAATAATAAAAAAAAAAAATACCCATGGATATACTCATTATTTGTTAAATTATCTAATATTGTTTTACAATGATGTTACTTGCAAGATATTAACCTAAAGGTCATCTGCAATTCCTTTTGGGAAATTTTCAGAAACATAAAAAAGGGGGTTCATAAAGATGAAAAAGATGCTTTCTTCAGAACGAAGTAAATAAGCCTGAAAATCCCACTCCTTCTAATCATGAGAGTTTATAGTAGAAAATTACTAAAATAGTAAACAAACAAGAGCTGATGTAGTTACCCTTGAATAGTCGAAGGGGAATGGGAACAGAGTAAATGGATACAATATGTTGTTTTGGTTAGCAGAATGATAACTATACAAAAAAGGAGAACAAGATTGCAAATGTAGGAGAAAAGACAAGAATCAGACAAATGACTGAATGCCTCTTAAATAATTTAAACGGATGCACCACCCAGGTTGAGACGTTGTAGAATTGCTAACGGTCCAACAGAGAGAAGATGGGAGGAAAACAAGCCGAGGTGTAAGGAAATGTATATCAGTTGATAATGTATAAGGATATTTTATTAAACTGTTGGTTAAAAAAAAAGTGAAAATGTCTGGTTTCTTCTCAATGTCGCCAAATTGTGTAAGAAGTGACAATTGTTTACTCTCCACTTGTGTTTGTTTTATGACAGTATCCGTCATGAAAATCAGTTCCTTTTAGCATATATATAAAAAATACAAAGTTTATCAAACAGTAAACTGACTAAGCAAAAAAAACTTTAGCCTGCAGACGAAACAGATATTAGGCCTTCTGCTCTTGTAACAATAAACAACCTACCCTCCATCTCATTTTAACTGGATGCCCAAACATGTATAAAACAGCTAGCACTTAGAGGAAACGCTCAGCATCTTTGACAGGAGCCTTTATAAAAGCAAATAGTTGCAGTAGACAACAGCTTTTGTTGTCTTTATTCAGGATAAATGCAGATAATTCAGGGTGAGAGACCACTCAACTTGGAAAATTTTATGATAAAAAAATATCTGACATGTTTTTTCTATCAATTAAGAAATGTAGAAAAAAGGTGTTATTTCGCCCCCATATTGTGAGATCCAAGTATTCCTATCTCACAATGTAGAAGAGTCCTTATGACGTACATCATCAACTTTTTACGTGATTGTCCCTTTCCATAAGGCACATTTTCTAGTAAAACATTTCATTAAAATCCTTTCATAACTTTTCAAGTAATCCTGCCAACCAACTGATGTACCAATGGGCCGCTCAAACTGAGCATATCCTGTTATAATCTGAGGATTATTTGGCAACAAAAATTCTCTGAAGATGTCACGTTTTAAGTTGACAGACTCTGAATGAGAGCGATCACGGAGACAAAGAGCAGTTAAGAGTTTTTATTGAAGGTTCTGGTAGGTATAGAGAGGATTCCCGGCTGGCAGGGTTTTCTGGGTTCTGCTGGAAGAGGCGAGGTGACAGATGAGCAACGGGTTGGTGCTGGTTTAAATGATGAGGGGTGTTGTAACTCACAGAGAGGGAGGCTTTGCGTCAGTTTGAGGAGGATGTGACCAGTGGTCCATGCGGATGGTGCAGGTCTGGTTTGTGTTACCGATGGTAGTGTCAGAGGGTGGATGGTGGGCAGGAGGGCTTAAGCAGATCAGAGGCCCGTAGCCTCACGGATTCCTGGAGGCAGACTGGTAGTGTCTCTGGCGAGAGTCCAGAGTGAGGGGAGTTCTATGGAGTGGTTTCGGGCTTGGGATCCAGGGCTCTGTGATGAAGGCAACAGAGAGCGGGATTAGGATCTGGGTAAATTTGAAAGCAAGGCTAGGTAAAGGATCAGTTTGTACCACGCAGAAGCACTAACGAACTGACACCCTCCTTCAGCTCCTTAAGAAGGGTGGTAATCAGCTCACATGAAGAGCACCTGCCTGTCCAGCCTTGCTGAGGAGAGAGAAAGGAAAAACCGGGCCTGCAGCCAGACCTACGAGTATGACAGAAGAAATTCTGTAAGCAGGCTTGATATTTTATAAATGGACGACATTAATGGAAGATACAGTTTCATGGTGTTTTAATGCATCTGTGGTCCTTACACTGCTTCTCCTGAAGCCAAGGTCTGAGAATTAGCTGGACTCTCCTCTTCGGGACCCTGGCATAGGCCTTCCCAGGGAGGCTGAGAAGTGTGATCCCCCTATAGTTGGAACAAACCCTCCATTCTCCCCTCTTACGCATGGGAACCACCAACCCAGTTCTTCCAATCCAGGGGCACTGTCCCCGACCTCCACTTGAGGTAGAAAAAGGTGTGTCAGCAAGACAGCCTGACAAAATCCAGAGCTCTTAAGTACTCAGGGCAGATCTAATTCACCCACGAAGCCTTGCCACCGCAGAGTTTTCTGACCACCACAACACTTTAGCCTGGGTGATAAACGAATCCAAGCTTTTCACCACAGAAGGCTTTTCAGCCACATTGAAGAGATCCTCAAAGTATTCCTTCCACAGTTCAACAACGTCCTCTTTCAAGGTCAGCCACTGTTCGCTCCCACTAACAGCAGTGTAGGCAAAGCGCTGCTTCCTCCTCTGAACGGTTTGCCAGAATCGCTCTAAGGCTAGCTGATAGTCTTCCTCCATGTCCTCTCCAAACTCCTCCCAGGCCCTATTTTTTTGCCTCAGCAACTGCCCAGGCAGCGACATGCTTGGCCTCATGATATCTGCTTTCTGTTTCAAGAGTCTCACAAACCAACCAGGCTCCATAAGCCTCCTCCTTCAGCTTGATGGCATCCCTTACTGTCAGTGTCCACCACCTCTTGCTTGGGCCTGACAAGTCTGTCCGGCCTCCTCCTCTTCCAGCATATCTAGCTCACCACCAAGTGTTGATCGGTGGACAGCTCCTTCCCTCTCTTCACCAAAGTGTCCAATACCAGTGGCCGAAGGTCATAAAATATGACTACAAAGTCAAGCATTAACCACAGGCCAACTGTTGGGGTGCCAAGTGCACCATTGAATGTCCTTATGCTTAAAGACAGTGTTCATTAGGGACCCTCTGTGACTTGCACAGAAGACCAGTAATGAAACACCGTTCTGGTCCGTTCCTTCCAATCACATTCCTCCTGCTGTCGTTTCCTAGATGGGTGTTGAAATCCCTAGAAGGGGCCCTATCCAAAAACCCAGCAAGGATACTAACAAGGTCCGGTACTCTGTACTGTGGCCGCAACAACAGTCAGACACCTGTCCACTACCTAACCGGTGTCCCTCTACCGCCTGCAAAAGCTCAGGCTCCATCTCCCTCAGGAGTAACATCTCCAATCCCCTGTTTAAGTCCCTTTAAGTTGGCACCGGTCACTCCTTGTTCTCCCTGCAGGTAGTGTGCCTAGTAGGGGATTGCCTCGCATCACTACTTTTGGTTGGGACAGCCACAAGGAAGAGCCACCAGGCCCTAACTTAAGAATCTCAACCCCAGGCCTGATTTTAGGGTGGGGTCCCGGCTCCGCCATACCAGGCAATGTCATGTGACTTAATTTCTTTGTTTTCAACGGCTTTTTAACCGTTCTTTGACTGACCAACATTGCAGTGCCTGTTTTCCTTGGGAGACCCTACCCGGGGCATTTAGGGCCCCAACAACATAGCCTCTTTGATCATCTGGGCTCTGAAACCCCTCCACAATGTTAAGGTTAACACAGGGGTCTATTCTATTCTATTTTTTTCTTAAATTCTATTCTCATATTTTGCTGGAGTTTCAGTTTTTGGAACGACTTACTGAAGTAAAACAACTCTAAAGTGATTTGGGATGTGCTGCGAGGCACCTGAGCTGCACAAAGACAGTAAATTATTGAAATATTTTAACACCTAAAGGATCGTGACCCATGTCTTTAATTCATATGCTTAAAATACAAACTTGTTTTTGACAGAGAATCTACTGTTCAGCTATTGATAACACACCTTGAGGAGCCAAAATGGAGGTTTGTGTGTTGCAGGATTGTAGCTCTAGAAGTTTAAACATCTTCATCAATCTAATCTCTGCTCAGCCCGCAGAGGGATGTTGCAGGATCAGCCATAGCTTGTAGCTGTAAGCAGAGGTGTGGATGTAGAAACATAAGAGCTCTTATTGACAGAAATTGTTCATTGCCGGAAGGTCTGGAGGAGTGCAGGCTGCTGAAAATCAACAAATGACACAAACAAAAATTTGCATGAAAATGTTTCCCATCATATACGTGGAGGGTAGGATGACCAAATGTTAACCATTGAGTGAAGTTATTTAAAAACGACATGCCTCTGGAAACCTTTTAGTATCCCATGAAAACATCTTTCAAAACATTTCCTTTTTTAATTCTGCACAATATAGTGATCAAATGTCCTCTTCTTCGGAGAGACGTTAGTTTCAGCACTTTTACTGGTGGAAAGACGGTCTCTCTGTCACACTGGTTTAAGTAAGAAAGAGAAATACCTCCTGGCTTCACTACATTGGTCATATTGATTGTTTAGCTGGCAGCAATTTTATCAGCAGGAGATGTGTTTTATGATGGGAACTCTACACATTCTCTATCATAAAATGGATCTTTAAGGCTTTCATTGGTGTATTTGTCTTTGGAAATAGGAAGCTATTGGGATAACTTGGCAGTCGTTTTTCATTTATTTCTTATTTCCTTCTATTCACATCACACCTTTTCTCTATTTGCAACCTTGTTTTATCTTCTCTTCTTTGCTGCCAGTTCAGAGGCAGAAATCAGTTCAGAGGGAGAAATAGATTGTCTTCGATGTTGGAGGAACAATTTGTATTCATAAAATGAAGTAATAGACCATTAAATATTCTGTATAGAAGTGCTGTCTGTTTCAACTTTGGTCAGGGAGATAAGAAAGAGATGAGTCCTGATAGCATCGTTTGTCGAATCACCAGTGGCCCTGTAGGGGATTTACAGTTCCCAGTATAGCACATTCTCCGTTCTCTGGTGGTCTTTTACAGCTTAACAAACAGCTTCTAATATAGCTGGACTGTGCACTGTCTGATGGCATAAAGGCATGCTGTTACTGACACTAATTATTCAGAGAAGTCACCCACCTCCAAATGTTGGCTTGGTTTAATCATCATTAGCAAACATAGTGATGGCCCATTGGAGTGACAACAATCTTGAGGAATACGTCCTTACTGGGTGTTTAACATTTCTCTGCAGACCTTCCATTCTCCAAGGGTCATGATCAAGAAACAAGGTCAGAGGAAATCAGAATGGTGTCTAGGTGAGTGGGACAGAAAGTTAACTACAGCCTTACTTTAAACTCTTAGACTGTTTCAGTTTGAACAATGGGGTAAAGATAGTTGGACAAAGGCTTTTCAAGGGTATTTCAATATGAATTTGGGAAATTGCCGCAACTGGGGTTTAATGTACTTCCTTTAAAGTATGATTTTCTGTATGTTGCATCATTATTTTTATAGTTAAGAATCTTTTAATTATCTGCAGTCTCCCAGACCATGCCCATACATGGCCGTCTCATTGCCTCCTGTTAATTTCTCCAGTTTTCTACCAAACGCTGCTTACTGTGGCATTTCTTAGCTCTCCAAATAAAGCCGTTTTTCAATCGAACTGGAAGCCATAAAACTGCTTCTCTAGGATGCAGACATGAAGCCATGAATCCAGTTAAGTCATTGAAATTCATGAGTAGGGGAGAAATAGAATAAGGCCAATTTTTCAATAGCAGCTTCAGGAGCAGCAGGTCATTTGTAAAATCTGTTCACATGAATACACATGAAATAAATGTTAACTGATCTGACAGATTATTAATAAAATGATTTAGTTTTAGAGGGGAGGCCTTTAGACCAGGATGGTATAGGTGCTGGAAAATTGGAACAGGTGCCTCATGTTTGGGTTGAATTTGATCTCCTCCACTTCCTCAGATTAAAGGTCACCGGTTAACATTTTGTTATACAATATATATATATATATATATATATATATATATATATATATATATATATATATATATATATATCATTTTTTTTTTTTACATCCATAGAACTTCTGGGTGATGCATGGTACCATTATTCATTTTACAGGAAATAATCTCTATAAATAGATAAATAATTATTTTATAAATCTTGAGGGACTTAGAACAGGGTTGCTCAAGTCAAACAAACCTGAATCCAAAGGCTCAATCCCCTCATTTAGCTAAGCAGAGGCATGGTAACAAGCCACTCATTTGATTCAGGTGTGTTAAAAATGGCGTGCATTAGTAAGTTGCAGGACAGTAGCTCTTAAGGACTGGACTGGAGCATGATGGAGGAGATGGGGTGGAGGGGGTGGTTGCTCAGTCTGGAGTCCGTTGAACTTTAATCCCAACCTTCTTCTTTTATGATGTTTAATGGTGGTTGGCAAACAATTTAAAAGTGCATTACTGCCACCTACTGGTATGGATTGTGGAACAAAATGCCAACAAATAAATGTATCTACTTTATTTTATATCAATAATATAATAACCCAATATCCTCTATCTTTATCAATTATTATTTATTTTAAACAATATCTTAATATTTTATGTTCCAGATGTTCCTGTTCTTCCCTCCATCTCCAACCTTGTAACAATGCTTTCCCAACTAACTTCCTTGAGTTCCAAAAACTTTTCAGCTCCTCTGGCAATGATTCTGATCTTCTCTGTCTTATGTTTGGCTCGGTCTGTGCAATGTCCCATTTATACTACCCTTTGAAAACCGAACCATGCCGAGTTCGGACCAAGCTTGGATCAGGTAGCTGTGCCTAGTTGGATCCTTATGACCATTTACACATCACGCCAGTACGGCCCTTCGCCTCCTAGTGACGATATATGGTTCTACTGCTCTCTTGAGGGAAAAAAGCAAATCAAGAGAAATAAGGACTCGATGGCGATTGGCTGGAGCAGAGGTGCTTGATGAGGTGATTAAATACAGGTGATGCTTGGATGAGTCTTCCTCTTTAAATTGGCATCTAAGCTTCCTTTATATTGTCAAATGCTTGTTAACTAAACAAAAGAGACCATCAGTGAGATGATTGACTGTTTGTAATTCTACTATTTTCTATTCTAGATGCTCGTCACGCCAGTTTAGATACAGTGGTCCCTATGTTGGTCTAGTCAGAAATTAGATAAAGTTGGTTAATATCCTGAAAGCGCTTTAATGTGAAAGTTCAAAAACACTTTTAGAGGATTTTATGAACCAATGACTTTTATTTCAGGCATAAATCAAATTTGGCTGGTAAAACAAACAAACAAAAAAACACTGTGACTGGTGGCCCAAAAAGTTAACTTCAGGCCCTATCTTAACTTTAGACTTGACTCAGGACTTGTGGATAAAGACTTGAGGCTTACTTCAAACTTGCAAAACAGTGACTTGGTTCCACCTGTATTATCTGCCCAGCTATCGCAGTAATATTACAGACTGATAGCCTCTGAACCAGAGAAACAGCACAGAGCTAAAATATCAACGATAATCTCTATTTAGGTTCAGAGCAAAGATTGATTCTTCCAGATGTAGGGCTGAGTCCTCTCAATCGGTTCCTTCAGAATATTTAGTTTTCCTCATCTGTCTTGTTTTAAAGCCAGCTTATTGTCTTTAAGTGTGATATTTTTCCTAATCACACCCAGTTTTAAACACCAAAAAAAAAAAAACAAAACGTATGATTTCAGAGTTTCTTTCTGTTCTTTTTTACCTTAGTATTTTCTTACCCATTGTGATTCTAAAATGTCCCAGCATGCAGTTAATTTGGTCCATGATGTGTGATGTTTGGATTTTAGAAGCTAGATCCTAAACGCTTGATTTGTTGATAATCACTCTCAGCAGGAATAATGAAGTCCATTTCAATTAAGACATAAAAGCTCATACAATTTCTGTCTTTTACTTGGTGATTTCATTTAAAATAAAAGTTAAGTTTTATAAAACTTAAAGAAAAGAAGAAGAAAAATCCACTGAAAAGAGACTGCAGAGGTGCTGTAATCAGCAGGTCTCCAACAGAAGCTATTGAGGCATTGTTGATGCTTGGAGCTAGTAGTTTAGTAAGCTGGAAAAAGCTGATGTTCACCTCCTGCTGCCTCCGGAACGTGGATCTGCACAACCTGCTGTGTCTCCTGTTTCCCCACCAATCCAACAGAGATTACTGGTAGCTGCTGCAGAGCGCCCAGCAAAACAAGACACGGAACGCCTTTCTGGCCAAGCCGGCTGCTAGCGTGCTTCGTTAGATGCAGCGAGGTCCAGAGGAAGGAGTGTGAACAGCGGGTGAAAAGCAATCTTATAAAGAACATTATTAGTGACACCTAGGCTATAATACAAGATAATGATATCCTTCTTTTCATGTTTTTCAGAGTAAACGTTCAAAAAGCTGACCATGAAAGAATAATTTGACATTACTTCCCTTAACCTGAAGGAAAAGGAATGAGTCTGAAGTAATGTGATGTTCCCCATTTCCATTCAGAGAGATTTAGTTGGGGGAAGGGGGATAAGTTCAAAGCCATAGGAAATGTGCAAAGCGAGGCATTACGCTGACATTGAGGGGAAAGAGATTGCAAACCCATTCTCACCGGGGGAATGTGCCAATTATTAGATAATGTTCAGAACACGGATTAAAGCTTTGCAAGAGTCACCATGCTCTTCACATACAGATGCTGCGATTAGCATACATTTAGTTTTCCTGCTACCCCAGAATGTTTAGTCTGAACAACGGATTTTATTTGGGGTATATATTTTTATTATTTTTTTTGCAAATCCTGTACAAGAAAGGAAATGTCAGAATCCCAATTGCTTGTATCTCCTCAAAGTTTAATAGCTCCAAGAATTCTGTCACACATTTTGACAAATCTGTCTCGGATGTGTGGTGACAATTTTCTCCAGCCGATGAAATTAGCATTTTTGAATTTTTGTGAACAAGAGCTTTTGACGTAGGATTTAAAAACCCCAGAAGGCAGAAGTTGGAAAGTCTCATTACGATTCAAGGAACACAACAGAAACGGAAACGAGGAAGCTCTGGGATATAAAGTATTTAGCATGGTGGGATAAACATGCAGGTGGGAGGAGATGGGTGAATATGACCCAAAAGCAGCAGCTAAAAGGCGTTTTTTTATGGCTGTAACCATAGCAATACTGGTTAGAAAACTGAGGAAAGTTTAAACGACTAATGATCATATTGGTCAGGGCAGCTTGGAGAACACAGGAAAGGCATAATATATCAAAGAAATTGGGAAAGGTGATTCACTTTGAAGCCATGGGGGCCAGAATGTTCCTGAATGTTTTTGATATTTTAGATATTAGATCTAGTAAGATAATCTTAATCAATAATATATAAAGCATTAAAAAATATACAATTTGATAGATTGCATCACAATCATAAATCTCACAAAATTTTATTTGTAATTTCCAAACATTTTTATCAATGCAGTGCATATCATCTATCGATCATCTTCGCCCTCTTGAAGAGCAGCTCCTGATTGTGGGTCCTGAACAGATGGAAGTACGGCTGGAAGCGATTATCTCAATTATTTTCCAGAGCAGCACTCTGCATTTTGACCGAGAAGCGAAGCTTCATGACAGGCGGTGGCAGCATAATGATAAGGGGATGTACTTCTTAAATCCATAAAAAAAAACTGTTTCTGCCTGCAAGAAACTATAGAGGAAATTCACCGTCAGTAAAAAAAAAAAATTGAAACTTCAGGCTATGATTCAGCAGCCTCTGGATTTTTCTTCAAAGTTCCTCCAAGTTTGCACTCCTTTGTAAAGATTTAGTTTTTTTTCCTGCTTCTTCACCTCCTCCATTCAATGCTTAGCCCCCCTTTAGCTCCTGCATTGAAGAACCCCTTGAGCCAGCTTTGTTCTTCATGAATAATAATTTACTGTTGTTATGTCTGATGATCCTAAAAGGCGTGTACTTTCAGGAAATCTGTCTCCTCTTTCATTCTACCAATCCCTGCAATGACCAGGACTGTAGACTTTTAGAAGGCCTAGAAAAAATAAAAAAGAACTGTCCCTGCAATCCATTTTCTGATTTGAAAATCTTCATGTCCTCCAACCATTAATTTGTGTGGTTTAGTCATTAGTATATAATCTGCATATTGATGAAGCCACAGAAACAACAAAGGTTTTCACACACTATCTGTTAAACAGCAAACACAAATCTCTTTGCTCCATCTTTGAAGAACTGCTCTGCAGGTACAAACAGGTTTGCATCTGTTTTCACACAGACCTTCTGAAGATCATAACAAAAGTCATACAGCAGCAGCAGTGAGGCCACGTCATAAAATGTGTAGATGAGGCCTTTATTTGTTTTAACTTCAGTGGATACGATGGTTTTATCACAAAGATTTTATACATTTGGTTGGGACAGTTTTTGGGGTTTCATTTTCTTAATGAAGCTGAAGTGCAAATTCAAGCTTGAAGTCTCTGATCAGTCTCCCCTGGATAACCTGCGATGTGCTACTCTTAAAGTTCCAGCCAATGGACTGAAGTCAATCATCATCCATGATCTTCTTCATACGCTCCACATCCAGCATTTCTCCTGCATACCAGCTGAGCTCTTACACACCTACTCCCCATCTCTTCTCTCACTCTCAGGCTTTTTTTCAGTCTCATTCATCCTCTGGCCTTTTCCACAACCAGTGGGAAGACTACTCTGATCCTTTTCCTAAACTTTTCATCAGAACTCATATCAACTGGAAGCATCAAGTCTTTTTCTGGGTATACAAGCCCCCTTATTTCATCATGTCAATAAACATCTTTCTAAATGCAACTTTTCTTTGTGTGAGTCAGTCCAGGTGGAAATGAGACGTACAGAGTTTAACGCCACCATGCTTAAGGCGGAATCTACAGTAAGGAAAAAATGCTGAATGGCAGTTTTAGGGCTGTTTAATATTTCTAGATTTATGATTTCATTTCTGAAGCTGCTGGTGAATTTCTAACGAGGAAACACTTGAATTAGAGCAGCTAGTGGAGGAAGCCTGAGCATTCAATGTAACCACAGCAGGAAACTGAAGATGACCACAGGTGGAAGTTAAAATCGAAGAGGAGAATATTTTGTAATTATAGTAAATCGAAGCAGGAAAGGGGCATTCAATATTATGATTTGCAGCAGTAATGAAACCCACACATCTATTTTAGTCCAGCTCAGGTGATGCCCAGAGCACAGCAGCAAACACATGTTTACAGAGCAACATGCCTAACTATCGCACAAACAATTGACACAATGCAAGCTACTATCTACTGTCTCTTCCTGCTCGTCCAGGAGGAGAGAATCCTAAAAATTCAATGAAAAAACACTGAACCTTTTGTTAATTTGTGCTTTATAAATAAAAGGAATAATGCATGTTTACTATCAAATAAAAAATATTAGAATAAAAGCAAAAAATGTGATTATGTACCAAAGAACGACTTGTGCTTTGGTATCCAACATATGCTTGTAAGATTATTTATAATTGTAAGATTTTGCTGTGAGCAGATTAATTGTATTTCCTGGAGAGCAAACTTTGTGGTATTTTTAAAATTGTACTGTTAATTTGAAAACTTCAAACCACTGATCAGTGAGGGACACGCCTTGGATCCCAACCTTCCGTGCCCTCTGATTGGAGATGTTTTTCTAACACAACCTTTTTTTTTTTGTTACTTTCCAGTTGGCAGGATAACTAACAATGTCTCTTCTTTTAAAATATTTTTTTTTAATTAAAATGACTATTTGAAACTTAACAGTAGTAAAGATTGTGCACAATCATCGTGGAGGAAACCCCACCATATGGTTTTAAAGTGATAAGAATAAAATACAACTTCATGTGAAAATCAAATTTGGTTTGGAGCTTTCCTAAGCATTGTATTCTCAGGCTGAAGAGCTATTTCTAAAGTGGCACAATTTTCTTCCCATCCCTTAAGTGTGTCCCGTTTACCAGAATAGTGGAGTTCACGGTAACTCTCCCAGCCACATCTCTGTGAAACATAACACGCAACGATTTCCTCAGACCTCTAACTGGAGCCATTGATTCTCCAGTCAAAGATGTGTCACCATGTCTAGAACGTTAGAGAGGAAAAGTGTATCACATGCACCTCATAAATCTCCAGTTCTTTCCTCCTGTCCCATTATTCCTCCTGTACATCGATCAACTAGTGAAAGTGTGTCTGTTTCACTGACTTAATGCAGATATATATATCATGAGGTTAAAACTATAGTAGAGTGACAAAACTGTTAGGTTGCTACAAATGAAAAAAGTTTTTTTAGATATGGAGAGCAATATGTCTTCAGTTTAAAGCTACAGTGTGTAACTTTCAGCGACATCTAACGTCCAGACTGCAGACCGCAGCAACATGAACATCTCCCCCCACCGCTTCTCCCCCCCAACAGTACGGCGAGCGTTACGGGACAAAATGTCTTCCACGACGAGTGATGAGGTTTGTTTACATAGATAATTTTACAGATAGTATTTCATTAGTCTGTGAAGGGTATAGATTTCATGTAGACTTAAGATAATAAATATACCCGTTATTTTTTCTACATCGTTGTGACGCTTTGGTGATCTCGCAATCACTAGTTTGTTGGCTCTGCGCTGCCGTAGCGCTAAGATGTCAGCCTCCATGGCTGCGAGACCCGCTCCTATGGAATTATAAATAACAAATTCTAAGGCAACGCAAATATTAAGGTTAAGAGGCTGAGCTCGTAGATGATGATAAATAACATAGTTATGTATAATATATTACATTTGTGACTGTATATCCCTGTAATTATTACACACTGTAGCTTAAACTAATTTAAACAAAAGAAAAATATGTTGGAGAATATAATGGGACCTCCACTTATTGATCTGTTCTAAGCATGTAGCCAACGCTCTGGTGGGTTCATGGTCACTTTTGTGATTCAGTTCAATTCAATTTTCAATTCAGTTTATTTATATAGCGCCAGTTCACAACACGTGTCATCACAAGGCACTTTATGGTTCACCAGATCATACAGTCAAATTGATTTAAAGTTTTCTATCTGAGAAAAACCAGTTGATTGCATCGACTCATTGACTCAAATACAATCCCTCACACTAAGCATGCTTGTAGCGACAGTAGAGAGGAAAAACTCCCTTTCAACAGGAAGAAACCTCCAGCAGAACCAGACTCAGCGTGAGCGGCCATCTGTCGAGGTCGACTGGGGTTCAAGGAGACAGAAGCAGATACACAAAAAGCAGCTGTAAAAGGCGGCCCCGTCCAGGAAACCCACAGCCAGGCAGACGAGCTCCGAGCCGGATCCCACGTCAGAGGTTGAAGAGAGCACATCCAGTTAGTCACAGTCAGAGAAACACTACTACCATTAGTTATGGTAATTGATTTTGTTGTTTACTATATTCTGAGCTAAGGGGCGCATGTTGATGCTGAATTGGAGAGGCCCAAGAATGGAGCCTTGAGGAACCCTACATGTGATTTTTCTGGTCTCTGATTTAGAGTTTCCACTGACACATAAGCCATTTATACACCCTAGCCATGCAGAAGGCAACCGTTTTATAATAAACTCTGTGTGAATAATCCCAATGTCTGTCTTGCCTTGAATACTGGGTCATATGTTCTAAGTCGTGAGAGCTTACCGAGTTGTTTGACCCAGGTAGACACACATCATTGAGCTGTTCCCACTGCCACTAAAAGCCGATTGTTCAGGGGGGTAATGGACATCGCTATCCCTCAGGTATGATTTAAACCAGTCTAGTATTATACTAAAAAGGCCGAACCAGTTTTCCAAACGCTATAATAAAATCAAGTCATCAACATTGGTCACACTTGATGATCACAATAAAAATATTGCCATCATAAGATAAAAATGTAAGACATTGTTTTTAAAGCAATGTCATTACATATCATTTTTCAGGAATTTATCTTTAATACCATAGCCAACTTTAAAAGCACAAAATGACACAAGAAACATTCATAATTTTAAAATAATTCATGTCCTTTGACTTCTCCAGCGCTTTCAACACCATCAGACCGGTGCTGCTGAGGGGGAAGCTGGAGGACGCTGGGGTGGACAAACATCTAGCTGACTGGACCATCGACTACCTCACTGACCGTCCTCAGTACGTGCGGCTGCACGGCTGCCAGTCAGAGGTGGCACTCTGCAGCACTGGGGCCCCCCAGGGCACCGTCCTGTCTCCATTTCTTTTCACCCTCTACACCTCGGACTTCACCTACAACACGGACAGCTGCCACCTCCAGAAGTTCTCCGATGACTCGGCCATTGTGGGCTGTGTGTCTGAGGGGAACGAGCTGGAATACCGGTCGGTCATCATGGACTTTGTGGACTGGTGTGAGAGAAACCATCTGTCTCTGAACACCAGTAAGACCAACGAGGTGGTGATCGACTTCAGGAGAAGACCAGCACCCCACCCCCCCGTGAACATCCAGGGGCAGGACATAGAAACTGTGGAGAGTTTCAAATACCTGGCTGTTCACGTCAATAATAAACTGGACTGGACTCACAACACTGACGCTCTGAATAAAAAGGGCCAGAGCCTCCTTCACCTCCTGAGGAGGCTGAGGGCCTTTGGAGTCAGCAGGCCCCTCCTTAAAACCTTCTATGACTCTGTGGGGGCCTCAGCCCTCCTCTACGCTGTCGTCTGCTGGGCCCCTGGCAGTTCAGTTCTGATTACTGCTACGACTTCAGTCCTGGGCTGCCCCCTGGACTAAGTAGAGGAAGTGGCTGAGAGGAGGGTGGTGTCCAAACTCACATCCATCATGGACACCACCTCTCACCCCCTGCACCAGACTGTAGAGGAGCTGAGCAGCTCCTTTATTTAAAGACTTCGACACCCTGTCTGAAAGAAGGAGCGCTACGCAGGTCATTCATTACTGCTGCCACCAGACTCTATAATAATGCACTATAACCACAATAACTCCTGTAACAACCACTGTTCAACTACATTAGAGTTTTTTATTTATTGACTTTGCAATATATGTGAAAATAATAGTCATACCACTACCTCACCATTGTTCCTTACCTATTACACTTTAATGTAAAAGTCAATCCACCTGTATATAAGCCATCCTAATTGTACATATGTCACCTCAAATCTCTGTGTTACTCCCTTGTATTTTTTATTTTCTTATTTTTTTTCTTATTTTTATTTTTTATTTATTATTATTTT
Source organism: Cyprinodon tularosa (assembly GCF_016077235.1). Taxonomy (NCBI): domain Eukaryota; kingdom Metazoa; phylum Chordata; class Actinopteri; order Cyprinodontiformes; family Cyprinodontidae; genus Cyprinodon; species Cyprinodon tularosa. The sequence goes on from NW_024039551.1 coordinate 1,854,825, forward strand.
ATTTTTATTTATTTTTATTCCTAATGTACCTTTTCCTCCTTGTTTGCACATTCTTTAAGTACTATGCCAACATGTGACCAGTGAATTTCTCTGCTGTGAGATCAATAAAGCTCATCTAATCTAATCAGTTTAGATTATTTTTTGGGAATAAAAGAAAATAAATTAAGAGGTATGAAAAAATCTGAACTCTGGATGATTCTGATGTGGAAGCAGCTCAGTGAGGCTGCCAAAACATAACTGCCTCTTTTTTAACAAGACTTAAAACTCAGCTGACAGCAGGGGTCTCGCCCATGTGACTCCAACAGCTGCCGGCAAACTCAATCAGCACATTGCAGACAGTATTATGAGTTTTATTAGACCCCTTGTGGATTTGTCCTTAATTACGGCAACTTCTCACTTAGCTGAAATACTAGAGTAGTTTACACAATTTTTTATATAACTCAGAGAAACTGCATCATTAGAAGGTGACTTTGACAGCACAGGTTCTTTGGCATTCATTAAAAACATAAAATGAGCCTTTTAGGCTCATTTTATCCTTATCATGCATTAGGATGCTACTTGCGTTGTGCAGTTTTACTATCAGCGGCTTTGTTGACTGGAAACCAACTAATAAATTAATTGTCATTATAAAGTGTTGATTGGCTTCTGGATCTGTTCACCTGAATTTATCCAACATACAATCTTTGATATTGGCTGATTAGTTCTGGGCCCAGACACAAAAACAGAGATTCTGGTGATGCAGGTTGGGTTTGAGGTGATTGTCTTTGTAGGCATGTACGATAGAGTATGAGAGATTTTTTTCCCTTCTATTTCGAGAATAAAGTCATAACAAGAATAAAGTCGCAATGAGAATAGTCAGGAAATGACGAGAATAAAGTCGTAACACTACGTGAATTAAGTCATACTATTAAGAGAATAAAATTACAAGAAACAAGTTGTATTTTATGACACCTCTTACAAGAACCACTTTCTTCCCTAAAATGAGGAATGTCGAGCATCGTGGTAAGTTATAGTTTGGCACTGATTTGACAAATAAGGAAATCTTTTAGCACACCAGCATCAAATTGGGCAGTATGTCAAAGCGGTTGCTGTTTAGTGGTGCTGGTCGGCAGTGTTGTGCCTGAACGCGCTCATTGAACGAAAGTTCATGAACTCGTTCATATTTTGGGCGAACGTGAACTGGACGTACTGTATTACTGCCTGATGAACGTTATTGTGAACTCGTTCATTCTGGCGTCTGTGAACGGCACGCTCTCTCAGTTCAGCTCCGTTCAATAGGTTGCCAGATTTCTATAGAGCCCTCCAGGCGAAACCCCGGCTAAATCACACCGTAAACAGGCCTTAATATGTAGCGGGAAAAACACCCAATCTGGCAACACCAGCTACCAGTGTCGTAGCCTACAGCCGCGTGCGTCATCAAAACAAAATGCAGCGTGGAAGCCACAGCAGCATGGAGGCGACCATGGAGGCGACAAAGCAGCAGTATGATCACTTAGAACAGTTTTATGACCAGGTGGTCGGTGAGGATGATGGCAACAATCTTACATTTCTCTGCAAACTCTGCCCGCCAGCTTTCAGTAAAAAAATCCGCACTTAAACCTGCCTGGTATAATTTTCCAGGATTCTAGTATTCCTTTTTAGTATGTACTGAAATGAAATTTCAAATGGAATAAATAATTAAAATAAAAAAATAAAAAAACATTTGCACGTTAAAGACTACTTTCCTGTTTCTCTTTTAATAATTCCTCATAGAAAAGACCATTCAAGCAGCACATTTTTCCTGATGTTTTGAGAATATACTGTAGGGGTGAAAGCTGCAGCTGCTACTAGTGTGAAGTGAATGGACAGCAACAAAGCGTTAAAGCAACAATGGGGAAATGCTGTCCCCTCAATGCTAATGTAAACCCTGGTTGGATAAGGATTCAAAACTGGATATGAAGATGAAATCTGACGCACAGTTTCAGAGTTACAGCTGATAAAATAATTGCTGTCTGTGGTTCTACAGTAGGCTATGGTGTAATTGAGCAATATATGAAAAAAAAAAAGAACTATGAACTAGTTCTTTTTTGGAACTGTGAACTTAGTTCAAAATTTTGAATTATGAACTATGAACTGAAGTAGTTCATTTTAAAATGTGTGAACTGAACTTTGAACTAGTTCACATAGAAAGAGAACTTTCCCAACACTGCTGGTCGGCCCTCACATGCTGGTCAGAGCTCAAAGCTTTGTTTCTGAAATGGGTCATTGTATGTTGACTTCATTTTCTTAATAGTTTTTTCTCGTAATGTTACGACTTTATTCTCATAATTTTATGACTTTATTCTCGCAATGTTATGAGTTTATTCTCGAAAAAAGTCCTAAGCCCTAAAACTTCGTGGTAGGTATGGGATCTTTGGCTGTCAGATCATTTGTGAAATTTTTTTTTCCATATGTCACACCTCTTTCCCACCGTCCTCCCATAGTAGCAGTCTACTGTAAATTTCCCAATTTCACCTTTGTTACACCTTAAACTAAACCCCCAACCTAAGAAGAGATGTTCTCCACATGGGGACCAGTCGTTGGTTCCCAAAAAGCCTATACATCCTCAAAATGTAACAGATTTCTGTGAAATTGTCCCCACAAGGTAGTATAAAAATAGCAACACACACATCCCTCTTCCCTCCTTTCATGAAATAACTTGCCACGCAGTTATATATACAATATATATATATATATATATATATATATATATATATATATATATATATATATATATATATATTTGTATATTGTATATATAACTGCGTGGCAAGTTATTTGATCACCTTATTTTAGTTTGCAATTGATTGAGAAGGGTTTATTTAAGATATTTTGTGCACATCTTAAAATATAATGGATAGTAATTAGATGGCCTGCTATCAATCTCATAACACTTCCTGTATTCAAATCCAAACCTTGATGAGTAGGAGGTACGATGAGAAAAAAGCAGAGAGAGAATAAAGTTAGAGGTTGAACTAACAGATACAGCAGAATGGAAGAATAGAGATAGAATGAACTGTATGAGAAGTTAAATTAACACAAAGTTACATTTTGGCGACTTTCTATTGACTGTCATTAATTTAATTTCCCATACATTTCTATGCCCTAACCCTAAACTTGAGCTCATACCTTATGTTCACACCTTTGTTACACCTTAAACTAAACCCCCAACCTAAGAAGAGATGTTCTCCACATGGGGACCAGTCGTTGGTTCCCAAAAAGCCTATACATCCTCAAAATGTAACAGATTTCTGTGAAATTGTCCCCACAAGGTAGTATAAAAATAGCAACACACACACATCCCTCTTCCCTCCTTTCATGAAATGTCTGTTTCTGGTATTAAATTGCACATAATGCTGACAACACAGACTACAGCAGAGAGATTCTACATTTTATGAAAATGTATTTTTTATGACTACATGCCAGTACATCCTCCTCTTCCCTTACCAGGATGCTATAACTGGGAATTTTCTTCCTAGTGATGTGAATTAGTTATCCCAGCGCTAACATTTTCTGCTTCATCTTACCCGGCTGTCGGTAGCTCTTATGTATTGACTTATTGAGGACGAGGGTCTGACCTTGTCCTCGTCTGTCCCTATTGCATCACGTCTCTTTCCTCCTCATCACCATCTGAATCCCCCTTTGCACTTACAGTGCATAGCAAGCAGCATTTCAGGGGTGGAATAGAAGATTGTTTTCATCTGAGACCAAGGCTAATATGCAATAATTAATGGAACAATGATTAAGGAATCTATCAAAACATCTTTTTGTTATCAAACTAATAATCGTTATAATAAACTAATACTAAAGTTAATAATTGCAGCCACACATAGATACACATCCATCAGTCTGTCCATCAGGATGCAATTTACTTCACTGCTATTAGGGGAAACAAAATGGGTTGTGATGTAATTCAACTTAAGGTTACAGCAAAGAGCAAAGCAATGATACTTTGCTGCTACTCTTGCAAACAAAAGGTATTTTTTTTATTCAATTTTTTTATGATACGTTTGTGATTCTTTTTTTAAAAGTGACTTCACCTGACAAAAACAACTAGACATACAGCAGCATTACTGAACCTGCCAGGCTGCAGATCTACTTGACACTGATTCTGTAACTCAGCAGTGAACAAGATGCATTTTTTATACTGAACACATAAGATTACACTTCAAAAAGTTTTTCTATAGTAACTTTTTGCTTCACAATGTCTTAAAAATTAATTGTTGTTGTAAGCTTTAATAAACCAGTATTGCAGTTATCAAGTAACTTTATTTAACAGCTGTGCTGAGGATTTTGTGATTTGGCTCCAAGACGTGGAAGAGGTACAGAGAATCCCATAGTTGTCTGACTCTGTAAGGTTGGACATCTTTACGTAGAAAGAGGAAGGTAAATAAGGCTGAAGCATCTGTAGTTGTCTTTGTATTTGCAGAGCTGTTAGAATGTAGGGAATGAGAAAAGTTAAAATACTTTGTTCAGCACCTTGAAGCTCCTTTCCAGAACATGGGCAACCCAGTCTCATGGGAAAATGTACCCCCACTACGTTGGTCCACACTGCAAAACGTAGTGGAGGTACATTAATGGCCATTTTTTTGTGGTACTGTTACGTTTCTTCTGCCTATACGCTTTCTATTGTTTTACGTCCTAGTCACGTGACTTTCAAGATTCCAGCTGGGAGACAATCTTTCCACAAAACATCTCGACCTGAAAGGAAGAAATTGAAAAGAGTTGAAAGGACAGGCCAAGAATGGAGTCTTAAAGGATTATTGGGAAATAAAGGACATATAAAAGATATTTATAGAGTAAGGAAAGCATTATTTATTTATCTTCAGAATACAAAATTAAAAAATAGAATTTAATAGATGTAAAACAATGTTGCTACACACTCATGAACAGTAGGTGGCGGTATGCCCGCCCCTTCCCTAGAGCCCGGTGGGATCGAAAACATTTTGAATGGAAATCAATGGGGAGAAATTAATAAACGTCTGGTCCCAGTCGCTCTCTGTCATTGATTCCAGATATGCTGGTTGTGTATTCAAATTGTTTTTTTTTTTTTTTTAGTTCCTCTTTGGTCAAAATCTGGTCAAAATCCATCAATGAGATCGCACCAAACAGGAAGTGAAATGCACAAAGGATCCGGTAGATTTCCAAATAAAACACATCCGATCTTAACCCATGATCCTTTTTTGAACTAGTTTAATTAGTTTCTCCCGTATGCCACGACGTAATGCATTGATCTGAAAATCAACCTCAGACGCAACGCACGCAGTGGCGAGGGTTTGATCCGTCAGATGGAGTTAAATCACAAAGGATTCAATGTTGAATCGGGGCGGCAGCTAAATGCTAGGCGATGGGTAGCAGCCAAAACGTTGCAATTTCACATAATCCTGACGAGATCCGAAAAACGTAGCAAAAACTAGCAAGCGGGTGATTATGTATGTTAATAAGTAAATATTATGTAAATAAACCCTACACTTCTCGCTATAAATGTAATCAAAACCCATTTAAATGCAGAAACTGATTGAAATTATTGATTTTCCCACTAAAAGTTAGAGAAATCTCAGCCATGTTTATACCAAAATGTTACAGTTTCACATTATCTTGAAAAATCTTTGCAAGAAACGAACAAGCAAGTGAATATGTACATTCCCTGAGTAAATATTCTGGCAACAAACTATACATTTCTCACTAGAAATGTAATCAAAACTCATTTTAATGCAAAAACAAACTCAAGTTATTAATCTTTCCACAAAAAAATGAGCGAATGTCGGCCATCTATATATATTTTTTTCTTCTCCCAGCTGGAATCTTGAAAGTCACGTGACTAGGACGTAAAACAATAGAAAGCGTATAGGCAGAAGAAACGTAACAGTACCACAAAAAAATGGCCATTAATGTACTTCCACTACGTTTTGCAGTGTGGACCAACGTAGTGGGGGTACAGTTTCCCATGAGACTGGGTTGACATGGGCCACCAGTAGTCCGCCAAATTTACAACATCTCCTACTCCGACATGTTTAAAAAAGCAGGATGATCAACTTTTTAGGTTGTGGTGTTCTTGCAGGAGTTTGCCCTTCAACTAAAGGGTTGTTGGTTCAATCCCCAGCTTCAGCTTTCAGCGTTGTGTGTTTGGGCAAGACACTTCACCCTAATTGCCGGCTGATGGTGGTCAGTGGGCCCAGTGGCGACTGTTGTGGCTGCACTGTCGCTCACCACCACCAGTGTGTGACTGAAAGGGTGATTAACTGAATTTAGGGTAAGTGTTTTGGTCAAGTCTCCTGATTTAAAAAAGCGCTATATAAGTAGAGGCCTTCTATTATTTGACTGTGTATTTTTATCTCCTGAGCTATTTTCATCTCCTCTTGTTGTAACGCCTACCTTTCTCTATGCAAAATTACCTCAGCATTACCAGTAATCAAAGCATATCAACCAGAGGTGTAACCAAAAAAAGCACTTTTGAAGGTTGGCTGGATCATGAATCTGCTTTCAAATGGATCTGAGTTTATTGGTGCCAATCAAAACATGATGCATGTAGATTTAATCTGCAGGACTGCACCTTTCCACATCTGCTCCATTTTCGCGACCTTTCCTGCTTCTGTGCATTCATGCTTAAATGATTAATCTTAACATTCATAGTTTGCAGAGGCTAATATGGGCTCCAAAACAGAAATATGTCCACGCGGGTTGGTTTAGAACGGTTTGAATTTCCTGTTGAACACAGCTGCTATAAATGAATGCAGATCTTGGTCCACCTTGCGTGAACTAAATTCAGGAAGCGGACTTCCATGCATGGCATTGTGCACAAACATAAAGAAATCCCGAGGTAGAATATGGTCAGACAGAAACGAAACACAGCTGCTGGTGAGCATCACAAAACACTGATGTTTTCTAGCTAATAAGCAGAAAATGGAGGCTGTGGGGATTCTCCCACACAGCAGAGCAATTCTGCATTGAGGTTGAAAAATTCGCCAAACCGAGACAGAAAACATATAGCATGTGGAGGAATAACATTAGCATTTTCAGCAGACAAGTTTCCTTGGAATAACAAAAAACACGCCAGTGTGTTTGTCCATGTGTGTGTATACCTGTCTAGCCCTCAGAGTGAGGACCATTTTTCCAATTTCACCATCACATTGAGGACCAGTTGTTGCAAAGTGAAGACATTTTTCTGGTCCTCACAAGCTATTTTGCTAATGGTGGGTAAGATGTCAATTGGTTAGGGTTAGGTATGCATTGGTAATGGTTAGGTTTAGGGAATAGAAAGGGTTGAATGTGACGAGGTTGGTGGTTTGGGCTGGAATATGAGCTGAAGCAGCTTCCTTCCTTCAATTATATGTTATGTTCAGGAAATGATACAGTATATGGGTTTAAAAATAATACAAATTCCACATATTTTGGAGAAAACTATGAATCCAGTTTTTGTAAAGTTAATTTAACATAGAGAGGAACAAAGTTGTATATTTCCCAGTTTTTTTAAGTTAACCGTGTTTGCCACCTCATCACCAAATTAATTCCTCATACATCTGAAAATCCATATAAGCATAAAGCATTATCTGATTCTGATCACAAATCTGTGATCACTCTGGAATAAATCAAAAATCCATGTTAAGGGTATTTTTGTGGGATGTGTTTTTAACATTTCAAAGAACAAACAAAATCACTTTTAATGTTTTGTAGAGAAAACAAAAGCCTTATAACATTCTGATTGTGTTAAAGTATTGTAAATTCAATGTAGATACTGGTACAGCTTTGATAAATTAATTTGCGTTAACATTTCACTCATCATGTCTGGAGTCCAGATTTCTTAAATTTCAGGTATATAGTCTTTTAGTGCCAACAGGAAGTCAGAAGCAGCTGCCAGCTTTCTGTTCTTACAAGTCTTTCTTTTCATAGTTTCTTTCTCTGCCAAGAATCAAAACTGTTGCCAGATGGATGATTTATATGTTGTAGAAACATCTTCAGATTCTTGGTATCTCAGTATTGACAGCCAGTTAGATAAAATGGTTTTATTTGCTTCACAATCCTGCAGCCTCACAACCACTTGAGATCTACCTCCTACGTTATCCTACAGTATAAGCATCAACCCTGGGTCAGTCTCAAAGCCCCTTTCACAGACTTCACTTTGATTTAACATGTTTCAAATCACAGCAATCGTCAGCTTTTGCTACACATTCCTACATGTACTAAAAAAAATGATCTGTATGGAATCCTGAGACCTTTGGGCTTTAACTTCCTTAAGTCTAAAGAGAATATACAGCTTTTAGCTCCAGAAAGTACTAGAGTAATATTCAAAACTTAACACAAGCTTCCTTGGAAGTATTCAAGAGAATTTTAAAGAGTTTATTCTTAGCGTTAAACTAAAGCGTTGGAGGTGCTTTAAGTGTACAGAATTTTGATTCCTATCCAAGCACCCAAAGGTCCACCATGTTTTCACTAAGCTTTAATATGTCTTTGTCCCTCTTTGCCTTTCTGCTTCTCCTCTTGTTTTGCTGCATATTTCTTAGCAAACGTGGGTGCACTGTTGTGTTCTGCAGGTTGCTCTGTCTTTACTTAATTTTTCAGGAACAGAAACAAAACATTAAGGTTCCAACCTGTTACCACAAATACATTTTTGAAACACATAACCCTTAAGCAGCTTTCCTGCTTTACCTAATCGTGAATAGAGGGCTACTTAAAGCTATACTGAAGTCATCCCTGGGTCTTTGGTACACACTGCTCTAATTGTTTTTCCCCAGAGCAGCTCCAAGGCACATGCAGTGGAATAGAGCAAAGTTTACTGTCACTGGATGCCAGTTAGCTCTGATCTTCCTCTCTTTGTAACTAGTGGCCTCCGGGGCTGACACGTCTAACTCACTGGGTATGATTCTTTAAGGGCTGAGAAATTGCTTAGAGAACATGCTTTTTCCCCTCTACAAGAAATGCTTCAGTTGGCCTCAGAGAGTCAAGCTGTGCAGAAAAGTTGTGGTTTAAAGAACCGTTCTGTGTGGGTCATCCAGGACTTCAGTGACCAGCATCACATGAAAGGAAGGACTAAGACATGCTATGCAAAATCTCTTCATCCCTTTTCGTTTTCAACTATAAAAAAAAAAAAAAGTAAAATCACAAAATTGGTTTGTGTAACCCAGTGGGTTTTAGCACCCAATAATGAAATGAAAAAAAGTATATAAAGTAAATGTGATTTGCCAATAAGCTGTTTATCACTTGGGATACAGTAGTCCCAACTAAGCTGTGATTCCCCTAAGTAAAAGGAGAGTCAATGCCTGGTTGGTAAAAAGCGATGAGCTCGCCTTCTCCCGGGCCTTGACCATCACAGAGCCTTTGGAGAGAAGCGTATACAGAGAACTGCCACCCGCTGCTTGGAGCAAAATCAATCATTAACCTAATAAACTAGAGAATCTTTATAATTTTCAACGGGAGACCTGCATGGACCTAAGAAAATAGATATATCTGTGAACATTAACAACCTTGGAATCTTGGTTATCTTAAGGATGTTGATAAAGCAGACCGAGATATTCAGTTTTTCATTTTTATTTTTTAAATTTTTTTTAAATTCAGTTTATTTATATGGTGCCAATTCAAGTCTTCTCAATGCCCCAGGGAGCAATTGGGGGATCAAGGGTCTTGCTCAGAGACCCAGAGTGGCATTCTGTGGCAGTGGGGCTCGAACCTCAGGATTCCAAGGTCTAAGGCCTAACCGCTAGGCCGCCACTCTCCAGGCGCTTTACAGAGAGAATTCACAAGATCATACAGTTAAACTGATTAAAAGTTTTCCATCTAAGAAAACTAGTTGATTGCATCTACTCATTGTCTCCGAGCCAATCCCTCATGCCAACTATGCTTGTAGTGACAGTGGAGAGGAAAAACAAGAAGAAACCTGCAGCAGAACCAGGCTCAGTGTGAGTGACCATCTGCTGAGGCCAGCTGGGGTTCAAGGAGACAGAAGCAGAGATACAAAAAACAACAGTAAAAGGAAACAAAATAGCCAGGCAGACGAGCTCTGAGCCAACTCTCATGTCAGAGGATGAAGAGAGAACATCCAGTAAGTCACAGTCAGAGAAACAGGACTACAACGGAAAAACAGGACGATCTCCAACATAAAAAAAGGTGTTGATGGCAGCAGCACAGCTGATATTTCTCTCCAGGATGGAGTCACAGCCAAACAGGAACAGATCCGATGAAGCTACCGTACTATGAGAAAAAGCAGAGAGAGCAGAACGTTAGAGATTGAACTAACAGATTCTGCAGAGTTAGAGAATAGAGATAGAATGAAGCAGAATGGTGAGAAAGGCGTCCCTAAATCCTCCAGCAGTCTAATCTTATAGCAGAAAATCTATAAGATAATGAAAATATTAGTCTTAGAAACTAATGGCGGTACTATAAGGGCTAACCACTTTTCCCACTGTAGAGAACAATACTACGGGGTTTTCCAGGGGGCTGGTTGTTTTGTCACTTTTTATGATATGTGCTACTTATTATGCTTGCTACTTTTATGATGATGCTAATTCTTTTATGTAGAAACCAAAAGATTTAGGTTGTTTTAAAGTATAAAAACACAAAAAACAAACAATTTTATTTATGGGAAAAATTGTATTCATTTAAGGTGCTAAAAATAAAATACTAATTTGTATTGAGACCTATAAAGTTGTCATTAAATGTTAAGCAATGTAACAAATTCTTTACAATTGTTAACGGATTCAAACTGAGCATTTGATAACTGAATGTACTGATTGTAGTTGAAAATTGCCTAATGAAGGTGTATAAACAATGCATTTAGAAATTTCTACTATTAATAATGTGCTTGTTGAGATTAAAGCACTTCCATTAATTTACTTATGGCCTTATATGGATATGAGAACTTGATTAATAATAGCACTGCTGTTTACAGGCTAGGATTTTTTTTCTGGACCTGGCAAGTAAGGTAGTGAGACATTCCACTGAACCAGAGCCATTTAGAGCTTGCTTGAGAGTTAGTTGCCCTCTTTGTACAACTAATTTCGACTATGTGGTAGGACACAACCGCAACACCTGGGTGTTATTATAATTACTTTTTTTAAAATCTGTTTTTATTATTGTTTAGTTCAGCATTGTTATTGTACACTGCAAAAACAATCCAGAAATAAGTAAAAAATGGCTTAAATTAAGTATATTTAGCCTTAATTTGAGCAGGTAAATAAGATGATTTGCCAATGGAATGAGTATTTATACTCTTAAAATAAGATAGTTAGATAATATTTACTTGAAATAAGACGATAAAATAGTTTTTTCTTATTTTAAAAGGAAATTGTCTTGTTCCATTGGCAAAGTGTCTTACTTACCTCCTCAAATCAAGGAAAAACACACTTATTTTAAGAAAAAATAACTTATTGAGATTTCTATTTTTTGCAGTGTACAAAGTTCATTTAAAGTTGCAAAACTGTTCAATACAATTAAAAGCAACTTAAACTGTGACTCCAGTCATTCATTGGCACTCATACTCACCTTAGCCCTCCCTATTAACCTAACTATTGGCCCCAAACTTTAAACCGTTCAGATATAGGATATATTTACTCACATTTTATTTCACTGCCAACCTCTGAATTCCTAGAAAATTTTTAAAAAAGAAGCATGAAAATAAAAAACTGCAGACTTTTACCACTCTTGGATGTCAGTTCTCTACTGATTCATAAAAGTAACGAAAATATTTTATAGCAATCTGAAAATGTAACACAATGACACTGAGTTAAAAACTCATCCTATGCATATTAAGACTAACTCCAGTTAAACACATGTAGGCTGTTGTGTGCCTGCAGGAAAACATGGAAATTCTGCATAGACTGCCTCTAACCGAGAAGATGTATGTCTCTGAACTGCATATTATTCAGTCTATAGCATGATAAGTGGAACAGGCAACACTTAACAAACATATCTTATTAGATATTAGTAATCTTTAAAGATTTGAAGTTGGGAGATGGTTTATGATATTCGGTAATATTTAAAAGTAACTTTAACTCTATTGGTTACTTTTACTGTATTTGTATAATTTCATCAAACTCAGGTAAAAACGTTAACCATTCATTATTGTTACGTTTTGATGGATCTTAACTGTTGAAACAGGTGAAATCAATTTTAAAGGTGTGAGGCACTCAAACCTTGTGGGGAACTCCCTAATCTACTTAATTTCTGCACCACATTTCCAAAGTTGATGCATCCTTTAAAAACAAACCAAAAACAAGGCTTTGTTGGGCTACTGTATAAAACCACGAAATCAACACTATTCCTGACTTTTTGAATTGAAAAAGTTTCCTGGATGGGACGCGAATTGTCTTCAAACTTGGTAAAAAAGTCCAGTGGATTGCTTTTAATTTTCTTTTTTTGGAACACCTGAATACACACAAGAATACACCAAGAATAAGCTTTCGCTTTCAGAATGGTGCCTTTTAATCTATATGTTATGCAGATGTTTTCAGTGCTACAGCATATGAAATGTGTCACAACAGTGTGACTATAACGTTTTCATCATAAATTACAGTTAAAATGATTTCAGACTCCACTACTTGTGGCAAACATCTATGAAGGTGTCTGAAGCTGTACTCACAGATTTTGGACCAGTCTGTATGTGGACTGAATCTATAAAGTTATTTTCTTTTCATACCCAGCAATCAAACCTCTTTACACTAGAGCCAAATTCAGCTGGTCACACTCACTTACACACACATTGATACATCATATAGTGAAATTATTATAAATTATGTAACATTTCATCTTTTTTTTATGTTTTAGATGTTTTAATTTTCTTAAAATGTTTTGATTCATTGTGGATTTTCTGCAGGGACAGATTTACTTGATGATGGTCCTCTGTGGAGCTGTGGGTGAGCCTGGCCGCAGCGGTTTTACAGACCTGGAGGAGTTACTGCAAGTTATTTTACTGCAAGAAACTGCATGGAAAACATAGCAAGGACATGAATTGTAATTTCCCTCTGGGATCATTAAAGTATGTCTGATTCTGATTCTGAAGGAAGAGGAGCAGGGAGACAGACTGGTTGACAGCCAGATGACATCACATAGGTGGGACATAGACCATCGGATTTTCAGTGGAAAACAGTGCTGGAAAATGTGTTTAAAAGTGCTTCTGGACTTCTGGAGATCTGGTTTGGTCTGCCGGCTTCCGTAGCCTCGTGAACGCGCTTTCAGGAAATCCTATACACTACTGTTTATGCTCTAAAAACATTCTAAATGACTTCGTTTCAAGTAAATTCTGGATGCTACCCACTCAGGACACTTGGAATACATTGGACGAGCAGTATGGAGGAATATTGACACGTTTTTTGTGGACTTTTATGGACCTTTCTGTCTCGGGCACCATAGACCTCCATTATTTGAATGTCAGCAGACAGCAAGAAGCCTCCCAGATCTCCAGATGCATTTGAGATATCAAAAAAGTACTCCAGAGTGTTGTTCAGCATGGGGGTGAGTAGAAAATGAAGGCTAATCATGTTTTGGGTGTACTATTCCTTTAATAGCATTAAAGGTTCCAGTTAAGGTGATGGTCCTCATGAAATCCAGATGTTGCTCCTAATATTTTTGTCATTGTCCGTTCAATTTAATTGACCGGGTCACTTTTAAAGGGCTTATAGAAGTCCCTGACAGAGTCCCACATGGAAGTACAGAATCTCCTCATTAAGGAGATAAACTAAAACCTATGTTCTTGAAAGCTCATATATGCCCCACCATAAAAAAGCCCATTATTCGAATGTACGTGGTACAATAATTTCTCATTACCATGCAGCTTTCACAGGTTCATACTTCAAGTGCTCTCCGAATAATGGTTCAGCAAATCCTACAATATTGTTTCCCATCTGGCATCGATTGAAGTAGAGTTTGAGCATACACTCAGGAGGATATTTTGCAATATATGCGCATCCTTAACATGCTGTGCATGTTTTATGTGTTGGTGAATGAAAGTGTAGGCCTGCTCTCAGCTCTGGCTGCTCTCTTTGTAATTATCAATTAGACCTTATTTCCCTGGGGAACAATAAGTCACTGCATGTGGTGGCAGAACCTGATCCAGTTGCTGTGCGTGAACAAAGCACTGCCTCTGTGTAATTGCTGCAGAGGGACACAAGCAGTGAAGGGGAATAATAACTAGTCTGTTTTTACTGTACTGTTGAAAAGTTTGTGAACCATCTGAACACTGAACATCTTCAGGAAGACAATATGTAAGAAATAAATTATCTGCTTGCTTTCTTTGAGTCATGAACACAACGTATGAGACGTCAGCTGCTTTGATTAGACTCTTAAAAAGGTAATACCTGAGGCACACAAAACCACAATTGTGTGGTTTTATAACTGTTATATTGAACCTTGAAGCAACCATTAATCCTTACGCTCAATCATTCATCTGTAAATCTACTGCATTCTCTTGTGACATTGCCAATTGCAATCCTGGAAGTTTTTGCATCAAGTGTAATAAGATGCTGCTAAATCTGGAGCAGACTCCTGAAGAGACTGTAATATTAAATCCTATTCAGTTTATTTATGTAGCGCCAATTCACAACACATGTAATCTCAAGGCACTTTACAGTTTACCAGATCATACACTCAAATTCATTCAAAGTTTCCTACCTAAGGAAAACCAGTTGATTGCATCGACTCATTGACTTGAAGGCAATCCTAAGCATGCTTGTAGCGACAGTGGAGAGGAAAAACTCCCTTTTAACAGGAAGAAACTTTCAGCAGAACCAGGCTCAGTGTCCGAGGCTGACTGGGTGTTCAAGGAGGCAGAAGCAGAGATACAAAAGCACTGTCTTATTCTCAACTGTAAGTTCGGAGCCCATTCCCCCCGTCCTGCGCCCCTCCGCTGGCTAGCGCTTGGGCTCACTGATGCACGGTGATGCTCGGTGTTTGGGGTGGATCCACGGGGGGTACTGGATTACTCCTGGTGGCTGCTTCGCGGGGCCTGGTCAGGGCTTCCTCCAGGGGGTGAGGTGCCCTAGGGACCCGAGGCCCCAGGGGCCCACAGCCGGATCCACTTCGGGGTGGCTGGGTGCCTACGGAGCCTGCAGACTTGTCCCCGTGGCTCCTGGGGACTCCAGCATTGTGGCCGCTGGGGGTTTTCCTTGGGGCCGTCTCTCCACCTCCCTTGGTGGGGGGTCGGATTTCCTAGGTTGCCCCCCCAGTCGCCTTTGCTCTTGGGATCCCTTTGGGCATCTGTGGCTTTGAGTCCCCCGGGGCTTGCCTCGGTGCCCTGGAGGGGCATGTCTTCGGCTCTTCACAAACACTATTGTACTTTTTCCTTTGGATAAACTTTACATGAACTTTCACAAACAACTACAGGTGCTTGGCTCCAGGTACTTAGAGATTCACTTCCATACAGAAAGTCCATATTCTTATCTTCAGCTACAACAGTATACATGTCAGATAAAATAATACCTTTTATACTTCAGGGATAGTATCAAGGTGTTACTTTATTATATCTCTTATATCGGTTGGTTGTGCTGTTCTTTTTAGTTCTTTTTGCAGGTGATTAAGCAGACTGAAGATGTTTTATTATTACCTCCCTTTTATCTGCTATTTCTTCTATCTTTTCTGCTTTTTTCTGTTTTTCCTTTCCTGTTCTAATTACATTGCAGTGTTCATAAAATCTTTAATACTCCCGGCATGAATTATAATAAAGCTATTTATATTCATAAATCAAGCGGAATACTATGACGATAGCCGTAGTGCTCCACTTGTGAAAGCACAATCTGTTGGGCTCTCTTTTTGGCATCAAGACAATTATTCTTATTGCCACTTTACCAGACAGGACACTGTAAAAAAAAGGAGTGCTAAGAATCTGAGGAAGAATCCCTAAAGAATCCCATAAAATCATTACTGGTAAGAGCAGGTGGGATGGACGGTCCAACAGAGCTATGGCTCTGGGAGAGTTTGGAAACTGCATTCAAAAGATATCTAGGATTATTCTTATTCTCATATATTACTGAGGAGAAATATGCTGCTCTTGCTTTACAAAGGGTACTCTTACACAGTAGTAAACTTTTTTTCCCCCCAGACTGGGTTTGATTCCCGTAGGCCTGTGGAATTTCTACCTTTTTGCTTCAGAGTGCACAGCTCTGCATTAAACAACAGAGCCAGCTTTCTATTTTTTTTAAGTTTTTCTTTTTAAAAGGGGCTCCACCGTCTAGGCCAGTATGCAGAGAACTAGCAAACCCATCAACAAAATTATCAACCTGTGAAGGGGAATAAACTAAACTTTTGCCCTATGTAGCACTGCTCAGCGACACAGAGGAGAGAGAAAGTGAAACAGATTATTTAAAATGTATAACTGCACTATCTGATAATGATCTGCTAAAGTGAAACCTTCTTTTGCGGGAGGAGAACTCTGTTTAAGTAATGCTGAAGGTTATTAAAAATGTTCAGAGAGGACAGGGTTGTGAGGAAATACTGTTATTTCTTCACATTCTATGCAGTATGTTGGTAACAAGGTCCAAAGTATGAAGATGAGAATGTGTGGGGCTAATCACATTTTGAGCAAAGCCAATAAGATAGCATTAAAGGCTGCACTTAAGCTATCACCTTCAATGTCAGCATGGATGTTATAATCCCCCACTATGATCAACCTGTAGGTATTTAACACAAAATCATATAGGAACGCTAAAAATTAATCTAAAAGTTCAGAGTAAGGAGCTGGTGGATGATACAAAGTCACAAATTAAGAGGTTTTCTTGCTTTGCAATTCGGATGAGGGAAACTAAGGGATAAATGTTCGAAAGACGTGTAATTATTAACTGCCTTTGGAGTAATCAGTAAGTCAGAATGAAAGATTGGTGCTACTCCACCTCACCCACATTTTCAGGGTATGTCAAAATTAAAATGCTGGAATTCAGAATAAAATTAACCAACCACCAATTTACCAAATGGAAAGTTATACCCTACAACTCCAGGAAACTGCCTAAGACTCATTTTCTGCGGCTGTAGCCGTAGATGGACCGACTGGTTAAAGTGTTCAGACTGTGTGGCTTTTTGCGACTTGCCTGCAATGGATCAGAACCAGAGCCGAACTACAGTGAGTTAGCTTAGCCAAAACCCCCACCACTAATCCCCACACTTAGCCTCTCCCTTATTGGTCTCTTGGCTCTGTCCACTTTTCCAGCAAAAATTTTATTGTATTTTTTTTTTACAGATACACTTGCCACATAACCAGTACAGTAAACAGGACCTACGAACACCCTCTTAGATACATATCTGCATAGACTCCTTTAAGTATACAGGAGAAAATAGTCCACTGTTGAGGCTCCCTTGTTGCACATTGTGTTTTGACAATAAACTTGTCTCTAACTGGTTTCGTCATTGTGAGATATGTCCACTCCTTCAACAAAATTCAGGAAGGGTCTCCAAATGTTTTCAAATAGATCGCTTTTCCCTTTCTGGAGATACGTTATGCGTTCCAGAGGTAAAGTCTTCAGCATTTGCTTAATCCATTGGTTGATACCTGGTCCTGTTGTTCTCTTCCAGGATAGTGCTATCAGCCTTTTAGCCTGTAGTAGACATATATCAATCAACAATTGTTCACTTTTGGTAAACAAAGTATTTTTAGGGTACAAACCTAAAATTAGAAAAGCAGGATCAAGTGCAACAACTTTAGAGACAAGGTGTTCCAAATTTCTTCTTATGGCTTTCCAAAAGTTTTGAATTTCCGTACATTTCCAAATACAATGAAACAAAGTCCCCTTTTCTTCTAAACATTTTGTGCATACATCTGGTATATTAGGGTTGTACCTATTTAAATTGACTGGTGTAATATAGATTCGCATTAACCATTTGTATTGCAGTAACCTTAAGCGAGAGTTAACAGTTTGCTTTTGAGCCTTTGCACAGACAGACTGCCAATCTTCCAGTGACAGGTTTATTCCCAGGTCTAATTTCCAGGCTTCTAGTTTCCGTGTTGAATCCTCTGATGAATTCAAAAACATAAAGTTATAGTATTCTGAAATCGCACCTTTACTTGTGCTATACTTGCAAACAATTTCCTCTAACTGGGACTTTGGTGGCTTGGACAAATCTTTGTTTTTTGTCCTAATGTACACTATATTGCCAAAAGTATTTGCTCACCTGCCTTGACTCACATATGAGCTTAAGTGACATCCCGTTCCTAATCCATAGGGTTCAATATGACGTCGGTCCACCCTTTGCAGCTAGAACAGCTTCAACTCTTCTGGGAAGGCTGTCCACAAGGTTTAGGAGTGTGTTTATGGGAATTTTTGACCATTCTTCCAGAAGCGCATTTGTGAGGTCGCACACTGATGTTGGACGAGAAGGCCTGGCTCTCAGTCTCCGCTCTAATTCATCCCAAAGGTGTTCTATCGGGTTGAGGTCAGGACTCTGTGCAGGCCAGTCAAGTTCATCCACACCAGACTCTGTCATCCATGTCTTTATGGACCTTGCTTTGTGCACTGGTGCACAGTCATGTTGGAAGAGGAAGGGGCCAGCTCCAAACTGTTCCCACAAAGTTGGGAGCATGGAATTGTCCAAAATGTCTTGGTATGCTGAAGCATTCAGAGTTCCTTTCACTGGAACTAAGGGGCCAAGCCCAGCTCCTGAAAAACAACCCCACACCATAATCCCCCCTCCACCAAACTTTACACTTGGCACAATGCAGTCAGACAAGTACCGTTCTCCTGGCAACCGCCAAACCCAGACCCGTCCATCAGATTGCCAGATGGAGAAGCGCGATTCGTCACTCCAGAGAACGCGTCTCCACTGCTCTAGAGTCCAGTGGCGGCGTGCTTTACACCACCGCATCCGACGCTTTGCATTGCACTTGGTGATGTATGGCTTGGATGCAGCTGCTCGACCATGGAAACCCATTCCATGAAGCTCTCTGCGCACTGTTCTTGAGCTAATCTGAAGGCCACATGAAGTTTGGAGGTCTGTAGTGATTGACTCTGCAGAAAGTTGGCGACCTCTTCGCACTATGCGCGTCAGCATCCGCTGACCCCGCTCCGTCAGTTTACGTGGCCTACCACTTCGTGGCTGAGTTGCTGTCGTTCCCAAACACTTCCATTTTCTTATAATACAGCTGACAGTTGACTGTGGAATATTTAGGAGCGAGGAAATTTCACGACTGGATTTGTTGCACAGGTGGCATCCTATCACAGTTCCACGCTGGAATTCACTGAGCTCCTGAGAGCGACCCATTCTTTCACAAATGTTTGTAAAAACAGTCTGCATGCCTAGGTGCTTGAATTTATACACCTGTGGCCATGGAAGTGATTGGAACACCTGATTCCAATAATTTGGATGGGTGAGCAAATACTTTTGGCAATATAGTGTAGCTTCTGAGCTGAAGGTATTTGAAGAAGTATTTTTTATCTATATTAAATTTCTGCCTGAGTTCCTCAAAAGACATCATGTAAGTCGAATTTGCTTGATACAAATCATGAATCTTATCTATTCCCTTTAAGGCCCACTGCTTAAATACAGAGTCTGCTCTTCCAGGAGTAAAATCTTGGTTTCCCCATATAGGAGTAAACTGTGAGAGTATAACTGGTTCTTTTATGAATTTCTTTACGTCATACCATATTTTGATCATGTTTTTAACAATAGGATTAACTGTTCTTCCCAACAGTCTTGAGACCGAATCAGAAAAAATGTATAAAGGCAAAGGTGGACTTACAGAATCAGATTCCATTTCTGTCCACTGAGGGGCATCCCTGGCATTAAAGTAATATCTAATAGTCCTAAGTTGGGTTACCCAGTAATACCACCTCATATTCGGACACCCTAGTCCTCCCTTCTTATGAGGTAAGTGTAGGAGCGACAATCTAACCCTGGGCCGTTTATTTTGCCACAAAAACCCAACAAATAACTTCCTAAAATCATCAAACCAGTTTGCAGGAGGCGGCAGGGGGACATTCTGAAAAATATACAGTATTTTTGGAAGCATATTCATTTTGAAGGTGTTGATCCTGCCAATCAATGATAAGGGAAGGGGCATCCATCTATTAATACTTTCAGTGATTTCTTTTGTTAAACACTCATAGTTCTTCTTTACAATCATATCTAGATTTGAAAATATTTGTATTCCTAAATAAGTAAAATTTCTAACAACCTTGAACTCTGAACTTATTACCGGGGACATTTCTTTTTCATCCAAAAATAGTAATGAAGATTTAGCTTTATTTATATTATACCCTGAAATATGACCAAATTCCTCTATTAAATTAAGCAAATTTGGAATAGACTGTTTTAAGTTTGAAATGAACAGGATTATGTCATCTGCATATAATGAAAGTTTGTGTTCTACTTGTCTAATTGTAATGCCAGCTATAGATTTATGGGACCTTACAGCTATAGCAAAAGGCTCCAATGCTAATGTAAATAACAAAGGGGACAAAGGACAACCTTGACGACAACCTCGTTTGATAACAATTGGTTTAGACACATTCTTATTTGTTAATATTTCTGCAGTTGGGTTTAAATATAATAAGTGAATCCATTTTTTAAAATTATTTCCATAACCAAAACGATTTAAGATGTTAAATAGATAGACCCATTCGACTCGGTCGAACGCTTTCTCAGCATCTAGAGAAAGAAGTGCAGATCCTGATTTTTCACCCAAGCCATGAACAATGTTTAGAAGCCTCCTCACATTGTGCAGGCCTTGCCGTCCCAAAATAAAACCATTTTGGTCCCTGTGTATCACTGAAGGAAGTGAGTTTTGTAAGCGTATTGCTAATAATTTACAGAGTATTTTTAGGTCAGCATTGAGCAAACTTATTGGCCTCATGTTTTCACATTTATTGCTGGGTTTCCCAGGCTTGGGTAGCACAAAGATTAAAGCACTTGTCATAGATTTTGGTAGACCACCATTGCGATATGCCTCCTGAAACATCTCGAAGATAGGACTTATTAATTGTTTTTTAAATTTTTTATAAAAGTCTATAGGGAACCCATCAGGCCCAGCTTTCTTCCCAGCCTTCATGTAGTCAATAGCCTTACCCAGCTCTTCTTTTGTGATTTCAGCTTCCAATTGTTCTCTATACACTTCATCTATTGAGGGAATATCTAGCTTATTTAGAAATGAGTCATGTTCCTGTATATTTGAGGTGTCTTGAGAATCATACAGCCTGTCATAGTATTGTCTAAACTCTTCATTTATCTTGATTGGGTCTACTAAAGTTTCCCCTTTACTATTAAGAAGAGAGGTTATGTTTTTTTGCACTTCCAGTTGTTTTATTTGCCATGCCAAGAGTTTCCCTTGTTTTTCTCCTTGTTCATAGAATGATTGATTTAATCTTAGTAAACTGGAGGCCGCTCTGTCTGCAGATTCTTTTTCATATTGTGCTTTTAATAACAGCAATTCCTTTTCTATTTCTGCATTGCTATTTCTAAAAGTTTGTAGCTCTAGTAATTTGATCTTGGATTCTAATTGTTGTCTGCTCTTACGTTGTTCTTTAGATTTTGAGGCGGTGTAACTAATTATGTAACCCCTCAGACATGCCTTAAAAGCGTCCCATTTTATACAGGCTGAGGTTTGTGTGGTATTGATACTGAAATAATCATCTATTTTTTCTCCAACGTATTTAAGAAATTTTTCATCTTTCAGCCATTTCTGGTGTAAGCACCATCGGGGAGGGTCTCTCAACAGGCTATTATTACAGTATAGTAAATTACAGGGAGCGTGATCCGATATTAGTATGCTATCTTGGCAACAATCAGATATATTTGAGAGTAATTCCTTTGAAATCAAAAAATAGTCTATGCGGGAGTAAGTCCTAAATGTTTTTGAATGGCATGAGTAGACTATTTCAGTAGGTTTTAAATGTCTCCAGATATCTAGTAAATTTAATTCTTTCATAAAATTGCATATCGTTTCCCTGCTTCTGCTGTGCGTCTGGTCAGCTCCTGAAGCCCTGTCCAAAATGGGGTCCAGAACACAGTTCCAGTCGCCCCCTATAATGTATTTTCCTGTCAGCGATGAAAGGGTAAGAAATAAGTTAGTATAAAAAACACCATCATCAGAATTAGGACCATAGACATTTACTAAATTCAGTGTTTCTTGTAAGATGGACCCCTGGATGATCAGATATCTCCCAAATTTATCTTTAATAACATTGGTCACCTGAAAAGGAATGGATTCATGAATTAGGGTCATTACTCCCCTGGCTCTTGAAGTAAATGGAGCTGCATATATATCCCCCCGCCACCTCCTACGCAATTTTATAGTTTCTTCCTCCAAGAGATGGGTTTCTTGTAAAAATACTATTTTAGAGTTTAAATCTTTCAGTTTGTTCATGACTTGTTAGATTTTTTTTGTTTTATGTAAGCCTCTACAGTTCCAGGATGTGCATTTAATTTCTGTCCCCTGCATCATGTCGACTTAAAAGACACTGATGCGGTAACTTCACAAATATGTCCAAGAGGGGTAACAAAAACAACAGAACAGTTAACATACACCCACAATCCCTGAACTACCTGAACAAACAAAACCCCGTTCCCAACCAAACGGTCAGGCCCTCCCACTAAATTCCTTCCAACCATTGATACGTATAGATCCCTATGATCTATTCTCTCTATTCTTAACTCCCGCCAACAACTAAAAATAAATATACGTATTGTACTCGACCTTCTCCCGCATTTCCGACAGTCTAAATATCCCTATACAATTAAGGTGGCCCCTAGTATGTGTATTAGAGGTAGAACATCATAACAGAACATTGAATCTAGAAGTAAAAGGTATATATATATAAAAAAACAACAGAATAATAACGAGCGCAACTTCACGTTATACCATGCAACATAATGATGTTCTAACAAAAAGGTATATTTAGCAGAGACGCATCAATGCTACATTCCACCAGTACTGCATTGTTCTGTCACTCCGATGCACTTATCTGTCTCTTCTGAATCCGATCGACGAACGTTTGGACCTCTGCTGGTGTGTTAAACTTGAAAGTTTCCCCTTGGTATGTTAGCACCAGTTTAGCCGGAGGGATGATGCCGTGTCTCAGTCCGAGTTCGCGGAGGCGCTTGCGGACTCCATCGTATTGCTTGCGCTGCTTGTGTATCTCCGTAGCGACGTCGTTGTAGAATCTCACTCGATGGTTCTTGTAGAGAATATCCGTCTTTATTTTGCTTGCTTTGAATATCAGATCCTTTTGATTATAATTAAGGAATCTCATAATTATGGTTCTTGGGGGTGCTTCTGCGTTTCTTTTCGGTCCAATGCGGTGAGCTCTTTCCAGAATCAGCGGACTTCTCAGAGCAGGTATCTCCAACACTTCTGGTAACCAGCTTTCTAAAAATCCACAGGCATCGGAGCCTTCTGCGCCCTCGGGGAGATTCACCAATCTAAGGTTGTTGAGGCGAGATCTCATTTCCATGTCGACTATCTTTTCCTCCATTAGCTTCTTCGTTTCTTCCAAGCTCTTAACTTTGTTAATTAGCGACAGTTGTTCGTCTTCTATTGTAGACAAACGTTCCTCTGCATGCGTCAAACGTTTCGCACATTCACCCACTTCTTTCCTCACTGCTTCTATGGCCGTCATAACACCATCAAATCTTCCAGAAAACTCAGACTTTAAGCTACTAATTGCTCCAAGTATATCTGCCTTGTCGCCGAGTGGGTTATTCATTTCGCCGCTGTTATCTGCTAGCTCTTCATCAACGCCCTTGTTGCTGCTCGGCTCCTTGCTAACTTTTTTGCTAGCCTCGTTTGAGCTAAGCTCCACGTTTTGCGGTCCGAAGTTCGTCAGCTTGGATTGCATAGTTGTTTTTGACTTATCTTTACTCATTCTTCCAGGGGCTGGCATAATGTCACCAAAATCAAACTCAGTTACCTTGGTTGTAGCGTTCAGTGATTTTTAAAAGGGAATTTTCAGGATTTTTGTCAGGAGCAGCGTCGAACGCGACCTTCTACCTTGCGGTCATACCCGGAAGTCGCTCTGTCCACTTTGGTGGTATTTTTCCACATTGGTCTTGGGGCAGGTTTTTGTTTGATATTTTAAAAGAATTAACCTCTTCTAAAGTCACCTGGTTTTTAAGACATTCTGGATTAGTGTTACATTTAGGTTTTAAACCACCCTATTTAAATGTTTCAACTATGTTAACATCCTGACTGTAGAAAAAGCTGGTTTTAGCTTCCAACCAGATTTCCTGGAGTCCCTGTAACCTGTACCTTATTTTACCATAAAGGATTTCTTTTGTCTGTGATCTGGAATGTTTGTCATTTTTTTTTACAAACTGATGAAGATCTTGCACAGTATTTTCAAATATCATTAATTTGTTTGTATTTTAATATTGGCATCTCAAAAGCTCCAGTGTTCACCAAACTGCAAAAACGATCTAGAAATAAGTCGAAATTTCTTAAAATAAGTGTATTTACCCTTAATTTGAGTAGGTAAATAAGATGATTTGATAATGGAATTAGTATTTTTACTTTTAAAATAAGATACTATTCACTTGAAATAAGACAATGCAATTGTTTTTTCTTATTTTAAATGTAATTAAAATATTCAAATGTCTTGTTCCTTTTGCAAAGTGTCTCAATTACCTCTTCAATTAAAAAAAAATGCACTTTCTTTTTAAGATGAAATAACTTATAACTTTAGATTTCATTTTTTGCATTGCAAAGAGACTAAAACTCAGGCTGTTTTACAATGACCGGTTAGTCATATTTTTTGCTGGCTTTTGTCCCTCCCTGCTAATTGAATCAAGTTTTTCTGATGCCTGTATGATAAGATCTATTGATTAAATGACTGCGAAAATGACAAAGCCTGTGAAGGGCTGAAATGTGTGTAAGACCACAATCAAAAAGCTGAGGTTAAGCAGATGACCATGTGTGGTTTGCCCCATAGCTTCTATAATTCTTCATCATTTGTCCCATTACTCATCCCATTCACCAAGCTCGGTCCCATTAAAATGACTGACATCCCAGTGTCTGCTGTAAATGGGTCCCAGAGGCATCCTGAAAGAAGCTCAAACTCATCACTTTCTTTTGAGTGAAAATCTCTACACATCTGTCAAAGTATAAAAATTGATTTTGCTGTCAGAGTTCACATCTTTGAAAATTTAAAAGGTGACTTCAAATACCAAAATATCAAACCCTGAACAGTGGAGGTAATAATTTTATTAATCTGCTTAGTTTATTGGTTCAGAATAGACCTGGGACAGTCATCTATAATGTCTATGAAGAAACACACAAAACATAAAGAGAATAGCTAGCTGCTCTTTACAAAGTTAAAAGCCTTGCCTTCACAACTTTTTAAAAGTTTGGAAGCATCCAAATTCTTTATATTCAACTTCCAAGGTCTTTCGTGATAGTTTGAAGTGATCTCAAGCATTTTTCTAAAGCTCTTTTGGTATTTCTGTTCAACTGGACTACCTTTTCACACAATGGAACACAGTTCAAAGCTTTTGACTAATTAGATGAGTAGTAGGTGCTTCAGCGGGTAGATAAGTGGACAAATGGAGGACAGGGTATGACGTGACAGCCCTAAATAGCTGTTTACAGACAGGTTTTCAACACCAAGTCTCGGGACTCTCTATGGCTCAAAGTTTTAGTTTGAAAACCTCCAGGGACGTCATGCTTTATGTTACCCTCAGGAATGCCTGAAAATTAATGCTGCATGAAAGCATGCGGCAATCCACCCAAGATTTTTTTTATCCATAATAAGAACCTGAAAAGTACTAAAACTAACACAAATAACCAATATAAGTCTGTGGATTTAAATCAATTCTGATATTTTCTAAAATACCTAAAAACAATGATGGAAACAGCCACAGAGGGATAAAAACTGTAAATATTCCTCTGATTAGATTATTTAATGTGCTTCCTCTGCAAGCAGAGAAGCATAAAATCAGAGCACTTTAATAAAACAAACAATGGTGAATCAGCATATGTATTCCTAATAGCATAAATATTTCCTAACTGGTGTGATTATTCACCAGGTGATCAAGCAATAGATAAATCCCACAGTTCTAGTAATAGCTGCATAAAAGCATGAATGATTGTGAAAGGATGGCAGCCTTGGCTCTCCTAGAGGACAGAGATCTTCTGACCTGCAGGGACATGATGATAGAAGATTTATGAGCTGATTAAGTTGGGTCGAACCTTGGGACATGATGCCAGTTCAAGTTCTATCATTGTATTGTGCAATCAGAGTGTTTTTAGAAAGAGCTGAGTGACAGGTCTACTAGTTTACAGCCATTCTAAGCCGACCCATTCCAGTTAGATGGAAGGAACCATCAGATGTTTAAAGTATGCACATCAAATATGAATGTAACCAGAACTTTATCTGCACTCATATTGCTATGTTTGTTGTATTTGGAGCAGACTTCAAGATGGATTGACACATGAAATTTGTTTCTTCTATTGTATTTTTCCTTGTTTCTTTCTTTTTGTCTTGATCTCAGGACTGATGGTCATTACAAATCATCTGATCCACCTGCACCAGTATTGTTTCGGCCCTGCGTATGACCCTGGTTGGAGCAGGGGTTAAGTCTAGGTTTATTAACTTTGAAAGCGGGCAAAAATGTAGCAGGGTCTTTTGAAACAACATTTTGAAGCAGTATTTATTTCCTTCATTACAATTGGGCTTGTTACTGTAGTGCTTTCTATATTAGACTCAGTTAGTTCTCCCTCAAACGCCTCGATCTAGTCCAGGATGCTGTTGCTCAGAGCTAACTTGAGCTGGGAAGAGAGGGGACATCACTTGGCTTTTCCCATCATTAGCCTTGCTCCACAGATCAGACACACACTTTTAGATCACATTTGTGAGACAAAAATCCTGTTTCCACTCATTGTGGAATTTTTTTTTTTTTTTACTTCTTTCTCGCCTGAACAATCTGTGGTGAACCACCGTCTAATAACAGACCAGGACAACTTTTTACTGAGTGACAAATCAAATTAATGTTTTTAAGACCCTTTGGAGAATAACTGGTAGGTTGTGACATGTTGCAGACCCCTGGTCTACACAGTGTTCACAGGTCCCCTTATAACTGTGTTTGTATTTATTCTGTTTTAATTATGTCCCTCGGTGAGTCTTCCTCTGTCTCCACAGGCCTCCTGCTCCCTCACAGCTGCAGCGCAATCACTGCTCCCTGTATTTACACATCAAGGTACTGTAGTTGTTTGTTGGAACCTGCTGTGATTGTCCAGCTCTCCTCAGTGTCGTCATCCTAATTGTGTTTCGTGCAGTTTTCATTACCCCTTTTTTTTTCTTTTGTGTTGCCTCCGTGTTCCTCATGAAAGTTTAGACTTTCCATTTTTATCCAAGGCTTTGTGTGGTTCACGCATTTAATCTCAAGCCTACTTATTGCAATTTGGTTCTTATTAAAACCACCCAAAATTTGCTGGAGCTAAAACCATTTTTGTTTAACTCTAATATTTGGTGGTTTTCAGAAATTCTAATTAAACTGAGAAGGTGAACTTTATGTCAATTCTTGGTACTGTGTAGAATGTGAGACAATGTGCAAAAAATATATATAATCAAGCCAAATATATGTTTGCTAAATTTATTTAAGTTACATCTTATAAAAATATTAATTTAAATCATTGCAAAGCACAATTTTAGTCAAACATCTAACCATAGATCTGTAAAAACTTGATGAGCGTGGCAGCTGGGAGACCTCATGAGTGTTATGGTATGTAAACCCCTCTGAGCTAATATTTACTATAATATTGGTGTTAAATGAGTGGATTCCACCAGTTTGCATATCAAAGATGCTGAGGAAAAGCTCTTTGAGCAGTGAGATGTTTACTCAACAAACAACTGTTTAATTTAGAAAATAATTTCCAGCTGCTGTGGATTTTCTTGAGAGGATGTGTGTGTGTGTGTGTGTGTGTGTGTGTGTGTGTGTGTGTGTGTGTGTGTGTGTGTGAATAGATTTCAAGTATTCAGAATATAGCTTCTAAATAATTAAAACCATCCAAGGGGAAATTAATAGAGCTATCTTGTTACTGCGCTCCATCTTGATAACTCTCCAGGCCACCCAGACGGTTTAACAGACCTGTCAGGAGTCACCGCATGTGACAGTTACTATTTGGCGTCCGAATCGCCTAATTGATCCTCCCTGTGATTGCTGCAGAGTGAGCTCCCCACAAAGTGCAGAAACTAAGGAAGTATTGATGAAATGTTGGGGAGATGTGGATGGAAGTACACATACTATTGAGCAGGAAAGGCCTCCTTGGGGGAAATCTTGTTTCTGGATCAATGTTATATTATGGGATGGATTGAATGAGATGCAGACTGAGGCTTTCCACCTGCCATGGGTAGTTGTAGACCTAATATAACTGCCCCATGAGTGGATGCTCAGAGTAATAAATTGTACAGATAAAAGCCCTTATGGGTAAATTCTACCAGATGTGGTTGTTTTCTGTTTTGATGTAAGAAAACTAATTAGAAAGAAGCTCTTGAAAAGGGCAGAAAAAGGGAATCTATAAAACCTTTAGGGGCTCTGATGTATTTTCTTAGACCTTGAAAGGAACACCTGAATGCCGTTTTTTGAATTCCTTGCCCAGTGAAACAGTATATTCTATTTTCTCTTCTTATTCCAGCTCACCTAATCTCTCTACTTGTGGGAGAGTGATTAGGTGGATGAAAGTCTGACTTTGTAAAGAGAAACAGTTCCGCTGGCTGAATTGGTCTTTACACAATGTTAACGTTTTATCAGGAGAGAAAAGTAGACAAAGGGAAGAGGCAGATAGAAATGCATTACAGGGAGTCAGTTGTTTTTTTTTTTTTGTTTTTTTATAGAAATGGAAATTCAAAGAAGATTCTGAAGGTGATAACTTTAAAAAAATCATCAGGGAGATTTTATTTCCACATAATTTGAGGATTTAGGTTTTGAGTTATGATCAGTCGGGGCCATTTGTCGGCTGGTCTGTGATTCTCAAAAAAAAAAAAAAACAGAGTTAAGGAAACTCCACTTTGTAGTAGCGTGCTGCTACCATGCACATCTTGAACAAAAGTGGACATTTTAAGAAATATTCCTGCTCAAAGTGCTGTTAGCTAACCATATGGCATCTAGATATGATTAAGAAAAATTGAGGAATCAAACAGTTTATGAATGGCGACAAGGTATATGATTTAACAGAACATGACAATAGCGAGATGATTAAGAAGCAACACACCAAGGTACAGTATGCACCTTGCAGTAGAGTTTCAAACACAATGTCATTATTTTTGTCAAGACACATAAGCAACATTGTTTATTCCTTCAGCTGCAAAGACATGCTTATTAAATTCATCACAGCAGACAGTTTTTAAGAAAACTTTTTTGTTATCAGGAGTGAACCTCCAGATAACAAATAACCTGAAGATAAATCATATTTAATCAATTAGATTATTATTGAAATGTTATTTTGTTTCAGTAACATTATTCACTGAGAGATAAACGTAATACTGATAAAATACACAATGACTTATGTTATTTATCTCTATTAAGATGATGAAATTATGAAGAGTTTTCACTTAGACCTGTTAAGATTAAAAATAAACATCAGATCAGTTAAAAAGTATTTTTGACACCTAATGTCACAGTTTTTCTGTGTTTGCTTCTGTTTAAGTTTTCTTTTTGAGTTTTCATTGGTTTCTTTTCCATTTTGTATTGTTTTCTGGTTGTATTTTAGTTCTTATGTATTTCTTGCTTACCCTCTGTTGCCCTTTTGTGTCAGTCTCCTTCTCCTTGCTCCCTTCTAGATTCTTCTGTCCACACCTGCTCCCAATCAGTTGATTACCCCAGTCTTTGTTCTGTTTGGCATTTATACTCCTCCTCTTCAGTTACTGTTATCTGGCTTCTAAGCATTCCTTGCTCCTCATGTGTGTTGTTCGAGATGTTTCCTGTTTTTTTTTTTGTTTTTTTTTTTTGTTTTTTTGTGGTTTTGCTATATTTAGTTGTTTTTTTCTATTTGCCTCAGTTGCCGCCTCTTGTATTATCTGCAAGAAACCGCTTCAGTTTCTGTCTCTGCATTGGGGTCCTCTTTAAACTTCCACTCAACTTGACACCTAAATGCGGGTTTAATTAAAAGCACGTAAACATTCAGAAGTACATTCAGAAGTATAATTATGACTGTGTTGCATGCAAAATTTGTCTCTTAGCCTACTAGTTTACACAACCTTTAATCAGCTGTTTTAAAGCAGTCATATCCATGGATATATAAGTAAATATTAAAAGAGTACAACGTGACAAACAGGAGTCACGGCTAAGCATCGAGGCATCTGGAGATGCAACATCAGAGGTGCAGAAGCTCAATAAAGAAAAATGACATATTACTGTGACAGTTTTTCTTAAATGCAATTTATATCTAATTGATATGAAATGTAATTTGAAAAACATACAAGAAACATTAAGCATTTTACAGAGTACGCCATGAAAAGATTTTACCCAGTTAAACAAAAGATAACTAAAATAATAACTAAAATAATAATTAAAAATAATAATACAATTAAAATCAACCAATTTTAATATCTATAGTAAATAAACTATTAGTGGAAGTAGGATTAATAGAATTTGCATTCCTAAAATTTTTCAATAAACAAATTATGTTTAACCTAGTTGTTTTGGGTGAGTTATGCTACTGTTTTAATTTTTTTCCTTTAGTATTCATGTGTCACCTGTATTATGAAAATATTAACAGTAGAGCTTCTTTTTATTTTGATAGTCTCTTCTGTCTAAACCAAGTCTTCTGTGCTCAAACAAACATGCAAAAATTTATTTGAAGTACTGGAACAAACTTATTGTTGAAGTAAAGCAATGCCAAAGTCTTAAATTGGTTTTCCATAAAAAGATATGAGATGAGAGAAGGCTGGTGAACATCAATAGTTCTCCAACTCACTGGTGCAAATGTAACCATGTAGTATTTTTATTTTATTTGTTATACTTTCACATAAAGCCTTTTGCTGATTGGACTTTTCTTGTACCTGATGTAATGTACACTTTGGAAATGTTTCTAGATATATTCTATAGATAGAGAGGAGGTGACAGAAAACAGCAGAAATGCATAAAGGGAAATGAGAAGGAGCTGATTAGAAGGCAATGAGTATAGATAGGAACTGGAAAATACAGAAAATTACACATATTTTACACAAGGTGGGAGTGATTACAAGCAGAATAGGTTAGTCTGTGTGAATGAGGGGTCAGTGATATTGGCAAGGATTAAGAAAATGATACCAAAGTTTTATATATACATTAAAAATCAGGATGAAGGCTTCACAATTTGGTCACATGGGATAAAAATAACAGGCCAAGACACTCCGAGTTTTGCTGAAGTCATTTTTTCATGTCCCCGCATCATGAGGTTTGCATGATTCTGCATCATGTTGTCTCATGGAACTACAGGTGTGGTTTCCCCTCTTAGAATAGGTAGAGTCACTTAAACAGTTTAGGAAAAGCCTAGACTTACCATAGAAAAGCAAACGTGGCTGTTATTAACATTGCTCTGATCACCTGGCTCTTATCCTAAACTTCGCCCTGCCAATGGATTCTGATTTGTCCTCCTGTTTCTCCTGCCTTTCCTACTATCATATTCATGGTTCTGAGCCTCTGCCTGACCACGGATCATCGTAACTCTGCTGGAGTTATTCTCTGGGACTTCCTGACCAGTGACAGCAACATCAGCACTACTGTCAACCGGGTTCTCTTAGTTCTCGTTCTGGGAAGAACGAGAACTCCATGGGTTTCTGCCCTAATCACATAAACTATTGCAGCAGTTTTGTTTCAATAAACTGTTAAGCTTTCACACCGGTTGTCTGGTTTAAATTCTGGGTCCATCTGTTCTGATCATTACATCATCTGGAGATTATAAAATCATATTTCACACAAAAGGCGATACTGTCCCTGCAGCAAAATAAGATTTAATGTGGCAGAGAGCAGTAAATGGTTGAAAGGGTTTAGGTAAAGAGAACATGGCATCTCCGATAAAATTGCTGTAGAATGTAGATTTAAAAAAAATGTTTAATGGAAAGGGAGAAACTAAAATACATTCTTAGATCATAACCTATCGTCCTTAATATAGTAAAGGACCAGGGCATCTAAATAACATCCATGCTTCCACTTATGCTTGGAAACCCCAAAATATATGATGAGCTTTTGCTTGACACCTAAAAATATGATAGGAGCTATATTATTGCTTTACTAACACTTACAGCAAAACCTAACCTAGTCTATGGTTGAAGAGAAAAATAATTAATGAACTCTTTCACTCTGATCTGGATTTGAACCCCCCTGTCTCCCTGCCAAATGATACGAATGACACTTTAGAAAACCTGTTTTGGACGATAAAAGGTTAACATTAAATTCCTGACAGTTTGTCTTCAGCATAAAAACAAAGTGCAGCACAAAGAACTTTTCCTGTCATATGAAAAGTCTTTGCTTGAAATTTTATTGGATAGATTTTTGAGTCTGGTAAAGAAAATTCCATAAATCTGTATTAAAAATATGGGATGGACAGTAATGAGCATTTGCTCTCCCGCAGCTTCAGGCTCCTTCAGTAAAGGTCACACCATTTCTGACAATTTCTTGTGTTTGATCTCAGCTGAAATTTTTAACTTTAACTTCAGGAAATCCTGCAACTTACTAGAATTTTTCTAAAAGAGTAAACAGTAGGATTAATTGGTCTTGAGATAAACAGGGACTTACTCTCAAACTCGTTCAAAGTTCTGACTTATCCAGCTTCCCCAGGTCTTGTTAGGATATCTATAGTGATTATGTCATGGCACTGTAATAAATTAAGTCTTGGAGAATAACAACATGGCACGATGAAGGTTGAAGTGTCTTAACTACCTCTACATGTTGAATCAAAGCGTTTGGTTAGAAGATCTCTGGATTTTATGGGCTAAGAAATGTCATGTTTCACAAAGCTTCTCTTTTTCCTTTCTCCTGAATTTCTCTTCTTGGAAAATGTCAGTGTAACTAGAACAGAAGGTGCTGTCATGAGTTGGGAAACAGTCATGCATGACGATGGATCATGAACAGAAATGATTGACTACTGGTAAAATGTAGCGGTACCTGTAAAGATGGCATCACATTGTTCCCCACAGGCAGGTTAAACTCGCCGTCAGTGAGACGGCTCACTGATCCTGAACTTGGATCTAAAGCTCGGTCCAGCAGCCTCTCCTGTCCACTGAAAGGAGCCAGTTGAGGTGGGGTGAGATCTAATGAGGATATGCTCCAGGGTACTTTATTGTAGTGGTCAGGGAGCCTCATGAGATACAGAGCCTAAAGTTGTTTTGGTCTGGAAAAGAAGAGAAGCAGAACATCCAAGGGAATGTGTTTCTCTTGCTTCAGTGGTTGCGCACTTGCCAATCAAAGGTAGAAAAGTCTTTGAATCAGACTTGTGAGTGTGAAGCCTTTGTTATGGCCTATGCGGTCTTCCATGTTTTGGTTAAAATCAAAAGAATCTGTCAGTCTTAGTTTGATCGCACTCATAAAAAATTGAATTTGAACTTTTCATCTGCCCTGCACTTAAAGCCTCAGAAGCAAAGCACAAAATTCAGTCATTATTCTTAAATAAACTCTATTTCAAAATAGTAGAATTATACAATAAAGCTGGCTTCAAACACATATTCTCTTTGTAGATTTAAAAAGATTAAAATATGGACTGAGAAGTTAGCACTTGACTACTTCATTAACTAAAAACTACCTCTTTGTATTTGTTTCTATCTTCTGCGGTTACACGAAAAGAATGTCGGAGTATTTCAAAGCTTGTTACTATTCCTTTACTCTACTAAACCTGCAAGCCAAGATCTGAACTAAATATTATCCTGGAGCACAGGGTGTATAAAGAACAACTCAATTTAAGTTACCCTTTCTTCAAACAGGCCATTTATACACTGAAAACTTATATTTGAACCTGAATTTCCACATGAAAATAAGGAAGATAAAATAATCTGTTTTAAAGGAAAAGTGAATCAAAACATGGTTGTGATGACATGTCAACAAAGCTTAGTTTTAGTCACATACTATTATTATAAAAAGCACAAAAAATTGATACTATTAGTCATTATACCCTAAGTTTGAATTCAGCGATTGCGCCCTCTGAAGGAAAGATTTGTCGGCCAAATACGGCATAGCGCGTTGCTGGGGCCTGTTCTGATTGGAAGACTCCTCTTTATCCAGCTGACAAATGCAGTCTTCTCTTTGCTCGTTTTGAAGGACAGGTCCAGTGTATCCTACACAGCCTTGGATATCCCATGATTCATTGCGAGACCAAGCTGAGGAAAAAGGTAAATGGCGCAGAAGAGTGGTGTATATTGCAAGTGTAGTTTAATATAATGCAAGCATCTGAATAGTTCACTCTGAAATTGATGCAAATAGTTGTTTTAAATGGTCATTGAGTCAGATATGTGGCGAATAATGTTTGGTTTATTGAAATGTTTTATCTATCTCTGTTCAGATGGACATTTAAGTACATATTCTAATATCTCTGCAGTGTGGGGAACACAAATCTGTTATTCGCGATGATGGTACTGCCGCTGAAGCTCCTCAAAAATAATATTAGAACCCAGAACAGTAGTTAGAACTTAGGTATCCATTCTTTGCCTGCTTTGTTTGTCAACTGTCACAGTTGGTGGGTGGCGGAGCGTATGGGCGGTGAAAGCCGGAGACGGCTTGACCTGTTTGAACCCATAGGCAAACTCTTCAGGCCTCCTTATTTTCTACCTAGGACCAGGTCCTTGAGGGACGCAGCCTCTGAAATCAAACAGACCCATAGTGTTTACTTTGTCTTTTCCAGCCAGAAAACGATCTGCAGATATTAACTGTTTTGTATTGTCACCCCCCCACCCCCCAAGGGTGGATACCAGATGCCTTAGAGTGCAAACCTGAAGTCCAAAAAACACAAATATCCACCGCACGGGGAATAAAACATTTTTGGATCAGCTGATTATTGCAACTACTAAAGATAAATACATTAAACAATTTTTCTAGATCTTGCTTGGACATCAGTCCTTTAAACCAGGAAATATTTTTTCAGGCCTTAGTCCATCATTACACCAAGGCCTGAAGTGACCGAAATCAGATTTCTTTGCTCATATGCGACCTAGATCAGATCTTTTCCAGGGGCGGATCTAGAAAAATATTTATGGGGTGGAGAGAGGGGGGCAGGAATTTTTGAGGGGTGGCAACATATGGCATTTGTTTACACTGAATTTAATCACAGTTATCACAGTTTGGTGAGAATAGTCTGTGCAGTAAGTGTTTCATGTGTAACAGTTCATATTAGAAATACATCGTACAATGTCATCTCACTTAATAGGAGATAGAAGAATGATTACACTACTTCTAGAGGGGCATTATGACAGGAAAGGTATTAAGGTAAGACACAGGTGCTGAGTCGCAGATGTGTGAGATTGACTGTCAGAGAGGCAGCTTTGCAGCATTTGCACAAGAAGAAACTATAGAAAGAAAAAGTTACCCATCAGAGATCTATGGACTGAGCTGGACTAAAGTGAGCATTATTGAAATAAATAAACTTTCAATTATAATTCTAAAAAGAAAGGAACCTGCAATTCTATGTATTTTTATTATATTTGTTGAATCTTTTAGGATAACCTGAGGGACTACATGTTAAAAAGATGTTTCCGTACTTATTCTAGAATGTTCTGTTATGTGCATTGTCATTTTAAAAAATCCTCTATGTTTGATATTATGCTTGAGTATTTTCTCAAACAAGATAGAAAAAATGATAGCCATCCTTGGAATCCGTTTTAAGATCTCTTCTGTCTTCTTCCTCCATAAATCTATTTATGGTCTGGTTTTTTTTGTTGTTGTTGACTCTGCTCTTTATTGGTGGGTAGGAAGGGAAAGAGTCTGTTATAATCAGCTGATTTCTTCAAAAGCACTTTCTGTGGCACATAGCTTTATAAAACGCACTAATAAGCCCTACTAAGCTAAATCGACCAGAGTTTGTTTGTTTCTTTTGTGCAGGTCTGATTTAAGCCCAGCAAAATCTGGTCCAGACCAAATAACTGGATCGAGTCTAACTTGCTGAAATGGTCTTGATCCCCTTCCTATTGGACTCTGGTGCAGGTTGCTTCAGGAATCATTACAAACTGGCCTCAGTCTCACCCAAATTCAAAAAGCTCAGAGCTTTTGGGCTTAGCAAGCTACTGTTGTATTAAATGTAATACGGAAACTATACCTGATCCACCTTATGTTGCCTAGCAACATCGCTACCAGCAAGTGTTGGATCTTCTTGGGTGGTATAAGGTAGGTAATGAGGTCTTTGAAGACAGTAATACTTTAGTTAAATACTGTTTATAAATGTCTGTATTTGATTGTAAAACTGAAATACAAAACTATGAGAAATCTTAAAAAGTATTCAAGGACAATTACATTTCAAAGCATATATTTTTCTTTGAATAACTTTTTATCTGATCAGTAAAAGAAAACCAAAAATAACCCAAATTGGACAAAGAAGAAAGTTATTGTTTAAAAAACAGCTAAACTATTTTAAAAAATGCATTCCGTGTTCGGCAGTTGGGATTAGAATGTTCGATAACACCTGGCATGTGATGTCACAAAGAGACTGCTGATGACATCACAGACTTTGGAAGGGATCTGAGCATAAACCCACCCAGTGTTCTTATCTGTTCCCGACCTTCATCGAGACAGATCACTTTTGAGAAGCACGTTCGAACCTTAGCGAAACCAGCCAGACATCGTTCTCAGATATCACACACCTTTTAGGTAGATATTCTGATTGATAGAAAGTCAGCCATGGAGCAAAAACAGTTTGTTTGTGGAAATGAAACCTCTCCAGCTAAACTTTCATGGGAAGACATGATTGACCTCCCCATCCAGGTCGACTATGATGCCATTATTTTCCCAACTGAAGATGACAGCTCTGTCACCAGCGAGCTGCATCTCAGCAAAGCAGAAAATGGTCCAGAGATCCAAGGGGAAGCGGTTTTTTCTGCTACCATTGAGGCTCCCCCCTTTGCGGAGGTTCAGCTGAAATCATCTATCGCTGCTGACTCTACGTTTCTCGACTCAGACGAGGTCCAGCAAGCATGTCAGCCATCTCCGAGGTTAGAAGAACCAAAGACTCACCCCAGTGCGGGTCTTTCTTCTGAGGCACCGTACTCACACCATCATGGTAAGTGTTTTATGGGTCAATACTGGGTTGTCAACTCGATACAGATACTAAGTAAAATATTCGATACTCGATGTCATTTTCGATACGACAAGGATAAAAACAAAGTCTCCAAAATTCAACAGAAATTTTCTCATTAATTAAGCAAAATACAATAAATAGATAAATAAATACAATAAACAACATTTTGAGGTTGTATGCTGCGCACAATATTAAGCAAGCTTGATAAAAAGCTTCCAAAATTAATATGAAGTGTTCCTTCCTTGGCTATGCTTTGCACCAGACATGGACAATGTGGAGTCAACAAGTCATCTCCATGTCATGTATTTGTTCTACCCAGCCACTGAAGCAGGTGAGTCCAACCTTGAATTAACCTGTGCAGATTGCACTCACCTGGTTAATTGGCTGGCTTAAATACATGACATGGAGATGACTTGTTGACTCCACATTGCCCATGTCTGCTTTGCACACATAACAATGACACTAGCCAAACCAGTTAAAAAACAAAAATCATTCTCAGCAGCTGCACCTGTTACAGAAAAAACTCTGAAACCGAAAAGTGCACAAAATTATTCAATCACACAGTGTTCAGAAAGTGCATTTTCCTCTATTCTGCACTTTAGATGAATGACTGCTTAGGTGCCACTGGTGGTAGCAATGTATCGATACTTTTGAAAATGAAAATTGTATCCAGATACAACTTTTCAGTATCGATACTTTTTTGAGTATTGATACTTTTGACTACCCTAGTCAATACAAACATGCAGTTTGGCCACATTTTGATAACCCAGTTCATTATGTGTCTTCCAAACCAGATAAAAACAGGAGAAAGCCATGGCACACCGGGACCAACAGAAAAACTGATGTTGACCGCCCCAAGTTCTATCAAAGCAACAGGGTGCCACGCCATGCATCAGCGGTTACGATGATCCCTCGCTCGATGTGCATCGAAGAGGCTATCAAACATATCAACGACCTCACTCAGCAGGTTACTGCTCTAAAGCAAGAGCTGCACGAAAGAACATGTTATCTGCATGAGGAGAGAGAACAAAGAATCGAGTTTCAGGTTGACTGCAAAACTCAGATGAAAAAAATCGCAGAACTGGAAAAAAGTTTAGAAGGTGAACGTTGCATGAGACTCAAAAGTGAAGAGAAAGAGGAGAAGCAGGAAACATTCACTGTAACCCAGCCTACACGTGCGTCAAAGTTACCACACATTCCCACAGTTACAGTGTGCGTCAGTGTCCTGCATGAGCTCGCCTTCCTGAAGAGGCAGGCTGAGAAAAACGCCAGTAGAGAAGGGAGGCTGGCAGAGGCTTTTGTAGAAGAACGAGAGCTGAGGCTCAAATATGAGGAACAGCTGAAGACTAAAACTGAACATGACTCCAGACTCAAGGAACAGGAGGAACTGATCAAATCTCTGAAGAGTCAAGTCTCACAATTGACAGCAGAGTTGAAACTTCCTTTGAAAAAAGAACATCATGAAGCTTCCTCACAAACAGAGGAGTCCATGAAAACTGAAGCTTCCAGTCAAAAAGAGGCACCCATGCAAAACAGGCCCCAAAGAAACAGATGTGGTTCCACAGTTAGAGGCCCCCACCATGAAAACAGGAGACAGAATCCAAACGGAAGCTTCAACGCAAACCCAAGCGTCTACATAAATGATGGCCATCATCTGCATACAAGCCACCATCGAGACGCAGGGCTGTACATGAACCAAGGCCCCCCCACACATGGAAACCACCATCCGACCAGAGGCCTGCAGGCAAACAGAAGATTTCCTCCCTACAGAGGCTACTAGACAAACACAGGCCTCCAGCTTGAAAGTGTTTTCTGGCCTAAATAAAGGCCACAGCTTTTAATATGCACATTAAAAAAAGAAAAAACAAGAAAAAACAAGAAACAAAAATTATCCCCTCCTTGTGTCAATTCATATATATGTGTAAACAAATTCTATTAAGAATTGATAGTTTCAGAAAAATATGTTTATTACTTTAATTGAACACAGATGTTTGTTATTTCATTGCTTTGTTTCTACTGTAATCAGCTTTGCAAAGGTTATTCAGTTTTTCAACTGGGGCAGACAAAGCATGGTCCGATTTTCTTCCTGCTCCCCTTTGCTTATGGTAAATGTTTGACAAAGTGCCTGTTTTTTCTAGTGATTTTTACCATGGAGCAATAAATGAAGACATTGCACCCCTGCACCTTCAGATAAGGTGGAGGTCTCTGTTTTCAGAGGCAAAGAGGTGGGAAGAAGTGCCAGACCTACTTTGTATCCCTGCGAGGAGGTTTTGGACAGCACCCCTTTAGGGATTTTATCATTCTGCTCGGGAATCTTAATTCCCATGTGGAAAATAACAGTAATACCTGGAGCGGTGTGATCAGGAGCTGGGACGTGCAGAGGGGGGGGGGGGGGGGGGGGGGGGGGGGGGCTGAGGGTGCTTTAGCACCTGCCGCTAAGCTCCTTGATGCCCAAAGTGCCCTTTTGCCTTTTTTATTCATTTATTGTGTGCTTGTATCTATGTGTATGTGTGTGTTTGTGTGTTTGTGCATGCCCAAAATAATAATAATTTAGATCAGGGGTCACCAACATGGCCACCAAGGGGCCCTCAAGGACCACAAGTGGTGCCCTTAGAATCTTCTGAAAATAGAACAACTCAACAGTGAGCTACGTTTGAAATTTCACTGTATTCTGTTGCTCTTCTTTTTTTAATTGGGTTATAGAACATTTCATAATTTAATCATATATAGCATTTAAGCATTTATAGAGATTTTTAAAATGAAAATGTCTAAAAGAAAATTATGAATTTAAAGAAATGATAAAGATATGTTTAGGATGTATGAAGTTTAGGTGAAAGTTGACCCTTGCAGTTCATAGGTCAGTATTGGTAGCCCTTCCTGTGACTCGGTGCCCCTGAATTAGCCCTCAACTGTAAAAAGGTTGGTGACCGCTGATTTAGATCTACCGTGCCACGGTAACCGTGGCTGGTCACATGATGAACTTAACGTGCCCTCCCTCACTCGGCCTTCAATGCACTGATGTGCCCTTCTGCAAATAACCAAGCGCTGCTTCAGAAAAACACTATGACTTCCAGAAAAAGTAAACATCTAGAACTAGGTTCTGCGGCGGTGTTAGTTTGTGCACTTTGTATTGTTGCAAGATGAGTAGAGTAGACTGACCAAGTAAAGTGAGCAATGAGCATCCTCTGTGCTTTCCAAATATGCACACACTGCCTCTCTCAAGTTATAGCAGCCTGTCAGCGGCGCAAAAGCGGGTATGCACTATAATACGCCGGCCTGGCTGAACTGGAGAGAGCGCAGATCCAATCGCAGTAAAATAATTTATATTACAGGTGTCGCATCCTTGCCGCTAGCAGGTTGACTACACATGCAAAGCGTGTTATGAGGAAGAAGTACGTCAGGTTTTTACTGTCTGTTTCTCCTGCCATGAGCAAAGTGCATTAGCTCTAGAAATCCTGGAGAATTCCAGTTTTCCTGCAAGCCCCCCTCCCCTCTTCAAGTTTGTGTATTCACTCTACCTTGCTAACTGTCCTTGTTGTAATGCAAATAACCTGTGATATAACCAGCCCTTCTACATGAGACTGGATAAAGGCTGAAACAAACTGGCATCAGAACAAGAGCATGCTCCAGACACTTTTCATTACCTGCTCCTGCAACATCAGACCTTATTGCAGGAATATCTTGATAAGTCATATCGAAATCTTTTATTTAGGCAAATTGAACAACCAGATATCATACAGGTCCTAGTTCATGAGCTGAGAACAGGTCATAACCATGCTTTTCCAACAAGGCAAGGCAGAGCCTATTTATATTGTCCATTCACCAACAGACTCATTTATATTGTTGCAAAGCTCACTATGTGAAAGAAAGAACAACTTACAAAAAATAATTGTATCTTGTCTTGTCCCGCCTTTTCACGTCATTCCACATTTCAGCTTAGATTATGGCAAACAGTATGATTTCAGTTTAGCAGTAATATTTATTCCACCCAAGGAAAAGCACTACATATGAAGCTACAATTTAGCAGTTTTCACAAACCCAAGGTGAGTCCTTCCAGTTGCAGAGATTGTGCAACTGGCTTACTTATAAAAACAATTA
Organism: Cyprinodon tularosa; assembly: GCF_016077235.1. Lineage (NCBI taxonomy): Eukaryota > Metazoa > Chordata > Actinopteri > Cyprinodontiformes > Cyprinodontidae > Cyprinodon > Cyprinodon tularosa. The sequence continues at coordinate 1,896,031 of NW_024039551.1, forward strand.
AGAAATTCTCAAAAAATAGAGTTTAGAACATATTCCATAAGTAAGAGTTGTAGTCCGAACTAGATGAGGTTATCTATGTGTGCTACACGTTTTGTGGCACTACAATGATCTATAGTGTAATTATTGGCTATTATATGCTTATAATAACAATGAATAACTCTCCAAAAATACAGTTGGGCCGATCTTTCCAAAGTAAGAAAGAAAAGACTGTTAGAACTGTAAATATATAGTGATATGTTTATATTACTATTTTTTTATGTATTATTGTTTTCAAAGCTTCACTTTAAAATAAGAAATTCTCTAGAGCTGATCTAAATGAAATTTCTTTTTGTTTATACTTGTGTATACAAAATGACAAAATAAGTAATTATTGGCTTTTATATGCTTATAATAACAGTGAAAAATCAGAAAAAAATAGAGTTTAGCACATTTTACAAAAGTAAGAGTTGTAGTCTGAACTAGATGAGGTTATCTATGTGTGCTACAAGTTTTGTGGCACTACAATGATCTATAGTGTAATTATTGGCTATTATATGCTTATAATAACAATGAAATAAATCTCCATAAATACATATTGGCCAATCTTCCCAAAGTAAGAGTTGTAGTATGATCCAGATGAAGTTATCTGTGTATCCTGGAGGTACTACAGTGATCTATAGTCATTGCTCATTTTATACTTATTCTGATAATAATAGAGGTGCCATTTGTCATCTAGGCTTTGGAAATTCCTCAGAAAAGCATTATTGTCTAATCCAATTAATGTCATATGAATGACATGAGATGAGATACACATGAAATGAATTTGATAATAATCCACCTCTCTTTGGTGTCGCTTTTTTTATTAGATTAAGTATAAAATGAGCAATGACTTCACTATAGATCATTGTAGTGCCTCCAAACTTCTAGGATACACAGGTAACCCCATTTAGTTCAGACTACAACTATAACTCTTACTTTGGGAAAATGGGCTAAACTGTATTTTTTTTTATATACATTTTTCATTGTTATTAAGCATAAAAAAGCCAATTATTACACTTTAGATCATTGTAGTGCCACCAAACTTGTAGCAAACGTAGATAACCCCATCTAGTTCAGACTACAACTCTTACTTTGGGAAAATGTGCTAAACTCTATTTTTTTTTTTTTTTACATTTTTCATTGTTATTATAAGCATAAAAACAGCCAATAGGGCTCGGGATCCGCGTTGCATTGTGGGACGTCGCGGCCATATTGAGGGCTACACGAACGTAAACATAGCTCTGATACAACGTTGTTGTTGAAAGAAGAGACGTAGAAGTAGGGAGAAATAATATGTTAAAATCCCGAAAAGGATCTGGAGTTTACCAGGACACATTAAATAGAGAAGCCACTGACCGGTATGTTGACAAAATCGGCATTATTAATAATTTGGATCCATATGAAGTTCCAAACAATGAGTGGAGCACCGATGAGTGATACTTCAAAACAGTTCCCAAGCTACAAGTCCTTGGAGTCTCATGTGCAGTTCACGAATGGATGGGTTCAGGAGCATCCAAGCTAGCCGACGACTCTTTATCTCTGACACTTGGTCTCTGTGGTTGCGCCTCCAGGCAGGAAAGCGGTGGAAAATTAACCCATTTTCTATGTTCCCATGGCGATCATGTGTTGCGCTGTTACAGCCCACAATACAGCAACGGTTTACCATGGTTGAAATCAAGTTAAGGTGAAATTACACAAATTAAAACACGGCTGAGAGGGAGTACAGTATGCGGTAGTTGTAGGAAGTAGTATGAGCAGCGGTAAAAGAGGCATTCAAGATGGCGGCGACGCAAAGTGCTTACGTCATGACGACCAAGCCCTATTATTACACTTTAGATCATTGCAGTGCCACCAAACTTGTAGCACTTGTAGCACAGCACAGAATGCAGGCTGTGAGGATCAAACCGGGTACTTGAAACCTTCTCAGAGCACAAGCGCACTGCTCTAACCACTAATATATTAGCCTACACAGCCCCCTGGGCAGGGGCGGATCTAGAAAAATATTTATGGGGTGGTGAGAGGGGGGCAGGAATTTTTGAGGGGTGGCAACATATGGCATTTGTTTACACTGAATTTAATAACGTTTATCACAGTTTGGTGAGAATAGTCTGTGCAGTAAGTGTTTCATGTGAAACAGTTCATATTAGAAATACATCGTACAATGAGATCTCACCTAATAGGAGATAGAAGAATGATAACACTACTTCTAGAGGGGCATTATCACAGGAAAGGTATTAAGGTAAGACACAGGTGCTGAGTCGCAGATGTGTGAGATTGACTGTCAGAGAGGCAGCTTTGCAGCATTTGCACAAGAAGAAACTATAGAAAGAAAAACTTTCCCATCAGAGATCTATGGACTGAGCTGTACTAAAGTGAGCATAAATACACAGTAGAAATAAAAGGGTCAAGACACCCAAACAAGGTACCAGACATCCATGTATTGTTTACTCTGAACACACATTTACCCCATTTGTTCCTCAGTAACTTGACATACAGCAGTTACGGCAACATGAAAGGGACATTTCATGCATGTAAATATGCTGTAGATAGAGCTGCTGTATCAACAAATCAACAAAAAGGCAGGTACTGTTAACCTGACTCCGCCAGATGGATTTGCTCCGCATAACCATCTGGAAACCTTCCGCTGAAGTAATTTTGGAAAGGGGCGAAAATACTGGTTAGCTGATTGGCCTATGTTGGTGATAGACGGGCCAAATAAACCAATCAGATCAACGAAGCATATGACGTACTAACAGCCTGGCTACTCTTGCCGAAACCAGTCGGGAGAAGAGCAAAAACATCTTTTCCTCTGAGAAAAGCCTCCAGAGCAGTGTTTTGCTCTTCTTTCAGTGAAGAAATAATCCCGACAAAACTTGCTTGATAGCCACGCTAACGCTAGTTTCATCGGCTGAAGCCGCCATGTTCTTTAGACTGAACTGTCGCGCTTCTCGTTGCGTCACACCTCAACCCGCCTCAAAGCCAACGCTGATTGGACGTTCGTGTGGTGAACGGCTCCAAATTTTTTTTAACAGAGTCTCTAGACTGATTTGCGAGTGAAATCTTGATAGCTCGTGAGATCAGGATGGTCTCACGAGGCTAAGGTTCTGTATGTTACATCAAAATCTCCACAAATCTGAAAAGAAGCAACATAAAAATACATTTTGCTTCCAGTCTGAAAAAGTACAAAACATTTTGTGAGTAGGTTCATACAGGTCATTTCTGGATAGTTTCATACTATGTATACAAAAAAAGAAACAACAACACTGCTTCATATTATGCAGGATTTACACCAGTATCACATTTTTAACTTAACACTTTTGGTTTTATTAAAGGAAATATCAGATTTTCTCAGGTGCCAAAACAAAATGTAACAGCTCTGTAGAGGCTCACCAGAGAGCATAACATAAAGTTGACATGACTATAACAGCTGAATGCGGGGATTTCCATGTTGCTCAGCAAAACGCTACACAAATTTATTTAGATTTAATGTCTTTGTGCGTTTTGATTTGAGTAAAACCAAACTTGATAGTCTCTTTTCTGTCATAGTTGACCGCAAATATGTCTTTATGAGCCTGAGACGTCAGGCCTAACTAACATCATAGATAGAGAAATAACGTTCTGCAACCTGATTTTTATCATCTCAAAATCAGCATTGCAGCTACGCTAGCAACATTGTGCTTTCATTATGACTTAATTTCTTGATAGATAGTTAATCAGTTTTTACCTGTTTCATCCCGTGTCTCCTCTCCCCATGACCCCTGGCTCCCTCGCTTTGCCCCGCTCGGTTTTCAAAACTAATCAGTCTCAGTCGCTCTCGCGTCATCTCGTGCTGCATTCACTGCAGTCCGACATTGGAAATTAGCGGTCGTAATTCTCAAATGATCCATAATTTATAAGCCTTGCCACCCCTACAACCAACTGGGGTGGCAGCAGGGGTGGCAAGGCTGTCATTTAGGGAGGCATTTGCCACGCGATGCCACCCCAATAGATCTGCCTATAATCTTTTCATGACAGTCTGAAAAACAGAGATACGATTTTTTCCAATGCGACCCAGGTGACTTGGCTATGTGGTCCTGAATCCGATATGTACCTGATTGTTTCAAATGCAGCCTGTGTCTGAACGGCAAGGTCGCATCGATCCGACCTGAACGTCATTGATACCCAACAATGATCACTCTTCTGCTTCTTGCTACGCAGAAGCGAGAAGAAAAACAACAGCAATGGTGGACGATAATGCAGAGAGCAATATTTATGTTTAAGCATCTTGGAAAGATTGAGTTTTTAAAGTTGGGAAAGATCGCTAGAGGAGTTCCAGCACTACCATCCATGTTTACTTCCGTAAACACAGGGCATGCTTGCTTGTGATGTCATTGCATCCTCTTGTGCACATGCGGGACACTTAGGTTGTATAAATGCAGTTCATACAGGAGATCACATACAAGTCGCATATATTTGGAAATGTGAACGGCAATTTAAAAAAATTGGATTTCCCAAAAAAATCTGAATTGAGCACCAAGGCCTGCAGCGTGGCCCAAGATTTCAGCCATAATCCATTGATTATGATTATCTTGATTAAAATTTATGTTTTCTAGCTCTAATAGCTGAAGGTCTGATCTAACTCTGGATCTTTCCTCCTTTGGTCCAAAAATGATTACCTCCATTTTGTTTTAATCTGTTGGAAAAAATTATGGCGCATCAAAAATATTGATCTTTTCTAAGAATCTAGCCAATGCTCTGATTGGTAATTGTCACCTGGTGACATTATGATGTTAAGCTTTGTGTCGTCTGCATATCTGTGGTAATTGATCTGATTGTTTGTTATAATCTGAGCTAAGGGGAACATGCAGATTATAACTGTTTCTCTGCTTTGACACACCTGAATTAAATTATTTGATTCAGGTGGACTTAAACTGTGGATGAAATTAACCATTTGATTCAGGTGTGTTGGACCGGGCAGATATCTGAATGTTGCGGGATACCAACCCTGGAAGACTGAGTATGACATCTCTGCATTAGGATGTACAGACTTACAATAAGCAGATCAAACCTTGCCCAGGAGCTTATCAACTTTTGATAGAGGGAAGCTGGAAATGAACTGACAACCTTCCTGTTGGGATCTGGAGCTGTACCACCTGTCTCCAGTAGAGTTCACTGTGGATCCTCCAGAGCTGAGCCTTCGACACACCTGAAACCCATCTCATCATCAGGAGGATCCTCCACCATATAAGCAGCCCTCAGACCTCGCATCAACGCCGCAGTGTTTATCCAGTTTGGAAACCTGTTTTGTCCTGTAAGCTCTGGATGAGCTTAACCTGTCGAGCCTGCCCTCAGAGCCAAACCTGAAGAACCTTCTCTGGATTTCCCATTCTGCTCTGGACTAAGAGCTGGAAAACCAAGGTCTGTCCTATCGTTAGATGCAAGACGCTGAAGCTGAAACTGAACTCTGCTGAATCAAACAGTCTCTGGAACCAACAGTGCCTCTCTCAAAGCCAAACCCGGATTCTTCAAGGTAGATCTCTGAAGATAACATTTCCACATTCACCAGCTACGTGGCTAACTGAACTGTCTCCCTTCCAGTTGCCTGTGAACCAGATCCCCAGTACTTGACTCTTTCATTTTACCATTGTTCAATAAACTTTGTTAAACTTTTACTCCAGTTTCCGTCTCCGTGGTGTTCTGCATATTGGGCCTCTCTGAACCAATCATGACAGAACACTGCGGCCAAACAAAGGGCCCAGCAGACCACCTCCGTCGGAAGTTTGAGGAGCTAGACGCTCAGATCCAAGGAAACGTTCAAACCCTCCGTGAGTTACATACCATGGTTGATTATCAACATCTAATGCCTCAAACACATGTTAGCTACTTTGGCAGTGCTAACACCGCGTCGCCAACACGTCTAGTTCCGGTTTCACTTCCGCCTCCAAGTTCATCAGCCGTGACGTCATCACCTGAGTTCCGCCCTAGTCTTCCTGAAAAGTTTTCAGGTAACATTAGTGACTGTAAAGGATTTTTATTTCAATGTCGATTAATCTTCAAAAATTCCCCTGGCAGTTTTCCCACCGATTATAAGAAGATATCATTTATTTTGTCTCAATTGACCGGAAGAGCCCTGGAATGGGCACAGGCTAGGTTTTCTTCCGACGAAAGCCTTAGCTGCCAGTACTCCGAATTTATCTCTGAGTTTTCACAAGTCTTCAACCAGGAAACAGATCAAACTGTTGATTCTCGAGCTCTTTTGAAACTAAGCCAAGGACATTCTTCTGTAGCTGAATTCTCCATCAACTTCCGGGTTAAAGCCGCAGCTTCCGGTTGGAACCAATGTGCTCTTAAGACAGCATTTTTTGAAGCTCTCAATGAAAACATAAAGGATGAGCTTGCTACCCTTGACGAACCCGCCACTCTTGAGGAATTAATTCGCCTGACAATCAGGCTGGATAATAGGATTCGAGCCAGAAATAGCTCTAAACCAAGGAATCATGGTCCTTTAAGTTCTATTTCTGCCTCTAACATTGCACCTGCCTTCTCCTCTTCCACAGAACCTTTTTCTAAACCAAGAACTAAGATCCAATCTCTCCCGTTGCCAGTTCAGGCCTCTCATGCGGTTGAAGTGGAGGCCGAACCCATGCAGGTTGGACATACGAGGCTAACTCCAGAGGAAAGGTTAAGGCGTGTCAGGAGCAAGCTGTGCATCTACTGTGGTGAGAGTGGCCATTTCATTGCCTCATGCCCAGCTAAATCAAAAGCCGGGGCCCGTCAGAGGATATGAGGAGTCTGACGGGCCATGTTATTTCTAAAAAATCTCCTCGCCTATTACTTCCAGCCACGCTGATTTTTGCTGACCAAAACCTCACTTTATCTGCATTCATTGATTCAGGCTGTGAAAGGAACCTGATTGACTCCAATTTAGTTGAACAACTACAGATTGAAACTGTTCCTCTAACCCAGTCTCTCTGTGTCTCTGCGATTGATGGAAAGAAGCTTCACCAAGTGACTCACCAGACACAACCCCTCGAACTGTTGGTTTCAGGTAACCATCGAGAAACCATATCTTTCTTTGTTTTTCCCTCTGCATGTTCTCCGTTGGTTTTGGGATTTGAGTGGCTGGAACGACATAACCCCCACATAAACTGGACCGATCGTCATATTGAGTCTTGGTCGACCTCATGCCATGAGACGTGCCTTCGTTCAGCAGCCTCCGCTGTAAGATCTCCTAGAGGGGGGGGGGAGATGGACTCTCCTGACCTTACTTCTGTTCCTCCTGAGTACCATGATCTAGCCCCTGTCTTCAGTAAGGTCAGTGCTACGTCCCTTCCACCTCACAGACCATACGACTGTGCTATCGAGCTTTTACCAGGAGCTCCTCTACCCGGCAGTAGACTTTATAATATCTCCAAACCCGAACGGGAGACAATGGAGAAATACATAAATGAGTCACTAGCTGCTGGAATAATCCACCCCTCTTCATCTCCTTTAGGAGCAGGTTTCTTTTTTGTGGGTAAGAAGGATGGATCTCTCAGACCATGTATTGACTACAGAGGTTTGAACCAAATTACTGTTAAGAATAAGTACCCACTTCCTCTACTCGCTTCTGCCTTCGAACCAGTTCAAGGGGCCACTGTCTTTACTAAGCTCGACTTAAGGAACGCCTATCACCTTCTCAGAATCAGAGATGGCGATGAATGGAAGACTGCCTTTAAGACCCCTCTGGGTCAATTCGAGTATTTAGTCATGCCTTTTGGTCTTACAAACGCTCCTGCGTGTTTTCAAGCCCTAGTCAACGACGTTCTCAGAGATTTTTTGAACGTGTTTGTTTTTGTCTACATTGATGACATACTCATTTACTCCAAAGACCTCACAGAACACAAGAAACATGTCCGCCTGGTCTTACAAAGACTCCTTGAGAATAAACTTTTTCGTCAAAGCCGAAAAATGCGAGTTTCACCAACCTTCAGTCACCTTTTTGGGGTTTGTGCTCGAGGGCGGACAGGTTAGGCCATCTGAGGATAAGATAAAGGCAGTTTTGGAGTGGCCGGTTCCCGAAAACCGCAAACAGCTGCAGAGATTCCTGGGTTTTGCTAATTTTTATCGACGATTCATCAGGAATTATAGCCAGACAGCTCTACCTCTAACCTCTCTTACATCAGTCAAGAAAACCTTCCAATGGTCTCCCGAGGCTCAAACTGCTTTTGACAAATTAAAGATGTTGTTTTCCAGAGCTCCAGTGTTAATCCAGCCTGATTTATCGAAACAATTTATCCTCGAAGTCGACGCTTCCGACTCAGGAGTTGGTGCTGTCTTATCTCAGAGACTTGATTCAGACCAAAGAGTTCACCCATGTGCTTTTTTCTCCCGTAGACTCTCCTCTGCTGAGCAAAATTACGACGTTGGTGACCGCGAATTACTGGCCATCAAATTGGCATTAGAGGAATGGAGACACTGGCTTGAGGGAGCAGAACACCCGGTTCTTGTTTGGACAGATCATAAGAACCTTGCCTATATCCAGTCCACCAAACAGGCCAATCCTCGACAGTCAAGGTGGTCACTATTTTTCTCACGATTCAATCTCATCATCTCTTACAGACCCGGATCCAAGAACATCAAACCCGATTCTCTCTCTCGTCTTTATTCCACTGATCAATCTGAGACTCCTGAGCCTGTTCTACCCGCTTCCTGCACTGTTGGGGTGGTTACCTGGGAGATCACCGATCTAATAAACTCTGCCCTCGCTTCAGAACCAGATCCAGGTAACGGTCCCCCAAACAAGACTTATGTACCTTCTTCTGTCAGGTCTCGCCTAATTCAGTGGATGCACAATGCCAAATTTGCCGCTCACCCGGGGGTGAGTAGAACCATCAACCTCATTTCAAGACGTTTCTGGTGGCCCACTCTACACAGAGATGTTAAGGAGTATGTCCTGGCCTGTTCTACCTGCGCCAGAAACAAGTCCACACATCAACCTCCCTCTGGCCTGTTGCATCCACTTCCTATTCCTTCTCGTCCCTGGTCTCACATCGCAATCGACTTTGTTACTGGTCTTCCCATTTCTCGAGGTATGTCCACAATTCTCACCATTGTTGACCGATTTTCCAAGTCCTGCCATCTTGTACCCCTCAGGAAGCTTCCTACGGCTTTTCAGACCGCCCAGCTCCTTATTAAACACGTTTTCCGTCTACATGGCATCCCTCAGGAGATTCTTTCCGATCGTGGTCCACAATTCATCTCTCAGGTTTGGAAGGCATTTTGTTCAGCCCTCAACTGCAAGTCTTCTCTCACCTCAGGTTATCACCCACAGTCCAACGGCCAAACCGAGAGAATGAATCAACAGCTCGAATCTTCCCTTCGTTGTCTGACCTCTAGTAATCCCTCCGATTGGAGCCAACACCTTCCATGGATCGAATATGCTCACAACTCTCTAAAGTCAGCTTCCACCGGCCAGTCTCCTTTCCAGGTCAGTCTTGGTTATCAACCTCCACTTTTCCCCGCAGACGAGAGAGAGATTTCGGTCAAATCAGTCAACCACCACATCCGCCGCAGTCATCGCATCTGGAGAGACACCATAGCCACCCTCAACCGTTCCATGGAGACCACTAAACGTTTCGCTGACTCAAGAAGACGCCCTGCACCAGTTTACTCCGTCGGTCAGGAGGTATGGCTCTCCACTCGGGACATTCCCCTCAAGGGGATGTCCCGTAAACTCTCTCCCAGATTCATTGGCCCCTACAGGATTTCCCAGGTCATAAACCAGTCTGCCGTACGACTACAACTGCCTCCGACTCTTCGAATTCATCCCACATTCCACGTCTCTCAGATCAAGCCCGTGATCTCCAGCCCTTTGTGCCCTCCGTCCGACTCCCCTCCACCCGCCCTGGAAGTCGATGGACATCCAGCTTTCACCGTCCGCCGGATCGTGGACTCCCGTCGGCGAGGTCGTGGCTGGCAGTACCTCGTCGACTGGGAGGGTTACGGTCCGGAGGATCGTCAGTGGGTCCCTGGTTCCTACATCCTCGACCCATCCCTCATCGAGGAGTACGAGCGATCCCTCCCATCGACGTCTTCTGGACCGCCAAGAGGCGGTCGTTGAGGGGGGGGTACTGTTGGGATCTGGAGCTGTACCACCTGTCTCCAGCAGAGTTCAATGTGGATCCTCCTGAGCTGAGCCTTCGACACACCTGAAACCCATCTCATAATCAGGAGGATCCTCCACCATATAAGCAGCCCTCAGACCTCGCATCAACGCCGCAGTGTTTATCCAGTTTGAAAACCTGTTTTGTCCTGTAAGCTCTGGATGAGCTTAACCTGTCGAGCCTGCCCTCAGAGCCAAACCTGAAGAACCTTCTCTGGATTTCCCATTCTGCTCTGGACTAAGAGCTGGAAAACCAAGGTCTGTCCTATCGTTAGATGCAAGACGCTGAAGCTGAAACTGAACTCTGCTGAATCAAACAGTCTCTTGAACCAACAGTGCCTCTCTCAAAGCCAAACCCGGATTCTTCAAGGCAGATCTCTGAAGATAACATTTCCACATTCACCAGCTACGTGGCTAACTGAACTGTCTCCCTTCCAGTTGCCTGTGAACCAGATCCCCAGAAGTGAACCAGTACTTGACTCTTTCATTTTACCATTGTTCAATAAACTTTGTTAAACTTTTACTCCAGTTTCCGTCTCCGTGGTGTTCTGCATATTGGGCCTCTCTGAACCAATCATGACACTTCCAAATCAAAGACAACAACTCTGGTCAAAGTTGGCCCACATTACAGCCCCCGATGAGGGTGGACATTTAACTATAGTGTTTAGACTGTTTCTGAGAAAAGCTCTACAGGCAACAGTTTCTAAAACTGAAATGAGACCTCTTCCTTAGTGTCCTCTACTTTGGATCACTTGTCTTTCTGAAGCAACAATTTATTACAGCCTTGAACTTTAATGAATCAGTTTTGTGATAATACTTTCCCTTCACTAAAATCAATCTAAATTTTTAGTCTGAGTTTCCTCTGCTGGTGTTGCTGTTTCTCATTCATTATAATCAAAGGAATTGCATATTGGATTAGTGAATCATCTATATTATCAGAATGGATCATTTAGAGAAAAAGCTTACTTGATATTGTCTCATCATACATTATGCTTGAAAAACCCTTGAGAAAAGAAGTGTGAATTAGAGCTCTAGTGCTCTAACATAAATAAATCTGATAGTAAGTTATGGTGTATTTGTATATTACATTGAACTCAATGGTTGCATTAGTTGCATACTTAATTTACAGATGTTTGTCAAATTGTAATCCAATAAACTGGTAACATGTACTTCCATTTACTGTTTTGGGTCCACAGATCCTTAAAAATAACAAACGATTAGCTTGTCGGTCTGAGCAGAAATCCGATTCTGATGTATTTTTCCTGGCACTATTGAATGTGTCTTGATTATCTGAAAAGGGGCTCTGCAATAAAAAATTCTGGGTCTGAAATTATAGGCATAAAACAGGGACTTTTGTTATCAGATCTTCCACCGAAAAGCAAATTGATGATTATTCCAGCCAACTTTCCGAAACACTTAAAAACCTGCAGTGATAATCAAAGCAATTAGGTTTGCCTGTGCATCTGTGTTTCAAAGCTGTAGAAATATGAAATCCCGTTTCATCCCTAGTGTTTTATTACTGTGTCCGTTGAGCAGTTCAATTAACTGGAGAAAAGAAAAGGAACTATGTTGCTGGTTAATATGAGAAACAGGATCTAAAAGTGTGCTACTGTACATGGGGCTGTAAATACCACCTGCTATATTACTGGGAGGAACAGAACAGAGTAGAACAAAATAGAATAGAAAAGAGTAGAATGCAACTTAACAACATGCAGTTATAACCAAGCTTTGGTGATGTTCACATCTTTATTTATTGTTGTAGGGAAGTAAGAAATTAAGGTATTGATTTCATACCATCAGAGGGAAATTAAACAGCAAGACAATTGTGCCAATTTCTGCCTTGATCTTCCTCTTCTAAAAGACTCCTATTCTTGAGGCTGTAATCCTACTGTGTATAAAATATTTTAAATGTGATCAGGCCTGGGGTCCGTTTCAATAAGCAGGTTTAACAAACTCATATTCAAATCCTCAACTCTAAATTGATCTAGCCTAAGGTCGGGAACTCTGAGTTTTCGGTTTCACAATCGCTGCTGTGAATAAGTTCATTCAACTCTAAGTAGGTTGACTCAGAGTTGAACATTTGTAACAATAACCAAAAGCCATTATCAGTGGAGCACCAATTCGATGAATCACCATGACAACAGGCAACAGGAAGTGTCTATTCAGGCCACTGGAACTAGAGATTTCAATCCAAAAATGCATAAAAAAGTTAAGATGAAAAAGTAAAATTTGTTTTTAAAGACAGAGAAATAGGCCTACAGCTACAAAGTATAGGAAGATGGCGGAGAAGGTTGTTGCTCCAATTAACGCACAAGTTTATATGAAGTAGGGTATGGTAGGCTGTTTTTACAGTTTTTTAAAACCACTCCTCTTTGTTCTTCCATTTGTAGATAACAAAAATAAGATTCTTCTTGATCAAAATCACACTCCTAGACCTAACTTCTAAAGGACATTTTTGTAGCAGGAACTGAATTTTAGCAAGTAAAAAAACAAAACTAAATTATAATAGTAAGAATTAAGTTATCTATATCTAAAAATGTTTACACATTTTAATTGATCGTTCTGACGTTTATCAGCTTGACTGAAAATGAATTTATGATATCTGAAAATTTTTTTTTCATAGTTAAAATAAAAATGCTGACCAAAGCAGCATGATTGGCTGTAAGGAGAACGAAGACAGAATACGGAAGAAAACCTGCTCACGACCAGTTTATCTCTGGGGAGAATATTACTATGGGGACTGAAACAAAGGTTAAGGAAACTATTTGTGAACCGGAAAAGTCAGAGTTTCCCTGTTTTCAAGTTTAGACAACTTATAGTTTTCGGTTAACCTGCTTCATGAAATCGACCTTAGGGTAATGTTTGGATCCAACATGTTTCTCTTCTGTACCACAACAAAACCACTTGAACACAATGCACTGGTAATTTCCACTTTACGAGTGGAAAGGATAATCTTTACCAGCCCACATGAAGGCAGCATTAGTACAGACCTTCTGATGTCCCTACCCACCGATGTCAATAGGGCCAAAAGCTGTCCGGATTCAGCACAGCAGTCTGGTGCCCCTCTTCTACCCTGGAGACGCGAAAGGAAAAGGAAGATGAGCTATAATTGAGCCAACACTGTCAAAAGGATTTGTTGGCAGATCTCAAGTTGCTCACATGAGATTCTTTCATAACTCATCAGTCATATTTTCAAATCTGATCTGGGCCACATTCGTATATGGTTTTAAATCAGATACAGGTCGGCTCTTTTGGAATCTCACTGTGGTCTGAACAAAAAAGTGACCCATAGTGGAATTAGTATGACAATTAGAACAAACATGGAGGACAGCTTAGAGGTGAGTCTACAGCACTTGGGCAGATACAATGATCAAATGACCACTTGAGGGGTCAAACTGCAACACGTTAGTTGACTACAACATTGCAGCCACACATTTCTCTCAGATATGTTACAACCACTGCTCTACAGAAAGGTCTAATAAATTGTTTACATATCATAAGGCTATTTCCATGGCTGAACAGCTTTAAATCCATCCATAGACAGTGACTTCAGAGGCCACCCTCTTTAAAGGGCTGTCTGACATGTTATTGAGCTTCTGTGCATGCAGGTCCCTTCAGGGCCATGGTCATGTAAACATTCATATAAAAAAACAACAAAATGGATCTGACAGAAAATGGGAAATAGGCATTAAGACCTGCTATGTGAATGTAGTCTTATTTTAATTCAGGCTGAGACTGATATTGGAACAGTTTCACCAATACTCCTATATTAACTTCAGTATTTGCTATTCTAGCTTTAAATCTATTTTTAAATGCGTCCGTGTTTCTTTAAAAAAAATTTTTTTTTATTATTATTGGTCTTACGCACCTTGACCTGGAGACAATCCAGAAATGTAAGGAGACATAATTACGTTCTCCTTTGACAATGTCAGTTTCAGTGGGAAGGTTGTTGAGCTTCCTGCATGTTCTTGGAGCAGATTCAATCACAGGAAAAGAAGGGCAGGTGTACACAAACTCCTGAGCTGTTATTCAACAAAGAAACATAGTTCTTGATTTTCTCATTCAATTTGAAAGGCCTGATCAAGCTATACACAGGCTATCCAATTTCACAGAGTCCTTGTACTTTCTTACAATAAAGAGGTTTCAATAAATTTCTTTGGAGTCATTAGTAATGGAGGTGACTTATCTATTGAAGTACAGCCAGGTATGTTTTTTTTATTTCTACAGTAAATAAAATTAAGCACAGAGCTGCATATACATGCTTCTCTTTTCCAAAGGCATGTGAGGGAAATAATAAAGCTCTGTTTGTTTCTAAGCTCTCAAGAGGTTTTGATAAACTACTAAGTGGAATGACAGGGGTTAAGTGCACATGTTGAGAACATGACTCCAGATCTAATTTGACAGAAGTGCTGAAAGTGACTGTCTTAAGTACTTTTAGTCCCACAGGTTTTAGCTCCAAGCACTGATTGGTTTAGGCGAATTATTTACAACCTGTTGAGGATCCAAATTAGAAAAAAGAACTGTCTAGAAACGGCACCCATTATGAAGAAACAAAGCAGGAACTCATAGTTACCAGTACAAAATGAAAAAACAGACAAACAAACAAAAAAATAAATAAACCCCAGCCACAATACAATAGATGAATGTAAACACTCAACAACATGCTGAGACCTCTAAGTGCATTGTGCATCCCTGAAGTGCTGCTGAAGGAAATGAAACAATAAAACATCTGCCAAAGCCGTCAGCAGAAGGATGACTTAAGATGACCTTTTTTCAGGCTTCATAAAATGCAATGAAATTCAATTTAGTTCAGTTTATTTCTATAGCATCAATTCACAACACGTCATCTCCAGGCTCTTTACAGTGACAATTCAACCAGATTATAAGGCCAAATTGGTTCAGTTTTCTATCTTCTATCTAAACTATCTGATTGCATCGACTTATTTACTCTTCAACTATCCCTAACACTAATTATGCATGTAGCGATAGTGGAGAGGAAAACTCCCTTTTAACAGGAAGAAAACTCCCAGGCTAAGTGGGGGCATCCATCAGAGAAGCAGACATAGAAAAGGAAGCAGAGATTTAAAAAAAGCTGCGGGTAATTGGGACAAGAGCTGTAATGTCGACGTTACCAGTTTTGACTGTGGCCTTGTTACTGGTTTAACCACATTTGCCAGTAGTGTGGTTGTAACTTTGCCCTTTTCTACATCAAATAGCTATTGAGCAGTGAAGCTACATTTAAGGCAAAGAAATGGGGTACCATTCACAGAAGCCTCCAGGCTACATTTTCCCAGGCATTTCTAGACCTTAAACATATTTCTTCTCCTCACAAGATTATAGCAACCATTTTAGTTTGATCCTCTTGGATTCCACCCTATACTGTCTAAAAGCATGCAGTTGATAACAAGATAACAATGGATGGGGAGGAGGCAGAGCTGTCTTCACGTCCAAGACTTCCGACACACATTTAAGGGAAAAACATGAGCTACATT
Source organism: Cyprinodon tularosa (assembly GCF_016077235.1). Lineage (NCBI taxonomy): Eukaryota > Metazoa > Chordata > Actinopteri > Cyprinodontiformes > Cyprinodontidae > Cyprinodon > Cyprinodon tularosa. The sequence goes on from NW_024039551.1 coordinate 1,911,664, forward strand.
CAGTTATTTGCTGAAGATAACATAATCAGCTAAGCATGGTTTTGTTACCGAGTGGGAACGATGGGAACATAATCTGCTACATTCTAAGGACTTATAGGTAGTTGTGGGGACAAACAACTGGTCTCCATGAGGAGAAGATCTCTTCTTGGGGTGCTGGTTAGGGTTAGGATGAGGTGGGAATTTAGTTGTGGCTAGTGTTAGGTTTGTACCTGCAATGGTTAGGTTAAGGGTAGGGGTCACGGTTGGGCTGTAGAAATCACCTACAAATGTATGAAAATCGATTGAAACTCTCAAACAGAATAGTGAAACCAGCAGTATTAGTATTAGATTTAGTTGTTGCAGTATTTTCTTTACAAAACCATATTGTGGTCAATTTAAATTTAAAATATTAGTGTAGATGGCAGTAGTACAATATGTGGGCAATAAATATTCTGCTAAAAACAGACAGCTCCACAGCAACAACACATAAACCGACTAAATAAACATGCTACTTTAGCCAATTTATATGAAGAACTATTTAATTCAAACTAAACTTCTACTCATTACATTTTCACATAAGTATCTGTACTTTCTATCCCTTACAATTAAAACAAACATTACTCGTTACTCTTTGCTTCGGTTTAATGTTTATAAATATTTATTTTACGTCATGTCCTCCATCCAATGCCGATCATTGGCGCCATCCACATCTAGTGAAAACTAGTGTAATTGGATGAGTTATATAATGCAAACAATAATTGATTAAAGGAAATCATCAGAAGCAAGCAGGTGTTCTTTAAACTGCTAACGTGAATTTTCTATGCCATGCTACAATGTAGGATTCAGAAAAAGATGTTGAAATGTCTGAAAGGTCGGACACAGGCTAGAGCGTAATGGGAGATGGAGACCAACAAGACCTCCCTCATCCTTGGCCCTATCTCAGAGAATTTTTCGAAATAGTCGTAAAATTTAACTTTCAATTCATATAGTGGCATCTGGCTGTTTTTTTAAAGGTTATTTTATACTTTTATGCTTTAAGCAGTTTTTGGAGCACATACTTTTCACTTTTACTTGAGTAAAGAGGTCAAGTTGATACTTCAACTTTTACCAGAGTGTCTATACTTCTACTAAAGTGACTAGCATCAAACTACCAAGTTGAAAGAAAATAGTTATTTCAATAAAAAATGGATACTTTATAGTATGTAATGATTTTTCATAAATATATTTCACATTGGAAGGGTTAACAAACACATATATAGAACCTTCAAGCAAATGTGCAACTAATGTTCTCAACAGACATCTTTACAAGAGAAAACAGGAAGGGACATTAATAATAAGTTGTTTTTTTTCCAAAAGCAGCTCTAGATAACTTACAGAGTAATCAGTGGGCCAAATGTTTATTAGCTACTCATCTTTCCAGCAATTCTGTTGCCCAACAAAAGCTCATAGAATCTTAACACCCCCAGTCTGTTGTTTGGACTCACAAAATCCCTCTCCACAAACCAACTGGTTCTGTTACTAAGCTGTTAAAGATACAAAGTGGTCAGCAAAACTTTCTGGCTGATCTTTTAGTCACTTTTAAATGTTGGTGGCTTTCTCACTTGTGGTAAAATGAAATGGACTCTACAACTCTACAACCTGGCTCAGGTAGTGGAGTTAATCCAGGATGGCATATCAATAAGAGCTGTGGCAAGAAGGTTTGCTGTGTCTGTCAGTGTATTGTCCAGAGGCGGGAGGCACTACTAGCAGATATGCCAGTACAAAGGGAGATGTGGGGGAGGCTGCAGGGCAACAACCCAGCAGCAGGACCAGTGCCTCCTTTGTGTGTGTGTGTGTGTGTGTGTGTGTATATATATATATATATATATATGTATATATAGTTGTTATGGTATGGCAAAGAGAGTTTCATGGAGTAACTTAAGAGGGCAATAGGGTTATGGCTGACTTCACACTAAAATTAATTTGATAATTTTCTATATTTAATTTAATGCAGTGATGGTCGAAAAATCCCTCAGAGCTTTGGACAGTCTTGTCTTTGTTCTCTGGTATTGAGAGGACCTGAAGAATTTTTCTTTCTTTTGTATCTAGTAAAAAAAAAAAAAAAAAAAGTTTTATTTTAAGCATCCATGGATCGGGTTGCAAAGGCTCTGCCTCTGACTGCTGCCCAATCCTCTTTTCACATTGGATACTTACATTTTTTTGGTTTATACAACCATTATTTATTTTTACCACAAAACAAAGCTTGTGTTTTCTTTTTTTTTAATGTAGCTGTAAAGCTTGTAAACCATTGAGCTCTGAAAGTAGAGGGCCTGATGTTTGTGCATATAGTGCATTTGGTTGCTGAGTTAATGGTGGCCAGCTAAACAGGAGGCTATCTGTATGCATAGCAGCAGCCTCAGCGAAAACTGTGTAGGCAAGACAAATTTAATAGATGTCAGAGACTGCTTGCTAAATTGTCCCTGTGGTCCAGTGTTCAGGTTTTGTTAGATTCCTCACAGAATGTACCTGAAGCAGCTTTTACAGCCAACAGGGAATCGTGAAGGATCACAGAGACACTGAAGCAGCACATGGAGGATAATTCACCATCATATGTTTATCTGTAACATATAATGTTACAAATAAACAGAAAAACAAAAAAGCTAAAAAAAAAAATAAATCACAGCCAAACATATTGTTTCGATTGCTCAGTGTAGCAGCTGTTACTCCTGTTCTAATTTATCAAATATCAAGTGTATAAAAAAGCTTTTAAAATGCAGTATGTACAGTTGTTCATAATAAACTTGTATCATATTTGTAAAATGGTTTTAAAAAATGTTTCTCTTGCGACATCTTTATTTATTTATTTTTATTGTGGAGTTATGTTTGTAATCATATGTTGCCGTTAACATTGGAACAGAGGCAGAAAACCTTCTTAATCTGGATGTGGGGTTGTAAAGCCTTTGTTGATCCAACATTAGCTTCATGCAGCCTCTTGCATAGACTTGATGGTTTAGTTGCCTCTCAGCAGTTCATTATTCTCCACTCAGTCAAGAGTGTCTAATTGACATGACACCGACTGTAAGATGGCTCCACCCACGCTGACACACAAGCCAGAGTAAACAAATGCAGGATACTTTTACCAGCCACACGGGGAAATCTCATGTTAGCTAAGGCCTTTAATGAGGTGTTTAGCCTCATCAATAAACCTACAGGAGGTAGTAATTTAAGAATTTATGCTTTTCTTAATCAAGTCAGTTAAGTTATTGAAGAAACCAAGAGGTCACAATCAAAGCTGCACCAGTAAAATACCTCCAACGACTAAGGCAAATTCTATCAGCTCAATGATAAGAACAATTCCAGGCAATCACCAGCTATGCTTTACCAGTAAACAGATACCCTGCTGAGGTAATACGTTGGTCTAAGGAGGAAATTTAGGCCACTGATTTTAAAACACAAAAAATACTCACTATGCATTGTGGATTCCTGGCTGGTATAATGTACAAAAACATCTGTGCAGAATACAAACTACAGACCCCCAAATCCTGATGAGGAACTGGCAACATCAAATCCTATTTGAAACTAGTGGCTAAGGATAAGGTTATATACAATAAGTTGCTGTTATTCACGCTGGCGGTAATGAGACCTGGTTACACTGATTGAAGGTCACCAAAAGAAGTGTTGGTTCGGTGCGTTAGTTTGCCAAAGCAATGTCCACCTCCGTAATTTTCTCTTGACCCTCAGATTCAGAGACGACATCCATTCCAATTTGAATGGTGCAGCTCTTTTTTCTAGGAGTCTGGCCAAATGTATTACAGTAGTCCTCCAAAACTCTAACAGTCCAAGTTGCAGACCAGGAAGCAGAGGTTTGGTTTAATACAACTCTTTGCAGCTTCTCTTCGTGTTACCTGCTCATTACTGCATCCAGTTTCTTGCCCACTACCATAATCAAATGACTTAGAAAAGAATCCTACAGGAGTTAACCATGATAATCTAATCAAAATGCACCATGTTCTTTTTCTTCTCCCACACTGTTTACATTTGATCACTGCTGCACTTTATGGAATGAAAATGTTCTGAAGCTGTACAAAACAAAATTTAATTTGGTACACACTCTGTGTATACAAAATGACAAAAGTTATAGTCTACAATTAAATAACTACAAATGGGGAAAAAGTTAAAACTATAAAAATGTGATTTATTTAACATAAAATCTCTTTCTTAAAAAGTCTGTTAGTTAATAACTTGATTTGTGATAATCAAATAGATTTTTTTCTGTCTTACAGAAACATGGTTGCAGAAAGAGGATTATGTGATCATAAATAAGGCAACTCCCTCTAGTTCTTTGAATGTTTATATGCCCAAAAATTCTGGGTGAGGAGGAGGAGTAGCATCAACCTTTCAGTCTGATTTACTAGTTACTCCAAAGCCAGTTAATAATTACAACTCTTTTGAACATTTAACCCTTAGTTTCCCTCATCCAAATTGCAGAAACCTCTTCTTATTGTAACGTTTTATCATCCACCACACCCTTACTTACTTTTACGTCCTCCAGGTCCTTACTAAATTTTAGATGAGTTTTCAGAATTCCTATTTGATTTAGTGTTATAAGTGTTACAAGGTCATTAGAGTGAAGGATTTTAACATCCATGCTGACATTGAAGGTGATAGCTTAAATGCAGCCCTTAATAATTTCTCAGCTTAGCCTAGTTAAAAATGTGAATAGTCCCACACGTTTTCATCTTCATACTTTGGACCTTGTGCAGACATATGGCGTTGACTGTGAAGGAATAACAATATTTCCTCCAACCCTATTCTCTCTGACCTCTTTTTGTTAAACTTCAAAATTACTTTAGCAGATTTCTCCTTCCCCAAAAGAACTTTGAAAATAGAAACCTGACCCCCTGGTCTAATGCAGGGGGCTGAAGAGAAAATGGTGCTCTACAGCAGGGGTTTTCAAAATGGGTGCCACGGCACCTAGGGGTACCGTGAGGTCACTACAGGGGTGCTGCAGGATTTTTTCATAGTTTGATGAGAGTTTTATATTGAATGTACATTTTTACATTTTAACAATTTTGTAAATTTGTTTTGATGTAAGCAAATATATTCTAAGACGAGAGGCTTAATTTTATTTTTTCTTTACTACTTTGAAAAAATGACAGAAAATAATTATTATCAAATAATGTCAAATAACCATTATCAGTTTAGGGGTACCACGGCTGGGTGGAAAAATGTGTAGGGGTACCTTGTGCCAAAAATGTTTGGGAACCACTGCTCTACAGTATATATTCCTATGGATCCCTACCTAGTTTGGAAAAAAAAAAAGTTTACTGCTGTATAAAATGAACCTTCATAAAGGAATTACCGTACAGCATATTTCTCCTCAATAATAGAGCAGTATAAGAATAATTAAAGATAACTTTTTAATAGATTTGCTGCTCTTAGCAGTAATTCTTTTATATGAGTCTTTATAAATAATATTGATTCTTTTACAAATAATATCATTGGCACCCCTCTAAATATTATTTTTTTTATCTCTGGAGGATGAGACAGCATCTGAGCTAACTCTACAATTCACTACAACTTCCATTCAAAAGATGAGAGTTTATTAACAAATATCATTCAGCTCATAGAAACATATTCCATTTAAAAGCCTTAATGAAATAAAGCTTGTTTTAGCTTTAGAAACAACAAGTCAGACATATTAACATTGCGTACCATGCTGGCCATTTTGTTGTGTAAAAGAATTATATTTTAAACCTAGAATCAAATTCTTTCAAAAAGTGACTCCTGGTTCTGTTTTGGCGACTGACTCAGATGTCTTCCCTTCAATTCATCTTCCAAAATTGCATTTATTTCCATTTCCTATCGTTTTTTCATATGCTAGGTGTACAGAGAGCACATTATTTTATTAGCTCCTAAATTTTCAAGTAAATAATTTTTTTTAAATATATTTGGTGGTTCCTATCATAATCTGATTGGTTCACTTGATCATAGCAAACAGAAGTCAGAGAGTCAGAGGTCCTCCTTAAAGTTTTCAGGAGAGCTTTGCCTGCTTATGACCTTCTCTGTTCATTAAAAAGGCAATTTGAGACTACAAGTCTATTCTTTTTTTACATAATCACTTTCCTGCATCTGCTTTGTTTGTGGCTGCAGAGAGAGCAGTTTCCACCTGAAGCATCTCTTCTGCTAGAATTTATCATTTATAATCCCACACCCCATTCAGTATTTCTTTGTGCAGCCTGCATGATGCAAACTGTTTGGTCTATGAGAACGTTCTCCTTCAATGTCCTCCGGCTGTGATTTACATGAGTAAACATGAGTACATGCATCTTTCTAAATGCATAATTTCTCATTTAACTTTCACCAACCTGCATTAGATTGGTTTTAATTGGTGGATCTATTTTAGGATATTTTTTTGGAGTTACAGATTTGAAATGAAACACTGACTGGTTTTGTTGCTTGTGAAAATTAACTACCTGCAAATATTAACAAGAGAATCTGTCAGGGTATCTCTGCAGCGGTCTCAGACTGAAAAGGCTTTAGATTTGCTTTCAAGCTATTCGAAAAATACAGAAACCAACATGATTTGCAGTCAGGAAATGCGGATGCAGCTGAAGATGTTTTTCTTCAAGTTGTGTGTGTGTGTTTGGGGGTGGGGGGGGGGGGGGTGGGGGGGGGTTATAGCTTATATTGCTGCCAGCAGGCTATACTTCATACAGAAATTCTGCTTGCTTTTTGGCATCAACAGAACACAAGCTGTTTGTTTTACTTCTCAACAAAGACAAAATTACAAATGTTTCTGCCAGCAGTGTTTTAACATGCCCTGATTCACTATGCCTGGTTATTTATGTGACTCTGAATTGTAAGACATTCATCTTTGCACCAAAAGGGTCGAGTTCAGAATCCAGAGTTATAACCTGCTGAACCATAAACAACATTAACCTGCTGCGTCTCTCTGCAGCCCCACTTTAGCCATAACTACTTATAATTAAATTTTGTCAGCTGTTCTATCTAGCTTTATTCCAAAAATTTCATTTAAATTTTGATTATGTTAAAACTTAATGTACTAATGAACAAAACAAATTAAAGAGCTTAAGCTACAGTGTTTGATTAAATATATTTGAACCAAGTTCCAAATATTTTACTCTATCCTGACAAAAACTCAGAAAACCGCAGATAAAACATGATTTAGGACACTATATATGTGCAGACATCTACATTTTTATTATGGCAATATATTTTCCTATTGATTAAATAACATTTATATGAGCTGCGGTGCAACATGTTGTAAATCCAAGTGTGAAACTAATCAGACCGATGTGTAGCACTGAGATAAAATCAATTTTCAGTTGCGAAAATGAAGTGCAGGAGTTAACTGCATGGTGGATTTTATTTAAAGCAGGAATATTTGAAGCTCATTAAATACATTCACATTTTATTCTCTTCCCGTATTTTTGTGCTGCAGATTTAAACCTTGTATATGGCAAAATAAACAGGAAGTGTTGCAGGAAGGAGAAATCTTGGATCTCCAACCAGCCTTTATGGATTGGTTCTAATCAAAGATCAGTTGTTCAGACTTTTCCTTTTATGGGTCTAAAACAGAACTTTCAACATTCTTTAATGCACTTTAATTGGTTTAAATCAGATAGATGATTTATGCACTATGTCAAAGTGATGATGATCCCCGAGCTGCATCTGCCACCTGCCCGCAGTTAGTGTGACACTGACTGACACCCCCCCGTGCATCTCCCCTGAGTGTAGAGAAGTGACAGAGGACATGACTAGCTTATGGTTGGTCCATTGAGTGACTCCAATTTTGAAGTGAACCATGGAGAACAGATGGCTGAAATATGGGGATCCTGAATCAGATCTACCCTGAGCTAGATGCTGTTACTTCAATTCATCATGCACGCAGAAGCAGTGTAACTAAAAGCTGTGATGTTTATTCAGAAATTTTCAGTCTATGGTTATTGGATTGTAAATTCCTGAAACTGCTGAATTCAACACCATCTCTTCTACAAAAGTGTCCAGCTAGTCCATTGAAAATATTCAGGATAAAAAGTTGAGCCAATGTAGAATAGTAAAAGAAAAAAAAAACTATTTGTTCTAATCATCCCCAGAACAAGTCAATAATCTGCTGTGGATAGTCTGCATATCTGGACCCCTGACCAGATCCAAAAATGTGCTGGAAACATAATATGATTCCATATGTGTTTTATCTAATAGGCTATTGTATTAAATCTGCAGTTGCATTTAATTTATTGATTACAGCTGCAGGTGAAGTAAATTCAGGTGTTATCAATAAAACCAGGCGGAGACACCATTTGTTGATGAAAAGCTCTGTGTTTTTACACCCTTTTTCTCTCTCCGGTTATTTTTCCTGAAAAGAGATTACTCGGGACAAGCTCTTTAAGTAATAATAATAATCCAGATAAATATTCAACTGTGCAGCAATCTGCTCTATTTGATATTCAGTAAAAATGATACGTCCCTTCAGGACCAGTAAGGTTTCTTGTCTGCAACTTTTTTAAATCCAATTTGTATTTGTAGACGATCAGATTCACGTTGTCAGATTCACAGTCCCGGGGACTTGTGGTGCTAAATTAGCTCATACTGTGTCTTTACTTTACCTCTTCCTTCTCTCTGGTATTTAAGGTTTATTGTGACTTATCAGTTCAGTTGTGTTAAGATTAACTTTTTCAAGAAATGAAACACAACAAGCTTTGTATGATTTGAGGTGGTTGCTTTGAGAAAAAAACAGAGCAAATAGGCTTGACTGTTGGAGGACAAATTGGTTTTGCATATATTTTAAAGCAAACTTAAATAAAAATACTCCAAATCATACAGTTTGTCTCATTTAGATCTAATATCTTGTTTACAAGAGAAATATGTCTGGTTAGAAACAAACACAATAAAAAAATATAATCTCTTTGTCTCTGTTGGTGTGGTGTTGACTTCAGCACTATCATTTATCCTTCCTGTTCAGCCTTTTCTTTAATATTCATAACTTAGTGTAAATCTGCATGCTCTGATTAACCTGTTTCTTTGCATACTTGCATATCCCCAATGTAAGACAATAAAGATTTTTCTAGACTATTATTACAATTTCAACTGGCCATTTAAAAAGCGATAGTTTGGACTTGTGATTTAATATTAAGTGTTAGTTGGTAGCAGTAGGGCTGGGCGATATGGAAAAAAAACTATATCACGATATGGATTATTTTATATCGCGATAACGATATATATCACGATATACCACAACTGATGTTGCATTTTATGTTTTCATAGTCTGTCAGATGGACAGGGTTGAAAAAAATCTTTCATCGACTATTTTTTACCCATCATCTTGTTTCCTAATATGAGAATCCCAACCCCAAACCAAGAACACCAGTTATGCAATTTGCGGCCATGACAGTGAACAGTGAAAAAGTTTATCACGATAGAAAAAATAGAGGAGAAAGGTCACGATAGACATGTTTCTCTCGTCCTCACGATATATATCGCCATATCGCCCAGCTCTAGGTAGCAGTATTTAAGATGCCAGGGTATTATGTAGGGCTGCAACAACGAATCGATAAAATCGATAAAAATCGACTTTTAAAAGCGTTGGCAACGAATTTAATCATCGATTAGTTGTGTCGCGCGATTAATGCGTCATCCGCCGCCGCCTTCATCCGGGGGAAGAAAAAAAAATATGGCGGAGCGAGTCAGCGCCGCAGTTGCAGTGTTGCCAACTCAGCGACTTTTCAGACCCCTCCAGCGACTATTTTTCAAAAAAGCGACTAGCGACAAATCTGGCGACTTTTTACGGTGTCACTGGCGGCTTTTGCCTGCCGTGACGGCGCAAATTGATCACAATAATTAAAATAGCCTGCACTTTGTAAAGTGAAAAAAGTCGTAACATGCAACTTTTGTAAAAACAAATGAACATGGCGCAGAAGCACCACTGTTATGGCAGTTAAGAGAGCTGATCAGCAGGATGAGTGACCATGTTTGTTTGGTTTTAAAGTGGGGAAACGTAACGTTAGTTTCTCAGGTAGCTCATCTGATGCTTTCCTTACTGTGTTAGTAGGTTACACACAGTGATAAGGTTGGCTACTTATTTTACTTTTAATTTAATTTGAATTAGTTTAAGCAGCGTTTATATTTTCTTAATAATTTATAAATATATTAATTTATAAATAAATTAACTTGCAAATTATGAGGGCAAGGCTTTTAAAGTTTAAATCTTCTGGCAAAGATAAAGTAAAGAAGATCCTGCAATTTATGGAAGTAAAGCAGAATAAAATCCAGCAAGATCAGTAATATGTCAATTAATTATATGCCACATTCCCATGTAAATATCTGTCTTTGGAGGATGTGTTTTTAGCACCCCTAGTTCTCTCATTTTTATTCCAAATACAATTTATAATTTGAATCACAGGGCTATTTTTATCTCTATGGTTCAGTATTTTCTCAAGCAGCAACTTTAACTGCTATACTTTCCTGTCTTAAAAGGCAGAACTCTTCTAGTCTAAAAAAACTCATTTGTTGAAATGGGGGGGGGGGCCTATTGTTTGAGCCCCTTAGGGGCTTTAAAAAACAAAAATGCCTGTCTCTTTTTGCACTTTATGAAACAAAGTAGCCTATATTTTGTGGATGTACAGCTACATTTCTCATGTAAGTTTGCGTAGTTTTAACACAAACATTTATTTTTCATATTGCACCAGTACAGTTAATGAGCAACCTGTACTCGTGTGCTTGTTTGTTCTGTCTAAAATGTTTATTTTGGAATAAAGAGGTTAATATAAAAAATATATTTTGTCCGATTCATCGATTAATCGAAAAAATAATCGGCCGATTCATCGATTTTTAAAATAATCGTTAGTTGCAGCCCTAGTATTATGTATAAGTGATGACATCTTGAACTCAGAGCAGTAAAACAACAGATGAGGAATTCGTTATTGTTCAATTTGTTGAGACCTTAAAGCCATCAAAAACTTGATCAAATCCAGTGAATATAAATAAAAATGAATCGCACAGTGAAGGAAAACATCAGTTGTATTTCTGCTTCCTTCCTATCAAACTGGGAAAGCTGAACATTTCCAGTGCAGCTGTGTACGGATGTTTAATGAATTATGCACTCAGTGTAGGGTTATGGGGGGTGGGGCATCTAAAGATGTCACGGTTTTTGACACCTGACTGAACATGAAGCGACTGTAGATACCTGCTTTGACAAACACATCCTCCCCTTGGCTTGTCACCCTCTCCGGAGCTCATCCTAATTCCATCTTCCAATAATGGACAAAGCATGTGTGTGGATTTTATAATTAGTCTGCTGTAGGATGTCAAAGGCCACTCCAGATTTAAATGAAGAATGGCTTTGCTCCCTGTGATTTCTTCATGGAGGGTTGGTTATTTTAGGGTTAGCTGAAGGTTGACAGCTTCAGACGGAGCAGTCAGCACAGGAGAAAAACTGTATGAAAAGTTTTTTTTTTTTTTTGTCAAATATACAATGTTCAAGTACTTGAAAGTACCATTTGGATCAGTTTCACTTCTTTCAACACATTATAACCCAACAGCAGTGGGATATTATTAGATGTGTGTCGCACCTAAGGTGTAATTAAGCTTTGCTTCATAGTGTGACGTTTTTTGGCCCCAGGCACTGAATCCCTGCAGCCTCCTAGGTTGGAAATTCACCTTAAACTCTGATCTTAGAGGTATATGTTTGAACAGCCAGCCATGTTCAGTGAGGACGTTGGATTACCTGCATGCTATAAGTTGCAGGTCAGTGAAAAACTTAATACCCTTGCTTGGATTTATAACGAGAGTGTTTTCACACATATATCTATTATATTATAGATATTCTGTTTGGTGTAGACCTTTAACAATAGTCATTGCATCTTTAGAAAACTACTGGTCCTCCTGGGGTTCTACCTTTCTCATTTCTCATCCAATGAAGGCAGTTTTCCTAGGGTATTTTCTAAAGTTATGCTGCTATATGTTTAGTCTGCTTGATCACACAGGGGCCACTTTTCCTCATTCTGCACCATTCTATTTCTATTTTCCTAATTCTGCTGCATTTTTTAACTTCCACTCATAACTTAAATTTCTCTGGTCTGTTCCTGTTCACCTGTGACTCCATCCTGGAGAGAAATATTAGCTGTACTGCTGTCATCAACACCTTTGTTTATAGATGTTGGAGCTTGGCCTGTTTTTTTTTTTTTAGTGTAGTCCTGTTTCTCTGACTGTGACTAACTGGATGTGTTCTTTTTCATCCTCTGACATGGGAGCTGGCTCGGAGCTTGTTTGCTTGGTTGTGTGTTTCCCGGAAAGGGACGCCTGTGGAGCTGGTGGACAGTTAACTTTTGCATATCTGCTTCTTTTTTATTTTGCTTCTGTCTCCTTGAACCCAAGTAGGCCTCGGTAGAGTCAGAACCAGACTCTCATTGAGTCTGGTTCTGCTGGAAGTTTCTTCTTCTTGTTAAAAGGGAGTTTTCCTCTCCACTATTGTTACATGCCTGCTCAGTGTGAAGGATGTCTCAAGAGTCAACATCAGAATGCAAGCAAAAATCGTTGCCGCAAGGTTATCCAAGAGAAGCATGTCTCACAAGTCAATGACTGGATGCAATCAAATTGTTTTCCTTAAACAAAATATTTAACAAATCTGTATTGTCTCTGTAAATTGCCTTGAGATGACATGTGTTGTGAATTGGCGGTATTTAAATAAACTGAATTGAAAACTGTTCTATTTAACAGACAAAATGCACTTAATAAGATAATCAAACACTTTAAAATGCAGTAAGTTCCTGTTTTTCTTTTGTTGAAACTTTTATTCTCTGCTGTAACAACCATAAGGATAAGAATGAGAAAAATGTTTTTTTTTTTTTTTTTTGTTTTTTTTTTTTTTTTTTTTTTACAGTGTCCTGTCTGGCAAGGTGGCAATAAGAATAATTGTCTTGATGCCAAAAGGAGCCCAACAGATTTTACTTTCACAAGTGTAGCGGTATCGCAATTGCCATACCGCTCCACTTGTTTCATGTATATAAATTGCTTTATTATAATTATGCAGGGAGTTTTACAGTTCATATGGACACTGCAATGTAAGTAGAGCAGAAAAACAGAAGAAGAAGAAGGAAAAAGAAAAAGAAAAAAACAGGACAAAAGATGAAAGAAAGAGGAGATAGGAAGGAGACAATGACAAAACATTTTCAGTCTGCTTCAACACCTGTAATGAGATGGAGAAAAAAAAAAAAAAAAAAAGAAAAAAGAACAGCACAACCAAAAAACATGGTACGAGATATACAATAAAGCAAACACCTTGAAACTATCACTAAAGTAATATTATTAAGTCTGACATGTACTCTGTGTTACCTGAAGATATGAATGTGGGGTTTCTGTTTGGAAGTGAATCTCTAAGTACCTGAAGCCTAGCACCTGTAGTTGTTTGTGAGGGTGAACTTGTGCATGTAAAGTTTTAACCATAGAAAAAAATGCTCAATAGTGGTTGTGGAGAGCCGGAGAGGCACACCCCCCAGAGCACTGAGTCCAGCGCCGGGAGACCCAAAGCCCCAGGCGCCCAAGGGGACCCCAGAAGCGAAGGCACCAAGGCGGGGCCAGCCCCGGAAATCAGACCCCACCAAGGCAGGAGGAGAGACAGCCACGAGGAAGCCCCCCAGCCACCGCCATGCCGGCGCCCCGGGGAGCCGCGGGGGAGCTGCTCAGTGTGAAGGATGTCTCAAGAGTCAACATCAGAATGCAAGCAAAAATCGTTGCCGCAAGGTTATCCAAGAGAAGCATGTCTCACAAGTCAATGACTGGATGCAATCAAATTGTTTTCCTTAAACAAAATATTTAACAAATCTGTATTGTCTCTGTAAATTGCCTTGAGATGACATGTGTTGTGAATTGGTGGTATTTAAATAAACTGAATTGAAAACTGTTCTATTTAACAGACAAAATGCACTTAATAAGATAATCAAACACTTTAAAATGCAGTAAGTTCCTGTTTTTCTTTTGTTGAAACTTTTATTCTCTGCTGTAACAACCATAAGGATAAGAATGAGAAAAATGGTTTTAAGTGCACCTATAAAGTTATCATGAATGCTCAAATGTTCGTGTAAATGGCTGGCTTAATTATATGAATATATATAGAAGAATCGGATGCATCCTGGGACCCCAGCACTTTTGTTTGGCTTTTCCCATTTAATAGAGCACCTTGACTGGCTCTGTAAGATAAACAGCCTACAGGTAAATTGATACAAACTCTTTTCTCTGTTTACGATGTAAATTGCCTGTGAAATTTCAAGCATGTGAATCCTCTGAAATTTGTGCATAATTATGGTTGTGTTGCCCTAATTCTCAGACTCAGAAGTCATGTCACCTAAAATTTCCTCCCCAGAAGGCAGTCATTTGGTGTAAGTGGCTAAAATAACTCTGTCATCCTTTTATTTTGGGACTACCAACAGTGACTGGCTGGCAGACATTAGATAATGTGAGGGAGCATGTTGCTATAGGGCAGATTAGATAGCTACTCTGGAGCGTGACCATGCAGAAAACTTTAAAAATCAGTCCAAAAAACAACTAGCAGCCGATGAAGTAACACAAATTGGAGTGCTGATATTAAGTTCCATTTAAAAGTGGTGAAGGAGCATTTCGAATGACCCCAGTCAGCAGTGGGTTTGGAGCAGTTTCTGGGCCCAAGCAGCATGTTTTCTTTTTTCACCTAGAAATATAAAACATTAACTGACATCTAGTTCCTCATTTACACAAAAGTTGTCTTTGCATCAGGTAGGTAAACCTGTATGTTGGAAAAGACTTTACTCTTACATGCATTGTCAGACTTAAATTGCACCCATTTCAAGGACTGCTGTGTCGGATACAAAGAAGACCTACAACAAATTGTGTGTTCTCTTTGTTTTATATTCCCATAAAATGTATATGCACCTGAGATCTTAGTAGGTTGTAATTGCTTGAGGACTGCAGTAAGAACGAGAAGAACTATGCAATCTTTGCTTTTTTCTAGATGTTGCAAATTTTAGGTAAATATGATCAAATTTAGGTGAATATAATAATTTCACAAATTGACAGATAATTTATGTATTCTGTTTGTATCTGGATCCAACTACTGAAGTGAACTGATTTTATTTTTCTCAAAATGAATGGAAAAGTTACATTGGAAAGACAATGTAAGACAAGACAATTCTGTGTAAATGTTACTGTAAAATGTTTCTAAATACCTCTATATTTTAGCTTTGTATCATTAGATCAATCTGATACTTGCAGACAATGGTTTTACATAGCTGGGTGTTCAAATGTATAAGTCTTTATTTCAGGTTTAACCACATTTAGTATAGCACATGTCTAAAGTCAAGGAACCCTATTGTGAAAATAAAAAATTGAAATGTACTTTCATTATTTAGGACGGTCTAGTTTTTTTTATATGACATGAACACATATTTTGGCAGGAATGTATGAACATACTGCATCTTCAGCAGTTAGCAAAAACAATTAAAATTCATTCTTATTTGTCTGCATCCATCAGAGACCTAAAATAAACACAAAAGGCTGAAAACACTGTTTTTTGTTACGCAAGGAAATATTTCTCCCAGGACTTTGTGGTTAATAATATCACATAGAAAATATTGTTTCTTGTTTGGCTTTAATTATTTCTGACAAAGACTAAGATCAGAGAGGTGGTACAGTATAAAAAGGACTTTAATTGGGTAAATGACATCTAAATGTGGTGGTGCAGAAAGCAAACATTCTTAGCAGATTGTGCAGAAGCAGAAATCTAATGCTGAAACACAATGCTTCTTCTAAAATAGATGTATGTGCTCAGAAATGTCAAGAGGTCTAATTTCTATTGGTTCTATTTCTGCTGACATTCGTGTTGGTCTTGAAGTAAATTTTCAAAGATGAAAATGTTTGCCTGCTAACAATCCCTATTGTTAGGGAGCAGCACAGATCTACAAACTTCAATTCATCTTTTGCACAATGACTTCCAAGTGAGAGGAAATGTCAAGTAAAACATAAACACTGGAAGCAGCGGTCCGCCCCGGATGTGCTTCATCAATTATGGAGGAAACTGATGCTGTTTTGGGACAGACACCCAATGAAGCAGTAAGAGAAAATAGGGGTAAGCGTGTAACTAAGCATCACCAAGCTCTGAGAGTCATTGTAATGGAAAATAGGAACTGATGATAAATCTTTACAACATCCTGTAATGCGGCTAAAGCCAAGGTCACAGCATCCCTTCAATGATACAATGTCTGCATGTTTTTCACCTAAAACTGGGACACTGTCTTCTCAGAGGATCCTTCTTAGCATCAACTGGCCTGTTGGCAATAACCTCATCTATTACTGATACACGTGTAAAAAGAAGTCCTAATTATAGGGTATATGATTATTCATATTAAATGATCATTGAAAAATGGTCAACAATAATATTTATAACTGGGTTTTACAGACTTCACAGCCTGACATATGCTGAAAGACGACCCTATAGAGCAATATTATTATTATTATTAATATTATTACATTTTCCATTTGAGATGAATGGAATGTTGTGTCTGTGGGAATGCTATATCCAAAACCCCTCAGATTTTAGTTCACCTGTTTGTCTGAACTTCGCCTAAGAAGTAGACATATGCCATATCTTTACCATGACAGTTAGAAAAACAAGGACAATAGGGCTGAGACACATCTGCAACCTACTGACCATAAAGGCAGTAATTTGTGTTGGGATCTGGAGATCTGCCACCTGTCTCCAGCAGGGTGCGCTGTGGATCTCCTGGGCTGGAGCCCTCCAGCACAGCTGACGTTCAGCAGCCCATCAGGAGACCTGCCTATTTAAGCAGCTGCCAGACCTTCCTTCAACGCCGCAGTGTTGACCAAGTTTGGTTAGCGAACCTGAGCCTCTGTCATTTTTAGAGAATCTTAGTTGGTTCAAGTGAGAAACTAGACTCTAATCTGCCTTTGTCTTCTTTGCTCACAGGAAACCCACAAGCTCTGGATGAGCTCTGCCTGGAAACCTGCCAGCCTGCCCAAGGAAGCCAAACTAGAAGATATCAGTCTGGGTTCCTCCTGCAGCTCTCAAGGAAGAGCTAGGAAACCGAGTCAAGGTCAGAAACCCAGAAGCTCTGGATGAGCTTTGCCTGGAAACCTGCCTGCCTGCTCAAGGAAGCCAAACCGGAAGATATCAGTCTGGATTCCTCCTACAGCTCTCAGGGAAGAGCTAGGAAGCCGAGTCGAAGTCGGAAACTCACAAGTCAGAAGCTAGACGCTGCTGCTGCTGAGCTCCCTGCTGAAACCATAGTCTCTGGACCCAACTGGTTCCCCCCCTCTCAAAGGATCTGCCAGAACCTCTCCAAGGTACTCACTGAATTAACACACTCGACAAGCCATCAAACTGCCTGGCTAATCAAACTACTCATCTCTGCAGATATCAGTGATTCCAGTCCCGGACCTGTACCAGAACCTGATTGTATTTCTCTGTGTGTGTACCTTTAATAAACTGTTGAACTTTTACCCCAGACTCCGTGGTGTGTTCTGCATGTGGGTTTACTTCATTAAACCATTCATGACAATTTGTTCCTTGAACCAAAATGTATCACAGTTTTCACGTTGAATTTGGGAATTTAAAAAGTGAAATTCAGTTACCTTTTTCACTCAAAGTCCTGATCATCATATCGAATCGCTGCTTCTGATGAATTAGAAATGGGATATTTAGAGCATCTCACAACAAGGACACAATTTAACAGTCAAATATGGGACATTCTGTTCATTATGTGAAATGTGTAGACCTACTGGTAGAGTTCATAATGATCCAAGTTAAGACTGGAGCAACGTCAAGTAGCGCTAAAGTGTCTTGCGAAAATATTCGGCCCCCTTGAATGGATTTCAGGCTTCAAACAAAAAGATATAAAACATTACTTTTTTGGGGGGGTGAAAAGTCAACAACAAGTGGAACACAATCATGAACTGGACCAAAATTTATTGGATATTTGAAACTTTTTTAACAAATAAAACAAAGAATATTAGGACGTGCAAAATGAATCGCCCCCTTTACTTTCAGTCTCTCTCCAGAAGTTCAGTAAGGATCTATAAATGATCCAATGTTGACCTAAATGACTGATGATGAATAGAATCCACCTGTGTGTAATCAAGTCTCTGTATAAATGCACCTACTCTGTGACAGTCTCAGAGGTCTGGTTAAAGTGCAGAGAGCATCATGAAGAACAAGAAACACACCAGGCAGGTCTGAGATACTGTTGTGGAGAAGTTTAAAGCCGGAGTAGGATGTAAATGTTTTCCCAAGCTTTAAACATCCCATTGTGCAAGAGATAATACTGAAATGGAAGGACTATCAGGCCACTGCACATCTACAAAGACCTGAGCGTCTCTCTAAACTTTCAGCTCAAACAAAGAGACTGATCAGATCTGAAGCCAAGAGGCCCTCTTGACTCTGGATGAACTGCAGAGATCTACACCTGAGGTTGGGACATTCTTTCCATAGGACAACAATCATTCGCATAGAGCACAAAGCTGGAAGAAAGACATTTCTTAAAGATATCCATAAAAAAATCTAAGTTAGAGTTTGATACAAAAAAACCTGGGAGACACAGCAAATATATGGAAGTTGATCTGGTCAGATGAAAGCTGTCATGATGGATGACAGCTTTCGGATGAATCTCTCATATGTGTGGTTTTTTCTGGTTTTGAGCGGAAATTTTGTCTCTGCCCATTCAAGGGCCTCATCAGAAAGAAAAGAAACTACAAAAGCAATCTTATCCTTATCATTAAGAAAGCTAGTAGAATGAAAACTGAAAAATAACCGACACTGAAATAGAAATCCCCTTAGCTTACGTGGGTTGCCAGAAAATCTCTCAGGAAGTGAAGGACCAGGTGACGAAAACGACGGACTGAGCTCAGAGGGTTATCATCTTGACTGGAAAGTGACGGACGGACTTCCGGAAGTTGAACTGGCGCCATCTTGTGATTCCCACGAAGCCTGTGGGATCTTGAAACGTGTGTTTTCTTAAAGTCTAAATGGGATTTTAACTCACGGAGGGACTGTGTGTGATCAGGAGTCAGAGCGTCCTGTTTCTCAGATCTACGACGGAGGTGATCTGCTGGGCTTTGTGTTTGGCCGCAGTGTTCTGTCATGATGGGTGTCACAGAGAGTAAGCCCAAGATGCAGAACACACACGGAAGCACTGGTAAAAGTCCAAAGAGTTTATTAAAGGCTCAAGCATATGAATCACAGTTCAGGCAGGGGACTGATTCGCTGGGGTCTGTGCGGGGAAAGGGAGATGGCTGGATTTGAGCTTCCAGCTCACTGCAGGGAAAGAACATGGGAAATCCACATGGGAACCTCTTAGGGAAACTCCACAGGGGAGTCGACAGGTAGCATCCACGTAGACTTCTTGGGTTGGCTCACCAGGGCAGATTAGCAGGTTAGCTTTCCTAGAGCGTCAGGCTTGGGACTGGCTTCCTATGATGCAACTCTCCCAGAGCTGCAGGCCAGAGACAGGTTGCCAGAGAGACAGTTCTTCCAGAGCTTCACAGGGAAACAGGAGGTTAAGCTCATCCAGAGCTTTCACGAGGAGACAGGTGGTTAAGCTCATCCAGAGCTTTCACGAGGAGACAGGTGGTTAAGCTCATCCAGAGCTTTCACGAGGAGACAGGTGGTTAAGCTCATCCAGAGCTTTCACGAGGAGACAGGTGGTTAAGCTCATCCAGAGCTTTCACGAGGAGACAGGTGGTTAAGCTCATCCAGAGCTTTCACGAGGAGACAGGGGGTTAAGCTCATCCAGAGCTTTCACGAGGAGACAGGGGGTTAAGCTCATCCAGAGCTTTCACGAGGAGACAGGTGGTTAAGCTCATCCAGAGCTTTCACGAGGAGACAGGTGGTTAAGCTCATCCAGAGCTTTCACGAGGAGACAGGAGGTTAAGCTCATCCAGAGCTTTCACGAGGAGACAGGGGGTTAAGCTCATCCAGAGCTTTCACGAGGAGACAGGGGGTTAAGCTCATCCAGAGCTTTCACGAGGAGACAGGTGGTTAAGCTCATCCAGAGCTTTCACGAGGAGACAGGGGGTTAAGCTCATCCAGAGCTTTCACGAAGAGACAGGATTCCTGTGAGGCAGAGACAAGGAAGAATTAGAATCTGATCTCACAATAGAGATAACAAAGATTAATCTGTAACAGAGGTTCAGGAAGCTAACCAACTAAGATCAACACTGCGGCGTGGGATCAAGGTCAGGCAGGACCTTGAGAGAGAGCAGAAGAGGATCCTCGGCGCCCTCTGGTGGGCAAGCCTGAGGATCCCAACAAAAGCAAAAGCAAACTTTTTGGCAACAATGCAAAATGTTATGTCATGAGTAAAGCAACACAGCTTATCACCCAGAACACAACATCATGGCGGCAGCATCATAGTTTGGGTCTGCTTTTCTGTAGAAGGGACAGCAGAGATGGTTAAAAACTTTCGGGGTTGCAGGACTTCATATACTTCATGTTTATATTTATCTTACCACTGTTACCTGTCATGTCCTGCACTTTATGTCAGTTTTTAAATCTCAGTCTTGTATATTTCTTGTATATTTGTATATTGCAGAGAGTAAACGTAATTTCATTTCCCTTGTATGTCTTGTACATATGTAGAAAATGACAATAAAAGCTGACTTGACTTGACCATTCTGGAAGAAAACGTGTTGGAGTCTGCAAAAGACATGAGACTGGGACGAAGATGTATCTTCGACAAGACAATGTTATAAAAAATAAAGCAAAATCTAAAATGAAATGGTTCACAAATAAAAATATCCAGGTGTTAGAAGGTTAAGTCAAAGTCCAGACCTGAATACAATTGAGAATCTGTGGAAAGAACGGTAAATTGCTGCTCACAAACGCTCTCCATCCAGCTGTTTTGCAGGAAGAATGGGCAAAAATGTCAGTCTCTCAATGTGCAAAACTGATAGATAAACCAAAAGAAAGTTGCAGCTGTAAGCGCAGCAAAAGGTGGCGCTACAATGTAATAACTCATGTTGGCTGAATAATTTTTTTCACCCAATTTTTTTGTTTTTTATCTGTTTAAAAAGTTTGAAATATCTACAGTTATACCTTTCATTCCACATGATTATGTCCCACTTGATTATTCACAAAAAAATTACAATTTTATATTTTTATATCTGAAGCCAAGGTCCCACCTGGAGAAACAACAATCAAATTTGCTGCTCCACCCGACAGCTGTGGAGCTGTGGTCCAACTCCCCCATCCCAAAACAACCTTAATTTCAGTTAACACTAACTGGTTCCCTTATCTAACAGAAGAACCCAACTTTCTACTATCTGATAAAGAATAATCTCTGCCTCTTTTCCTCTGAGGCAGCCGAAATCGAACCAGAAAATCCCAGCAGCCTCTCTGGAGATCTCATTGAGAACAGACTCTAAACCTGTGTCTGTATGTGTTGTTTGCATTTGAGCAAAGAAAGCAATAAAGCAACTCAATGTTTCAGTTCCAGAGCCTATTGCTTTATTTTCTTAGAAATTTCTAACAAGCTGATATAGCTGACAATAACTTCACATTTTCTAACATTTCATGATTAAAATTTAGCTGGCATGATTTGCTCCTCCTCCTGGATCTTCATCATCATGCAAGGTGAGAGAAATTTTAAAATTAATCAGAAGAGAACCGGAGGCTGATTGGAAGCTTAAATCGTAGATTGCTGCTGTCCCAGATGATGATGATCTAAAGCTAATTATATTATATTAGCTTATTTAATACTGCAGTCAGAGGATAACTTTGTGGTAATAACGTGGCTCTGCATTCTCTATTTAGGTGTTACATAGGTTTGTGCTTTTGAGAGAAGGCTCAGAGGAATTTATGCTGTGTTTTTATTAAGTTTTTTTTATCAAGTTATTATAAAATATTGTTAATTTAAAGTTTTATATACTAATTTTCATTTACTAGCTAATAACTAGTTAGTCTAACAGAGTTCAGTGTTCTAATAGAGTTATACTAACTCTACCAGAGGTGCAGAATGCTGTGTTTCCCTGCTCTTTGTATTCTACCGGGGCTGCTGTGGTCGTATTAGCACCACACTCAGAGTATGACTCTGTAGGCTAGAGGTCCGCTCTGGTTGGTGTGATACCTCCATCTTCCTCAGCATCACTGCCCTCTGCTGAGCTTGAACTGGCCGATGGTTCAACCACACAATCCAATTCCAGACTAGATGATCTGGTGCTGTCATCAATGTTTCCATCCATCTTCATTATAGAATGCTGAGCTAGCTCCAACAGTGTTCTCCTTCTGATGTCACCACACAGAGATGGGTTTTTACCAGCTGGCAATCAGAGAGCTGCTGTAGAGCTACTAAATGTAGAATATCTCTGTTAAAAATAAGCCATTTTATTCATAATAACTCAGAAACACTTGGTATGGTTTCCTGCATGATTCTAGTTTAAAATTACATGAAATCAACATTGACTGATCAACACTTTAATCTTTTTCATATTTAACCTAAATATGCCATCAGGATTATTAGCTTTTTCACTTTTGGTTAATTATTTGAAAATTGTGTTTTGTATTCAAACAGGTTATTTTTGCCACTATTAAAATAAATAATTAGAAACAAAAAAAAAAAACTGAAAATCCGTCGGGGCATATTTCTTTACAGCTTAATTTGTAAAAGATGAACAAGGTCAAGGTAAGGCACAATAAAAGAGCAATATCATTATTTATTTAAAAAGGATTAGCTCATTGAGAGAAAAATCATTTTGTTTTAGGGGTCTTTAAAAAATCCCAAAATTGATTGATTGATTGATTGATTGATTGATTGATCACAGTGGAGAAATGTACTTGTAATTTGAAATTTAAACAGGCTAAAAAAACAAGACAGATGCAGCAGTACATACACTGTGGTAAGTAAATACAAAGGCCACATACACATGCAATCACATCATACATTCAAACACACAAAGCTCCCTGAAAAAGATTCTTTTAGAAATTATGAATCATTATAAATTTAATTTTATGGGGGAAAAGTAGAGAAAACTTGGAATTTTTCAGAAGATGTTGAGTGAGGGCCTTGTTAGACACAGAAACAGATGTTATAGAATGGAGGGAGGACGAATAGTGCTTTCTATTTAAATGAACATTCCTTATTGAATCTCTGACAACAACAAAATTAGAGTTTTATAATTGAGACTATATGAGGAGGTACTGTTTCAAATCATCGGATTAACTAAGGTTAATGCATTTAAATATGAATAACATCCAGTGAAACTAGTCTGGAGGACGGAGTGAGCAGGACAGTCTGGTGCAACAGACAGTGGTGAGATTTGAAGGGTCATCAAAGTGCAAACCAGCATAACTGTTCTTTGCAGTATTAGAAATGTTTCCGTCATCAGTATTTTTTACTCATTAATGTTATATAATCCATTTTGAAGAATAATATCAGAAGAGCTTGGTGGAGACAGAAATATTTCAATCAATTCACTAATTTTGCAAAAAACGTTTTCATCCTTGAAAAAGTTTTTTTTTTTTTTTTCATAAAAAAAAAGAAATAATGCTCTAAAAAGGAGATGGAAATAGGTTTATTGAATGAGTTGTCATTGACCTCACATGACTGCCCAGCTGTTTTCACTGATGCTCCCTGAATCCAGCATTAGAATCACGTGTCAGCAAACCCTGCCTGACTCTGAAACATTCGTTTTAACCTCGCTTTATTATTGTGTGTTATCTGTGTTTCTCACTAGTTTAGCATTACCTGGTTAAGCTGCTGCTGTGAAAGAATATTTCCTTTTCATAAAAATTTTTATAGTTCACTTAAAATTAAAATGAGAACTGGATCAAAATATGGAGATTAATAGATGTGGTATTCTGATAATGGTATGCAAGTTTGAAAGTGTAGTATGACGATTACTGCAGGGTTTCTAAAGGTACAGTACTTCTGTCAAGCAATTATTTGTGTTTCCTTTTCTAAGGTGGAATACTCGATTTCTCGTCTGTGCAGTAAATCAGACAAAAGTCAATGCAGAAAAAAAAATGTAGTGAGGAAAGTGATAAGGTAGTGCGGCTGTTTTTCAAAAGTCACACAGATTTCTTGTTTTGGAAAGTTCCTGCACCAACCCCCGCCTGCTGTGAAAGCTCTGCAGTTCTTCCCCTGTTAGATGCTATTCTGTCGCCTCTATGCACCTCCTGATCAAAGCTGCAGCAGAGCAGGGCTCAACGCTGAGGACTACTAGCATCTCTCCACACCTAATAATAAAGAGAAAGGAGAAAATAAATTCCAGTCATGTTGCTTTTTCTCAAGAGATCAGAAAAAAACTTTCAAGCACGCAGGAACAATATATATATGGCACCTTATTAAGATGTTATCCAGGACATATACAGGCTGACCATTCGGTGTTGTTGAAAACTGAGGAGGGAGGCAGCCATACATTCAGAGTGTCTGCTCACTCGCTAGTAGATCCCGTCTGACTGGAAGTCCCTAACATCATTTAAAATGTGTAATAACAAATACCGTTTGACTGTAATTTGACCAATTCCACTATGAATCTTGTGTGGGTGTCTTTTGTTAGAGCATAATTTCAACTTGTGCATTGGGCCCTGTTCAGGGAGATGCAAAGATGTTTTATTGAATTCAGTTGGAGGCAGCAGATTTAATTTAACACAAATAAAGACAACAGGCAGTGAAAACTCATTAAAATCTGCTCTAAATAGGCCTGATAAATGAGAGCTGGGATAGGTATCTAAAAAAATACATCTGTCGAGGTGAAGCCTGACAGCTTTATAATGAGGAAAATTGAATCAAGCTTATGGGAACTATGTCATTAGATTTCAGATTTTTTTATATATTTATATAAAAAAAAATCACTTCATTTAAAGTGTAACAGCAGCAGAGCTGCTCCCAGGTGGTTAAAATGTTAACATGGGAGCTTAGAAATATGCCTTTTGTTCGAATCTCCTGTAGACGGATAATTTCAACATATTCTGCCCATTAAATTTACCATCATGTCATCATAAATCTAAGATTTAACCATCAGATAACTTTAATCCACAAAAGAACAGAGCAGGAGACATGAAAGCAAAACTTTTCAGAAAGTTTTTAGCGCTGATGATTAGCCTTTGTGAGCTCCTTCAAGGCTTTCAGCGGCACACCTCTCTAGACTCGTTTGTTTTCTTTCATTTTGGAGAAAAATCATCATTAGCTCCGGCATTATCTGCTCTTTATTTTGGCCCTGTGATGAGCCCTGTTGCTGGGATTTAGGGTGATAATGATTGGTGCCACAGTGTTAGCTTAATGGCTTCCCTTTATCTTCAAAGGCTTTGATTCCTCGTTGTTGTTGCTTAGCAGACAATTAAGGGCTAAAGGCCACTTTGGAGATAGGTTTCTGTGAGGGCCTTTGTTATATAAATTGCAGGGCTTTAGCCCTGATGAAGAAAAAAATCTCTTCAGTGTTGCTTTGCTTTTGTTGAAGCATTTTTTGATTAACTTAGAACCTAGAACTATTTTTAATGGAAAGCATTAGATGCCGTTGCAGCGTGTAACTTTTAGAGGCTACTAATAAAGAGCTGCGATCAGGTTCAACCATGGCTGCTTTTTGTCATTAAACCAGTTTATGAATTTTAAGAAAATGTTTTCAGAGAAGCTATGACACTACCCTAGAGATATCTTAAATCTATTTTTCCTTTGTGAGGAATTGGGCATCCACACAATCAGGGGAAAAGTATCAACAGCAGATGCTTTTATTCAGCAGATGGCAGGAAAACTGACAAATACTACATCAAAACCTCATGATTGCCAAAGAAGGGTTGGACTTGCATTTATTGGAATCCATGCTAACAAGTGAGATGGCTTTTAAAAGAAAACCCATTTAAAAACTGTTAATTATTGCAGAGAGAACAGCCTCAGGCAGGTTCAAAATTATTGTTATCGTTTCTGATCATCTCAGGGTGTCCTGTCTGTATTTTTAACCAGAAAAATCTCAATTACTGTGAACAGTAGCTGAAAATGTGAAAAATATAACAAGCCTGAGCCTGGCTTAAAGAGAGTTTAAAGTGGCTCTGAGTGGAGGTTTGAAGCATCTCACTTTAGTGTATAACTGTCTCAACATCTTTAAATATGATTTCAGATTAACTCGTCCTGGAGGCTAAAGCCAACCACTAAAAGGCCAAATCCAGAAAGGACTCATGCTGTCTAAAAACAATCGCTAAAAGGTCACAGCAATCTTTCAAAAAGCTATTTATGTGTGATCAGGTGCAGAACAAAAAAAAAAAAAAAGAAAAGCACAAGCAGCTACTAAACCAATAATGTCGCTTTTTCATTACCTAACTGAGTAAAATGAAAGAATACTGTCTACTGGGGCCACAACCTGCAGATAAATCTGTTATTCATGTAAAACACTCAGACCTCTACATCAGTGTTTCTCTAATTTTCTGACTTGTGTACCCTTTGGGCATTTTTTCTTAACATGAATTCCACTCTTAGTCAGAATTACTGATGATTGTTCAAAAGTGGATTGTAATACAGTAACTGATTCTAAAATACCAAATATTTTACTTAATCTTTTAGTTTAAGCGTTTAACTCTTGGCTTTTTATGCTTTTCATCTCAAATAAAAAACAACATAAATATTTTGAAAGTTAGTAAAGAGTCGAAATCAGTACAAAATATTACATATAATAAGCCTGTATTTATAAACCTGGAGCTCTTCTGAGTAACTCCCTTATAATCACATTTAAACTTGAGGAATTGGGAACAAAATACTGAACAAAAAATTATAGTCAGATTCAATTAGCTTTCCTTTTTTTTTCATCAAGACACCTGAGCTGCTGTGATGAGCTCCGATAGCTCTATGTGAAAAACAGCTGATCCCAGGCTGTTCTCTACATCCACTCTGTTCCTCTGCTTGGTTTGGATGCGTGTCAAAGCTAAAGGTGGACTCATATAAGAAGAACTTACTTTTTGGTTGGTAAAAGCTTGTTTAATTTTTCAATTGGGTCCTCATAAAGAAAAACAGACCCCAACCCTATTTTATGTCCTTGGAAATAAAATATTTTAATGTACACCTTGGAATGCACTGGCGGATCACTGGGATACGAAAACCTCATGTAGAGCAGTGATTATTCACTGACATGAACAAATCAAAATCATTCATCGTCTCCACATTTAAAATCAGCCACTTACAGAGTTTAGCTCATCAGAGCATCCTTTACTAATATTAATGGTTATTTCCTGGTCACTTTACAAGTTTTTTTCACAGATAAATGCTGTTGTCAGTTTCAATCCAGGATCAACATTGGTCCTAACCTGACTCCGCCAGATGGATTTGCTCCGCATATCCATCTGGTCATCAGTGTTTTGCTCTTCTTTCAGTGAAGAAATACTCCGATAAAACTTGCTCGATAGCCACGCTAACGCTAGTTTCATCGGCTGAAGCCGCCATGTTCTTTAGACTGAACTGTCGCGCTTCTTGTTGCGTCACACCTCAACCCGCCTCAAAGCCAACGCTGATTGGACGTTCGTTTGGTGAACTGCTCCAAATTTTCCTCAACGGAGAGTCTCCAGACTGATTAGCGAGTGAAACCTTGAAAGCTCGCGAGATCAGGATGGTCTCACGAGCTACATTGGTCCCACACTTGTTACTTGTCATGTGCCTGAATTGTAGACTCGTTTTGTTTTCCATTTCCTTCTAATGAGGACAGAGCTAAACCAAAAACCAAAGCTCTGGATTTACTGGTTCATCCTTGTCAAACTCTCATGGTCAGGAGTAAACGCTGCATGGAAACAAGCAGATGAAGAAACAATTATTCCAGGGATCTGAAGCTTTTGTAAAATAAAGCTGGCTACCTTTTTTTTTTATCCCCTACAAAAGTGTTTAGAGCAAAAATCATTCCTTAGACTGTTTCCGCAGAAGTTTTCCACTGATATTTTAATTTTCGATCAAAGGAAAGGCTTTTAATGGTTTTATTGGTTTAAGATGAGATTAAAAATATGAAATTCTGATGGACCGTTTGGAGTCCATTCTAAGTTCTCTAAAAATTTACTTTAAAAGTGTAAAAATTAATTAACAAAATGTTTTGTTACTTAACTACTGGTTTCAGATGCTGGTTTCTCTGTTTTTTCTGTAGTGTTTCCAAAATCTTAAATTGCAGCAGGATCTTTCTACAGGAATATGACACAACATTGGATAAGACTGATTCCCCTTGACTGTTATCAGATCCATCACATCCGCCCTGTAGCTTTATACCTGAGTGAAGACATTTAAATCCTTTTAATCACAAGTTCAGTGACATCACTTTTTATTTTTTGATTCAACATAAATAATAGCTGTCTAAACAAAAATAACTACAACCACTCCCTTAATTTAATTTAATTTATGCCAAGATCTGTGGCAAACACTGATCACTACTGGAGACCTCAGACAATGCAGCACTGTTTATACTATCTGACTCTGTTGCTCAGGGATAGTTATGATCGGACAAACTAAATTTTTCAACAATAAACTATGTCAATAATAAAAACATTTAAAGCTGATTAATGAGGATGATGAGCTGAGGTTTGGGGTTGAGGACTGGGTGTGGTGCTCCCCATCTCAGATGCTTCCCCTCACCTAGTTTATCCCACAACCACACAGAGAATTTGGGGAGGAGATCTAACCAGGGTAGGTCCTCCCATGCTGGTGTTAGACCTATGCCCCAATTTTAATAAACAGACAATAACCCAACCATCTCTTGTGGCACTCAGGATTTAGCATTTTCATGGTATTATGAGAGTTTATTCCAGTAAAGTGGAGCATAGAAATTAAATTCTGCTTTTCCCTGTTTGGTTGAAGTTCTGGGTGTATAGAATAGGCTGGAACTAGAAGACCTGAATGGGCTAGGAGGTTGATAAACAGACAAATAAATTTGTTATCTATTGAGGTGCTGATCAATTCAGTGATTTAGAGACAAACAGAAGGATTTTTAAGTCTGTTCTGTTAGCTAGATGGAGCCAGTGTAAAGACTTCAGAAACAGGCTGATGTGTTCTCCTTTCTTAGTTCTAGTGAGAACACTGGCAGCAGCGCTTTGGATCAGCTGCAGCTGTCTGATGGACTTTAGGCAAACCTATGAAGATACTTTTGCAATAGCCAATTCTACTAAAGATGAATGCATGAATGAGTTTTTCTAGATCCTGCTTGGAAATTAGTCCTTTAATCCAGGGAATGTTCTTCAGGAGGTAAATGATTTACTTAGTAGCTGCCTTTATGCGCCTAAAGGTTCAGGTCATGGCATCAAGACTTCAGCCATAATCACTCGTTTCTATCTGTAGTAGCTGAAGCTGTGAGCAAATTCTGGAACTTCCCTCCTTTGTTCTAAAGGTTAATACCTCAGTTTTGTTTTTATTCAGTCGGTGAAAATTATGGCATATCCATTTATTGATCTGTACCGAACATTTAGCCAACACTCTGATGGGTTCAAAGTCACTTGGGGACATTGTGGTGCAAAGCTGTGTGTGCACTGCCCTGAGGGAGCGAGAAGGTGAAGGCACTTTCAGTGGCTCAGAGAGGTAGGGTGGGGCTAGTCCACCTAAAGACTTAAAAACAAATTAAAGAATCTTAGAATCGACCCTCAACTAAACAGGCAACCAGTCAATAAGGATAAAGCAGAAGTTATGTGCTCGCTCTTTAACTCTACCAGCTGCATCCTGCTCCTGATAGAGACAAGCAAAGCTGTTTGTGACAAACCATCATATAGAAAGCTGCAGTTGTTATGAAAGTATGAGTTACAGTTTCAACATTCAGTTCAAAGAGAACATGTTGTTGAAAATAGATATCAAGTTACCTTTAATTTTACAAATATTCCAATGAAAGGTATGCTGGGACGATGAGCTACATCATACATCAAATCCTCATTATTTCATTGGTCTGTTAGAAAGCTGAGCAGACGCTGGCAGTCCCTCTGTACCCCCTGTGCTTCTATTATCAACATTTTTCTGTTTTAGAAACATGAGATGCATAAAAAGGGTGAAGAAATATTCACTGTTTTACAAATGTCACCAGTTCACTATTAGACAAGACTGACAAAATGTCCCATTTTGAAATGATTTATAAAAATCATTTTCCTTTCACTGATTGATGAAAGGATTAGATTAACAACACCTTAAAGCATCAAGGCCAAATTCTATGTGTTGCTAAATAGCTGAAGATAAAAAGAGTTTTTGTAAATGAATAATATGTATTATGCAATTTGTAAGTATGCAATTTGTGGAAAATAGCAATTAGCTTGATGAAATGCAATTTATTAATAGGATAGAAAGTTATTTTCACCTTGGAAATCTAAGTAAAATAAATAAATAAATAAATAAATAAATATGGCAGTCTATCTATCAAGCTACCTACCTACCTACCTAAAGACCCATCCATCCATCCATCCATCCATCCATCCATCCATCCATCCATCCATCCATCCATCCATCCATCCATCCATCCATCCATCCATCCATCCATCCATCCATCTCTAACAGGAACATGTGAGTGGGGGACCAGAGCCTTGTTAGTGAGGCTAGTAGCAGATGGGAAGAAGTTGATTTATGGTGGAAGGGGTCTGGTCCTGATGGAATGCAGCCTCTTTCCCAGCTGAGTGTCCAGGGAGGGGGTATCTATCTTCCTGCTAACCTCAAAGTCCTGGAGGTATGCTCGTAAAGAGAAGGAACATAGCAGCCCACCACCTTTTCTGCAGAGCCAATGACCTGCAGCAACCTGCCTGGAGGTGACAGCAGTGCTCGCAATGTGAGTGTGATGGAGAATAGTATGAAGCACTCCAAGATGGAGGAGTAGAAGGTCACCATTGTTGTGTTTGGCAGGATAAACTTCTTCAGTTGCAGCTGGAGGAACATACTCTTCTGTGATCCACCAGCAGTTGGAGTCAAGACCGCTCAGTGTGGACTGGGATAAAAGGAGGAGCTGAAATCCACCAACCATATCTTGCTGTCGGTTTCTGGGGTGTCCAGGTGATGGAGGATGCAGTGAAGATCCATGTTTACCACATCAAACAGACATGTTGGCTCTGTAGATGAACTGCAGGGGAAGCAGAGGTAGGTCTGATCATTGGCGCATAAAGAACACTGTGAGAGCCATGGAATGGGTGGAAATAACACTGCAGGCCCATCTCACTTTGGTCAGAACCTGTTCCATCGTCCTCCCTCTGGTAGGCCAGAGGACTGTCGGCCAAAACCAACAGATTCAGCAACAGTTTCTTCCCAGCAGCCATCAGTCTAATGAATGTCTGGAACAATAACTCAGTATCTTCAGCCCCTCTTTACTGGTTCCCCCTAATTGATTTAATATGGAATGATGTACCTCTGCCTCCTCTGCTTTCTGCTCATTGCCGTGCTGTTATGTATACCTGTCTGTCTCTGTCCTGTGTCTGATATTCTGCTTATTAGTTACTGTATTGTTGTGTTATTGGACAATAAGGACACGATGAACATTGTGTAATCCAAAGTCAAATTCCTCATATTTACACACATTCCAGGGAATAAAAATTATTTTAATATGAACAATGCTTGTTTATTAAGCTCAAATATTCCTTAAATTTCTCCCTGATATTTACATTTGATCATTTAAGAAACAGAAATGTCATGAGAACTCTACAAAACAATAAAAGTTTGTCTAAGTCTAAGTCTCATTCCTGAAATATAAAAAGGAAAGTAAAATCTTTAAGATCTCAAGGTCATGGCTGTAGGAGTGACTGGAGATAATTCAGTTGTTACCAGCAAGAAAAATCTAAAGCTGGAAATAACTCTCTCTCCTTTTTTATGTCTACCTTTGCATTGTTTAAGTGTTTGCCTTCTCACTATCTTGCTTTTTCTCATCTATGCTCTGTTTTCTATTAACTAACTTGCTTTTTATTGTTGCTTTTCAACTGAGCTCTCTTAGGTATTCTGTCTTTCTCCAAGCCTTCGCCCTGAAACTGAAACATAACTCTCTGCAGCCAATAATATGAATATTCTTAAAGTAAAGTCTGATAAACAGATGGTACCCATGGTCTTTTGTGTCAGACTCTTGGTTTCTACAGCCACTGCTTCTCTACACCAAAAATAATTAAATAATGAAAGTCAACTTCAAAGAAAAATTGAAATGGTATTTTTAGGTTGATATTTATTATTGCATCACAAATGTTGCAGAATCTTTGGTCATTTAGATCTACTTGAACATAATGAGTCTGTAGTGAAGGACTTCTCTCTCTTATTGAATCTTAATTTCACTCAGAAGGTACAGCACTCCACTCATGAAGCATCTGGGTCTGGATTTTTCTCACAGTCTGGAAAACCTTTTTTTTTAAGTAGATCCATGTGGAAATCCAACCAATACTCTGACCTGTTTGGTGATGAGGTGTGTAGAGCTGGACTGAACAGTGAACTTTGGTCTTTTTCCTCCACGTTCACTCTGTCTGCGTTTAGTGAATCCATCTCCTGTGCTGAGCTCCATATTTAAACACTGCTCAGGCTTTTAAATATCATCTGAATCAGTGGTGGATCTAGGGGGCGGCTACTTGGGCTGCAGCCCCGGATGTTTCCCCCAGAGCCCCGGATCTCGCTTCTGAGCTGATCTGAGTAAAATGTGCAGTACTGGAATTCACCAGATGGTGGCAGCATGCACAGCAAAGCAGCCTGTAGCATTCCCGTGCAGAAGAAGAAGTTCTCATCAATGGCTGTTGTTAAACAGACTGATGTTCCAGGGATGTGAAGCTCTGACTGACTTCCAGACGTTGTATGTCCCGGTGTTCTATGGAATTCTGTTCCCCTTGTGTCGGGAGCGCATTGAAGCCAGAGAGGGGGACATGGCGGATGGAACCATTTTCACGACGGGTCTGATCGATTTCTCGCTAAAATCAGCTATAATTATGTCACGGTTGTAACATCCAGTTTAATCAGCAGCTGTTGTTTACAAAATTGTAAAATAAATAAATAGACGAGGTAATTTTAAGCTATTTTGTGTTATTTTAAACGCCAAGAAAATCGTCTTTTTTCAACTTCTGTCACTTAAACCTGACAGAAATAAAAGTCAGTCACCAAACACAGTTTTCCAACAAGTAGTGAGTATTTATCATTTTTCATTGCTGATATCAGAGGACAGAAACCGGCTGATAGCAGGACACAAATATTCCTGAAAAGATGAGTGTAGACTTTCTGATTTATCCCCTTCTAATGTAAAATATGACAGATTACTGGATTAAGGACATTCCTACTACATGATATCACACAAACAATTTTTGAGAATCTGGAAACAGATGCTTTTTACTTCCCAAAGATATGGGAGGAGGAGAGACTTGATGTTTCAGCTGCCTGAAATAATCTGTTCCTCCTCCATAACATGGGAAGAAATTAATTTACCTGCAGGACTTTAACTGTGTTTATTCATTTATTCATATTCCTCTGGATTTGGTGACATTTGATAAATATTTTCCAAAGTTATGAGAGGGGAATTGTATATTTTAGCCACCTGATATAATCAGTCCCCCCTTTGATGATCTTTATGAAATATATTTTCTGTTTAAATGTTTATCTAACAATTCACATATATTTCAAAAAAAAGTTCAAACCAAAACCACTGGACATTGTTTTCCAAGTTTGAAGATGTTTCTCAATTCCAAATGTCTGGAGCAATGCTATTGCAGACATTTGGAATTGAGAATTAAAATACATTAAATAAAGATAATCAAACCAACAACTATTTTGGATTTTAAAATATAAAATAATAAATGTTTTAAACATAATATATAAAAAATAATGACAGTTTCAAAGGATTTGTTTATTTTTTTTCCCCCATGTTATGGGGAAACGGATTCTATCAGGCAGCTAAAATATATTATTTCCCTCTGATAACTTTGGCAAATAATGATCAAATGTGACCAAATCCACAGAGTTAGTTGTTGATGAAGAGAGGAATAAACACAGTTAAAGACTTGCAGGTGAATTCATTTCTTCCCATGTAATGGAGGGGGAATTGTTATGTGTGATAGCATGTAGTATAGTAGAAATTTCTTTAATCCAGTAATCTGTCATATTTTACATTAGAACGTGATTTAGAAGAAAGTCTACGCTCTCATCTTCACCCTCGGGGCTAAGCCCCTGATCTCCGACAATCGTAGATCCTCCCCTGATCTGAATCCTGAACAGTTCAAGTTACAAAAGTCTTTATTATCGCAGAGGGGCAATTTTTCCTCCAACAGCAACGCAAACACAGATGGACAACAATATGTGAAATGCTACAGTGACTCTGCTTGTCTAGTAACCATGGATGATCACAACTTTTCAAAATGCATTGTGGGAAATTACAAGTCCACTACCTTTTCATCCACTAGACATTCAGACACTCATTTAAAATGGCGTATATAGTGCCCTATGTAGTGATTAGGGTGGACATTCAGACATAACCTATGTCTCTCTGCTGGCCTGGGAGTGCCTCATACCTCCATAGAGCTGGAGGAGGTTTCTGTCGGACAGGGAAGTCTGGGAGTCTCCACTGAGACTGCCTCCCTAAAGACCAAGTCCCGGGTAAGAGAAAGACGATAAGTATGAGTATTTATGTGCTGGTGGTTCAGGTCTTAGGGCCTTTATATGTGCTGCCCTTTCTAAACTGATGGCCCCCTATTTTTTAAGCAGTGCTGCCTCTTTGTAACATCAACAAAGTAATAACATAATGCATAAGCTTGGCTTAACTCATCTTTGTCATAAGTTGCCTTGGCCTTTTTTAAAGAACCACTTAAACCAGCAAACTAGAATTCATTAACGTGTCCTGAAGAAAGAGCCATCCTCTGGTTAACTGGGGTTCCCAGTGGCCATCCTTCATTTGATCAGCCAGTAAGTAACTTGGCAGCAGCAAATGCAGCTTGGCGAAAGCCCCCCACTGTGGACAGCTGCCACACTGTTTCTCACGCTTTATGAAATACTAGCTGACTTTTCCTTTATACCTCTTTGTCGTAATGCACAAAACCATGTAGGGGGAGGCAGGATGATCACCTAATCTCTGCAACCCAAACAAGATACCTGTTTAATAGTTGACTGATAAAAACAAGAAACATTTTCCACACAAGTACAAACAAAACTGAAGTCCTATTTTGTTTGTCAGCCCTTTTTAAATTAGAAAATGCTTTTTATGGCCAAAACATGAGATGAATTATTGGTGTGGTTACTGAGCCATGGTCTCCCAGCCCCAAACACCTCAAACCTCTGCTGTTGTTTCCTTACTTTGCTGCTTTAGGCGGTAAACAGTGCAATAGTAGAGACAGGTTCGCTGTGGTTGTTTCTGATCAATTTCATAATGACTTGGATTTTAGTTTTTATCAATCCAAATCTTCACCAGGGATTAAGGAGCTCTT
This sequence comes from Cyprinodon tularosa, assembly GCF_016077235.1. NCBI lineage: Eukaryota > Metazoa > Chordata > Actinopteri > Cyprinodontiformes > Cyprinodontidae > Cyprinodon > Cyprinodon tularosa. The sequence goes on from NW_024039551.1 coordinate 1,946,966, forward strand.
GGTTTAGAGGGTGCTCATGTCCTCACCAGAGCCAAGCTGTTACAGAATGAGGTTGTAAATGGCTAGAACAATTTCCTGTGATATAATTAGTGAGCAGAGCTGAGAGCTGTTGGAGTTCTGATGAGAAAACTAGAGGAAACATCTAATATGGGGATCAACTTGTGGAGCTGTTCTCTGAATTCAAGTTTCTGGATTTGGACGTTTCATTTTACCAGCCTTTTAATAATTGGACCAATTAGCATCTCTGGAACTGATGGCATTCCTCCAGCAGACCAAAGCTCAAAAAAAGGCTCCTGCAACTGTAGACTGTTAGAACGTCTCCAACATCTGCTGTGGACATGAAGTAATGTTACTAAATCACACTTCTTGAAGCTCTAATATGTTGATGAAATTTTATTTCCTAATTTTACTTCCGACTGGTTCTCTGAGGCTCCTTAGAAAGTGTCTGACGACCCAGGTGCAGATCGATTTCAGACGAAATAAAGAACAAAAACAATTAGAATGATTTACCAAGAGGAAAAAAATGAGACAAGACATTAAGAGTTCAGGCAACAAACAGGAGAGTCCGGTAAAAATTGAAGGAACCCAACAGCTTAGTTACTAGGATGGAGAGAGGAAGAGGAGGAAGAAAACAGCTGAGGAGGGTGAAGGTAACGAGCTGAGGGAGAACACCGAGGAGAAGAGAAAAATCTGAAATACAACCGAACAAATAACGACGAAGAATAGAAATAAGGATAAAAAGAAAACCATAAAATACCTGAAAATATTGAGATAATTGATATAACAAACCTTAAAGAAAACTGACAACTTAAAAACTAAAAGATTACTATTCAGTTCAATTTAATGCTGTTTATTTGTATGCCACCAGTTCAAAACAAACCATCTCAATACAGTAAACAAAAAGGAAATAAAGGTAAACAGGAACACAAAAGGAAACCAGAACCACAGGTCGGAACAGAACCTTTCTTGTTCAGTCCTCACTAATCCTTCATTTTGGAATTGACATTTTTTTATTATGTTTTTCTGTGAATTATAACTGGGTCACTGGCAGGATGGTGGAGTAAAGGGGATATATAATCCAAATAAGACAAATGAGATGAGACAGATGTCACCAGCATCCCCTGTGATGTATAAGAAGCTCATCTGAAGGTGGAGACTGCAGACCTCGTGGACATAAGCTGGAGTTGTATTGTAGATATTCACCCATAAGATTAGAGATCAGAGATGCTCAAATTGTTTTAAGATTTGTAGCTATTATGTGTGTCAGCCTTTTTTATTAGATAAAATAAAACTTAAAGCTGCAGCCTGTGCAAGCCTCAAGCTGTTAATAGAAAACAAAGCGGAAATTCACACGATTTTATCTCATTATTCGCCTCCTTTCTTTTCAGTTTCCTCCATCAATGATCAAACATGTGTGCACTAGTCTTTGTTTATATGATCCAGCATTAGCAAAATCATTGTATTCAAAGATGTTTTCAACTTTTTCTTTCATCTGATAGTTTGAAACTTTAATACGCATTTAAACTACTGATTTTTCTAAAAATTTTTCCCTTTAGCTTCTTTCTCACTTTTGGCTGCATGTTGAATCTCATTCTGTTTGTTGGCATACGATATATGAAAATGGTTTGAATGGTTCTACTTGTAAATAAATTCAAGGTACCTTGTAAAATAATCAAGTTTTATCGGAGCTATGTAAAAAATGTATGCATTATATTAAGGGACGTTAATGTTGTTGTGTAGCTTTAAACACTAAATTAGTAAATATAATCTTTTAGGAAGGAAAAAAATATACAAGTTACAGTTACTTTCACATTATATCCAACAATTGTCCATGTTTGTTTGTTGGTTTTCTAGGTGCTTTCAGGATAAATATCAGATTTCCTAGTGTAACTGCATGCAGTATGAAATGCTTGGCTAGCGTGGCGCATAATGCCTCGCCCGCCTGCATGTGTTCGGCTGTTAATGGCAAGGCTTATGTATTATGAATCATCTCTCAGCAGACAAAAGTTATGAAAAAAGCTCATTGCCTGTATTTGTCAGTGAAGGTTTGCTCTAAAATAAACAATAGTCCAAGCTGGCATCACAAATAAATAGATAAAATAATCAATCAACAAATATTGTAATTCAATCACCCTAAAAGGTCAGTATATTGAAAATAACAAAAACATAAATATTTCTCATTATATGCAACAGTATTTAGACATTCCCAACATGGACATTCTACATTTTTAGTACTTATGTTTAAAAGGGATTACAAGACAAACTTATTAAATCAAAAAATCTTTACATCCTTTTGACTTTAACATGAATCATCCACCCGATTTGTTCTAATTCTTATAATATCAATATAATATAAACCCACCTACATAAATAAATATTCATAGCCATGATTATTTTTTTACTAAGAATTTGACTTTGGTTTCCATCAAAATCTTCCCTCTTTGTAAAACTAGAGAGGGTCCCTTGTTTTCAGCAGAGTTCATTGAAACACACCACGAGCCAGTGATCTGTCAGCTCAGCATACGCCATCAGGCCAGCATACCCTAAGTAATACGCATATGCACATGGTCGTTATTAGCGGTTATCAGTCCCATAGAATGGCCAACTTTATTTAACTTAGTGCGCATGCGTCAACTCGTTTGCAGCCTTTTGCAGACGCTCCCGTTTTGTGATCCTTATTTTATTCTTATATCTTATTTGTACCTACAATCTTATTTTTCTCTCTTCTGTAAACGGTTCCACAGCCAGAAAACTATTTACAGCAAGCGATTCATAAACTAATTCTGATTCCCCCCCTTGATTTAGAAGAAAGGTTTGTGCAAGCATACGAATAACTGAATAATGTGTCCAAATCAATCATAATTTTGTAAAACATATTTCAACTAAATAGAGGCAACCAGGGTGCAGATCCTAATATGAGCTTTGATATCTGATGGATAAATGTATATTTTGAATTGCTGGACCCAGCCACTGAATGGCACGGCAGTACATCCACCCCACCTTATCTCTGATAGCGTTCATTGCACACAGAGACATCATTGTTAGAACGTGCCTTTAACCCTGCTAATGTAATGAACCCCACTCATCACAAAGCTAAATACTGTTATCAGAGAAAACTGAGATTGTACTGATTATTTCTGTGTGAACACAGAACTTCCCATCACAGATATCACTTTAAAGATGCTGCCTTTTATATTAGTAGGACTGTGATGACAATGGTAGAGAAGCTTGTACCTAAATTATTAAGCAGACAGTTACACGTGCCCTTTCTCTAGGTTTGTTCAAGTCTTTTTTTCTCCAAGCTTCTCTTTTCCTGGCTTTCCGCCTTGCTTTTGTTACGCTTTGCTGTGTTAAGCTGCATGGTACTGTTGCAGCATCCTTAGAGGCTGTGTCAAGGAGGCTTCCATGAATTGCTTCAGTCCTCTGAGCCATGCAAATAATTGTGTTCCTGAATGATGTTCCATGCATTTTTCATAGCGGATCCGTGCTGTCTGAGCTCTGAGTAAAGAAGGTTTTTTTCCCCCTATCGTCAGTTTCCATCTTCTCACCAACAAAGTGCATTTTTCACCTCCTCATAGCCTGATTCCTGACCTCATACCCATTCCTCCAAATGCACATTTCCAGCCTCTATCATTGAAATCAATGGAATTGATTCTGCTGCGGTTAATGGATTTTGCTGCCAAGGTGAGAAGGATGCACTTTAATCATGGCAGATCTTAAATATTTTATCAGGGAGAGCAAAAGGTTTAGTGCTGGGGCTGGCAATGTGAAGGCAAGAATGATGGGGGGGGGGGGATCACGGTGTGTCTTAACACTTTAGTGTATCATTGGACCAAACACGCCATGCTTCCGCAGCTATCAACTAAATGCTATCAGAGACTGTGACATATGTCAGAAGGACTATGGGATAATCACATTTATACATTAAAAGAAGTTAGATTTCCCATTTTTATTACTGCAATGTCTGGATGAGGATATCCTGAGTCCCATCAGGGCCTGTTAACAAATATAGCTGTTTAGGTATCACTTCAAACCACAGTTTTAATGATTAAGCAATAACAGAAACACAATAAAAAAAATACTGAGGCTAAAAAGACCAAAAAGGCCAAAGCCCAACAGTCTTTTTGGTCTCAGAGATTTTTAAGCAAAAGTTCTGCAGACCTCTGTGAATTTTTAGGGTGACCAGCAAACAGTGTTTAACATAAAGAATGCCACCAGCAGACAAACATGGCGGTGGTGGAGTGTCAGCTGGGGCTGCTTTGTGGATCTGGACAACTGTTTGATGGGGTAATGAATTCTGCTCTCCTGCAGAAAATGCTGAAGGCGAATGTCTGGACAGCAGTTCATGACCTGAAGCTTAGCGGCGCTTAAGGTATTCAGCAGGACAATAATCCAGGTAAAGACAGAATGTAGATTTGCTTCATTCATCAGAACCACACAGATAACTGGGTTCCTGAATAATGTTGTTTAAATAAGGTGTTATGATTAAAGAGTGTTGGATAAAAGAGACTGCTACTAGAATGTATTTTGAGTTATAGATGAATCAGTAAAGGTTTCACTGAAATTGAAATCTACTTTAATAAGAGCTTCCTGGCCAAGAAAGGCAGCAGCTTAATTAGAGACCAGTCACAACATTCAGCCAATATGCAAAAATAGACCATCTCAAACCTTAAAACACCTTCAGATCACTGAAAAGACAATAAAAAAATGGAAGAAGCCCTGCTCTCTCAGTCGTCTAGGTTCACTGTCCTGCACCTTTTAGATGTGTCTCTTCTTCCACAGCTGAGTCAAATAATCAGGTCACTAGCACCTGACTGGAAACTGAGAAGGTGATTCAGCCATTTAATTTAGGTAAAGAAGGAGAGGCAGGCCTTCCAGGTGCAGGACATCTGATCTCCTGGCCTGGAATTAAAGAATGCTGCTGTAGAGCATAAATAGTAAATATCCTTATAGTGAGTGTTGAGATATTTCTCAATAATTTCTTTATTAAGACAGAGTCCTAGCCTGGTAACATCTGGGATGAAACATCCTGGAGAACTAAGAACACTGACAGCTGAAAGTGTTTGATAACATCCATTAAGCATCTCTGTTCTAACACACCAGGACAGTGTGGTTAGAACAAATTTATTTATGTTTTGTCTTTTGGTTTTTGCTTTCATGTTATTTTAGCCTTTTAGGTTATAATGTCACAATGAATTTGGATGGAGATGCATAAAAAGCTAAATTTCACCTGGAGGAAACAAACCAGTTCAGTCTCTTGTTGTCACAATCAAGCCTAACTCCTCCCCTTTTCCAACCTCTCTATGGGCTGTGGTTCAAAACTAACCTAGCATTAGTTAGATTGATATAAAATTGAGTTGACTTCTACATTATCAATCTTGGATGTCTGCTGTTCAGTCCGTCCGTAAAAAAGAGGGACATTCAATAAAATACAATGAGCTGATTGCATGACGTGACAGCTAGTACCAGCCTTCCATAATACGCTTTCAGCAAACTTGGTCATCCATGAGAGATACAATGATCGTAATGGGATTCAGCTGCAGCTTCTTGTGAGTTTTCACAACTAGCTCAATAAGCTGATAAATCAAACTTTTTCCAAATACTGTCGGAAGAAAGGCACAGACATCTTTGCCACTTACACAAAGTGGTTCTCTTAGCTCCTTTTTAAACAAGAAATTGTGAGTCCTCCAGCGTAGCCATTTTTGTAATGCCCCGGTAACGCACTTCTGACTGCCATCATTCCTACATGACACAAAAAAACACTGCTGGCATGTCATTTGTCTGACCCGCTGGTATTTGAGTCATTATGATTTTAGGGGTTAAGAAGCCAGAATGGTGTTGTTTCAAGTGTGGGTACAGGCAATGTTTAAAGATCTACAAATAATTTAATTAACCACGCACCAAATTTATTGTACAACCATTAAAGTACTTTATAAAAGGATGACTCAATAAGTATGTCCACATTTTCACAAAAATTCTATATGCTTACTTAATTAGTATTCTTTTGGTAGAGAAGTAGTATGGAAAATTTAAATTCTAAATATTAAAGATATATTCTAATTAACCCCAACTGTTACTACGCCTGACTATGCTGGTGAAGATTCTCAGTCATCCAGGTTATAGTCATTCCAAAAAAGTAAAAAAAAACAATCCATTGGACCTTATTTCCAAGTTTGATGTTGTTTCACTTCCCATCCATTAAGCCTTTTCAATTCAAAATGTTAGAATTAGCTTTGAGGTCCCAGCTTTATAGAGTAGCCCAAACAAAGCCTTGTTTTGGCTTAGAAAACATGCAAATTGAACAGGAAAAATGGGTCTGTCTCTTAGGAATGGGGAGTCGCTGAGATCTCATAGAGGCATAGACCCAATACTGGTCTATGCCTCTGGTAGGGGAGCCATTGGGGGCATTGTTGGCCTGGCCAGTAGGCAGGCCTCTGGGTGGGGCCTTGCCAACCTGAGGAGAACACGTGGATGTATTTGTCGTGCTCCTCTATCAGCTTCCCTTGTTCTTTCAGAAAAGAAATATGACTGATGAGAGGTTGGCTGTACAGCTCCAGCTGTGTGTGGTAACCCATCCTTCTTGGTATCCATGCAACAGGGTCCAATGGGCAAAGGTTGATGATGGTATGATAAGAATCACATCCCCGCCCTGCCAATTGTATTGCCTTTGTGGGGAATTAGAATGTATTATAGTTCCAACCCAATGTTAATGTAATAATAAATGTCTTTCAATGCAATAAAGCCCCCAACCTAATCACAAGCTGTCTCCACCCAAAGCTCAAAAACAAAAGGTATTTAGGATCCATGCTAACTCATGGATACATTGTGGTGAAATGCTTTGTTCAAAGAGTTTTTGTGGTTTTCAAGGCCTCCCCAAGTCCGCGGTTGGTCTTTGACTGTTGGTGTTCTTTTATCTGAGGTCGACCATATACTTCTTTCTTTCTTTTTTATTAATAGGCCTCTGATGCTGGGTATTGTAGAGTCTGCATGTGGGATATTTAGTGATTTGTAGCCTCATAGCAATTTCAAAGAGGGCTCCCCTTGTTCCATCCTATTCTAGATGTTTGCATCCCAATTTTCCTCCCATTATTTTGAGTAAATCTTCACCAATAGTGCAGGTTCATCTCGTATCAGTTTTGGTATTTGACAACATGAGCCCCCTTCTCTGTTGTATCAGTTCCCTGTTGCTTGCCTTTTTCCATCTCCAAGTTGACATAAAGGAATAAATATCCTTGTTTTTTTTACCTGTTGTGGTTCAGCTGTTGTGGTTGTAAGTGGACCCACTACTTCCTTAACTGTTGCAATCATGGAGTAGATCCTGTTTTGCCAGAAAAAACTGTACTGAGATCCGTACTGTGTGGGTTCAGCTTTGGTAGCAACGTCTATCCACCTAATCAGCCATTCTTCATGTTACCTGCCATAAGTCCATCCCTGGCATAGGCCTTTGTGGAACAAGTCCTTCCAGGTCATGTAGAACTCAGAGGTTGCTTACGGTCCTTCTCGGTTCAGCAAGAATGTAAGTAGTTGGGCCTCCACAAATGGCTTTTGGGGCAATGCATCAGCTGTTTCTAGGGTAAAGACCTCAGGGGGGTGTAGAGTCAATGTACTTCCTATCCATTCTATTGAGTTGCTTCTGTCAGTTGTTCATCCACCAAGATTTAATGGCATTTGTTGCAATAATCAAGAATTCCCTGTCACTCTTGAAGAAACAGCCCTGCCCTCCACAGTGTTTGAGGACCAAACTCCAAACCCACAGAAACTATCCCTTTGGGGACTGATCTCTGCCCAGTTAACACCAGAGAGGCTCCATCATGGCCTCATGTTTAGGGACCAGAAGCTGTGCACTGAACAAAGGCTAAGTGGACCTAATTGCTGACATGAGAACCAAATTGCAAAAAACTGTTTGCAAAGTTTCTCTCTGAGTTGAAGGATTTTCAGATGCCTGGAAGAAGCTGGACGTATAAAGCTCCTAAAAACAAATAACTTCTCTGCTGTGAACCTGCCACGCTAAGCTGCTAATACTGGAGACTGGAGAAGACTCAAGCATTCCAAAAAGAGATATAAAGGTAGATGCTGTTAGTATTACAGTTTGTGTAGTTTGTGTTTTTGTGTTTTCTCCCTCCACCACCAGGTGGCGCCTGGTTCTCGTTGGCCCTTTTTCCACACCTGCGGATGGTTGCCTCATTACCTGAGGACTCTTAAGCCGCTGACTGCCACTACCTCGACGCCACAGTGTTTGCCAGTTTTGGGTACTCTAGCCAGGCTGAGTTTTGCTGAGTCAACTGAGTTTTTGTCTGCCTGAGTCTAAACCTTGTTGTTTTTTGTCTTTGCCTCCCAGCAGGAAGTCATCCTGCAGCCTGGATGTTTTGGACCTTCTCCCCCTGGAAGGATCGTCTTGAGCTTCATCAAACTGAGCTGGGAATTCAAACTGGAGGTTTGGATCCACTTTTTCCCAAAGGATTGTTTGAGCTACACACTGAGCAGGGGATTCATCTCCACAAGAACCGTTCAAGTACGAAGGGAAATCTAAGTGGCAGTCAGCTCCTCCGCTCCTCAAGGAAACACCTTAACCTGGGTAAACCCTGTCCGCCCTCCAACGAGCAAACTAATTTCTGCAACAACCCACACCAACTGGATTCAGAGAAACTGAGGAACTTCTCCTTCACTTTTCAGTCCTGGTTCGCCTGCGTTCAAAGATGGACTGGACTCATCTCTCCTAGTTTTCAATAAACCCGTTAAACCTTCCCCTGGTTCTTCTGAGTGGTTTTCTGCATTTGGGTCAGATCTTGGAATAAAACCATGACAGATGCCAGGTACAAGTTAGAGTTTCTAGATAAATAGTTTACTCGTAATTTGCTTGTATTGATTATGGATTTCAACCATGTTTTTCCTTCTTCTTTGCATATAAACTTAGTTTAGTTAATCAAGTTTTTAACTGAAATATGTGTGACTTCAAGTTAAATGATTTTTATTAAGAACCTCTTATATTTTGACTGGAGGTTGGGGTAAATGTATTCCATATATGTGCAGAGTTATCTGTTTGACCATGATTTGAGCTTGATTCACTTTCATTCGTCGTTCTAACACACAACCAGTAGGGTGTGTGTTAACAAGCAATATATGACAGTCTGCATATAATCCGATTGAACAAGAAATTTACCACCCCTACTGAGGTTGGCAGTAAATATATCATATTTACTACAACAGTGATGTTAGTTCAGCAGTGTTTGAGTTCTGCCACACAAACTTATCTTCCACTTCAGACAGGAATCCTTTTTAGCCCAATCCAATTCCTTAGGGACCCTTCTTGCCTAAAACCCTGAAGTTGAAGAATTGGTTTGAGCTGCTCCTTGTAATCTTTCTGTTGTAGTAGGAAGGTGATTCTGTCTAAAACTTGATTTATAGGTCTACTGAGTCATAGTTTGATTTCAGAGCTGTGCTCGCGCAGGTTTGTCCCGTGATCTCACCTACCCCCTCTGTTCAAAACGAAATAGTGAAGTGGCAGCTGGCTGATCCTCCTTATCACCTGAGCCCCACCCTACCTCTTGTGACATGAAAGGTCATTGGTTAAGCTTTAGAACAGGTGAGGGGCATCCAGTACTCTGCCCGTTGTTGAGGACTTGGCCAATTTCAACAGCTGTAGTGCTCCATTCTCGTGTATTTGAATTTTTTTCAATCCAGTTTTTCACCAAGCCTATCATATGTTCCAACATTCTGTTGGTGTGTGGGGTGTAAGATGGCAAATATACACTCACCGGCCACTTTATTAGGTACACCTGTCCAACTGCTCGTTAACACTTAAAGGTATATTATGCAACCGGTGTTGATTTTCCAGCGAGGCTCCCCCCAGTGGGCGAAAGTAAAAGTGCACTGTCGTAAATATGCTCAGCTGTTCTCCTGGTTTCTCTGTCAAGCCAGGCGCGGTTGTTTTGAGCTTAGCAGACAGGCGAACGCAACAAATGACTAACACAGTGAAAGTATGAAAATGCACACAGAGAGAGAGAAACCATTCCAATGTTACTTACAATCGCATCAGCAGAAACGCGAGGTCCGCGTCAGCCTTGCAGCCTTCTTTTTATTTTAGCTCTCGCAATTCGGAAAAAGCTTGCCCGATGTTCACCCGTGTACGACTCCTCTCTCTATCCGGAGCCCTGTTCCTCTTTCTTGCCTGCTCCGACATGGGCTTTCGCTGTTTTCACGCTGGTTCCGCCATGATAACTGCACAAAGATCGCCACTGTGCTAGCAACGAGCATGCTTTTAACTGGGGGCGTGTAGCAGTTCTCGCCGTAAAGCAAGACCGACTCTCGCGAGACTTCTGAGCCTGTGGGTGCGGGTCGAGGGCTCTGCAATTGCAAGTGCGGTATTTCCCCCACAGACCACCAGGGCGGCCGAGAATACCTTTGTTCAACCTGAAATGACTCATTTAATCATCCAAAACGTTATGGAACACATTAATTAACTGAAAAATGATGCATAGTGTGCCTTTAATTTCTAAGCAGCCAATCATATGGCGGCAACTCAGTGCATTTAGGCATGTAGACATGATCAAGACAATCTCCTGCAGTTCAAACCGAGCATCAGTATGTTGAAGAAAGGTGATTTGAGTGACTTTGAACGTGGCATGATTGTTGGTGCCAGAAGGGCTGGTCTGAGTATTTCAGAAACTGCTGATCTACTGGGATTTTCACGCACAACCATCTCTAGGGTTTACAGAGAATGGTCCGAAAAAGAAAAAACATCCAGTGAGCGGCATTTCTGTGGGCGGAAATGCCTTGTTGATGCCAGAGGTCAGAGGAGAATGGCCAGACTGGTTTGAGCTGATAGAAGGGCAACAGTGACTCAAATAACCACCCGTTACAACCAAGGTGGGCAGAAGAGCATCTCTGAATGCACAGTACGTCGAACTTTGAGGCAGATGGGCTACAGCAGCAGAAGACCACACCGGGTGCCACTCCTTTCAGCAAAGAACAGGAAACTGAGGCTACAATTTGCACAAGCTCATCGAAATTGGACAATAGAAGATTGGAAAAACGTTGCCTGGTCTGATGAGTCTCGATTTCTGCTGCGACATTCGGATGGTAGGGTCAGAATTTGGCGTCTACAACATGAAAGCATGGATCCATCCTGCCTTGTATCAACGGTTCAGGCTGGTGGTGGTGGTGTCATTGTGTGGGGAATATTTTCTTGGCACTCTTTGGGCCCCTTGGTACCAATTGAGCATCGTTGCAACGCCACAGCCTACCTGAGTATTGTTGCTGACCATGTCCATCCCTTTATGACCACAATGTACCCAACTTCTGATGGGTACTTTCAGCAGGATAATGCGCCATGTCATAAAGCTGGAATCATCTCAGACTGGTTTCTTGAACATGACAATGAGTTCACTGTACTCAAATGGCCTCCACAGTCACCAGATCTCAATCCAATAGAGCATCTTTGGGATGTGGTGGAACGGGAGATTCGCACCATGGATGTGCAGCAGACAAATCTGCGGCAACTGTGTGATGCCATCATGTCAATATGGACCAAACTCCCTGAGGAATGCTTCCAGCACCTTGTTGAATCTATGCCACGAAGAATTGAGGCAGTTCTGAAGGCAAAAGGCGGTCCAACCTGTTACTAGCATGGGGTACCTAATAAAGTGGCCGGTGAGTGTACATTAATTACTCCAAAGGGCTGATGTAAAAACTCTGAAAAGAGTGATAATTGAATAAATGAACCATAGACACATTCTTTCCTCTGCTCTAGCATGTATTGACTGGCTTATCATAACTTAGATCTAGAAATATTTCAAACTTAAAATGTTTGTATACCATCGTTGTGCACAAACATAAGAACAATAGACAGTATACACAGTATAATGCTATGCACTCACATTGATCTGCATTGGCTGCTATGAGCTATCAGCTACTGTAACTATGACAAAACATTCTTAACAAAAGATGTGCATATAGTTTGTAATAAAACATATTTACAAGCTGTCTAGCATTTAGTAAACCTACTACCAAAGGCACAGGTGTTTATATATGTAAACTCATACCTGAAAAGGGGGATAATTGAATAAATGAGCTATGAACACGTTCTTTCCTCTGCTCTAGCATGTATTGACTAAGGAAAAAGTTCCGGTGCTCTTTACTATGGCATACTGGCACTAGGCTCCCACTGCTGGTCATATACGGCCCTACATGTGCTGAATCAAATAAAACATGACTGTAATTAAACCAAACTGCAAATAAAAAACATGATATATATATATATATATATATATATATATATATATATATATATATATATATATATATATATATATATATATATATATATATATATATATATATATATATATATATATATATATATATATATATAAATAACATTCAAGTCTCTAAAACATAAAATGTGCAGATATAACCAGAAACGGTAAATATACCTCTGACTTATAATGAATATATTTCAATCCATTACACTGCCACCACTTGTCAAATTGAGAGTTTCCAAAATGTATGTTATCACATGTGCCCCGAAGGGATGCCCAGAGAGGTGAAGAATTGCTAAAGAAAAGCTTTCCTTGCTGCTTTCACAGTCTCATACCCTGACCATGAATCCAGCAGCACTAAGAGATACTTCTCATCTTTTTTTTCCTGTCACTCCCATGGGGCCTGCAACATCCATGCTGATGACTGTCTGATACCAAGGGGACATTGCTTTTGATGATCAAGCCACCCCTACGGTGTCCTCAATGTTTTTCCAAAATGCTTATTTACACATTTTCTTGCCCATTTCTTTTATTTATTGTCACTATGTCAAATGGCGGGTGTGTGGCTTTACTACAAGCAAACTGCTGCTGACACACAGACTTGTTGCTCCAGGGATGGACCAGCAGTAAATGTGCTGTCTTTACTGCTGAGAAATCTGTGAGAACAAAAATATTATTTATTTTACTGGTAGATTTTCTTATTATATTTGAAATATCTAGTGGAACATATCTTCATGGGCCTCAGTCATCGGTCCTTGGAATCTTTCTAACACCCCCCCCCCCCCCCCCACATATTGCGCCCCTGCATACAGGGTTGAGTTGACTGGATGCACTCTGTATCTATTGTTTTTCAGTCTTTTTTTTCCTGGAGGAGAAGAAAAAGTTATTTGGTTTTACTTCCCTATATAATTACTTTTATTATTATGATGCTAAATGAAGAAAGTTATTACTGTTTAATTGTCTCATATTGTCTGATCTCGTCACATGTAGACTAGTGATAAACTGACAATAACATTTCCATTAAAACGATTGGTTGTGACAGCTGTGCTAACCTAGATTTTACAAGCAAAAATATATTTTTTCAAAGAGCATAAAGTGTTAGGCTGCTGGTTTCCTGGTAAAAATATATTTTCAAAGAATCAGCATGATCATAATGAAAATCTGAATAAGTCTTATTGTTTTAGGGACAAATTCTATGTGAATTAAACAGTAATTATATTAAGATTATTCATATTTTGGATTCTATGATTGCAAAGCCTTTGACTGAGTGGATCTCCTTTGTATTAGTACCAGAAGTTGTGTTGAATTGATTCACCAAGTGGCAGCTGTCACTGTAAAGGCTGGTTTATGCTCAGAAATCAGGTCGTCTGCATGTGTGTCGCAGTTAACACAGATATGCCCCGCCCCTTCCGCCGACACTCTGCTGCACCTCTCCAAAATTGTAGGTGACCGCAGACAGTGCCACAGACAGGAGGCCTCTGATTGGTCAAATCTACATCCACTCTACACTATGCGTATTAACTGTTTGGTACCTTACCGGCTTGTTTAGTTTGTATGAACCCCATGTGGAAAATGACTCATGAAGATGGACCAGCTAGAAGAGCGAGGTGTGAGAGAACGCTGGGACCCTTTTTCCACCTGGATCCCTGCTCTTTTCCACCCTCATGTCCCTCCGTTGTCACACAAACTTACCCCTTGTGTTTTTCCACTTCCTCACTGCTTGGCCTTATCTAGACCCACAGCTAATTCTTGATTTTTTTTTCTTCAGTCAGTCCGAGTAGGACAGAACACCTCTAGTCTCATCTTCCTAAGCACAGGCTCCCCCCAGTTTGCAGACGACACCACGGTGGTGGGCCTCATCAGTGACCTGGACTACAGAGAGGAGGTGGAGCAGCTGGTGGACTGGTGCAAAGATAACAGCCTGATCCTGAACGTGGAGAAGACAAAGGAGATCATCTTAGACTTCAGGAAGAACTTCCTAACCATGCTCCACTGGTCATCTACTGCTCAGCTGTAGAGGTGGTCAACAGCACCAAATTCCTAGGGGTGCACATCACAGACACCCTCAACTGGAATGTAAACACCACCTCACTGGTCAGAATAGCACAAAAGCACATGTACTTCTTGCAGAGGATAAGGAGAGCCCACCTGCCCCCACCCATCCTCACCACCTTCTAAAGAAGCACCATAGAGAGCGTTCTGACCAGCTGTCTCACTGTGTCGTGGCTGCTGCGCCGCAGACTGGAAAAAGGTGAAGAGAGTGGTGAGAACAGCAGAGAGGATCATCGTGGCTCCCCTTCCCTCCATTAACGACATTTCATCACAGCACTGCGTGTCCCGAGCCCATAACATCATAAATGACCCCTCACACCCCCGCCATGAACTGTTCTCCCTGCTGCCCTTTGGGAAGAGGATTCAAAGCATCCGATGCAGGACAACAGTTTCCACAACAGTTTCTTCCCCAATGCCATTAGACTGCTGAATGTTGTGTAAAATGGTTTATTTTATTGTATTTTATTATATTTAATATATTTTACTATTTAAAATAAATGTTAGAACTGTAAATATATAGTCATATGTTTATATTACTGTTTTTATGGGTTTTTTTTTACCGTTGTCAAGGCTGCACTTTAAAAAAATGAAGTTGTCTAGAGAGCTGTTCTTAAAAAAAGATAAACGGATGAATTGAAAACTGCAACAGACTATCCAAAGCAAAAAGTAACAAATACATAGAGAATACACACATGCATTCAAAACATGTTTGAAATTCCAAATAAGGCCAAAAGGTTAATTTTTCTCTTTGATTTTCAATTTATTTTAATTAGTTTGTGAAAAACAGATTGGAAGAGTGTTTAAGAAAGTTCTGTGCCTTGGCTATTTACAGATAAAAGTTCAGCTCAACAGACAGCATTTTAGAAGAGGAGAAAACTGAGGAAGTAAGGATTTAATACTAGAAGGCAAAAAAACTAAGGAATAACTGGAAATCACAGAAAAGAAAACTTTATTGTACAAGAAAACTTTATGAAATTAAAAAACAAATAGAAATAGGTCAATGCTTTATCCCTTACATATTTTAGTTGACAACCAGAATTATCCTTTTTTTTACAAACTTAAGAACCATTTAGAAAATAAGACATTTAATTTTACCAGCATTCAGGCATAAATGAGCTCAGTCCTCTTTTCTGCTTATTTCAATATTTGTATAAATCTTCCCCCAGCTGTCATTCTTCCTGACAGCAGAATTAGCTCCTTTTATGACCATAATTATTACATGCAGATTATGTGCATAAGAAGCTCAGTGCACATGCATTACTGGCCATCCGTTTAAATGGCTCTAAAGGTTAAATATGGCATCTCACATTGTCTTTAGAAGATTCCACCTCCTTTTTGTCGTGAATTAGTTGAGCATAATTAGTGCTGCACACATAGCTATAAATGTCAAACGCTGAAAAAAGAGACCAAATTAAATACTTGTTAGTTAAGCAGATTCTGCTGTTCAGCTTATTCATTAAATGTTGAAATCAGTAATGCTGTTGGTACAAGATGTGGTTCTTATCTGAATTTCCTTCATATTTGTCCCATTTTCTCAGGTGGTATGAGGGGAAACTGATCTCACCTTCCACCAAGCGCTGCCGTATTTCATTAAACTCCTGTGATGTAATCCTCCCATAGCTCAACAGAACATGATCTAACTGTGCACCACAAGGTGTTTAACCACATGTTTTCCTTGAGGGTTTGCTTCCCTCAGGAAGAACGTTCTGCTATTCAGCCCTATTTTCAGAGATTGTGGTATTTTATTGTTAGCTGTGTTTTTCTGTTGTATTCGTTTTTGTCCTGTTTGTGTGTTTTTGAGTGTGCATCATGTGCGGCTTTGCAGCTCATTTCGTCGTTTATTGCGCATTTGCACCTGTAAACAAGCGCACCTTCATGATCCCCATAACTCATTATAGAAAAGTTTTTTAATCTGTTTTTGTCACACCCACTAAAATGTGCTAAGGATTGTTGTGCTTCACTTCCTCCCCCTATTCATCTCCACAGGTGTTTCCTATCAGCTTCTCATCCGCTGAAGCTCATAAAAGCTGGGACCAGTTAAGCCTAAGAGTGTTGCCTCTTCAACGGCCGGATCTACAAAGATTTGTAATAAAAGGTGGCGAACTGCACGTCCAATTTTTCTTTAGTACATACAATAAGTGTGCATGTTACCGATGATCTACAAATATAACTGCTTAGAGGTTAATATGTAGAAACCGATCTTGTTCCGCCCCTTAAGTTGAGCAGACTGCGTCTTCAGCTGGTAGTTTGAGAGCAGCTGTTAAAGAAAGATCAGGTTCAAAGCTATGAAGACTGGGGTAATAATGATAATTATGAAGGAAAACTATTATGGTAATACTAAATTATATCATTAGCTTCAAAGGTACAAACAAAAGAAAATAAAACATAGCCCTGCTTCATGTTCGACTATGTTTTATTAAAATAAAGGAGATGTTTAATAATTTTAAAAATTAATCTTTTTTATAATTGGTTTAGTTGTATAAATATAGTCTTTCGCTCGCTGAATTAATTTGTGTCCACCTCATTAGATGTTTTTGCTTTCTTAATATCAAAATATCTTTAAATGCTCCCAGAATCTCTCTCCATCCTCTATCATCATACCAATGTCTCCTTCGTGACGAAATAAGACCAAGAACTCTGGTTTAGTTTCTGATGTAAAAAATCTCTTTAGAGGTTCTCACTTGTATATCTTCCACCCATCCATTTGCTCAGTTTGGCCTTTGGAATATAATCTGCATATTGAGGAAGGAACACACACACAAAAGAGCTTTTCACATGCTGTCTGCTGAGATGCAGCACAAATCACTGTATTTCCTTTGTCGCACATTCAAACACATTAGCACCAGTTTTAAAACACAAAACCTTCTGAAGATCAGGCCATGAGTGTGGTAACCAGACCAAGTTTGGGGTTATCTCTCTGTATTATTCCTGGGTAATACCTGTTCTGGATCTGATCCAATTGTCTGATCCAATATGGAGTTTGCCAACTGCCAAAAAGCTCCTCTGTGTTCACTCTACGGTAGCCTCCCTTCCAGCCTTTGTATGAAGCCTTTTCCTTCTCTGCTCTGCACCTACCTGTCCACCCAACATTGCTGTGTGGATTCTTCTTCACCTACAGAGCCATCACTCATCAGATCACAATCACAGCTGTTCTTGCCAACTTCAGCTCCTCCTGGCTTCATCATTTCCACCCAGAAGCGTAAGCAGAGAAGATACTCTGAATTCTTCATTTAGATGAGTTGTCCTTCTTCATTCACTTGCCCACCTCTCCTCCTCAGTGTTTCATTGACCCTATATCAGGATCTTACAAACCAAATGCAAATTAATCTCTTCAAAACCGATTCTTCATCCTAGTTATGGCCCATGTTCAGAGTTTGTGGCCGGCATTATGGCAGATTTGTTATTTTAAAGTTCTTCAATGTTGTTTGGTGAATCTCATAATGAAACGTGACATTTCTTTTTCTTTATTTAAACTGATAACTGTAATATAGTCCTTAATTAAAGAAAAGAAAGAGAAAACCAAATAATTCTTTAAAACAGCAATTTTATGTTTCAGAGCTCTCATTCTAGAAGTCATTCCACCATATTTTGTGCAATAAAGTCATCATGGAAACAACAGGTTGCCTACAGGAGGACTCTTCTTTTTTTTTTTTTTCTTCTTTTTTGCATCTCACATAAACACCTTTTTTGCTCAGATCCTCTTCACATAATAATCAAACTTTTGATCATTGGTGTCAAAATTATACCTGCCTTTGGAATGTGCAAAATGTCAGGATTTAAAAATTTCCACAGAAAGAAATGAAATTAAATGTTAGAATTTTACCAAAAGTTAAGCTGTTTTACCAAAAAGTTAATTTCAGCTGCTTCTATCTACTAAATAAAGGTTTTTATGTACATCACAAACTCTCACCTGACATCTTCTATCATTGAATCCAGTTCAATCAATTCTGATTGAATTTATTGCTAGTAAGCCTTTCAAAACTGGGGCGTTTAGAAAAATACGCAAGAGACTCAGTGAAAATTCAAGAGGAATCAGAGTGGATGCAGCCATGTTTCTGTCACGCTTCATGTCTACACTGATAAACTGGATCCTGCTTCCTACAGATGGCTGCTTTTGGAGTCAGAAAGATCAGAGCCACAGACAGAACAACTCGAGATTTTCCCCTAAAAAAAACTCTGCCTTTTTTTTTCTGTTTATGTCAACAGCACTGTAGCCTCTAAAGATCTAATCTCTTCAAAAACACTTGATCAGTCAGAGTCCAAACATTCACTGAACTCCCTCTGCTCTGTTTATTAACACCATGCATAAATATATCAGTTGCATTATTTTCGTCTCATTAATTTTAAGCTCCATGGTGTTATACAAAGAGAATCATAAATGAAATTGTCTCATAAGTTCTCAAAATAATCATAAGGAAAAAATGATTTCTTGGGAATTGTGAAGTAGTTCGGTCAAGGGTCAATAAGGTGAACCAAAAAAACTGCTTCAGCCACCGGTTCCAGTTTCTCTGTTGTCTTTTATTCCTTTCCTCTCAGACAAAACATCTCTCCTCGAGCTTCTTCTTCTTCTTCTTGTTTTATTGGCGACTTGCAACCAAATGGAGCATTATCGCCACCTACTTGTTCTTATTTATATTTCCTTAAATCCTTAGGTTTAGTCCAGTTTGTTGAAGATAAGATGACATGATTTTAAGTACTGTCTTTCTGGATTTATTTGAGAAGATATTTTTAATGTCCAGTTGTTTGATTCCTTCATGTTCCAGTCCTTTCCTTAAATCTATTCTTTGACTTGCATATTTAATACACTCAAACAGCACATGTTCTATGGTTTCTGGTTGACTACACATGTCACATTTTCCTGTTGGATGCTTCCCAATAACATGCAGTGATGCATTTAGCCTCGTGTGGCCTAACCTAATTCTACTAAACATCCCCTGTTCTCTCCTGCTCTTCCCAAGAGGCTCTTCTTCTCCCACCTTTTGCTGTATCCTATATAAATGTCTTCCTTTATTTCCATTATCCCATAATTTTTGCCACTGTACCTTAATTTTGCTTCGTATGTACGATTTGATTTCTGTTTTGCTAATTGGTACTTTTACTTCTACCTCATTTATCGACAACCCCTTCTTAGCTAACGAATCTGCCATCTCATTCCCTTTAATGCCACTATGTGCTGGAATCCATAAAAACTGAACATCAATCCCCAGATTATGTACTCGGTATAATGATAACAAATTTTCTAGCATAATATCCTCCCTACATTTAGATACCGTATTTTTAAGACTAGTCAATGCTGCGCTTGAATCTGAACATATTAATATTCTCAGGGGTTTGACTTCCTCTATCCAGCATAATGCCAACATGATTGCCATCAATTCTGCTGTATAAACCGACAAATGATCAGTTAATCTTTTAAACACCTTAACTTTTAATTCAGGAATGTAAAATGCACAACTTGTTTTTCCATTCTCTGGATTTTTTGACCCATCAGTGAATATATGTACATAATACCCATATCTCTCATGAATCAAAGTGTTCACATAAGTTTGTATACTAAACATGTTATCTCTTGAATTTATCTTCTTTAATAAAGAAAGATCAACATTAGGTTGAGGTAGTAACCATGATGGTATAGCTGGCATTAAGACAGTTAGACTAACGTCCCAATTATTGATTTCTAACTCCTTGATTATCTGAATAATTCCCTTACTAAATACCTCCTGTTTAATTTTACTGCTTTCCCAACTTTCACTTAATATTCTTTTTGTTGGATGCATTTCTTTTTGACTTTGTAAATTAGTCCAATAATTTGCCCTCAACTGTTTCCTTCTAAGGCTTAATGGCATTTCTCCAACCTCCACCTGAAGCGCAGATATTGGAGTTGATTTTACTGCTCCACAACATATTCTCAACGCTTGAGCCTGAATTATGTCCAACCTTTTTAAAGATGAACTAGCAGCTGAATCAAACACAATACAACCATAATCTAGAACTGATCTAATTAATGCAATATATACATTTTTCAACGCCATACGATCAGCTCCCCATATACTTCCTGATAAACACCTCATAATATTCAGTACTTTCTTACATTTATCTTCTATCTTATTAATATGATTTTTCCACGTAAGCAAACTATCAAACCACAACCCCAAGAATTTAAAAACTTTTACCCTTTCTAATCTTTGTTTATACAATTTCAGACAAACATCTTCATTCACTTTCTTTTTCGTGAAAAACATGGCTTGAGATTTCTCAACAGATAATTTAAATCCCCATTTCAAAGACCAATCTTCCACCACATCAATAGAATCCTGAACTTTCTTTACAACATATTCTATGTTCCTTCCCCTTTTCCAAATTGCCCCATCATCTGCAAAAAGTGATTTTCCCATGTCAGGTTTAACCTTCTTATATACATCATTTATCATTATAGAAAATAGTACCGGACTAATGACGCTCCCCTGAGGGGTGCCGTTTTCAACTAAATAAGTGTCAGAAATATAATTACCCACACGAACTTGAATATACCTATCAAATAAGAAATCCTTTATCCAGTTATACATTTTCCCACCTATACCTATTTTATCTATCTTTATTAATAATCCTTCCTTCCACATCATGTCATACGCTTTCTCTATATCAAAAAAAACAGCTACTAACCCCTCTTTATTTGCTTGTGCTTTCCTAATATCATTTTCCAGGCATATTAAAGGGTCTAAAGTGCTCCTACCCTTTCTAAATCCACTCTGAAATGAAGATAATATCCCATTTCTTTCTAAATAATATGTTATTCTTTCTGTAATCATTTTCTCCATGATTTTACCCATATTTGACGTTAAAGCTATAGGTCTATAATGATCAGGATTTGTAGGATCTTTTCCAGGTTTTTTAATTGGGATGATAATTGCTTCTTTCCACCCTTTTGGTAACTTACCCTCCTCCCAAACTTTGTTGAATAACTCTAATACTTTACCCATTGCAAAATCATTTAAATTTTCTATCATGGTATAACTTATATTATCCTTTCCAGGCGCCGTTCTTTTACTCTTACTTAGAGCCCTCTTCATCTCATGTATGGTAAATGCCTCATCTAGAGGACTCTGAGTATTTAATCTTTTTTCAAGTACTTCCGGAAATCTATCTAACGTTTGTTGTCTTCTTACTTTACCTACTTCTGTCAGATTATCTGAGCTATGAATCTTAACAAAATTCTTAACAAAATTTCTGCTTTGTCTTTATTCTCCCACGCTACTTCTTTCCCTTTTTTCAGCACTGGCAGATCCTTATCGTGTCTAATTCCCCTCATTCTTTTAATCATTCCCCAAACTTTATCTAGTGGTGTTGTTCTTCCAATAGTACAACAGAATTCTCTCCAATAATTCTTTTTTGTCCTTTTAATAACCTTTCTAACTATTGCCTGTGCCCTTTTATATTCTATCAGATTTGACATTGAATGATTTCTTTTCAGTTCTCTAAACTTTTTATTTCTATTTCTAATAGCTTCGGAACATTCATTGCTCCACCATGGTACCATTTTAACTTTCTTTTTACTTTTACTCTTACCAATTGCTTGTGATGCACCATTAGATATAGCTTTGATAATACTTTCATTTAATTCTTCCACCTCCCTTGTCATGTCAATCTTACGTACCTCCTCATCACAAGCTCTTGCAAATTTACTCCAATCCGCTTTATCCAATTTCCATCTTGTTATCCCATCAAGTTCCATCTTGACATTTTCCTCAAAATTAATTAAAATTGGATAATGATCACTTCCAATACTATTATCATTTTGCACTTCCCACTTACTCCCACTTGCTAACTCACTTGACACCAATGTTAAGTCTAACATTGACTCTACTCCGTTACTTATATTGACTCTAGTACCTTGTCCATTATTTAAACAAACCAAACCTTTATTCTCCATTAATTCTTCCAATAACATTCCATTATAATCCGTAGTTTTTCCACCCCAAAGTGTATTATGAGCGTTAAAATCCCCGCACCATATTATTTTGTTTCCTCGATCAATCTTTAATAAATCTTCAATCTTCATTCTTTTACATGGATTATACAAATTTACAATTACTATATTTCTTTTATTCACCCAAATCTCAATTACCACTACCTCTATATCAATATTATGAGTCATTTCAATTCTCCCATAAGAAATACCTTCTTTAACAAAGATGGCACACCCCCCTCCTTGACCATTATCTCTATCCTGTCTTATAACTTTATACCCTCTGATGATATAATCCAGTTGTGTTTTCAACCATGTTTCTTGAATACAAATAACATCAGGTTTTACTTTTAGCTGTTGTACATACCTCTTAAATTCTTGTCCATTCGCTAATAGGCTTCTGGCATTCCATTGAAGGATAAGGAAACCTATTTATGAACTTATTCACTTCCCTGAGAGGTTCCTTCATTAGTTACCAACATTTCATATATTTTATCTACAGTCATATCATTGATCCCCAAATAATTTTTAGCTGCCTCCACAATAGTCCTTAGCCGAGACCTTTTTTTTGTCTGCTGCATTGCTACATTCACTACCATACCTATGAAAGCTACAAATTTATACTTATCTACCAATAAAGTATCGTCCTTTACTTCACACTTATGTGAACACTTTGTGGCACTCATGTTGTTCATTTGCTGAATTTCAGGGAAGTCCTTTGCTGAGAATGTGTTTTGATTCATCGCTTGAGAGTCTGGAGTCACTCCCAATGTGACTTGCTTTGCTGCTTCAGCATATGTTACTTTGTTCTGTATTTTATATCTCTGGATTTCTTTTGCTTTTTTTTGTACTTCACAACCCTGATATGCTGCACTATGTTCTCCCCCACAATTACAGCATTTAGTTTTAGTACCTTCTGGGCATTGTCCATATTCATGTTCTCCTGCACACCTGGCACATCTTGGTTTAGATTTACACTGATCAGCTACATGGCCCATTCTCTGACACTTAAAGCAACGTAATGGTTTAGGTATGAATTCCCTCACATTAAAGCACATGCATCCAATCATTACTTTTTGTGGCATATCTCCCTCAAATTGCAACAATACAGATAGACTATCCACAAGTTTCCCCTGATATCTTGTTAGAAGACGCTTCACTTCTGAGACTTTATTCCCTTTAATTTCTTTCTTAATTTCTTCAGTACTTATATCCACTGGAACTCCACTAATTACACCTCTACTCCTACGATTTTCCCCAGGAATATGACTTTTCACTCGCACTTCATTCAGTGTTTTCATTTTCAAAATCTTTTGCTGTTGTATTTTATTGACTGCTTCAATCAACATCTTGCCTTTACTCAAAAATCTAGCTTGTTTAATGTGACCAATTTCATCATGAATTGCCTTAGTAAGCTTTACCGGATGTAACTTGCTACTAGATTTTTCTCCAAACTCGATCACCACTTTCCATTGCTCTGTCGTATTGGCTTTTTTTTACTTTTTTCAATTCATTCTGTATCTCTGCTTCACTGTGACTTGATTCAGAAGTCTTCTTCCTAGTTCTCTTTGAAGTAACCTCTTGCCACTCTTCTCGTTCGTCATCCGATTCACTTGCCATACTCTCTATATTTCCAGAAAGTTCTTCTCCTGTCCTTAAAGACGCCATAGTCTCCCGATCCCTCGTCCTCAGTCTCGAGCGTGACCTGTCGGCAGCCATCACTCACCGCGACCGCGCCCCCGGAATCTCTCCTCGAGCTTCCAAGATTTCAGGGCTTATATAATCAAGTGGCAACACACCTGCACTTGATTTGGACCAAGCCTCAATTAAACAGGTAAAAAAAAAAAAAAACAGTCTAAACAGAGAAACAAGAATAAACTTAATCTAATTTACAAACTCATCTACATAAAGAAAGAGTCTGCAAAATAAACAGTGTGAAACAAGATAACTCAAAAAGTTACTTTAAGGAAAAACAAACAAAGCATAACTCTAAAGGAAACCCTCTAAATGGTAGAATCCAGCAAATTAATGGATTACATAATTTAGTCAATTTAGCAGGAAATACTTAAATAATGGTAAGTAAAAAGCAAAACAAAAACCATAAATATACTTTGAAACATAATAAACAATTTAATCCAATAATCCTGAAGTAATATTTTTAACCTAAACATAAGTAGATGGAAACTGCAACATAATGCTAACACAAACAAACCCGGGATAGTAAGTGAAAGTCAAAGTTTGCAAACTAATGTTTAAAGTTAAGCATTACAAATCAGAAGCAGGAATAAGGGACAAGTGGTAAACACAAACTAAACCACTTTGTCACAGGAATGATCAACACCTGTATTACACAAATAAGACATGTGATTGCATTCAAATCTTATGCTAAATTTATGAATTAATTCAAGGTTATATTTCTAAAAATCAAATTAAAATTACAATCACCTTAAATATGTGTAAAAAAAAAAAAAAAAGAAACAATCGGACAGCTGACCCATGAAGGTTAGAACCCCCTGCCTTTCGCTGTTAATATCCAGAGATTTTAAACACAAATAAACTGGCCTTGCTCTTCCAGGGGTCCGATTTACTAGTTTAAACTGTAATATAACTGGTGTCCCTCAGCTGGTCTGAAAGCCGGGTCTGCAGCTGGTCTGAAAGCCGGGTCTGCACCGGAGACCGTGGATTCGCTCTTTGGTGGACCTGCATTCCTTTGACTTTTGGGTCACATTACACAGTAAGGTTGTAAACAGGAAGGGCTACCCAGCTCTATATTGATGACCTGCAGAACAATTTCCCACCAACTTTACATAAAATAAAGGAAATGTAGGATATTAAAAAGGGATTTTTAACTCCGCCATGCTATAAAAAGGCTGCTGACTCTAATGCAACAGATCAGAGTCAGTCGACCAATCAGGTGTGTACTTTAGGAAATGATGCAGACTAATTCAAAGATAACAACCAGCCATAACCACCTGATGAGAGTAAAGGTCTTTATTCAGTTACAAGCATTAACTTACTGTTCTAATTAAAAACAGCGTTCACATTCAATGTTGAACACATCTGTATTAAACTACTAACTCTATCAAAGCTTCACATCTGGTTAGTTTGTGCTTTGCTGCACTTTAAAGTCTTAGTTTACAGCAGAAAGAACATGTTCACATTTCCTGTGGTGTGAGCATCTTTAACTCTGACCCAGAATACAGATACTTAAAGTCTAGAGCAGTGCGGTAACAGAGGACTTTGTAACCTGACATGACAACACATGATGAGAAATCAATGGCCTGTTCTCTGCAGATCGTTTGAAAAGAGGAGGAGTGGTGAAGCAAGGATTGAGGGGATGGATGTCAAATTCATTTTTAATGTGGAGAGGATGGATCTGGATGCTGACAGACGGTTCCTGAGTCCCCAGCAGACCTGACGGTGTAGCTGAATAACAATAATATATCTGCTCATTCTTATCATGTGTTTCACTTTGTATGACCAACAGAACATACAGCATATGCCCTAAAGACTGCAGCAGGTTTTAGTGTCTCTATTTTCTTCTGTCCGTATGCTCTTTTTATATCTTTCCTGTTCTTGTTTGTGTTCAGTTATTTTTCTCTTTTTCACCTTTTCTAATTAAATTTCACTTCCTTGAATTCCTGTTTTTTGTTCTGTTGGTTTCCTTGCTAAGTCCTGCTTATGTCAGACCTTGCATGCTCTCTAACATCATCAGAGGAAATCTGTAAACCTGTCAGTCAAACCTTCAGATGTATTTATGCTAATGTCCTCCGTGGTTGGTGCTGGAAGGTACTTAGTGATGGGAGTATATGCAATTCACTGATGACCTGTTCAGGACCAAGCTGTGTCAAAATCCCTGAAAGTGCAAACAAAAGAAGGAGAGTCCACACTGGACGTCAGGCTGCTCTTAAAAGCATAAAAGTATTTAAAAAAACCCTATGCTCTGATAAAATGAAGGTCTTTTTAGGACTGAAACTTTTAGGACCATAAACTGGCATGTGAAAAGTTGCTATAAATGCACACGCACTTCAATCTATCCTGCATTAAAGCTGAATGCCTTTAAACGAGGTGGAGATGGGAGTACTGCTCTGGAAGGTGGAGTGGTTTTATATAATGGTAAATCAAAGTAGATGAAAACCTCAGGCTTTTAGGTCTACACTGATGCTGACTGACTGTTCTCAGCTTTTTGTCTTTAAATTGTTTTCTTCAGTTTTTATATTTCTGTTCCAAAACATATCTGCAAATCAAATGTCCCTGCCGGTAAAGGAAACTTAAAGTCAATGCATCTGAACAAAGTAACCACAACAACGTGCACAGAGATGCCTGCAGCCTGTTGGTGTTTAGACCGTCGTGGTTTTGGTTATATTGTGCTTTACTTTGTTCTATGTTTTCTAGTTTATTGGTTTAATTCCTTTGGTTGTATTTTCTAGATTTGTTAGTTCTCATGTTTTTCTGTTATCCTCTGTAGCCCTGTGTGTGTGTGTGTGTGTGTGTGTGTGTGTGTGTGTGTGTGTGTGTGTGTGTGTGTGTGTGTGTGTGTGTGTGTGTGTGTTCCTTTCCCCTTGGCTCCCTCATTGTCTCCTCTCACACCTCTTCCTTGTTTGCTCGTTAGCCCTCCCTTTGTCAGCTATATCTGCTCTCCCTCTGCTCTCACTCTTTGTTGGTTCCTCTGTTGTTGCTGGTCCTGTCATCGCTGCAATCGTCTCCCCTCATCTCTCCTTGGCTCCTTCTACGTGTTTTTCCTTGATGTCTCCATGGTTCTGGTCTGTTACATTTTAGTTGGATTTTTGGACTGCCTTTGTTTACCATTTTTTCATTAAACCAACAAGTATTTACCTCAGCCTCTCTGCATTTGGGTCCTCCAAACCACAACCAACCCTGACATAGACAAGGAATTGTTAACCCAAAAGCTAAATACAGAGATGCTTTCTTTGCAAACTTAAAACAACTTGTTCTCAGTGAATTACTGTAGATCACTGACAGAGGAAGCAGCATTGTTCTGCTCTGATGGCACCTGCCTCTGTGTTCCAGAGTGAGTAGTCTCTGCAGGCTCACTGGACATAATTATAGGAATAGTACACCCAAAACATGATTAGCCTTCATTTTCTACTCTCCCCCATGCTGAACAACACTCTGGAGTACTTTTTTGATATCTCAAATGCATTTGGAGATCTGGGAGGCTTCTTGCTGTCTGCTGACATTCAAATAATGGAGGTCTATGGCGCCCGAGACAGAAAGGTCCACAAAAAACGTGTCAATATTCCTCCATACTGCTCGTCCAATGTATTCCAAGTGGCCTGAGTGGGTAGCGTCCATAATTTACTCGAAACGAAGTCATTTAGAATGTTTTTAGAGCATAAACAGTAGTGTATAGGATTTCCTAAAAGCGCGTTCACGAGTCTACGGAAACCGCGGCAGACCAAACCAGATGAAAGTGCGCATTCAGCTTCTGCTCTGCCGATAATGCAAGCGTAGAAGAAGAAATGTGCTGTTTACCTGTGCAAAGAAAGAAACAATGAAAGAAAAATGTCTGAGGACTTCAGTGTTGAGGAAGAGCATGAGTTCTTTGCCGAGCTGAATGCGCACTTTCATCTGGTTTGGTCTGCCGGTTTCCGTAGCGTCGTGAAATCGCAGGCACGTGCTTTCAGGAAATCCTATACACTACTGTTTATGCTCTAAAAACATTCTAAATGACTTTGTTTCGAGTAAATTATGGACGCTACCCACTCAGGACACTTGGAATACATTGGCTAATCATGTTTTGGGTGTACTATTCCTTTAAGCTGCCTGCTCCAAGTCACACTTAGAATCATGTCGACATCTAAACCTGAGATCCAAATCTTCATGTAGATCTACACTGAAACTTTTCAAACTCAAGCATAAATCTGTCCAGTTACTGACTGAAGAAAACATTGAATACAGCTCTAGTAAAACATATTGCATAACTTATTGCACCTTCAAAATAGTCACCACTAATAAGCCACCTCCCCAGTGGTCCAGATGGTGATCTTTGTGGATCTTTAAGGTTCTTTAGTATCAAAGACATAAACCCAGAAGAAGAAGAACATGCAACACCTGCTGTTTCTTTGTTGAATGTCACACACCTGTTGTTCGCTCTGTTCATCTTCTGCCAGGTTTTCTTTCCTCTAAGTCCCGGGGGCGACTATTGTTCTTTCCCTTTGCTGCTTATTCTGCAGCTTTTTGAGTCATTTTTTATGGATAAGTCATGTTTCGTTTCAGCTGCCCTTCATTCCTCGCCTCCTTCCACAATATTCTGTATCCTTTCATCATGTCTTTATGAAACATAAGAATTTCTTTTTTAAACAGCTTTACAACTGAAGGAAGAGGAACTAAAGGCATGCTTCTGCAATTTGCTTGGTCTCCTACTTTTATTTGCTTTGTCAGCCGGTTGATCATCCTGTTGGTTGCATTATTTATTAAGGAGGGTGACATCATGACACAGCTCCTGTTAAGTGGCTGCCAAGCAGAATGAATTTTCAGTGAGAAAGTCAACTTAGGGTGACAGACATTTGCTGCTGGTGCAGCAGAGCTGTTTCATTATTTAACATTTAGTCCTACAGAGAAGTCGTTGCACTTTCCATGGCCCTGAATGTTAGGCTGCTAGTTAGAGCGGATCTGAAACTTGGAGGAAAACCCAACATAAACTAAACTATTTTTCTGCACCACAGATGAACTCTACATGCACAACAGAACCAAAAACTTTATTAAAAATCTTCGGTAATTATTGTAAAGTCATAAAGCAACCGGTCAGATGTTTGTTTAAGGAGCTGGTTTAACTGGGAGCTGCTGTAATTGTCTAGCCTCCAATTTTACTCTGCTGTTTTTAAAGAAAACCACTGGACATGGATTTCTGTGCCATCATCTTGCATAAGTGTGCAGCTCTGGCAGGGCCGGCGATTGCTATAGGCGAGCTAGGCAATTGCCTAGGGCGACAAATGTGTTGGGGGCGCCCTCTATACTTAGCGTCGCCCTTAGGCTTACTTCCCATTAATCATAGAATTAGAAAAAAAAGCGAATTAAACCGGTTATGAAGCGTCCGTCAGTTTGACTTAAGCTTACGTATATATAAATATCAAAATATGAACAAATAAATATACCACCGTTTTTTTATTTATTTTTTCACATTTAAGAGAAAATCGGAAAAGATTCTGAGCTCTTTTCAAGCGCCCTCCAACCCGGAAGTCGTGACGTCAATCACTGCAGCATGTCCACCAATATTTTGGAATGAAATTGTAAGCAAACAGATATTAAAAGTAAAACAAGTGAATTCTGACACTTAACTTTGCTCGCGACTCGAGGATGGCTGAACGGAAAAGACTCCCCTCTCCTCCTCCAGCTGCTGCCGCAGTCGGCCCGTCTTAATCATCCACTCAGAGTACCACTGGTAAGCGCACACAGACTTTGTAGCTTGTCCGGTCAGTTAAAAATATTAATTGTGAAATCCGTCTTGTAATCGGAAGCATACAAGCTAGTTAGCTTGAAAAGTAAATAAAGTTTCAGACGTGCTGCGTGATGATGTGTTCAGATTGGCTCAGTAAAATGACAATTAGGTTATCATGATGCGTTCAAGTGTAACGTAAAGAAAACGGGAAATTTTGCGCAAAACTCAATCTCGCCTAGGGCAACCAAAGGGCTAGAACCGGCCCTGAGCTCTGGTAGGAACAAGATGCAGACAAACTGTGAGCATTACTCAAAGTATTGGCTCTCTGTTCCGTTGATCCTGCATAAAGTGTATGTCAGATTTTAATGGGCCTCAAGCGCCACTGAAACAGGTGAATGTGAGGATCTATTGTCTGTGCTTTGGGGCCGAATAGCTAAAAAGGGCATGTTTATTCGGTTCTCTTCTCCTCTGTGTACCATTCACCATCTCTTAGTGCATTGCCTATTGATTTTCCCCTGCCTCGTCTATCAGTCAGGCTTTAATAAGACAACACATGTCGCCTTTTAACAGAAACGTATCAGAATGTTAATGGATCGCTCCACAGATCTGCTGGAGTCTCTGCACACGCACAGGCAGTCGTGAGAAATCAGATTTTCATTAAAACCGAACAAGATAACATTCATCACGACACTAAGGGAGTAAAAAAGAGGCTCGAAAACACAGAAAGTGTTGGAATAAAGAGGATGACGAGCTGAGAATGAAGAGCCTGCTGGGAAGTGAAGGAGAAACCTCCAAGCGCAGAGTGGGATTCATCTGCTGTCTTATTGCTTGTGCGGGGACCAATTTATTTTCATTATAGTTTTTGGCACTAGCTGCATCCCAGACCAGCTGTGTGAAGATAGTGCAGGAGCTCTGCATGGATCCTGAGCTGCTGTGGCCCGTTTTATTTATATTTCATTTAAACTTAATTTACTCAGGTTAATCCCATCAAGATAAAACTTTCAAGCGGTCGTGGGAAACCAGCCCCGAGGGGGGCACAGAAATGAGCGCTTTTTTCAAAGTGTTTCCTGTCAAGCTGTACGGACAGGCGCCAACAAAAAAAAAAAAGGCAAGAGAAGGGCTTCTAGGCTGACAGGCGGCTTTATGATAAGTGGAGGTCCCAGCAGCGTCAGCTGAGGAGGAAACACCTACTCTGTAAGTACTCAAAGCACTTAACAGCTGTAGCTCCAATGTTGCGCTGTTGCACTCACCAACACCAACATTCTTTCTCCTAGCCAACTGGACCCGACAGAAGCCCTCTCTGCTCAAGGTGCAAAAATATATCAAGAGCTCGGGCTGGACCTCCAATTGTGTCTCTGCCCAGGAGGTCTTGGAGGGCTGGACTCCGCCACCTGCGATGGACCTGCAAAATAACACAGAACTGCTAGGCCACATTAAAGATCAGAGCTGGCCGGGGCTAACCATTGCAGAGAGCAAAATGCCCAGAGCAGGCTACGGTGGGTCTATATTACAGTTCGGTCGTCGTCGTGACCGGGCGTTATAATTTTCTGAATTTAATCTCAGCAGTGTGCAATTTACAAAATTGACCTCTTTTTCACTCCTCCACACAGGAGTCTTTGCCACCAAGGACTTCGGCAGAGGCACCATCACCTGCAACTACCACGGATTGGTGGTCGATGCAGAAGAGGGCGGGCGCGTGCTGGAGGCTCTGCAACCCGACGCGGACTGCTATATTTATTTCTTTAAGGCCGGGGAGCAGAACCTCTGTGTCAATGCACAGAAGGAATTTTGCCAATGCCACCCCCAGAAAGCCACCTTCGGGAGGAAAATAAACCATTCCTCCAAAAGATTTAACGTCAAGGGCATGGTTTTTCATATGCCAGGGGAAGCCCTTCCAGTGCTCCTCATCAATGCCACGAGGGACATAAAGGCTGGTGAGGAGCTCCTTATAGACTATGGGGCGACCCAAAAGGCTTATGGGCTCTCCTGGCTAGACAGCTAAACTCAGCTTCCCCACTCTTAAGTTATTTTTGTGTGTGTGTTTTTTTCGTTTTTTTTCTGCAGACATTGCACTGGTTGCATTTTTTGTTATTTTTTTTATATATTCTCGCTTGTTAAATCATTTTATAAATAAACAGTTTTCGGTTCTACCAGTTTCTCCTAGTGTCTGCTATGCAACAAACTTGGGTCTGGAACAGCCTCCTTTGAGACCTTCTTCCTCAAACTGACCAATCAAAGGCCTGCGTGGACGGGTTTTGCAGGTTGAGTGATGTGCAGCCCCCCAGAAGCACTCAGCCAAATATATTAACGTGGATGCCATTACGGAGCATCCATTTGATCTAGTGTGCTTTTCCGGTGTTTTAAAAGTCTCCAGGTGAAGCTAAACATTATAAATAGCAGCAAATGCTGCTGTTTATATAAATAGCAGCATTTGCTGCTATTTATATATACAAAAGAATTCAATTTAGAATTTGTAGCAGAAACAATAATTTTTAACTCAGATTTAAACTCATTTAATGCCAACATTTTTTTGTAGATGAGGTGAAATATTTCTCACCAAGCTCAGGCGAACTTATGGAACAACCCACTGAACATTTATCGGTCAGAGATGGGATGAGGCCAACATCCAATCAGCTTCAATAAGGGCTCCAGACACACGACGGGAAACAAAAGCATATAAAGCACAACATCATCGACATCAAATAATGGTAAGAAATACTGCTCTGCCAGTTTTTGTTTTATAGGGATAAAAAAACAAAGTGTTTTTTGTAATAGGATCCAACTTAATGTTTCAGTTTTCTGAAAATATACTTAATGTTTTTACTAACATTTAAGCTTATGGATGCTAGACATTCTAGATATTTATTAGTTCAATCTTTATTCAAAAATGCTAATTTTGTCGATCTTGGAGTAGTGAAAAACATGTTTTGTCAGGCAGCTGCAAATAAGTTCCTGTATTTAATCAAAGACAGACTGAAGATATTAGAAGAAAACTTTAGCCAAAATCCAAAAGTTCTCCTTTAAAAGCTGGTTGATTATTTGTGATTATTTTAAAGCTCATAGAGCATTAAAAGTTAAAGAACAGCTGGAATTGATATTTAAATCTGATGTTTTCTATAGTTTGGACTCTTACAACCACAATCTTTTATGTACTTAAATGATTTTATTCTGAGAGACCAACATACAGCTGGAACCCAGCTGGGACATCCTGTTCATTGATGGATGAAACCAGAAACACATGGATTTCTGTGGAGAACATGCAAAGCCCTCATGGAAAGGACCTGGTAGGGATTTGAAGTAAGAACTTTCTGGGAAGCAACAATAGGAGACAATTGAGGGCTAAAAGGAGACAGAAATTATAACCCAAGCTGTCTCTTCTGTTTGTTTCTATTTATTTACACCAACAGAGGGGATGATTTAAACCTCCACATCTCTGTGGAAGCTCTTCAGCTCAGCATGCAGTCTTTACCTCCTCAGAAGGGAGAGTCTCAATTTTTTTGACGATCCCATTGCCACATAAGTTAAATGTCTAATTCCTCTTCAGCTGTTTCTGTCACTTATGATAATTTGCTTCTCATTTGGAGATTACAAATCCAGAGAGTAAGCATTAAAACTGCAGTACAAATAGTCAACATGGCGTCAGGGACACAATGAAGGAAATATGGGATGAACTATTAAAATTTCTAAATAGAACGGCCTGGAGAGAAGTGGATTAACATGAGAAGGAGCAAAGAGATCCATGGCAGAGGAGGAGCTGCTGAAACCTACATCTCAGGTGGGAAACCTGTAAGAAAGAACATTACTTCACGAAACGCCTTAGTAGGAATAAAATAACCAAATTGTCTTGATAGAAAGCCACTCTTTACAGCTTACTCTTTGCTACAAGCCATGGAGGAGACCCAGTGAGGATTTGAAAAACTCTGCTCTGGTCAGATGGACTAAATGGAACTGTAAGGCAGGTCATCACTTCCAACCCTTGGGGACTAGAGTTCTGCAGCTTTAGATGTCTCTACTTCCACATCCCCCTGGTATAAGGTGACTTTATTTCTGAAAATAAAATCTGGCGACATTTTCGAAGTTCATGCACCAGTCCATGCTCAGAAATCACAACCGTAAACTTATAATAACTCTACTTATATTAATAAAACATCCATCCATCCTTCCTTCCTTCCTTCCTTCCTTCCTTCCTAGTCCTGTCAGGATTACGGTGGGGCCAGTAACTATCTCTGGCATTCTACGGGCAGGATACACCCTAGACAGGTCATCAGTCCTTCGCAGGGCTCACTAAATATCTGAAGATATACACTCACCTGCCACTTTATTAGGTACGCCATGCTAGTAACGGGTTGGACCCCCTTTTGCCTTCAGAACTGCCTCAATTCTTCGTGGCATAGATTCAACAAGGTGCTGGAAGCATTCCTCAGGGAGTTTGGTCCATATTGACATGATGGCATCACACATTTGCCGTAGATTTGTCGGCTGCACATCCATGATGCGAATCTCCCGTTCCACCACATCCCAAAGATGCTCTATTGGATTGAGATCTGGTGACTGTGGCATCAACAACGCATTTCCGCCCACAGAACTGCCGCTCACTGGATGTTTTTTCTTTTTCGGACCATTCTCTGTAAACCCTAGAGATGGTTGTGCGTGAAAATCCCAGTAGATCAGCAGTTTCTGAAATACTCAGACCAGCCCTTCTAGCACCAACAATCATGTCACGTTCAAAGTCACTCAAATCACCTTTCTTCCCCATACTGATGCTCGGTTTGAACTGCAGGAGATTGTCTTGACCATGTCTACATGCCTAAATGCACTGAGTTGCCGCCGCGTGATTGGCTGCTTAGAAATTAAGTGTTAATGAGCAGTTGGACAGGTGTACCTAATAAAGTGGCTGGTGAGTGTAAACTGAAGGTCACCAGTAATGTCTAAAACATCTTTAGACGAACCCTTGTTGATCCCTGGAGAACCACAGTACCAGATTAGCACCTTACAAAGAGATTTTAATCTTTCTGTTATAATTTATCAAAATATCATGCCAGCTGCAACCCTCTGTCTTGTCTTACTTTTTGTTGATTAGCTTGGTTTATGGCACATTTTGCATCATCTTGCGTTGACAATCAAACAGACAACAGTGTTAAGGTGAGAAGGCCTTCTGGAGCTGAGACATGAGCACCAGGGAATCAGTGAGAGAAAGTCCCCTGAGAGAGAACCAGAACGGGGACGAGGCAGCCGACTGTGTCCCCCTCTGGAGCTAAGGAAACACAGCAGGAGAGAACCACAGAGAACAGGGGTATAGGGGGAAGCCTGCTGGGCAAACAGTGCACCAGAGCGGCAGAGTGTCGTTGCTAGTCTCCTGAGGCTAAATGTATGAGGAGGAAGGACAGCTGAGAATCAGAGGAGCCTTCAACCAGACAAAATGGGGAGAGAAGGGTGGCCCATGTCTGAGATGCAGGTAGAATGAAGCACCAGTCCTTCTTAGGCTAAATTAAAACGACTTTTTAAAAGTTAACCACTACCTACATTATTTTGTCATTGTCTCTGTTGCATCCTTTACTAAAACGTGTTGTTTATCATGTCTTCATTTTTAGACTTAATAACGCAATGTTATTGTACATGAGATAACATTTTAGAAGGATTTCTGGATTTAATCCTGTGATCAGTGATCAACAATATCGGGATCAGCAGATGGAGACCCTGGTGTGTTAAAGCGGAGAAACACCTTAAGGAGCAGGACACCAAACCTCCAGGCATTCTGACTAATAACCAAAACTGCAGATCAACATAAAAAAATCAGGCAAGATGATGGCAGCTGCATGATGTGGGAGTGTTTTTTTTTAGCAGAGACAGGAAGCCGAGCTGGACCTGAAACACTGGAAGAAAAGCTGTTAGAAGCGTCATGCTAGGGTCCACAGGACACGCTCACTGGTTTGTTTCAAACAAGTCAAAGTCTTCATCAGAACCTGTTTGCATCCAAACTCTGTCCCACTGACCTTAATGACTATAAACTGTGACTCAGAGAGCAATGGATAGACGTCTAGAAGCTCAAAGCTGGAAGAGAATCATCCTGAAGACCGACTGCCATGACAAAAACACGAATTTTCATTTAGCTTGTTTTTAAAAACCATGGACCTGTTTCTAGCATTCCAAAGTCATCCAAAGCTATCTACTGATTGGTTATGTAGGATATTAAGGAAAAGTGCTGCTGATTTTATCTGCTCTCCGTTGATGAGCTGCTGCAGTTTTTGTTTTTGTCAATTTTTTCCACCTGTAACTTCTGAGATCACTTCCTACATTGTTCTGGTTTCACTGCGGGAATCTAAGCAGCCCAATTTTTGTTATTTGTTTTCCTGATGGAGAGGGGAAAGGGAGGAGTGATGGTAGGGCGAAGGGGGGGCTGCCCGAAAGGGAGGGGAGATGGATGTCACAAATCAGAGGAACCCCGCTGCTGTGTCTGGATGCAGCAGTGGCTGCGCAGTAAGAGAGGGAAGGGGTGAAGAAGCGTTGCAGAGTTTTTGCCTCTCTGGCTGTGTAGCTCTGAGCAGCAGCCCTGGGTGCCCCCCCACTGTCAGCCCCAGATTGATGGATAGGACTGTGCATCCCACAAAACATCATTCTCTCCTGCTTTCTATTTTATTCTGAGCCGCACTCCCTCCTCCCTCTCTTTCTCCTCCATTGATGCTGCTCCAGGTCCCTCGCTGGGCTCTCTCTTCCTGACTTGTTTCCACAAGGCTTCCTCAGAGCCGACAGAGAGCATGCTGTGAAGAAGCGCAAAGCAAGGCGACAGGATTGCTATTTTTGTGAAAGCTTCTCTGTCTGGCAGGGAAGGTGAGAGCCGCAGAGCTGGACTGGACAGGGGTTTTCCGTGGGAGTGGAGGTGGAGCAGGGGGGAGAAGTGAGGAGCCGGTTGGACAGATGGAGGACGGTGGTACCCAGCACCTGGGATGCTGCGTGGTTGACATGAAAGAGCTGAGTGCAGACCCCGAAGGACTGAGTTCTGCTGGTGAGCTGCCTGCCCTGTGTGTCTATGGCTTCTTTCCTTTCTGCTTCTTTCTTATAATTGTACTGGCTCTAGTATCGCTTGTTCAGGCGTGTGTGTGCGTGTGTGTGTGTGTGTGTAAGCTCCAAACACACTAATACAACCTGAGCAAATCTGTCTTTGGCAGTAAAACAATTGACGTTTGTATTAATCTATAATATAATTAGTTTATTGCAGCAGCCAAACTGTTTGACCAAAGTCATACATCAGGTTTGTAGATCATTGCTGATAAAAACTTTCACTCCCTGTTAGATTTTGGAGCTCGGCTTCATGTTGCTTCTTTTGCAGAGTCATGTTGATGTTGCGCTTTACCTCTGGTTAGAACAGAGCTGATTAAATGGGTGAAGATGGTTTACCAGGTGTTTAGCAGAAGAAGTCTTTCATTGGCATAATAGAAGATTGTTCCTTTATTTTTCTTACAGTATTTGGCTGTAAGGAAATATCTGAATTTCATTGTGCTGAAAAGTTTTCTGTTTTTAGCTTCATTCGATGTGGAATATATTTGTGCTGTTGCAAAGGGACTAAAAGCAATATATTCATTGCTGTCTTTATATATTTGGGATTCTGGCATTTGTCCACCTGTACACCTACTGCCTCTACTGTCTCTTTAAATCAAGAATAAAAACACATTTGTTTAGGATTGCCTTCTACTCTAGTTAAACAGTTCAACTGAAATATCATTAGTTCAACTTTTTTATTTTCTTTAGTCCAACTGTTTTTAATATTGTTTTTTGTTTCTGCATTTTTCATTAATTTTTTTCCTACTTGCTTTGATTCTGTTTTATTTTCCTATATTTTAATCATGTAAAGCACTTTGCATTGTCTTTGTACTGAATTGTGCTATACATATAACTTTGCCTTGCCTTGCCTTTAAAGTGGCTTGCATTATCCTTCATATGCATGAACTTGTCACCAGATCTCCCGATTGAATTTAGGTAAACGAAAGTAATCTATAGTGAATCTTTTTTTTTTTTTTTTATTTAAGGAAGATATTTATAAAGAATATGTGACAGATTGATAATAATAATTGAACGTTATTGAGCTCACACTGGAGAAATTCACCTCTGCATTCAACCCATCCCCTTGGGGAGCAGTGGGCTGCCATTGTGTGGGACCCGGGGAGCAGTGTGGGGTTAAGGGTTTTGCTCAGGAACCCAGAGTGCAGGCTGTGGGGATCGAACCGGCTACTTCTAACCTCCTCAGAGCGCAAGCGAACTGCTTTAACCCCTACCCTGATTATGTACAAATAAAAATAAAATAAATAAAGTCTAAGCTTTCCAATGAATAGTCAGGAGGTTGGTGATAAATGTTTGTGTCTTTTTAGAACGCTGGTATGAATGGGCCAAAATTTTGTAGGAGGTTAGGGTGAGGTGTTACTAGAGGTTGTCACTTCAATTCCTTAGTCTGTACCCATCAAGTCTTATGCCTTGAAACCTCCTGATGTAATGGACCTAGGAAGAAAAAATATTTAATTCTGATCATGTTTTTTATTTTCAAGTGTGCACAACGTAGTATATATACAGACAATGCAGTTTCCCGAAAAGTCTGGATCACACTGTCACAGTATCATCTCTTATAAAGAGCTCTCCATAACTTTGCAGCAATTTTTTGTAGAAAGTGAACCTCCTACATATACTAGTTTTAAAGTTTGCGGTTCTGGACACAGCTATTCTTTGTTTGTATTTTCTTCTTTCTTACCCAGCTAAGGAAAGGATAATGACCATCTCTAAACATTGGTTTTAAGGTCTTAAAATTTTTAATAGATACTATGTCTAAGTTTTGGCTGGACCATTTTAACATTATGACCTTGTAGCTTTGCACCCATCTTCCCAGTAACAAATAGGGGGAAAAAATGATTCCCCACTGCATGAAGCTGCCTTCACACTTTTTAGATTTTTATTTAGGATTCTTGAAAGGCAAGCCTGTTTTTTTCTCTTTCTTTAAATTTGTATGCTACTTTGAGTTGATCTTTGGGAAAAAATAAGATGTGCAGTGAGAGAATTCCACAAGGATCTAAGGGGAGTGCTTCTTGTGTCTCTGCTGAGCACTTTTGCTGCAGTCTGTCTATTGCTATCTTGGTCCATTGTCCTTAAATACCAGCAGAGCTGAACAAGCCTTACTTCTCACCACTAAGAGAAATGACTGGGCAAGTTGTCCTTATCAATTATGTCAGTCAGCCTGATTCTCTGCTTTACAAAAGGATAGCCATTGCATGCTGCAGACCCTAGAAGGACATTTTAATTTTAAGTTTTAATCATTTAAAAAGAGCTGCCAATCAAGAGAGAAAGGAGAAGAAATGTTTCCCTGTCTCCCATAAGCTACAAAGAAGCTACGGCTGGATGCAAAACCTAAGGTCTGACCCCTGCATTCACAGAACAGTATTCAACCTTCAATTAGAAATCCCAAGGACAACGTTTATCAGTTTTATATTCAAGGGTGAACTGGCAGAACTGTCAGCTGTCCTAAGATAGGATCCCAGCTGGGCCTTCTCCCACTACCATTACAAGACATACCAGTACATTGGGGTTGGTAGACTCTGCAGTATGGATAAAATAGTGGCCAGTTTAGTTTCTAAATTCATAGACTCAAGTCAATATGTGTAATTTAAGTTAAAATTGCAAGATGCAAAGTAAGAATTTTGTAAACTACAAGTAGAAATCACAGATTTCTGAGAACAAATGTCTTACACCTGATTAAGCTGGTACATTACCAGTGTATTCTCATTATGAGTTCGTATGAAATTGTACGAAAAGTTATGCACCGTAATTTTGTACGTTTTGTACGTTTTTTTCGTCGTATGCGCATCTGACGCACCATTCACAAATATAGGATATAAATTACAATTAGCCCTAACCCTGACCCTAACCCTAAGATATAAAACAGTAAGCAACGTAGTTAGAGACATGAATAAGTGATGATTGCACTGTTTTTCCTAGTTTTACGTCCGTCCGCGGATCTGCTTTTTTTTTTCTGTCTGCCAGCGCATGCGTACTGATGTGGTTTTTTGAGGAAACACGTCCAAAACGTACGAAATAGTGTGCATAACTTTTCGTACGATTTTATACGAACTGATAATGAGAATATGTTGTACATTCCTCACCAGATGGTGGCACTAATGCATGTAAACATTGTTCGGCGGTCAGTTCCTATGACAAGCAGAAACAAGAAGACAAAAACAAATCCTTCTCTTGTACATTCGATTTTTTGCTGAAATTAGATTTTCCAGGCATTCGCAGCATAATGCTGATTCTATGGTTCTGTTTTTGTCGTCTTCCACTTCTGGTTTTATTGCAGTTTCCTAACTATAGTGAGGAGTGTAATGCTGTATACACAGTTAAATTGTTTTTTGAGTCAAAAAGGCATCCAACACTCCATCTTGAATGCTTCTCCAAATTGAAGCAAGGCGGATATTGGGTGCGTATTTTCGATGCAATTAAGAGTGGCCTTGCTTTATTTGCTGGGATAAATAGGAAAAGGTATTTTCAAGATGTTCTTATTTATTTAATTTTTTTTGCTTTTTTGTGTCCTGTTTAGCCAATATAGCTCTGGGAATAGATGTCACAGCTGTAGATGATAGCCCAACAGCTTTAGTTTCACAAGCAAACCGGCATGACTGGTGCCATAAGGTTCCTCTTAATGCTTGTATGTTTAACTTTATTGAAAATTATGTGAGGATTAAAATCATATGCGGACAAGGAAAGGGAGGTAAGAAAGAAAGACGGGATAAAAACTAAAGGGTAGAGAGAAAGGGATAGAGACAGGAAAGAGCGAATGAAAAGAAAAAATAACATAAAACAGCAGGAATACACCTCAAATGTTATCCACGCAGCGCAGACATCAAGATTATAATCCTAGTTTTAAATAGTTTATTTATTTTTGGTGTTAAAAACTTCAGCTACCAGATAAAAAAAACGAAGAAATTGTTTGGTCAAGTTTTGTTATTTTAAGTGGAAATTCATAAGCTGTTTTGCCACAGTCCAGTAATATTATATTTTATAGGACTTTTATGTAAATGTAGGGGAGTTTAACACTTTTAAATATATGTTTTTGTTTGCTTTTTATGGTTTTATGTTGACAGCTCTGCAGCAGCAGAGATCGCAGCTTGGATGCAGTGTCTGTCTACCTGCCAGCTCCTAGATCAGCCTCTCTGTTTGGTTGACATGCTGCATTGAGCAGCAAAAGTTAAGATTTTTTAAAATTGAGTGTCAGACACTTTGAAGGCACTTAAATGCAAATGCTTGGAAGCTCAAAATGAGCTCAAAAATCTCCCTATTTGAAAGCAGCTTAACTTTTACATGAGGGGTTTGAGATTTTTACTTGTAAAGTTTTAATTTGTGTGTTTTGAGTTTGTGATCTGTACTAAAAGAGCTTTAGTTTGTTGTTTAAGTCTTGCTATTGAAACTAAAATTTAAACTTTTTATTACTTGTATTTCTAACTTCTGAACTTGTATTCAGACAGAAGAAAAAGATATCAGATCTATACGTATCTGTGTTGAAAAAAAATGAACAGATACAAATCTGAAATCTGAAAAACAAGAAAGAAATCAGGCTGCTGAGCTCCCTGCATCTAAAATATTGACTTTTACAAATTCAGACTTCTAAGCAAATGTTTACATTGACAGTTATCTTACGCCGTACTGCAGACTCATATTCCAGTTG
This sequence comes from Cyprinodon tularosa, assembly GCF_016077235.1. NCBI lineage: Eukaryota > Metazoa > Chordata > Actinopteri > Cyprinodontiformes > Cyprinodontidae > Cyprinodon > Cyprinodon tularosa. Next base: position 1,988,341 of record NW_024039551.1, read on the forward strand.
TCTGGTCCTACCAGCTGTTTCATTAGATGTTTCATACATACAGAATATAATCAACATAAGTTTTCCAAATATAAACACACATGTGGTTTAGCCTGAAATGGTAGCTCTATATGCCATCGTTCATTTAAATGTTTTATTAAATTAAACACTGATTAAAAGTTGTTTTAGTTATAAGCCAGTTGTATATCTATTTGATAATAATGAAACATTTTTTTAAATGTGACCAAATATTAGAGTCGCAGCTACTGGACATTTTGCCCACTGTGAAGTACAGTGGGGGATAAGAGGGTCTGTGGGCCTGTTTCTCTTCCAAAGGATTCAGGGGCCGTGTAGAGTGCATGGTTTTATTTAGTCTACATCATTTAACACTGAGAACTGGTTTTAGCAATCCACCCTGATTTGGTCTCTTTGCTCTGGCAACATGTTCACAGAAGAATCTTTTAAAAAAACATCGTTGTTTGAAAGAGTTTATCAAAAAAAGAATAATAATCAGGATGTAAATATGTTGCTTTTGTTGTAACAACATACATAAAATAAAAAAATGTATGCAGTATTGGATTTTAAAGTCAGGACTGAGAATCATAATTCTTTTTATTTCAATTCTGATTTCTGTCTATATCATTTTTTATTTCTCTACTATTAATTAGTCTTGGAAATTTCAACTTGTGTAATGACTAACTTGAAAAAAAAGTGTATATATACAATAGGTGGACGTATTTTCCTTTCTATCGGCTTTCAGTATAGGATGATTAATAATTCAAGCCAATATCAGAAAATCAATATTTCACATTTGGAGGGAGTTGGCACCTTGTTAGAGCCGGATACACAGATCAGACATGTTCATAAGTCATTTTTTGCAAGTCCAAGTCAAGTCTCAAGTCTTGAGAAGGCCTGTCACAATTATCAATTAATCGCACAATAAATTCTAATCACTCGATTAATTAAAATAAGTGCAATAATTTGCATGCTTGCTTGTTTCTCCTTGTGTTTTCATCTCAGTCACTGAGACGGTATAGCTTAAAGGTTACTATTGTATCTGTGGAATGATCATTATTTTGAACTGCTAAATGAAAAATACAATTTAAAAAAGCACACACGCAATTTTTTTTCCCAGTTAAATTTTGCATCTTTATTTTTTTCTGTCAAAAGCAGCAATTTTCTTACAGTATTTACCTGACATTTGTGGTTACAACTTTTTCTAGTTTTAAGAGTAAATGTCTGCTCTTTTATTTTTAAGTGAAAATGAGGGCTGTGGGAAAAAAACAATCACAATCCTGCTTTTTATTTATACTTATGAAGTTAGCAACTACAACAGATAAAGAAAAACCCTAAATAAATACCAGGACAATAACAACTCTTTCATAAAAGAAACATTGTGGCAATAACTTTTTGTAACTTAATGCCCTGGAACAGACAGAACCGACTTGGCGGGCAGTATTTTAAATTCAATTCAGTTTATTTATTTAGTGCCAATTCACAACATTATTCACAACATATTTCTCCTCTACGACTGCCATGAAGTTTTTAAAGCTTGGCTTGTCGATCATGCATGCATGTGCACGGGTAAACGGACATATAAGTCACGTAGTGTTGCGTCAGTGACGTCAGTGCTGCGTGACAGTTTGACAGCCCCTCTGCCATTTTTTTTTTTTTTTACGTCTGCTGTGTGCAGGTAAGGCGAGCGGCGATCAGTCAAGTTAGTAAAACAATAAACACTTAAAAATAAAATATTGTTCACAAGTCAGAAATCACGAGTCTCAGTCGAGTCTAAAGTCATTAAATATGCGACTTAAGTGCAACTCGAGTAAGAGTCACAAACTCAAGTCCCCATCTCTGACACAGATTAACAATCCATGTAGTGCAAGAAAAAAATTATTTACTTATATTTAAAGTCATATTCAAACAAGTAATTGGAAATTTAAGGTTCTTCATTCAATCCCAGTGAATTCCAGAACCTTAATAGTTCAGCTCCAGAGTGGCTGCAGTTACAGGTCAGGAGTTTTACAGTCCAGAGTGAGAATTAGATGAAACCACGAGCTGAAAAGCTTCCTAATGCTATTATGGAGTTTTGGGGAATTTAAGTAGTTTCAGTAGATTTAAATCATCTAACCTGGTCTCCCCAATAACAGAAACGGAAAAAGGAACCTTGCCACGGATGACATGGCGTCTACGGACAGGTAGGGCAAAGCTAGCAGATATCTGCAGTAGCTCCGGTACCATCGGGTCCCACAACTCATCTGGTTGTGCACAGCTGATGAGACACTGATACAAGCAAAATAACTTGTGATGATATAATGAAATCATATGAGTACTCAACTAAAACCCCAAACAGCAAAGTAACAGAAAAAAGTGAGTGCAAATTAGTAAAAGGGAGTACACATCACCTAGCCTACATGTTGAAGCAGATAGAGGCCTGGTTTCAGGCCGGTTCGGCTGTCTGCAGAGCCGGGATATGGAGTGAAATCTCTGGCGTTGGTCAGTCAGCCAGATGTTAGCTGTTCATTCGGAAGTCATTTAAATATGTTTTAAGTGGGAAAGAACACCTCAAAACTTAATCTGTGGAGTCAGGTGATTGAGATTTTGATTGAACTTTTATAGCAGTACAAAAGAACTTTCAGTTTTGGTCCATTTTGTCTCCCACCTAGAGGACAAAAGCTGTATTGTTTTGCCTGAAGGAAGACATTTCCCATGAGGACCAGCATGGCAAAGACCATTGTGTGGTAAAATCCTGATCTCCCAGTGTCCTGCTTTTTGACTGTAAGCAGTATGAATAGTGATGACGTAATGAATGTAGCAGTGGTGAAACACTGTCATATGACGATGCTGAAAATAAGAAAGGTTTTTCTTTTGCATTGCACCATATTGCCACACTGCCACTGCTGCTCCCCAGCCCCCCACCCCCAGCCTCACCTGACTTGTCATTGACTGATTTGCTGAGTTTAGAACCTTGAAACAGATGCATATGTTATGTTTTATAATTTCACAGTAAACACACAATAGATCCCAGCAGGAAGGTGCCGCATTGCCTGAATATCAAACATACACACAGTGTTGTGCCTCAACGCGTTCATTGAACGAAAGTTCATGAACGCGTTCATATTTTGGGCGAACGTGAACTGAACGTACTGCATTACTGCCTAATGAACATTATTGTGAACTCGTTCATTCTGGTGTCTGTGAACGGCACGCTCTCTCAGTTCCACTTCGATCAATAGGTTGCCAGATTTCTATAGAGCCCTCCAGGCGAAACCCCGGCTAAATCACACCGTAAACAGGCCTTAATATGTAGCGGGAAAAACACCCAATCTTGCAACAGCAGCTACCAGTGTCGTAGCCTACAGCCGTGTGCGTCATCAAAACAAAATGCAGCGTGGAAGCCACAGCAGCATGGAGGCGACCGTGGAGGCGACAAAGCAGCAGTATGATCACTTAAAACAGTTTTATGACCAGGTGGTCGGTGAGGATGATGGCAACAATCTTAAATTTCTCTACAAACTTTGCCCGCCGGCTTTCAGTAAAAAAATCCGCACTTCAGTAACCTTAAATTCCTCCCTCAGCCTGGTCCCTCAGTTTGTGTTAGTAAAAAGTTCTTGAGGGTTTTACTATTCATGTAACTTGTTTGTTAAACCTGCCTGGTACAATTTTCCAGGATTCCTTTTTAGTATGTACTGAAATGGAATTTCAAATGGAAAAAAATATTAAAATAAAAAAAACATTTGCACCTTAAAGACTACTTTCCTGTTTTTCTTTTAATAATTCCTCATAAAAAAGACCATTCAAGCAGCACATTTTTCCTGATGTTTTTGAGAATATACTGTAGGGGTGAAAGCTGCAGCTGCTACTAGTGTGAAGTGAATGGACAGCAACAAAGCAATAAAGCAACAATGGGGAAATGCTGTCCCCTCAATGCTAATGGAAACCCTGGTTGGATAAGGATTCAAAACTGGATATGAAGATGAAATCTGACGCACAGTTTCAGAGTTACAACTGATAAAATAATTGGTATCTGTGGTTCTACAGTAAGCTATGATGTAATTGAGCAATATATGAAAAAAAAAAGAACTATGAACTAGTTCATTTTTTGGAACTGTGAACTTAGTTCAAAATTTTGAATTATGAACTATGAACTGAACTAGTTTATTTTAAAATGTGTGAACTGAACTTTGAACTAGTTCACGTAGAAAAAGAACTTTCCCAACACTGCATAAACGGATACAGTTTCAAAGGCAAGGCAAGGCAAATTTATTTGCATAGCACAATTCAGTACAAAGACAATGCAAAGTGCTTTACATGATTAAAATATAGGAAAATAAATCAGAATCAAAGCAAGTAGGAAAAAAAAATAAAATAAAAAAATAAAAAAAGGGATATTTATTTAAATTGAGTTCCATCTTTATAACAGATGAGGAAATGGGAAGATGATGTATGCCGTAAACCAGTCTGTAGATTTGTAGTTATTTCATGTGGCAGGGTTACCGCCACCCTCCTCAAAATGACTTAGCGAAAGAGATACAGACCCCTCGGGCCGTGACAGATGTGTCATTCAACTAGTTGTAAATCAATCCCAAAAGTTCTGAAAATATTTTATGAAGCTTAAAAAGTTACTTAGTGTTAGTTTAACTGTTTTGTAAGAGTGGTGGAGTCCCTCTGATAGACCAGTCTTATCACTATTCTTCTGCTGCAAATTGGCCATTTTATTAGCTGAAGGATGTAGTGGTGTGGGATTAATCAAAAAATCTTGCAACAGCTGTATTTTGTTTTCCTTTTATGTCCTGAATGACAAAGGAAAAGCGTGTAATTACCACGTATCATACAGGCGACAGGTTGACAGCCCTGCATTATCAGTCGCAGGTGAAATGGTTTATCTCCATTTTCCTGACAGGAGACAAGAGTGGGACTGAACTCTGCTGCCATGCGGTTATTAAGACAAGGCTGCTCTGGTTATTTACTAATTCCCAACACTATGGATGAAATTATGCCATCTTAGCTATCAGCTAATCATCTCACAATTTGCATAAGGGAGCGGGGGTGTTTGCTGTCTGCTGTTACCTGAAATATTAATTAATGTTTGGTGTTTGACATGATAAAGCTATCACAGAGCCACCTCTCCACTGGCACCCTTGTTAACCTTCCACACTACATTTCTTATCACGGTGACAGTCAAGACCACCTCAACTGCAACAACTGATTCACAACACTTCATTAAAAGCTGGCAACAAAACCATCTGTCCCCTCTCAATCTCCCACCGCAGTAATGTGAGGATAACTCACTCTCCCGTTCAGCACCACTTGTCCTAATGGGATGCCTGTCTGTGCAAACATCAATCCGGTTACTGTAGAGGTGCGATCGGCATGAAGGATGCACATGGGGCTTTTAGGGAATTTTAAGACAGAGCAATGAGAAAGTGTGCAGCGTTGGACAAAAGGAGACAGAACATGGCAATTATTGAGCATTTATCTGTGTGCACTGGAAGCGAGGAGGATGGGTAGAGCCGGTGGCTGGGGCGGAAGGGGGAATGCTATTTATATCCTTGAAATATCAAAGCCCATTCTGAGCCAGCCGTATAAGTAAATTATTTAGATCTCCCCGAAATCTAAAAGAAGATAATGCAGAAAATGTTATCAGGATTTATTCTCCTGAAGGAGCTTTTCTGTGACATCTGTTCATGGGGAGGATAAGCAGAAGTGATTAGTGTTTATATCCTCCATATTTCTGTTTACTGGAGCCGGTTTTAAAAAGGTTTCTAAAACTAAACTGGGCAGTCGTTTGTCATGCATTCGGGAGCAAACTTCACTGACAGCAGGATCTCTATCACATGAAGTAGCATCATGTAGAATAGAGGAGAAAGCAGAGAGGGGGGTTAAATGATCATCTGTATGATGGACAATTAAACACCCAGGTCAATCAATAACTCTGTCATCCCACAGGAACCCCCCATGCTGCTAACACCCTTATAAATTCTCCTCTCTGCTCCCTTCAGCGCGCCTTTTCCCCCACTGTTACCCCCCACAGACTCGGGGCTGATAGATTGGAAGTACAGTGGGGCCGTGATGTTATTTCTGGAGCCAGATGAAGCTGCAGCATAGCAGCCGGGTACACCTCATTTGCTTTGGGCCCCTTCGGGAGATACATCTGCATGTGCTGCCTGCCTGCCGCCTTGCTGAGCTTATTACCATATTCATAATGCTGCTGGATATCGATTATAAATACCACACCTGTGCCACTTTTCTCCACACATTTACCAACACAATGTGGCTGAGAGTATTGCATGCTCAGAGGAGCTATGATTGAGATGGACTGCAAGGGTGGTTTGCACCTCACCCCATGTAATGTTTCATTATTGTGATTAGACTTTCTCTTGCTGTGCAGAACACACACAATATTTTACATACAGGAATTAATGACACGCTATATTAAGAGCCTAAAGGAAGAGAACACAGCAAAGCACAAATAATCAGAAAAACATTTAAAAGCTGAATCTAAAAAGTCTGGAACAGGCCAAACATTCGAAGAGAGGCTGGAATTTATCCGGGTTTGCATGTCTGTTGCATCATCTCTTCTTCTGTCAAACTTTGTGTAGTTTCATAAGTGAAATCTTTTCAGGCTCCTGCATGGCTAATCAACAGTTTGGTCATTTAAATTTTATTTTTATTACAGTGTTTTCATTTGGTAACAGATCTGGGGTCTCATTTATAAAAAGTTGTCTAAGATCCATACACTGAAAAAAAAATAGAGGTTGACAGAACTTACATTTTCTAGGCAACGTGATGCATTTGGTTTTTTGAGTTTTCCTTACTTAAATTCACTGTGGTTGAGTTTACAAAGATTTTTGAGTTCTGCCAACTTAGGTTTTTGGAGTGTTACATAGAAATTTTGAGTTCTACCAACTTAGGTTTTTGAGTTTCACCTTTAAGTTCTGAGTTCTATCAACTTTGTTTTATGAGTTTGACATATAGATTTTGAGTTCTACAAACTCAGATTTTGTAGTGTTATCTGCAAGTTGAGTTCTATCAACTCAGTTTTTTTAGTCCTACCAATCGTCTTCACTACCAATCATTCAACACACAAAAAATTATGTTAATACAACATTTTTATTGCTTCAAGCCAAACATTGCATAGATACAGTATAAAACCATGTTCAACAACATAATCTTAACTGCACAGATCAAAGTAACCTGACACTGGACCAGAATGTTCTAGATTCGTAAGAGGGATGATGAGGGAAAAAACAGTAAGACACCATTTTAGTAAGAGGAAAACACACAGGTAATTTTTTGTGAAGTAAGTGTATTAACATATATGAAAAAATAACAGTTTTACAAATTTGGACGGCCTTCAGTTTGTTTTTTTCAATTGTAGTCTCTTTAAATTGGGTGCACCCTTTAAAAAAAATAAAATGAAATAAAATGTCTTGTTTCCCAACGGAAAAAGAAAAAGGTTTTCCCTTTTTATCTCTGAGTTTTTCTTTTTAGTCCTACCACTCCGACAGGACGATGAATGCAAAAAAAGAAAGTCCTCTTCAGTCCAAATCCTTCTCTTCAGTCCAAATCCAGATGTTCACACGGTTGGCTCGCCATCTCCATTTAAGGAGAGAATCCAGAATCCAGGGTATCCAAAAAACCCAGCCTGCATAGCACAACAGGGCTTAGTTAAATCCATTCACTTCTTGTTCTTAACTGTACAGTTTATATCTCTCCAAGTATGATAAATTTCAGTGTGTAATGTAACTTTTCTAACTCATTACGAATTAACTGCTGCATTACAGGGTTAACATATAAAATGTTAATGTCACTGTTTTTCTTGTAAAGCAAATAAAATCATGAAAGCAAAAAATCCACATGTAAATAATGTAAATAACAGTAAATACCCACATCGGATTAAGAAAGTAAAATAATGTAGTCTTGTAATATTCTGTGCCTGAGTGCAACAACACTGCACTACATAAAACAATTTAGAAATTTCATAAGTTATTACTCTCAACTTAATGTCTCTTTTCATTTGTACAATGAAAATAACAGGCACACTCTTTTCTCTATGCATAAACACTCACCCGCACATGCGCGGCATAAACACGCACGCGCACACGCGCATTATAAACGCGCACGTGCGCTGCTTTTCCTTTCATCAGAACATGAAAAACATGTGAACTCATGCTTCAACTCGGTGGCAATACACCACAAGGGAATGCTAACTCATGGAGCTAACCGCTAACTGTCTGTACTTTGCAGCACTCACCGGGAAAACTGGTAAGGTCCCAGGGTCGTTCCTCCGTGGTTCTCCAGATGCATAAAATTACAATGTCCGCCAATCTTCTCAAACACGAGGGAAAAAGGCTGTGCCCTTGAAGAAAGGGATAGGAAACCCCGTACCGTAGTGGGCGTGTCCATGAACATAAGCAGTGCGCATGCCCATGAGTTTACAGTTGAGGGAACTCAAAAAATCTTGTATAGGCGATTTAAAACTCCTTGTTAAACCAACTTCTGAGAATTTGAGTTGGGCAAACGTGTATTTATTTGTTAGATGTCAAATTTATATTTCTGAGTCGGATTACAATACAATTGTGTGTTAGAACAACAATTGCCATTTACTTTTTTAACAGTGTAGTAAAAAGTGAAATGTGGTTTATCAAACCAAGCTTACAAAACTAAGCAGTTCTCCTTCATAGACTCCAGCTGTACCTCAAAGTTTTCGCCCTAGTTTGGGCCCACTTCACGCCCACATCCTTCCATAGTTAGTCAATGCAAAGCACTGCATAAATGTCATGTTGTAATTAAACAGCCCAGCTAATCAATGTTATGGTTACTAATGGCAACCACAGGGAAAATAATAGATAGAAATACTGTTTATACAAAGCAGAGATAATCACGGGGAGGGGGGAATAAAAGTACAATGAATGGAAGCAGAATCTGATGGGTTGATAAGAAGGACATTAATGCAGAATTGCACCCATAGCAGGCAGTGAGTGATACGTATATATATATATAGTTTCCTTTTTGATGTTTTTATGGCTGAAAAACAATTTTCAGTTGTGCAAACCTGAAAAACTGTGGTAAATATAGGGAACATATTCTAAGTCAACTAAGAAACCAACATAGCTGTAGTCTTTAACAGCAGTTAATGAGTTCCCAGCGATTATGATATGTTTATGCATTTAACAGTTGCTGTTATCCAAAGTGACTTAAAAAATAGACACAATTTTACAGTTATCATCAATATGACAATATGTTCTCTAGAAGAAAATCCCTAGTCAGAATCAGTAGTGCCAGCAAAAAGAGCAAGAGGGAAGTACAGAAACAGTGGTAGAGGGATACAGAGGTATGGGTAAAAGTTAGGATAGATGATGCTCTTTGAAGAGGTTGGTCTTTAGGAGTATCCTGAAGATAGAAAGGGAAGCTGCTGTTCATGTAGCACTTGTTAGGTCATCCAACCATCTTGGAACAACACATGAAAACAGTCTGGATTGTCTTAATAGTGGTGTAGGCACTGCTAGACGACAATCCATTGCTGACCAGAGTGACCGAGTTGTGACAGAAGCCTTTGCAAGAAGGTTCAAGTAGAGGGAGCTTTACCCTTAGTACCCTTAATTATATCGTTAAGTTGTAATCATTTTAAAGGTTGAACGTTCTGCTAACTTTTTGTGTTTTTGTGTTGAAAACTGAAAGCCCAATCTGGAGTCGGCTTTGAGTTAGAGTTCAACTCCTATATTCCTTCCAATTAAGTGCTGTTACACCTATGCTGCTGCTAATTAATGGTGATTATCTAAATTTTAATTAAATGAATCATAATATTATACTATTATGATTCATTATACTACTATTATTATACTATTATTTGGTGCCCCCAGCAGCAAATAATAGTATAATAATAGTAGTATAATAATGTGTGTGTAGACAGAACAATAAATGACAGTCCAACAGTTACTATTAAATAACTATTAAATAGTAACTGTTGGACTGTCATTTATTGTTCTGTCTACACACACATTGAACTGACTGTGAGTTAGGACAGCAGATGAAAGTGTTATTCAAGCTCAAATCATAATCAAACACACGACTCTGTTTTCAAAATATAATAATTTATAAACAAAAATCACTAAACTCTAATTCAAATATATTCAAGTTGAACTCTGGACTAAACTAGTGAAACTCAACTAAACTAAATAGGCTCTATGTACAGAAAAACAAAGGAATTTAAAAAAAAATGGTTGAAAATGGTTCACAGGTTGACGTGGATGTTTGAACTTTTGAAAAGTTTGGAATGAGGTTGAAAGCTTTAAAACTAATGTAGAGCAACTGGAATGTGTTCAGACAAATTGACAATGCATATCAGAGGAGATAAATAAAACATTATTGAAATAAAATGTTCTTAAAGATTTGCTTAATTAGAATTCAATATCATATAAATTAATTGTATCCTATCCTTTTGTGATAATAGTTAAATATAAGGCCCATCCAGCATCTTTAGGCCTGGCTCATAAAACAATGGAGCTAGCAGACCATTTTGAAAGGACTCTTTTGGTCCCTTTTGGCAATCAATTGTATTGAATATATGAGGAATCATAACACTAAGATTATATTAATGCTCAAACCTTGTGATTTAGCTTTATAAACAACAGCTCAAAACATGTCAGCATGGGGTACCATGCGGTTAGGGCTGCAACTATTACTATTTTGCTAATCGATTAATCTGTCGATATTTTTCAATTCATTAATAATCAGATATCAAAGGTTCCTTAAAGAAGATTATTTGAAGAATTAAACCAAGTGAAACTTACGGTAATGCCTTTCCACTCGAGAAGTTGTGGATAGAGCATATTGACCGACAGAAATTATTAATATAAATCTTTACCATTTTGGTATAATTAATCCTCCTAGTAGACTTCTCTATCAGCTAAAGGCATTTTTAGAGTCTCTATACTCCATTTAACGATTACTAAATTGGTCGATGATTTTTTTAACAATAAATTAATCTGATTGTTTCTGCCCTACATGCGGCCACCATTTGTTTCTTGCTTTACAACTCCCTAAACAATAAAAAGGGCATGACAGCAACGCTGACATGTATGTTTTAAAGACTATCTTTATGACTATGAACTCTTTTGTGAAATAGGTTTCTAATTTTCTAAACCATACCTCCAGAGGAATGAACTCTGCACTTCACACCATATTCATCTGGAGTACGGCCCAAATCAAGCCAGATGGTCTGAAAAGTAGGACACAGTTTGAATGTTTTGCTGTCTGGAATGACATATCCCTCTTGTCCTAACACCCACACCTGGGTTAGCTCTTCCAGTGAGAGGAGAGGAGATCCAAAAGAAGGAGAAAGATGTGCTGGCATGCACGGATTAGATGTTTCTGCTTTAACCATCTACTTCTGGGTCAGGTAGGAGCTGTTTGACGAATGTCCCCCCAGTTACTGCCTCGGCTGCCCCCCTTCACATGGTTTTGGCCTATATCCAACATAAGTTTTGTTGTTTTAAGGTATATATGGATCTCATTGGGAAAAGACAAACTGCTGTAACACCACAACAGCATCAGTGGGCAGAGATAAAACAACAGCAACAACATTAATGTAAAAACATTCTGTCCGTTAAACTGCTTGCCTGACATCATTTTTTTTTATTATTATTTTTTTAGATTATATATACCAAATGCCATAAAGTTGCTGGTCAAGATTCTCAGTCTGCTGTGTTTTTTTTTTTTTTACTTTTTTGGAATACCATAAAGTTGAACGAAAGGAAAAAATAAAACTCAAAAACACAGTAGCAATCATTCAAAATGGCCCTTCTCAGTCAAAATGGCCGAATGGCAGCAAAATCCCCTCCAACTTCCAGTGCCTGGGGGTGCATATTTTTTTACTCTGAATCCGCCCTTTCACTGAATTAGAGGGTCTGACCAGGAGGTAACGCTTGTCTTTAGATCTTAATGTCCACAAGTCATGACACAAAGAATATTTTAGATGTTAAAAAAGGAATGGTAGGGGACTAGCCAAAGTCAGTTCTTTTAGACTACAGGGTCAGCTGTTCAATCAAGTAATCAGAAGCACAGGAGAACCACAGCGGAGGGTACTGTCACCATTCCTTTTTACTCTGTTTACCTTTGACTTCCTGTACCAGAGTCCTGTCATCTGCAGAAATACTGGCATGAAAGACGCTGATGAGTACAGAGAGCTTGTGAACTAGCTTGTGGCATGGTGTGGAAACAATCTATGACAAGTTACTGGGCTGGCAGGACTCAAAAGACAACTCAGAATTTTTTTCCAAAATTCTGTTGTCCTAGACTTAGACCACTTTTATTGCCATTTTGTATACACAGAGTGTATACAAAACTATATATTTTGTTCAACTTTCAGACAGTAAATGAGCAGCAGCTTAGCAGTGAAATGAACATTTCCACTCCACAAAGTGCAGCACTGATCAAATGTAAACAGTATGTGAGAAAAACATGTTGCAAAAACGCATATTGAAGTTATATTATATATTATAATTATAGAATTATTTAATATAAATATATTATAATTATGTTGAAGCATTTCAAGACAGATGCACATGCATTTTTGCACCATATAATTGCAATGCAATTTGCTTTGGTGTTAACAGTGTGATGCAGAGTCTGCAACATGATTTAGAGTTTTTTTTTTCAACAGTTCAGCTGTAGGAACAGGCTGCTTAAATACAAAGGAGGAGAAGCTTGAGAGCAGGTGTGTTCAATCAGGCTGGCTGGAGAAGTGCAGGCAACAGAGGCGGGGCAAAACAACTGATCATCTGATCCTGGATGTCAACTAAACAAACTGAATTCTGCTCACCTCAAAGGAGAAGAATTGGAGGTGGAGGAGTAAAAATACCTTGATGTTCACCTGGAGAACAAACTAGGCTGGAAACGCAACTGTGAAGCCGTCTACAAGAAAGGACAGAGCCTTTGGTCTGTCCTTTCGCGTTGAACAAGATGCTACATATCTGCTATAATTCTATTGTGGAGAGTGTGATCTCTTCCACCATCGTCTACTGGGGTAACGGCATCAGAGAACATTACTAAAAAAACCTCAACAAGCTAATAAAGAAGACTGACTCCGTTCTGGGAACTCCTCTAGAACCTCTGGATATGATTTCGCAAACATAACAGTGAGTATCCTCCTCAGAAGATTGTTAAACAATAACTATCTTCAGTCAGAGGCTTCTGAAACAAATAACAATGAGTTAGTTCAAAAATTTATTTCCATTTGTAATTAATAAAGTATTTTTGAACTGAATAATAATACTTAACAATAATTATTACAAGGTGGATCAAACACTTTAGGTAATGTTTCAGCTCCGTGCACATCTTATAGCTTTACAGAAAAATTATGAACCATATGTTCAGTTTATCACAAAAATCAATTTCTGTGTATTACTTATTATTAGTATTTATGTTTTCATCTTGTTTTAGATGAATATATTTTATTAAGATCTTATTTTTATCCGCCGAATAAATTGCTCATACAGCTGCTGTGTCTTCAGGCTCCAGGGATGTAATTAAATATTGATCTGAAAAACCTGGCGAAATATAAGCATGCAACAGTTTTCAGACTGATGCTGGAACAAACTGTCGCCATCTTCCAAGGTTTAACATAAACGGTGTTGACTTCATACAACGACAACATCTGGCAGCATCCTTTCGTTCATATCTGACACTCTACCTAAAAGTTCTGCGTGTAAATGCAGACAGCTGTGAATTAAAATCCACCTTCTGCTCCGTCAACGTTAAGCAGCTCTCAGCATGCTGGGTTTTTGGTGACTGGTGTCTCCCTCCAACTCAAACTTTGATTTATCTTTAGTCCTCATCTTTCATTTAAAATGCAATGTAAGGGATTTGTCACTCTTCCCTCCCACTCTTAAAAAAGTTACTGTAAGTCACAGATGGAGCTCTCCAAACAAACGAGGCTGTCTCTTTGACAATCCCTTATGCTAATATGGCAGCAAAGGCAGGTCCAAACATCTGGATCTGTCTCAGTTTGCCTAGCTAAAGGACTCTTTATATTAAAGCTTCATATGGTTCCACAAGGAAGCTTTAATGATGACAGCATGAGCAGAACAAACCCCAACGGAGTGAGAAGGTGACAGTTAAGTAAAAGCAGATCATGACAGGAAGTCTATTTGCATAAACTGTACATTCTAGCCCTTGGAGATTGTACAAGGTTTATTTATTGTTGCTCATCCAGTTCTTTTGTATTTAAAAATATATAGTTTTACAGAATTTTATTTTATTATAAATGTTTCACCGAGTTTGTTCTGGGAAATTAAATAAAGTGCATCCTGCTCTGGTTGATGGAGCAACTACAATCAAACGGCAGCGCTCGGTGTTCAGTTCCGATAATTTTTTTTAACCCAGTCTTTTTGGCATTGGTCTTTCGTCATGCTAAATTAGGGTGACCAAACGTCCGTATTTTCCGGGACATATCCGTATTTCACGTCCTGTCCCAGGTGTCGCGGATTTTTTTTATAAAGTGAGGAAATGTCCTGATTTTTTAAATTACCTTAATTGGACAATTAAGTTTACAGGCACTAGGGCACTGCGCACAACGCTGCGTGTGACGTAATCCCTGAGCCGCGTCAGTGCGGGCAGCCCTGTTCTTCATCAGAATATAGATTGCGTGGCTGTCAGTATGCCAACATAATGCAAAAGCGCAAATGTATGTTTACCAACGATTTACAAAAGAGTTTCACCGCTTTCAGACCGGGTCGAGACAAGTGGGAGGCCTTGTGCACATTAGAGACTGACACAGGAGTGGATTTTCACTCCTGTCCCGTCCCACTCCCATAGACAAAAATTGTGTCCCGTCCTGATTCCGGGCCAGAGTAGAAATCTAAATCCTGTCCCGCCCCACTCCTGGTGAAATTACTCCCACTCCCATCCCACTCCCATTCAGAATGACTCCCGCTCCCGCATCACTCCCATTCTTGTTTTTGTTTTGTTTTTTGAGCGCGGAAGGACTGTTGGTTTTTGGGTCGTGTAGTTTTTTTGACTCGCATTATAGTGTAGGCTTCAAGGAAAAAAAATACAAAATGGCGGCGCCAGTACTGGATTTTTTTTCTTTCTATTTTATTTTATTTTTTGGCATCGATCCTAGTTTTTTTTTTAGTTATTATTGGTTTGCTCCCGCTCCCGTCTGCTCCCGCCTGCTCCCGTCTGCTGTTTAATCCTGTACCGTCCCAATCACGTGATTGTTACTAATACTGACTCCCATCCATCTCCCATTCCCGAAAAAATGTCAGTCTCTAGTACACATATGTCTCGCTGTCCAAGCCACCTGGACTCTGAAAGTAAAGATAGTCTATGGATATGTTTGTTAGTTTTGGGTACATTTTGAATAATTTTTGCTACACAAGAGGTATTTTTTGTGAATTAGCTCATTTGTTAATTTATTTTTTCCAATAGCCTACAGAACAGACATTATTTCGTTCATTGCTGAGGCTGAGTATCATGTGTTATTGGGAGTTAAGAGTTATTGTTAACTTTTATTGTTAAGTGAGGGATGTTTAGATGAGACATTATTTCTTTCATTGTGCTATTCATTCATTACAGGACTTGTTAAGCATTTTTAATAAATACATTTTGAATGAAATTATCGTTTGTAATTGGAGTTGCTGTTGACTTTTACTGAAAAGCATTTTTTAATAAATCAACTTTGAATATATTATTGTAGGATTACGTAGGCCTATGTTAATTGAGTGCATGCCACAGACATCTCTATGCATGGGAACAGGGATCCTAAGCCCAACCCCCCCACCCCCAAGGTGTCCTGGTTTTCCCAAACGAAAATATGGTCACCCTATGCTAAATGAATGCAGCTGCTATCAGACTTCGGTTTGAATGGATCAGGCACAGAAAAACATATGTGTCTAACAGCAGGAAACTGTTAAAAGAAAAAATAATGGATGTCAGTATGAGAGTTCAATAAAGGCTTGGTGAAAAAAAACTGAAATAGTAACGGATGCCGGTGTGTCTTTTTTTAAATCTTGACTACCATAGACCTATTATTTAAAATGAAGGCATGTAAAAATAAATAAAGCACAGCTAATAAAAATGACCATTGGCAAAGGGGTTGGATGTTATTAGGAGGCCTGGCAATGATAGAACAGTGTCAGACTCTAAACTATTGATGTCTGTCGGGTTTAATAGCACTTATGGAAGCGGCTAACAGCTGACCTTTAGATTGGGATTCACTCTGACATGAAAAGTCAAATATAAGTCACATAAGCACAAACAAGATCAGATTGGGTTGAATTTCCCTGCTGTATATATGCAGCCTGAAAGAGGTCAATTTTCTTTTGAAACCAGATAAAACGAGGGCTTTGTACAAATATTAAATCAAATTGCATAAAAGTTTTGTTTTTTTGTAGTATTTAGTTCAGAACTGGAGAAACTATGTTTTTGTACGTTTCATGATTTAATTCTTTGTTTACAGAGATGGGAAGTAACGAAGTACAAATACTTCATTACTGTACTCAAGTAGCTTTTTCTGATATTTTTACTTTACTTTACTACTTATTTTTATGGCGACTTTTTACTTCTACTCCTTACATTTTTACACAAATATCTGTACTTTCTACTCCTTACATTTAAAAAAATTGGCTCGTTACTTTAGTTTTGAATCATTTCAATGGAGTTACCGTTATTATTTTTCACGTCATCAATACCAAATTCAATCTAATTGGATGGGAATCTACGTTGCATTTGACGCACCACTACAAGATGAATCGACAGATTCGGTGGTATTCATTGGCGGCAAATCATTGCAGCTTGGTGGCGGTGGCGTTAGCATAGTAGCATGGACGACGAGATGATTGAAAATGAACACAACGGAGATCTAGTCCTATTGGCAGACATCCATTTAAAATGTAGGCAACAGCATGAAAAAAGTGGTTTCTACTTTTACTTTTATACTTTAAGTAAATTTACAAGCCTGTACTTTGTTACTTTTACTTGAGTAAAGAAGTTTAATCAGTACTTCCACTTTTACCAGAGTATTTTTTAACACAAGTATCTGTTCTTTTACTCAAGTACGGAAAGTGAGTACTTTTGCCATCTCTGTTTGTTTATTATTTCTCTGTCTTCAAATGGAAAATAATGAATCTGAAATGGAAAACACATTTTTTATTACACCATGAAATGGCAGAGATAGAAACAAGAACTTTAGCAGCCAAAAAAAGCACACTGCATGAGGCTGCCATCGCTGTGCTTCACATTTAGCTCAGCTTCCTAATTTGTTCTAAAATGTTTCATCTAACTACAGGACATGTATTAAAAATGAACTAATAAGAAGAGGATGTGCAGCAACATTTATTGTGTGTTGCAATATTGATTGCATTTACCATGTTCATCTTTTACATTTAAAAATGCATTGTAAAAACAAACATTAGAGAAACAGCAAATATATGTTCTAACCTTCTAGGGAAACATCTAAGAGACACTAAATGCTGCAGTGCACCTAAAACTGTGCTTATATTGAGTATAAGCATTAAAATGTTAGCAACACAAGGCTAACTTCTGTCTCCTGTTGCTAAAAGTCTCATCCAGGGGGAGTGAATTCTACAAGTCGATGTCAATCAGTCAATCTGCTTGGTTTTCTTAGATAGAAAACTTAAAAACCAATCTGAACGGAACTGACTCTATAAAGTGCTTTAAATGACGTTCTGAGAACTGACACTATATAAGCAACTTGAATTGAATCAAAGCCAGTGAGAAATATTTCTGTCTCTATAAGTTTAATTCAGCAGTAAAGAGTTGCATTGTCTTAAACTTTATACTGAGATAAGTCCCAGTGTTATGAAAGCATGGTTATGGACTTTTATTATGATTAATTATACATGAACCATTCAGTGTCATTGGGACGCGGAAATCAACCCGGATGGATGGATGGATGGATGGATGGATGGATGGATGGATGGATGGATGGATGTGTTTAAAACTGTTTAAAAAAAAAATCACATGTTGTGTTCTGGGAGTCCATCAGAGAAAGAGCCACACTGCAATATCTTTAAACATTTAAAATAAGTGGTTGGATTTAATTTAGAAATCTTTACTGCATATTAGAATATTTGGATTTCTTAGCAAACCTTAGCAAACACTCCCTGCAGCAGAGGCACAGTAATCACAGAGCTCTGACAAGCATTTATGATCACTCCACACCCTTGTCTTTTTTTGCTCCTCATTCAATCAACAGAGCACAACAGAACGTCAACATGTGCCACTGCATACAAATACACTATCATTAAATATACATAATTATTCAAAACCACAATATCCATCACATTTAACACTGAAGATTTGGATTGGGCTATTTTGCTAACAGACTCAAGAATCTCCTCAGACTAATCTATCTAAAAACAGTTAGGACACAAATAAGAAACTAACTGCTTAAACTAATTAGCTAAAACAAATGAATGCAGTAATTCGAGCCTGAAATAGAGATAAGTTGATTTAGAAGAATTTCAGATATTTATAAGGCCCTTTAGGGAAAAGCTTTAGTTAAACTGATGGGGGAATGTCTTACCTATGGCCTGGGTCCTTTGGACCTTTCAATGAGCCCAAATTGATTCCTGAACTGGTGGTTCTAAACAGCCCCTGGACTTTAAACTCTCTGCACAACATATGTCCAACTTGACCTCCAAGTCATCTCTACAAATAGGCACCAGCTGTTTGCATCTGTCCCACACTTTAACTGTTTCCCTCTTTAGAAATTATAACCAACCTGGTGGCAGTTTAGGAAAAAAAGAAGACATAGTCTTACTTGATAAACTATATTCCAGCTCAAGCACATGTATGTTACAGCAGAACAAGAAAATGTTTGCTGGAACATCAAAGGACATCAGCAAAAAGAAAAGCAAAAGGTCAGGATAAATAAAATATTGCAACTAAATCTATGGGGGATGAGGTCCAAAATTAAATTTAACTCAGGCAGAATCTCTTTGTAGTTACTCTCTTTCTTTATATATTCACGCTCTGACTCCTATGATGCAGTTCAGTTTTATTCAATACAAATTAATTCAGCTTATTTCTATAGCTCCAGTTCACATCATGTTATGAAATCTCACTTTATAGATCCAGGTTGGTCAGATCATCCTGTTAAATTAAATATTCAAAGTTTTCTATTGAAGGAAAATCAGCTGGTTGCATCTAGTAATTCACTTTCAGGACATGCTCCACCTGGATGAGCATGTGGGGATGATTCGCACTTGCATTTTGTTGTTGACTCTTTAGCAATACCTCACACCAATAATGCATGCATGGACAGTGGAGAGGAAATCTGTCTTTTAACAGCAAGAAACCAACAGAGCCAGAACAAGGTTCAGTGTGAGAGGCCTTCTGCTGAGGCCGACTGGGGTTCAAGGATGGAAGAGAAGAAAATCCAGTTAGTCACAGTAAAAGAAACAGGACTAAATCTGAAAAACAGGCCAAGCTCCAACATCTATAATCTAAGGTGTTCTCTCCAGGATTAAGTGACCGTTGATCAGGAAGACATCAGATGAAACTATCATGAGGAAAAACAGAGAGAGCATTAAGGTTGAAAATAAGAGTTCGGCATTAGATAAAAAAAATCCAACATGCATATTGATATGACTACAGCATGGCAAACAGGAACCGCTGCTATGCATCAAGTCACAGCTGCTGCAGGCGCTGCATTAAGGTATAAACAACAGCTAGTTTTTAAATCTGAAACTTTAATAAGTGGAATGAGATATTGCTGTGATACTGTGACTTAAATGAAATTAAAATCTAATGATCTGTCTAATAAAATCTAATTTACCTATGAGGGAAAACAAGCGATTGGTATGCCATGAAAAGCAGTACCGTTAAAACATCAAAACAAACCACTTTTCTTGGTTAAATAAAAACAAAAAAATTAAATACAACAATTTAATTATAATTTGTAAGTTATTTATACACTCACCGGCCACTTTATTAGGTACCCCATGCTAGCAACGGGTTGGACCCCCTTTTGCCTTCAGAACTGCCTCAATTCTTTGTGGCATAGATTCAACAAGGTGCTGGAAGCATTCCTCAGGGAGTTTGGTCCATATTGACATGATGGCATCACACAGTTGCCGCAGATTTGTCGGCTGCACATCCATGATGTGAATCTCCCGTTCCACCACATCCCAAAGATGCTCTATTGGATTGAGATCTGGTGACTGTGGAGGCCATTTGAGTACATTGAACTCATTGTAATGTTCAAGAAACCAGTCTGAGATGATTCCAGCTTTATGACATGGCGCATTATCCTGCTGAAAGTAGCCATCAGAAGTTGGGTACATTGTGGTCATAAAGGGATGGACATGGTCAGCAACAATACTCAGGTAGGCTGTGGTGTTGCAACGATGCTCAATTGGTACCAAGGGGCCCAAAGAGTGCCAAGAAAATATTCCCCACACCATGACACCACCACCACCAGCCTGAACCGTTGATACAAGGCAGGATGGATCCATGCTTTCATGTTGTAGACGCCAAATTCTGACCCTACCATCCGAATGTCGCAGCAGAAATCGAGACTCATCAGACCAGGCAACGTTTTTCCAATCTTCTATTGTCCAATTTCGACGAGCTTGTGCAAATTGTAGCCTCAGTTTCCTGTTCTTAGCTGAAAGGAGTGGCACCCGGTGTGGTCTTCTGCTGCTGTAGCCCATCTGCCTCAAAGTTCGACGTACTGTGCGTTCAGAGATGCTCTTCTGCCCACCTTGGTTGTAACGGGTGGTTATTTGAGTCACTGTTGCCCTTCTATCAGCTCGAACCAGTCTGGCCATTCTCCTCTGACCTCTGGCATCAACAAGGCATTTCCGCCCACAGAACTGCCGCTCACTGGATGTTTTTTCTTTTTTGGACCATTCTCTGTAAACCCTAGAGATGGTTGTGCGTGAAAATCCCAGTAGATCAGCAGTTTCTGAAATACTCAGACCAGCCCTTCTGGCACCAACAATCATGCCACGTTCAAAGTCACTCAAATCACCTTTCTTCCCTATACTGATGCTCGGTTTGAACTGCAGGAGATTGTCTTGACCATGTCTACATGCCTAAATGCACTGAGTTGCCGCCATGTGATTGGCTGCTTAGAAATTAAGGGTTAACGAGCAGTTGGTGTACCTAATAAAGTGGCCGGTGAGTGTATGTGGAGTTTATGAAGGGTTCAAACTCCTCCCACTCAGTTCACTGCGGTGTGAAAAACACAGACAGAACCTGTGGGTCGAGTTTGCAAACTCACTGGCTAACTCTGGATCTCTACTCATTCCTTCCAAGGAAAAAGCTCAACAAAGCTTTGAAAACCGCCTGAAAAAAAGTCAGCAGATTCCAAACACTTGGAAATCAGAAGGATAGAAGAAGCAATGATCAAATAGAGAAATGCATGCCCTTAGACGAGCAGCGGTCGAACAGGTGATGCAACTATTAGGTGAAGCCAAAAGGTAAACCAGAAGGTAATAGATGAAACCAGGAGCAACTGAACAGTGGCAAAGGTCAAAAAACATGGAGTTGCAGCAAAAAAATACACTCCCCATTTCTCAGCAGCAATACAACCGGCTGTGTATTATTTGGAGAACATGTTATTCTATTTATTTATGTATGAATGTGGTAGTGCTGGACATCCGTATTTCCCTGTCCTGAATTTCCGAACACTGAGATTGAATTACACGGCGTATAATTCAGTCTGGTAAACCGCTGTGTAAACAACCTATCAATCTGACTGGCCAGGCTACAGAATCACAGCTGCCAGAGAAGAGAATGACTAAAATCTGTCTAGTCTTTATAAATGATCCATGTTTCATTTAATGTCTGATATCTAAACTCTTGTGGCTTCAATACATTATATATTATCCAGTATATTTGGCCCATTAGTGGAGTTGATGAGCCTTAGAGGGTCCAGTTGTGTCTGTGGGAACATCAGCCATGCCACTGTGTGCAGCGCCAACCTGCAGGTGTTTCATCTGCTCTGTGTTTGAGCCGTACTGTCGGACTGGGAGAGTGATGAATGACAGGCACCACTGCTGACAGATGATAGAGCCAGTCAGTTCACTGCTCATCTTTTTAGGCATGAGCCCTCAAGGACAATCTATAGCAGAAACTCTTGTTTGAACAGCCTGACAAAGTTGTTAGAGTTTTGCATAATCTAAACGAACAGTTCTAGGAGTATGTCACACTCTCAGAATTTTAAAGTAATATTCAATGCTAGCTAGCTATTTTCTTATTGTACTAGTTTCCACAATTGGAGCTCTAGTACACATTGTCTCTTTTTGTCTCATGACTAACTTTAAATGATTGGTTTGAGATAATTTGGTTGATTTTTAAAGGTATCTGTATATGGAATGTTGTGACAGAGCAGGTTTCCTGGTAACTAGATGAAAGCAGGAGTTCAGAGCTGTGGTGTGAATGGAAGTAAAGAATGTAGGGAGCAGGAAAGGTCGGTCAGGATGCGACCGAACAAGGCTGCGAGGAGACAGAACGCATAGAGATTAAGAAGTGACAAAGTTTTCAGGTCATGTGAGGAATGAGAGCAGATCGTTGCTTCTCAGTCACACTGTGGGAAGACGCAGAGTAGATGAGATTCCAGTGAGCAGCAGGCGGCAGAGTTTGGGTAGTTATACTGCAGAGGCTTGATGAATGATGCTTCCCAGGTGTGCAGGCGGAAAAGAGACTTTGGAAAATGATGCCTCTTATTTACTCACATACTGTCACACACAGAAAACATGGGGGAGGATGAACAAGAGAGCGAACTGACATTCAGGAAGAGGGGAAAGGAAAGGAAGCCACAGGCAGTGAAAAAGGAGCAATGAAAGCTGCACTACGTCAGGAGAAAACAGCGGAGTTGAAAAGTACTAATCCTAAAACAAACATTTAACCGACATCAAATCTCAACTTGGATTTAAACAGAATAATTCCCCCCCCCCCAATAACCCTATGGACCCGGTGACTAAACAAGAAGTTTGTCAAGAAAACTTTAAATGATACAACTACTATCTTCATATTTCTGTCTTTTCTCTGTCCCACAGCTGGATCTTCAACTCTGAAGCTGCGGCAAGTCGAGTTCAGCATCGGTAAGCCTCTGATCCACCACACCGTTATTACATCATAGGATGGGCATTATGGCGGAGTGTGAAGTGCAGCTAGTTTATGTCTTTCTTTCTCTCTCTGTCTTTTCTGTCTCTCCTTCTCTCACTCTCTTTCGGTGTTTTGCAGATTTTTGTTCTCCTTGCACAAAATAACATTATTTGTATCTGGGTACACACAACAGGACCTTAGAAACTTTAATGAAAACTGCCCAGTAGGAAAATAAGTTTCCTAAAAATGGTTAAGAAAAGAAACTTTTTTAACAGATAAAGTTTATATGGCTTTAGCGTTGAGAGGGTGCTGCGGTTTAGTTTTTTTTAGGATCACTCATAGATGAGACATTGAAAAACAAATCTCACATAGCAAATAAAAGAAATAGGATTTTTTTTTTACTTTGCAGGTTTGAACAATATCAAACATAAGCTATATTACAAAGCAAGAATAATACTTTGTTTTTATGTGATATTGGCCGTATTAGAGTTGTGCTATTTTGGTAATTTAATGCATTTATTTATTGTATCATAGACGGCCATAAGAATAATTAAGGTTTCGGCTCCAAAAAGAGAACACCACAGGACTGTTTCTAAAGTCATGAATACTAAAATTTATGCATTACAAACACTATTAGTTCTGCAGATGGCCTTTTAGCACTTGCTCTGCCAAAATTTTTACCGGGAATAATGAGAGAGGTAGAAGACAGAAAAGGGACTTCTAACAGCCCTTTGCAAAGACCATACTCAAACAAATATGTTTCTGCAGCTGGAGTCAAACAATGATACGCCTGGAAAATGATTTCACTGCTGTTCAAATGTGCTTCTGTTTAAACAATAACAATACTGTAACAGGACATTTTAAATTGTATAAAAGCGGGTGTGAAAATGTTTAGATTTGACTTATTTTGGGTTTAAAGTTCTGTTTTGTACTGAAGCCCACAGCTTAGACTCATTCAGAATCAGTCTTCTTCCTAAATACCTATTTTCAGTTAAGTCAATACTTTTATTCTACACCACTCTAGATGTGATGTGCATGTTTGATTTTAGAAAAAAAAATCATTTCGATGACAAGGTGTAGCTCTGACCTTAAAGTTTTTTTGTTGGTTTAGTTTAGTTTAGTTTATTTAAGATCCCCATTAGCTGTAGCAAGCTACAGCTATTCTTCCTGGGGTCCAACAACAAAATATGAAATAAAAAATTACAAATGAAATAAAATTATGTGGACATTAAAACAACATCTCCCATAATCTATACATATACATATATACATACATATATACCGATATACATACACAGAAACAATCCAAACTAATCAAAACAAACTACAAAGCATAGCAAGTGAAGAAGACTGTGTACTCCCTCACAGTCCTAATCGTGTTTTACCTCTATATTTATTAAATGTTCTTTCAATGGTCTTTTAAATTTCCTTAAATCAGTTATCAATTTAATGCAATTTGGCAGTAAATTCCATGCTTTCATACCTCTATACATAACAGTTCTTATTAAGGCATTTGACTTTGCTTTAGGCAAACTAAAGTTTCCTTCAGTTGCATGCCTAGTCATGTATTCGTGATTCTCCGAACTAAAAGTAAGGTTTGTAAATAAAATATAAGGTGTTTTTAATACAGATACATTTCTAATCATAACAGTCAATGAGTATGAAAGTCTGTCTTTAACCAACAACCAGTTTAAAAACCTGAAATCTAAATTAGTAATTTTTTCTTAAAATAAGTAAATTTTTTCTTGATTTAAGGAGTTAAGTGAGACACTTAGCCAAAGGAAAATGACAATTCAATTTAAATAAATAAAAAATAATCGCATTTTCTTGTTTCAAGAGCATATTATCTAATTATCTTATGAGTGTAAAGCAGAGTTAAAATACTCATTCCATTGGCAAATCATATTATTTGCCTACTCAAATTAAGGGTAAATACACTTAATTTAAGAGATTCTTACTCACTTCTAGTTATTTTTTGCCCTGTGGTTTTTTAACCCCAGAGCTATGTGACTTTTTTTTTGGGGGGTCCTTGGTAAAGCACAGTGCCAGCGCGTCCATGATCTGTGGCCTACATGGAAAAGCATGACCTGCTGGTAAATAATTCAATCCAAGAGCACAAACATGATAGGCATAGCAGCATCCACATTCTTGTGAGGTAGAGTGTGTCGTAGGATCTTCACGGGGAAGTGGTGCTGATGCATAAAGACTCAGTGGATACAGGAGAGCATATTGCTGCAGCCTGAGTATCTAGCCGTGTTATTCCCCACAGATTAAAAGAGCCCTTCTTAATTTGCTGAGATCTGGTAGCAACTAATGGCTTGTGAAGAACACAGAGTGACCCAGAACCTGTGAGCAGGAGGCCTAATAAGGGCCACCAGTTTGATAGATCGATGTTTTTCCTTCATTTGCTTTTAAACCGAAGCACTTGTTTTACTCAGTGCACACAATACCTAACTATATATCAAAGCTTGATCTGCCCGTCTCTGTGGAACAGCTCCAAAGCAGACTGTAGACCAATATGTTCTCTAAAAGCATGTGAGGGTGTTTAAGGAGGATTTATGCTCTTGTTTTGTTCTTTTTTCAATTCCTGTTTAAGGAGATTGTATATGTGAATGAGCTGCAGCTGCTCCATATTCCACAGCTGTGAAAAATGTGTATAATGTGCCTTAACTGTTTTAATGTTTGTGTGTGTGTTTTGGGGTGTGGGGGGGGCAATTAACATTTAATGAGATAACTGTAGGGAAACACATTTTTACTTGAACAATGCTTTGCTAAGATGGTGATTAAAGGGAAACGGCTTAACTTTTGCATAAATTTCTGCTTGTTTATCATAAAAAAACCTCTTAGTCTGTTTGAATTAGACAAACCGAGGTTTTTTTCTGAATGGCTGATGCATCCTGATAGTTAGTGTTTACTCCTGCCAATGTTTCTGTACTTCTAAGTAGTATCATGTAGTATTTTTGTACTTCAGTCAGTCAGGATGTCTTTCGCTCTGCTTCTCATCATTCTCTGATGATTCCCATTTGTGGTTAGTGGAGTAAAACTAAAGGGCTGGACCCTCCGTTTAAAGCAGATTGAGGAAAATAAATGGAGGAAATGGCCATGTAACTTTAAGTACATCTTTTTCAAGCTGCCTTGGTTCAAATTCACTTCGTTTAAACCCTAACTTTAAATGAAACACAGATTTGAAAGGTTAGAAGCATTTATGCTTTTAAATGAAACACAGATTTATGCTGAATGATTATGATCAATTCCACACTTATTTTTGTCTTAAAAAAGTAATAAAACAATAATTATATATGAAGATTCAGACTGACTTTCTAAATACTTATTCACGCTGTTGTGAGTCAGAAGCTGCAAGTTGCAAGTTTGTGTCTCTCCCTCTGAAAATGTACTGTACATGATGGTTTCAATGTACTTTTTGATTTTCGATATCAAGTCTTGGTTAACATTTTTAAAATTTCTAATAAAATGTCACACAGATTTTTAAAATAGCGTGGCCAAAATAACCTGAAGAGTTTTTATTCACCTTCGGCTGCAAAAATATCAACACTAATATGTCTGTAGTTCAAGGGAAAGTAAGTTCATTTAAACAGTCGTTTTTAAAAACAAATAGGAAGCAGGAAGGGTTGACATTTTTAAATAAAACTGTTTCAAAACTGTCCCGAGTTTAGCTTCATCCAGCTTTCCATCTACACTCACAGCTTCCCTGCCTGTAAAACAGCATCAGTCCTTAAATAGCCTGAAAAATGCTCCGGTTGGTCTCAGAGCTCGTTACTGGTAGGAACACTGGTTTCCTCTCAGCATTAGCTTCTCTTATCCCTCATGCTAAACACCAGATATACAGAGGTCCCAGAGAGAGAATCTGATTGTTGTGAATAACTGTAAAAAATATTGTTGCAATAAAGTTCATTATGGAACTGCTGTTTCTCAGTTTTAGGACTCTAACTGAGAACTGTCACACTTTCAATGTGGAAAATATTAAGATGATATTCTGTTTATCAACAGGAGGCAGTATTTTAAACTGCCTAGATACTGCATCCAATGAGTTAAATCTTCATTGGAGATCATCTTTTCATTTAGTGAGATCATGAGGAAAAGTCAGTGAGACGCAACAATGAGGAAAACTCGGGAAGTGAGGTTGTTTTAGCATATAACTAGTAAATACTGGTTTTAGCTGCAGTCCATAATTCTCCCAGTGTAGCCACACAGCTTGTAGATTTCTGGAGCCCCTCCCTCAGGTCCTTTGACTGCTCAGCAACCCCGCTTCTGTTGGTGAGCCCCAAGGCAGCTGTGGCTGCGATGCAGCAAATCACCATCAGTGCATGAATTAATGGCTGAATGTAGTTTAAGTGTTTTAGTCAAGCCTCCTGACAAAAAAAAAGGACTATATAAGTGCAGGTTATTTACCATCCTTGGTTGATGATTTGCACACAGCTCTGTATAGACGCCCTAAGCCTGAAATATTGTTTTATAAGCTAATCCTGCTTTAATCCTCTTCACAACTTCCTCCCGACCTTCCTTGTGTTTATTTCTAGAATATTACAAAAACATTATTTATTCCTGCAGGGAAGTTCAATTATTTAAGCAGTTTGACATAAAAGATAAACATTTAAACACATTATAGATAAAACGATGCGCCGGACGACTGATATTTTTGGCCAAAGTTAGTGTTTTTTTTTTATTGTATCAGTGTTGGCTGATGCGTTCTCCTACTCATCAGTTGAAGCTCATTGCTGCTCCCTCCATCTGCTATCCATTGTCAATGACTTGTGTCATGATGGGTTTTCAGGTTCCTAACCCAAGTGCAGAACACACTCTGAGACAGGGAAAAATTCAACAGTTTATTGAACAAGGCACAGATAAATGCACAGATCCAGGGGGTTATCAGATCCAGGATTGGTCAGGACTGGGTTTACTGATCTGAAGATGAGCAGAGCAGCAGAGAGGGGGAGCCTGGAGAACCCAGAGGCAGGAAGTAGGCAGAGGGCTAAGACTTCAGACTTATCAGTGTTCAGATCCAGAGTCTTCCTTCCGATCCTCTTCTTGAGGGCGGGCAGGCAGGTTCAGACAGTTAGAGTCTTCAGGTGAGCTCCTGAGAGTCGGCAGGCAGATTTCAGCAGATGAAACTCTTCCAGAGTTCCAGGGTTCAGTCAGGTTTCTTCCTAGGAGGCAGAGAAGACAAAAATGATCAGGTTCAAGTTCAAAGTTCAGGGGAGTCAGAGAATCAGACAGGCTGGTTGGCTCAGGCTTTGCTAACCATAACTGGCTTAACACTCTGGCGCTGGAGTGTAGTCCTGCTGCTGCTTATATGCTGGTCTCCTGATGACTGATGGATCGCAGGTGTGGTGGTCAGCTCAGCTCCAGGAGACCTTGAGGCGCCCTCTGCTGGAGGAAGGTGGACAGACCTCCAGATCCCAACGACTTGTATGATTTGTTCATAAATGTTTTTATTTTGTTTAAACAGAAAATGGCATGAGTCGTCCTCATTGCCACTTTTTTTCATCATGTAAATAAAGGAAGAAAAAGAAAATATCGAAACCAAGAAAATAGATGTATAATTGCTCCTCTCTGCAGCATTTATCTTAGAGGCTGCAACCTGCAGCCCTGTTCTGCCTGCTCCTGTTCCAGCTGCTGGGAGTGCTTGTGTAGTAGAACATAGCCAACAACTCTATGCACAAATCAGCACTGCATGAAAAGTGAGATTTTCGTCCCCGTAAACTCCCGCAGATCTGCCTGATTTTCGTCAGTTTCCGACAATTTGCAACCCGTGCTTGTCCGCGTTTGTCGTGCCACAAATTGTCGGAAACGTACCATGACGTATGTGGGGAGCGATCAGCTGTACTAATGACCCTAATTAGCATATGAATGCAGCAAACCCGCGCGGCTGGCCAGGTCTGGCTTGAATAACCTACTCAGTATTGGCTGAAACCACTATTCTCAAACAAATGAAATCGCTCGTGATTGGCAGCAAAACCACACGTGGCCACGCCAGGATTTAATTTTCTTACTGAGTATTGGACGGAACCACTTCTTTTTAAACAAGTAAAGTCGCTCGTGATTGGTTGGCATATATATATATTTACATATAAATTTACATATATATTTATTCATATATATATATATATATATATATATATATATATATTCATTCATATATTTATTCATTCATATGATGTGTATTTATGTTATCCTACACTACTAGACAATTATTAGGCTACCATCAAGGACATGAATGAATTTATACAGGAAATGAACATTTGCCAGGAAGCTGTTTATGCAAAGAAAGAGCTTTATTGAAACACACACACACACACACACAACTATATACAACGCGTATCCAAACACATGCGTTTCTAAAAATTAAAAGTCCGTGAACGGTCCGTTTGCTTCCTCGGGGTTGGAGGTAACGGGCAGCATTCCCTCCGAGGAAGGTCCGAT
Source organism: Cyprinodon tularosa (assembly GCF_016077235.1). Taxonomy (NCBI): domain Eukaryota; kingdom Metazoa; phylum Chordata; class Actinopteri; order Cyprinodontiformes; family Cyprinodontidae; genus Cyprinodon; species Cyprinodon tularosa. The sequence continues at coordinate 2,017,846 of NW_024039551.1, forward strand.
GTGCAGACGCCTAGTGTGCGTGGCCCTGTACTTCGGCATCGCTTCTAACCGGGACTGCAGCTTAACACAGAGTTCAGTGAGATCCGGCCTACGAAATGGCAGCGACCGTACAATCCATCCAGAGACACCGCCGAGGAAGGCGGACTTCCAGAGTTCCACTTCCTCATCTGCTAGCACACTCTGCCTCGCTTTCAGCAGCTGAAAAAAAAAAACAATGAATCAGCGCACTGCGTATGGACACAACACATCTATCAATGCACCTGAAAAATAGTCACCAAATAAAGTCTTACCCTCTTTCTTCTGGCCCGACTCCGAGCAGATAGCCTCCGCACGCAGCGTGTTGGCTGGCAGCGTATATCTGAAGCTCCTGCGTACCGTCTGAAAATACGTCTTACAGGCAGCTGGAAAACAATTAAATGAGAGTGGTATGAATAAAAAATCAAACGCAAGTCACAGTAACAAGGAAGGAGAAAACATTAAAACAAGTCACTTACACACAATGTCGTCTTTATCAACATCGTGCAAATCTGGACTTGCTGTATGGCTCCGAGCAAATAGGAGGCCTGTGAAAACAAAATGTAAAGCTATGATCGGTATCCATCCGTATCCATTTCCTTTTACCGCAGAATGAAAGCATATTCTTTAAATCTTACCCTTGCTCCGGTTCATAGCGCCTGCAATTAGTCTCCGAGTTGTGAAGACGGCGTACTGCTTCCTGTGAATCACAAAAAATACACTTTAATAAAGCTTGTTCTTGCAAGGCTACTATTAGCCGCTATTAGACGTAGCTTAGGCTAGGCTGCTTTTAGCTTAGCAGGCAGTAATCGAACATATATTTACCGCTAGCATCTCTTCTTTGAGTTCGTCTTGTTCGATGCAGAGTCGCCATCGCGTCCAAGAGGAGTTTTACCCCGAAATCCCCCATTCTCCGCTCCAGACCGCCTGCACAAAGCAAAGCATCCATCCTCCACTGTGGCTGCAGACCCCTCCGCTCCGAGTTTCTTGGAGATCGTACAGAGCATGCGCGAGATGAACCAGGGTTTCCGCGGATCAATAAAAATAATTAAAAAATCATTCTTTTTTTTTTTTTTTTAATCAAGGCCTTAATTGGCACTAAAATTATTTAAATATGTTTATCGAAGTATTTATAATTCTTTAATAAAAAATGCTTATAAAAACAATTTCGTCAGATATATTATATCGCTCCAGGTGGAGAAAAAGCTAGAGGATATATATATACGTATATATGTGTGTGTGTGTGTTTACATACATACAGGAGTCATGGAACTGTGCTTACAGCTCCTTCATATTTCATGTACACTAATAACTTGTGTACATGGTTCTTGATGATGGCATTAAAATCATCTCAAATAGCATTAAAATAGCATTAAATTAGAGTCACTCATTCCTGTATGAACCCTGTGAGCGCTTAATTTAATATGGCATATTAAAAAAATCCCACCATCATCCAGCATATGTTCAGTTTCTGCCCAAATATATATATATATATTTTTGTAACGGGGATAAGGATAATTCAAAACTGCTTTTTTTTTAATGAACTTGTTCACTACTTCCAAACTCAGCATCTCTTTTCATTCCTGTAATAAGAAGTTTCTTTTGAATGGATTTGATTAAAGTTTAAGTCCCTCGGTATAAAATAAATATTTTGATGGAGATGAGAAATCTGCTTCCTCGTTGGTGAATAACCAATAGTTTGGATCCAATCATTTAAATAAACGGTGTTAGTTTTTTTTTTTTTATATATAAGAATTGTGCTATAATTTCTAGTCACCGATCTGTTGCTGCTATATTTTAATTTGACGAACCGGAATTTGCCGATGTTCTTTTTCCTGTTTGGTGCGATTGCAATTGCGGATCTTGACCTGGCCGGAGCTTATGACCACAGTGTACCAATCTTCTGATGGCTACTTCCAACAGGATAATGCGCCATGTTATAAAATGAATCATCTCAGACTCATTTCTTGAAACTTTTCCACTTAAGTAATTGTGAATTGAGCATATTGACAGACAACATTTTATTTTTTATCTTAAATGCAATTTTTTTTTTTATAATTACTGCTCTAAATGTATTGCTCTGTCAGCTAAAGATCTGTTTTGGTCTCTATACTTTAATTAAATAAATCAATTCAAGCTAAAACGTAAGAGGCTATACTGAGCCTGATCTCTTTGTGTTGTTACCTTTCAGAAAAATGTCACTTGGTGTAAAACCCCCCCTGCAACCCTGATTTGCATTTGTATAGCTCACAGCATGTTCATTTACATGTTAAAGCCTCCCCTAGAATTCCATGGGGGGGAGGCATGGGGGGAACACTGCCTAAGAGAGTCCACGTCAATTTCTGACAATTTACGGGAGTTTTCGGCGAAGCCTGCAAATTGTCGTAAACTGCCGCTAACCTGAAGTTCCACGACAATCTACAGTGCCGCATATTGACGAAAATCCCACTTTTCATGCAGTGCAGATTACCTCAATGTGCGCAGAAAGAGAAAGAACTGCACTTGGATTCCTGTAGGTGACCATACCTGCGCGTCATCCAGGGGAAACTGTGCACCACTAAGCTGGTGGGTATTCTCTTTGTTTTTGGTTTTGATTAGGTAAAGAAAAACATTTAATGGAGGCAACATCATTTTGACCTCTGAATCCCAGTGGATTTTATTTAGTGGCATCATATTTTTTTGGGCTGTTTTTTTCTGTCCTTTCAATTTTTTTTTAAGTAAGACATCGAGAAATACATCTGTAAAAACACAGAAGTGCTGGGTCGAAGTCATGATGTCATCAAAACCAGTGTTCAGGTCAAATCGCACTTCAAAAAACAAAACTGCTGAATTGATCTAAGCAATGAATAGCAATACATTTAAGTTGCTGGATCATCTTGTGGAGATGTGCATAAAGTGGATAGAACCACGTGATAAAATCAGCTGAATTTTAGATTCCAGGTCACTCAGGTCTTCAGCATTAAAAAAATTCATTATGAGGCTATACCACGGGTCCCAGTCACTCTGAATAAACACACCGTAGTAACTGAAGTCTCCAAGGACGAGCAAACATTATTACTCAAATTGCACAGTTGTTGTTGTAATTTGGGAATCTGTCCCAATTTGCTTTGGCAGTTGAGTAACCTGACTGAAATTGCCAGCTAGGACATTGTTGAATTAATTTGCACCTAAGCTAAGGCAGGCAATTTACCGTAATCAACAGAAGGATCTGCAAATGTAATTTTCTTGAAGGCACTCCAAATTTTTTCACCTTTTTTTTTTCCTGCTCTCCAATCCATTATTTGAGTCTGTGACATTTTAATGAGCCATATTCCTCCTCCCCTCACCCATCTTTCTCCCTCATTACCTCCTCACCCGCCCCACTTAGACTTCCTTCCTAAACTAAAAGTTTCTCTAGTGGACTCTCTTGTCCAGTCTTGTCACTCTCTCCACTTCCTTTTCCTGAATTGACTGTGAATTTTCTTTAACCCACTCAGGTTCCAAAATGTCCCCAATATTTTTTTGGTGTTTTTACAAAGTAAAAATAAATAGATTTACATTTATGTTAAAAAAATAAATAAAATAAAGTAAAGAAATAAAAACTTATTTTATTCACTGTGTGACAGTCTGTTTGGTTGAGTTCGATTACCTGTTTCTTACTTCTTGCAACATCAGAATAAAGTGAAACCAAAAACAATTAAAGTATGTTTGCTTCTTTAAACACAGTGGTTTACTTACATCTTCTTAATGTGTGGTAGAATTGTGAGCTGAATCAATCAATTTTGGATTCTCATCCACAGCCTCCTCCCTGGTTTTGTTCCCTTCCTTCAGACAGAACCAGTGAGACTGACTGAGGTTTACAGGCTGCCATTTTACCCACTTTTGCTTTAGTTCATTGCCTATTAGGCAGATGCACAGGGAGTTAATTTCATTCATATAGCAGCTTTCTCTGTCCCGATTTCAGCACTGATGCATGGTCTTATTACTAATTTCACACACCTGCTTAGCTCCGCCCAGTTTTCATTACCCACTCATCTGATCCACCTGCATTATTCACTAAATAACCAGCTTTCAGACCAGTTATCAGTGCCAGAATTTTTTTGAGACTTTGATGAGACTGATTCCAGCATTCCTGAGTTCTGACTACCTGATCCTGCCTGTTCCTGTTTGATCTGTTTGCCTTACCTGTCTTCTGACTCCTGCCCCATCTCTGCTTACTTGTGTACCAAGCAGAACCACTGAGCCAGCCTGCGCACATCCAGCCTGCCAACCGTGAATTGTACCTGGAACTGTTACCTGACTCTGTCCTGGGTTCAGACAGACTTACTCACAAGCGGAGCATTAAGGCTTTAACATTAATGCTCTGCTTGATATGAATAATATCAATCTTTATTGGAAAATGTTTTGGGATTATTTTATGCAGATCTGTGGGCAGACATGTTTAATTGGAATGACAGTGAGAGAGAAAGAGTAAGGAAGGAGAGAAATACACCTTACCATCTAATCTGATTTTACATATTTATGTTTCGGCACAGTGGCCTGCTGGAGCATAGAAATATGTTAAGGTCGACCTTCTGACCTCTGGTATTACCTACAGGAAGTGAAGCAGAGACCATCTACACTCACTGAATAAAGCTGGAGCAACAGTCTCACTGTGGCTTCCTCACCTCACATTGAAGTTCACCATTACCATGAACTGGGAAGGCCAAAAAGGAAGGAAGCTTTCCACATGGACAGGACGAGGGAAATACTGAGCTGTTTGGCCAGAAAAAGGAAAATCTTTCTGATGTATTAACACTAAGTCGTCTGTTAAACAAGGTGGTGGCTGCATTATGGTGAGGATCTGAGTGACGGTTTGCAATGCAGATATAATGCGAAAGGAAAACACCATTGTGGTTCCGATCCAACCTGGTGTTCTGAAAGAACAATGATCCAATCACACAAAAACATATGGACTGGCCCCAACTTCAGCATCACATTAGAAGCCATAAAACAAAACAAACCTATTCTACACATCCTGACAAGACGGCTTTTCGCACCATGAAGTTTGCTGGCAGCTTGCTGATAGCTGCAAAAAACAGGGGTTAATGTACAAATTGCTCGGGGGCATGTAGTTCAAATTAGCGGAGCTGCTTGAATATATGAGCCGGTTTTATTTAAACCACCATGCTGATTATTATGGACCCAAATCTTGTAATTAAGATTCACTGATATTTCATGTTGTGTAATCATCATAGCCTTGAATGAGAGGAATTCAAATGCTTCATCAAATTCCTAAAACAGAAGTGGCCTTTATGGCTTTGGGTGTTTGAAAACCTTTGATTTGTGACTAAAACCTGCAGTAAGTTTCCTCCGAGAAATGCTAAAGTAAACAAACTTGTCTTGCAGGATCTTTCCTTCATCAGTTCAGACATGCGGCTCTGATCAATCCACATTTTGTGTTTATATGCTTTATCACACAGCAACAAGTATAAATAAAACACTTTATGCCACTACTGTAATGACCAAGCTGCAGCAGAAACCCTGACTCTCAGCTGCTGTTGGTTTCAGGTCACATGAACATAGTTTCATGTGAGCAGATTTCTTCAGGGTTCTTTCTGCATAAGCAAATACCAGACCTCTTTGATGTTAGTCCAAACTTCCTGGTTTCCAGAATGAAGAGCTGAATATGAAATTAAAATAACCCCTGAGAGATGATGCCTGAGGTCTGCTGCGCTGCAGGATGTCTAACAGTCTTGTCTTACCAACCTTTTTACTGGCTGCTGAAAGGATCTGAGGCTGAATGATGTTATTCATTCTGCTTAACAGTTTGGGTATTTATACAGATTTCATGCTTTGCTGTTGAAATTGTTGCAGCGATGCTTCTGAATGACTTTTAGAAAAGCATACAGAGTGCCTGCTCAAATCCTCAGTCATGGGGGGTCATGGCAACCACAAAGCAAGCTGACTCTGCAGGCGAACAGACTACATCATTATCATCATCATACAAAGCGTGCCAATCAAATGGCTGCAACTCAGTGTATTTTGACTTTTAGTTCAGAATGGTGACTGACAGTTATTCCTTTCTGGCTGATACTGAGCAAAACCTCACAGGGACATTTTAAAATGTCTGCTGCTTGGATTCAAGGCAGTTCGAAAGGCAAAATGGAGTCCAACCTGTTGCTAGCAGGATGGAGCCAATGAAGTGGCTGAGTGTGTGTTCATTCAACAATTTGTTAACAGATTCTCTGTCATTTTAACAAACCGCTCTGTGGAAAAGGTCTAAATCACATTAAATAGCATATTTTTCCATCTGTGCATCAGAAATGTGTAATCTTTTGGTTTTCTTTCCTGGTGGAGCACTGCTATAAAAACCTTTTATAAACAATGTTGAGGGTAATTTACAATATTAACATAAAACAAACTGGAGCTTTAGCATTGATTAAAAAAAAAAAACCTGAGCAGGGGAAAATCAAATGTTTCATCACCTGCACCATTGAAATCAAACCTTTTGTTTTACTGGGTTGTTTAAAAAAAAAAACTAAGTTGGTTATTGAACATCTGAAAAAAAAGTGTGGCATTGCTCAGTCTGTAAGAATAGGGGGAGTGGTGGCCTAGTTGTAAGAGCACCACGCTTGGGTCCCGGAGGTTCTGAGTTCAAGTTCCACTCTTTCCCAGAGACTGCCACTCTTGGTCCCTGAGCAAGACCCTTAAACCCACACTGCTCCCCGCATGCCACATAATGTCAGCCCACTTCTCCCTGAAGGGGATGGGTTAAATGCAGAGAGTGAATTGTCCCCAATAAAGTAATTTACATTACATTACATTTACATTAACTTTTTCTGATGATCAAAACACCATAAAGAATTAGGTGGCTGCAGACGCAGAATACATTAAGGAAGTTCCTTCTCTTTCTGAGGTATTCCCATTTTTTTTTTTTTACAGTGTCCTGTCTGGCAATGTGGCAATAAGAATAATTGTCTTGATGCCAAAAAAAGCCCAACAGATTTTACTTTCACAAGTGGAGCAGTACGGCAATTGCCATATTGCTCCACTTGTTTCATGCGTAAAAATTGCTTTATTATAATTATGCAGGAAGTTTTACAGTTTATGTGGACACTGCAATGTAAATAGAACAGAACAAAAAACAGAAGAAGAAAAAAAAGAGAAAAGATGAAAGAAAGAGGAGATAGAAAGGAGACAATGACAAAACATTTTCAGTCTGCTTCATCACCTGCAACGAGATGCAAAAAGAACAGCACAACCGAAAGACATGGTACGAGATATACAATAAAGCAACACCTTGAAACTATCGCTGAAGTAGTGTTATTTATTTTATTGAGGTAGTCCCATTTTAATGTGCATCTTCATATTACAAATATGCTTTTACTTTTTTAAGACAATCAAATATTGGACTTACCTTAGAAGAAGAGAGACATTTCTGATTTCATTTGATTTCCTTTTAAACAGACTATGTCTCACTGGTTCTATCGATATTCATTCACTTGTTTTCAGTGCTTTGCTTTTGTGGATAAACACCAGGATATAAATCAATGCTTCTCTAAAATGAATCAATGCCGCTTAATCCAGCTTCTACAGATGTAGGGGGCTTTTCTATCTTAACAGGAGCAGTCATTCGTAAAGAGATCAGTATCAAAGAACCCGCTGCAGCATAAACTAATACAGGAAAGATCCCATCATGAGAGTGTGAGTAAACAGGATTATGCTTTCGCTGAATAAAAAATGACTGAGTGAAAAGTTGGTGATCCACAGAGATAAAATATTCAGCAGCTCAAACACTTCTGCAAGTTATTAACCAAATATTCTGATGGTAAAAGCAGATGTGATTTTAAACAAACGGCTCAACATTCCTCTCTACATCTCCTGTGGTTGAAGTATTAATGTTAAAATGGAGAAGAAGGGCCCTCAGATGAGACCTAAATAATATCCACTTAACCAGCCGTTTACCCAGTAAGAACAGTCCACTTGAGTAATTGATTCAGATAAAGAAAAGGTGTTCTGCAAACACTTCAGAGTTTTAACGATGAGGATTAATGAGAAACGGTCACATGAAGTAGAGCTGCTAATGTAGAAGTTACATTCGATGGCCATAGATGATGGCCGAGGTGTGTAAAAAAAGATCATTCTCTGAGGTAGACCTTCATCACCTGAGTAAATCAAAGAAGCAACCAGCCCCGTCTTTCAGATGTTTATCTGATTATAGACTGACTGCATCCTGTTGCTTCACAATCAAAGCCCACTAGCGCTGAATGTTATGGTCTACAGATGACAACAAACCAGAATCCATAATTATTAAGCATCTGTAAGGTGTTTTCAGATTCAGTGGATTTATTCAGACACTAGGTTCTCATAGGTCCCTGCGGCTTTGCCAGTGTGAAGACTTGGTCGTTTATTCCACAGCTAGCAAGACAACCATGAACCCCCAAACCAAACACCACAGAGTGCTGCCCAGGATGATTTGTTTAATCCCACTCCCACTGAATTTCAGAATGATATTGCGCTCGCCTGCTGCCTCATTGTTTGCAATCAATCCCACAGGCTTCCAGCGTTTTAACAGAACTCTGCTATTTCAGTGAAACATCAATGTTTCATTGCAGTACAAGATAAGCAAAATAAATAAAATACATTCAGATGAGATATTTGTGCTTTAAATCACAGATTTTCCACTAAAACAACAAAGTGATCACAAACTCATATAATAGCTGCGTAGCAACAATACATTTATTATCCTGTTCTTGACTCAGCTCCAAATCAATTTGTATTTTTCTGCCCACTGCTTCTCTTATTTGATATGGTCCAAATATGACTGAATGTGGTTATTTGACAATAAAAACAATGAAAGTGAAATTTAATCTGAATTTTTATTTATATATCACATATTAGGCTGTGTTATTTTACTGTAGGTAAGCTGCAGGTCTCCAGAAGCCTTAAAGGATTCAATGTGATTTAGTTTCATATAATCAAAATACATTACAGGATTAATCTCACAAGGTTTTTATCCAAAAAATGGACACATTCTATCTACACTCACCGGCCACTTTATTAGGTACCCCATGTTAGTAACGGGTTGGACCCCCTTTTGCCTTCAGAACTGCCTCAATTCTTCGTGGCATAGATTCAACAAGGTGCTGGAAGCATTCCTCAGGGAGTTTGGTCCATATTGACATGATGGCATCACACAGTTGCCGCAGATTTGTCGGCTGCACATCCATGATGCGAATCTCCCGTTCCACCACATCCCAAAGATGCTCTATTGGATTGAGATCTGGTGACTGTGGAGGCCATTTGAGTACAGTGAACTCATTGTCATGTTCAAGAAACCAGTCTGAGATGATTCCAGCTTTATGACATGGCGCATTATCCTGCTGAAAGTAGCCATCAGAAGTTGGGTACATTGTGGTCATAAAGGGATGGACATGGTCAGCAACAATACTCAGGTAGGCTGTGGCGTTGCAACAATGCTCAATTGGTACCAAGGGGCCCAAAGAGTGCCAAGAAAATATTCCCCACACCATGACACCACCACCACCAGCCTGAACTGTTGATACAAGGCAGGATGGATCCATGCTTTCATGTTGTAGACGCCAAATTCTGACCCTACCATCCGAATGTCGCAGCAGAAATCGAGACTCATCAGACCAGGCAACGTTTTTCCAATCTTCTATTGTCCAATTTCGATGAGCTTGTGCAAATTGTAGCCTCAGTTTCCTGTTCTTAGCTGAAAGGAGTGGCACCCGGTGTGGTCTTCTGCTGCTGTAGCCCATCTGCCTCAAAGTTCGACGTACTGTGCGTTCAGAGATGCTCTTCTGCCCACCTTGGTTGTAACGGGTGGTTATTTGAGTCACTGTTGCCCTTCTATCAGCTGGAACCAGTCTGGCCATTCTCCTCTGACCTCTGGCATCAACAAGGCATTTCCGCCCACAGAACTGCCGCTCACTGGATGTTTTTTCTTTTTCGGACCATTCTCTGTAAACCCTAGAGATGGTTGTGCGTGAAAATCCCAGTAGATCAGTAGTTTCTGAAATACTCAGACCAGCCCTTCTGGCACCAACAATCATGCCACGTTCAAAGTCACTCAAATCACCTTTCTTCCCCATACTGATGCTCGGTTTGAACAGCAGGAGATTGTCTTGACCATGTCTACATGCCTAAATGCACTGAGTTGCCGCCATGTAATTGGCTGCTTAGAAATTAAGTGTTAACGAGTTGGACAGGTGTACCTAATAAAGTGGCCGGTGAGTGTATATTTTATCTGCAGACTGACCCTTGGTACAGTCAACTATTTTAAAGCAAAATCGTTACACTTTTCTATTTGTCTTTCAAGATAAGATAGATTTAGTAAATGTTTGTGTGCTAATAACTTCAACTGTACTTTAAAAAAACAGTGACTCAAAGGTTTCCAAGGTTACTGAACGCATCTTGATAATTTCCTTGGACCTCACAATCTATTGAAACCCAGGAGCAGCTTGTTCCAGGCTCAATTTAAATGAACGGACGGATGTCTCTCCCAGCCATAAGAACAGGGTTAATGCTGAAGAGTTTGTTTCCTTGTCATATGGTAGAAAATCATGCTCACATCTGAATCAGTCAGAGCTCTGATGCATCTTTGATATTTAGTAAAAAAAGAAACATAATTAGTGCTTCAAAGGTTATAAATGTGCTGGTGAAAGTTGAATCCATGATGCAAATAAAAACATTGGTGATTTTTTATTTTTATTTTTTTTGTCAAATAATGGTTTTATTTTTCTTTATGTATAAGGAGTCAGGACTGAGATGGTGTGTGAAATTTGCTGGTGAATACATTATTCATAGGTCCAGCTTAAATGGCGCTAACATAAACCAGATAAAATCCTGGCTCTTCATTTAACCAATGAACACACGTGCCAGCTAATCTGGTGACAGACAGGCAGTCATGTTTCCTTTTTTGTGATGATAGAAAAGCTGTAACCATAGAGATGACCATGTTTCCTGTTCAAGGCTACAGGTTTCTTTTACTCTAAGAACCCTGAAGCAATTTAAGTCTGACTTTAACAAGGAGATTGTAATGATGTCTGGCTGCAATGGAATCAGGTGGGGTTATTTGATTTGTATCCACAGACAAACTGTTGAGTTTGGAAGTTTTTTCATCCTCAACACTCAAAGCATTTAATTTCAGCTGATTTATGCAGAGCTAACCCACAACAAACAGAAAAAAAAAAAAAAAAAACATCAAGTTCATCTATGGAAATATTCAGTTTACTCAATCCAATCAGATGGAAGGATTCTAGTTAATTTAATTTATTAAAATCTGATCCTAGTTACAGAACAATGCAGTCCAGTTCAGTTCAAGGATAAAACTGATCAAAACCCAATGGACTGTATCACGTCACTGCATGTAGAAACAGCTATTAGACCAGATCATTATGGTCTATAATAGTACTAGGTTCTGATTGGTTTGCATTAAAATGTTTTTAGGATACCTTTAAAAAGGTTCTGGTTCAATGACCTGGCTTTAACAAAAGACAGGAGACAGAACATGGGTGGTTTCATGGGTTTCCTTGCTGGTGCTGTGGCTAAAGCCGGTTACCTTAGCAACATGTCACATAGAGAGAATTATCTACTCAGCTGCTTCTTGTGAAAAACTCTCAGTTTTAACATCCGTTCATTTCTGATAGTGGAAAACTTGTCAAGAATCCTCGCTTACGTAGTTTGTTCCATGGCGTCATTAACTCTGCAGCAATCCTTTATACTGAGCATCCATGTAGCGACAGTGGAGAAAAAGACTCAACTTCTACTACTGAGCAGAATCACAAAGGATGAATGTTAATTTGTTTTTTTCTACATGTCAGGTAGAGTGCTTTCCTCCCCCTACCTACTGGAACATTTGTAGGCCTCCTAGTATGAGCAGGGCTTGCCTCCTCCCCCATCCTATGCTCCCTGCTTATGAGAGGTGCCTGTGTCTGCTGGCATGCTGATGCTTCTCTGGGAGGCCTAGAACAGGCTGGGCCGAGTCCATTGTACACGATTCTACTCCCCGACATAATTTCTAATAAAGTTTGATACACACGTACAAAGTGGAACCTTATGGCAACGGTCATAATGGTCTTTTTGTGAAAGCAAAGCATATACAGTATGTTGCACTATCATCTAGCTCTGGGACATCCATTCCCAGAACTATATTGGCAAAACAGGAAACAAAAAAAGGAATCATAAAAGCATAAACACCAAAAACGGAGATTAAAAAGTATTTTCTATGTTTAATAAAAAAGTCTAATCATTAATGGCAGAAGTAGCTGCAGCTAACGGTAAAGACAAAAGATCTGAGTAAAATCTATGCCATGAATATCAGATCAGTTATTCAATAATTCAAAATATCTTAAAAGATTAATTTATTACAGTAAATCAGTTCATACAGAGAAAAACCTCAAATAGATAACACACAGGCTGAAGGTTTGCAGCTTTTATTTCTTCTAGTTCTAACTCACTTCTTATTCTTTATAAGAAAAATACATCAGGCAAGTAAAACTTTTATTAGAGAAATGCAGACACAGTTTTAGAAGACTACCATCATCTTCATTAGGATCCTTATCACAGTTTATTGAGTATGAGTTTTAAAGTTTTTTGCTAAATAGCAATGGGTCAAACTCATTACAGGTGGATTTGACTAGAACTTCCTTTATTTTTGAAAGTTGAAGGGGTCAGGGTTTTTTTTTTTTTTGGTTGTTTGATAAAAGGTTCTTTAAAAAGATTCCAAGAAGCATTAAAAGAGGCTTTTCTTTACAGCTCTGCTTCTTGTGGTGAAGTTCGTGAGAATTGCTCATTAAACACTGGCTTTATTTGTGCTGCTGTTCTTTTAACCACTGAGAAAAGAAACCCGGAGTGTGGAAAACTTCTCCTCCTGTCAGATGGTGTGTATAGTTGTTTTCTCTATAGGTGAGGGTCGATTTGCCTGTTTGGAAAAACAACTGAATCAGGTGGAAACTTTAACCTGTTGTCTTGATTTAGTGTAAAAAAAAAAGAAAAAAAGGAAAGAAAAAAAAACACACATCATCTGGATTTATCCCATTTAAAAGAAATATGTTGGTGAATCCAAGCTAGTTTTCCTTTTTTTAGAGTAAAGTTTGAAACCAGCTCAACACCTGGATAGATGCCAAGATATAGACCTGGACAAAAAAAGCACAGCTCTCTGATTAAACCCAGCTTGTTTCTGGGGATGTTCTGTATCTACAGTATATAAGATGCCAATTAAAGCACAGAAACCTACTGATCTGACATGGCTGACTGAACATCCCTGGTAGCGGTTCCTCTCAGGCAAAGGTGAGCACAGGAGTCACATTGTCTTTGTTTATTTGTATTTGTGATTATTAAAAAAAAACTATAACCATAGTGATGACCGTGTTTCCTGTTCAAGGCTACGGGTTTCTTTTTCGCTAAGATCCCTGGAGTAATTTCAATCGGACTTAAACAAAGAGATTGTAATGATGTTTTGGCCACGGTGGAATCTGGCGGGATTATTTGTCGAATGGAGTTTTAGTGAGTAATTGTAACCGGGTTAATTTTGCAGTAATAGCCTTCAGAATTAAAACCCAAACTTTTAATCACTAGAAGTACATTAACAATCTGTGCCATTCCTAATTCCCTCTTACACTCTCAGCCAAAACAGTCTCTTTGCCAAATTCCTAGCTCTTTGGAACACGGCAGTTACTTTCCTCTAAGCAAAATTTTGGTCATCCATGTGAGCACGTTTACATCTTATTAGAACCAGGAGTTATTGATTGCTGAGGGTGGACCTTTGTCCTTAATCAGCTCATGGCGCTAAATGCAAACCTAAATGGGAAAATCTCAGCTTTCCCTACTTAACAAGGCCCATCCAAATACTGACCAATCACACAACTTTTCATGAACACACTACGAGGAACAGAGTTCAGCTCAGACATGTTCAGAACAAGTTTGGAGAACCCTGAAGAACCCACGATTGTGCAAACAACTAAGAGCATGCTCAACGCTTCCTTTCTCAAATGGGTTGTGGTATGATGACCTCATTCTTGGAATTTTTCAACTTTATTCTCGTATTATTACAGTTTTATAATGTTACAACATTATTGTCATAATGTTATGACTATATTCTCATATTTAAAAAAGAAAAAATATTTATCTTGGCCCTAATACTTCTTGGTAGATCACAGGCTACAAGCAGACTGTAATTCAAAAATATTGCTGCATCAGAAATAAGTTTACTGAATCCTTCCCTGCATGTGTCTGAAGAGCATCAGTGAATCCTTTTTGTGTATCACCTTTGTCCTGTTGCAAATCTTTACTCTGCATTTATCTTTATGCAAACTCGTTCCGCTCCATGCAGGGATGTTTAATTGTTAATCATTAATTATTTATCATGAATTAAAACCACAGTTGTTAAAATTAAAGTCATTTTTATTTTATTGGCAGTTTATGGTCAAAGATGCACATGTTGCTTACTATGCTAGTACTTTGTTGTTGTTTTTTTAAGTTTCCTTACATATAAACAGAGTTAATAAAACAGCTTCACCTGCAGCCGGTGGTGATGTTCCTTTCCTTTTCCGTGAGCTTGGTGTGACATCTTCCTCTTCCCTGTACTGTTTTGAGCCCTCACCAACTCACATCCTTTATCGGAGCAGCTGTGACGGCAGTAAAGTCTGAGGGTTTAGAGGTTAGGGTGGAGTTTAGATCTGGGCCTCGCCGTCTCTGGAATCTGAGCGACAAGCGGCTTTTGATGTCAGAAATGAAAGCCCTAATAAAACTGATATCTCACTGCCAGGAGGAGCTCTGCTTGTCTGCCTGCATTTAAACCAGAGCTGATGCAGCCATTGTTTATCTCTGGGTCTATTAATGTCTCCACAGCATTTTTCTGTTTTTGTGGAGAAAATCTACTCCACTGTTCCCCTCTGCTCTGTGCTGAAACTGATCCTGATTTCCCAGTCATTTGACGTTTAATGTGACAAAAGATTATCATAAACTAATGTTGGCCTCTTTTGTTATTGCTTTTATCTACATTTATTCTGTCATATTTAGTCATTTGTGACAGAATGTTGTGTTATTTTTCTCTCTTATGCACGTATCATAAAGGATTATCTTCTATCCGTCACCCTCTTCCTCCTCTTCTCATCTACTTTTTTTTATCTCCTCTGCCTTCTACCTCTCGACTCTCCCTTCCTCTCCCTCTTCCTCTCTGTAGCCTGTAATGATCTGGCGGCCTCGGGCAGAGACAGGAAGCCCAATGCTTTTGTCCAGGTGGCTGTCATAGATCCCCAGAGGCAGCAGCTCGTCTTCCACGCCTGCACAGAGATAGTGGAGGTAAGGCGTTCTCCTTAGCTGTCTGTGGCCTTTTGATGTATGTTGCTTTTCCTTACTCTGTCGTCCAACCTCCTATTTTGGCATCTGTCTCACTGATGTCTTTAAAGCATTCATGCCACTAACTTTTCCTCATTTTCTGTAAATGTAGTAAGAAAGATCAGTGAATATAGAGCCTAATTTTCAGCCAAAAGAAGACCTAATTTTAAAGGCTATGGATTCTTGGATCTATCACTCTGTTGTACTTTTGGCTGCACAGCTTGACTTCATCTGCAGCTTCTGATCAGCTGTCTATCCAGATTGGCCCGAATGGAATTTAAATAAATCAGCTATGATACTGCCACCACCATGCTTCACTGTATTATGATGTGTGCAGGATAAGTTATTGGTTATTATACTTTATTGGGAAGACAAGTGGACTGTCCGTCTGAAAGCTGTGGCTTTGGTCTCAGCCAAGTTGCTCATAAATCTGCATATCAGATTTTGGATTTGTAGACGTTAGAGAATGTGATAAACAGATTGCTTTTCTAGGTTATTTACAGCTATGTAACTGATCCTAATTACCCTGATGTTGATTTGTAGGTATGAGATTTAAAGGGGTAAATACAGGATGAAACAACCCTATACTGAGTCACCAAATTAGCCCAGTTAGCCAGCCTCTTAAAGCTACGGGTGGCACTGATTTTAGCCAGGGCAACTGTATGCCGCACTTTTCAGACCATTTCTGAAATCTTTATCATCATGACATGTACCCCCCCATCTGTACTCTGTTTGTTCTGCCACATAATATCTGAATAAAAGATGTAAAGGTTCTGATTGGACCTGGACCGGGTGGAATTACCTCTTCAAAGCTCCCTGCATGTGGGTTTGACCAGGGCACTTTCCTCCACTGGTGTCATGCTGCTGCTAAGGCAAATGCCACACGTTTCCTTCAGACAGCAGCAGCTGCCCCCGTCCCACTGTGGAGAACACACCCCCCCCCACTCACCACTCACACACAGACATGTGTGTGCTCCAGTTCTTGGTCCTCCTCTCTCACATGGGGCAAAGTTTCCAGACGTATGAAAGGGAGACACTATGTTCCTCCTAATTGAGTAAAGTTTAATGATACGGACCTTTTCCTTCAGAGGCCGATTTTAGCTGCCTTTCCTATTTGCTGAGGGAGCAGCAGCGTATGTGTTTTTGTTAATGCGTGTGTGGAACACAGGATGTGGTGGGATACTGTATGCTGCCTCAGACTGCTCCGCACACATTGAATGCCACTGGAGTTCTCATTTCATAGCTGCAATGTTCTGGATGTGGAGCAGGACTTGAGAATATGGACTGCCTTCGACTTCACAAAAAAAGGGTATGTGATCACTCTGCTTTGTTGCCAGGAGAGCCCTGGAAATGAACCTTACAGTGTAAAACTTCTCCCTCAAGCGTATCCCACTTTATCAAACGCTGTAAACGGAAAAGCTGATATTGCAGCATGAAAATGTTCTTTCTTTTAAGAATTTAAGAAGAACATTTTATAGTAAATCTTCAATTTTTAAAGTGTTTTCAGCTAAAATTAACTTTCTTTGGGGTGTAATTTACTGTTTAAAGCAGTCAGAGAAGACGCTGTGTGTCTGAAAGGGTTTGTGTTTCTGGGTTGATCCGCTGTAGCCCCGCTGCCACTTGTCTTCCTCCTGTTGTCACATTCCCAGGAGGCCGACTCTCAGCAGCTGCTGGCGGCTTTGCCGGATACTTGAGTGCGCCGCTGCAGGAAAAGCTTCAGTATCAGTCACACTCATGTGATTGGCATATTATTGGGAATCTGCGTCCTCTGTTTTATTAAGATTTGATTTAGAAGATAAATAATGGAAGATGCCAGCTGTCCCATCTCATTCACGAATGCTGAGACTGAGTTGGAAGGAAACTAACAGAACATTTTGATTAGTTTTCGTTTGAAGATGGCAGCTTTTTTTGTTAAGTTAGTAAAACTACTATGTTTTATTCTAGAAATGTTATGTCCCCTGGCTTGGTCTCGGGTTTTAAGGGATGAACATATAATTAGACAGTTGAGCAGAAGACAAAATGGCATTTGAGATGTCTTTTTCCTGTCCTATTTTGAGTTCTTCTCTACAAAAACTGATTCAGGCTTCAGTGAAAGTCCAGGAAACATAAACAAAATAATGATAAAAATAAAAATAAAACATAAACGTACCTAATAAAAAAAAAACATAATATAAAATTGGACAAGATAACCTACCTAACATGCACATAAACAGGCAAATCTGGGGTTAAGCTAAAAGGTAGCTCTCCACATCAAAGCAGTCTGACCAAGTTTACAGTACAAGAGGCTGTTCAGCAAGCATGGCTCTATGACAGTCAAGTGGCCAAGGTGAATTAAATAATAGTCTGCAGGTTGCTGATTGGCTTAACCCCTAGAACCCTACAGACCCACCGGTTGCTGCTACGTGACCTCGTAATTTTAACAAACCCCCAGTATTGATGTAAAAAACACTTTGGCACAGTTTGGTGACATTTTTGGATAAATGTGCCAAAATGGCCCCTCCGCCTAAGAAATTTCTCACTAATACCATTCTAAAATAAATATGATTCATCTGATTGAGTCCAAATTTGGTATATTTTTACACAACATTTAGATTTAAAAGTGTGTACTACTTTTTTGTGCTATAAATAATATTTTGGTAGTGTTTTGCAATGTTCATTTCAAAGAAAATTTTGGCGAGGTTCAAAAAATGCAAAATATTTTGTATTTTGTCCCTAATATTTCAGGCAGGGTCAAAGCTACAATGGTGCTGACACCAGAAAACCATTCTATGACATCTTACCTTTACAGAGGTACCAAAAGTTTCTTCTTAAATCTAATAGCTGTGAGGCTATAAGTGATTTACTTTTTGTCAGGCAGAAATGTATTTATACCCCCTTAGGGTGTAAGAGGTTAAGACCGAGAATGCAACTTCCAATCTTGTAGGCACAGCCTAGAACAGATCAAGGTGTTACTTTAATGTAGAACAAAAAATTCCACATTGGGAAGTGAGGTACATGGGATGATTACACAATAACTTTTCATCCTATTTTATTTCAAAGCAGGCAAAAGCTTGTGCATTTTTTAAATTCAATCAAACGGGAGAAAACTCAGTGTGGAAATTCTTCTAAAAGCTTTCACTTTTTAGGGAATTGCATCAGTTTTTATCATGAATTTGGTGCACGTGCAGGGGTCCTCCACCTTTCATAGCATTCACAGTGAAGCAAGTCTACGGCTGTCCCTCACAGAAGCATTCAGATGTTAATTCTTCCAGGTCTAGACTACAAGTATAAAATGCTATTGTCAGTTTTATTGTATTTTTTCTCTGATGGTCCTATTTGATTGTTAAAGAGGATTATAAACAAGTTCATGCATTAACACAAAAAACAAAAAAAAACACCTGAAGGTAGGATAAAAGAGCTCTTCTGGTGTCTCAGTAAAACCAGCTTTAAATTCTAGTGGTTTGATATAATCTGAGCTAGAGGGAGCATGAATGTATTGAATAGAATGGGCCCCAGAATGGAGCCTTGGGATGCAACAGGTGAATTTAGTAGCTCTGAATTAAAGTTTTTTTTTATTGTCTATGTTTGCATACACATAAGTAAAGAGTGATCGGGAGCTGATCACCCTGAAAATTTGTCATGCCTGCCAGAATATTCTCATCTGATTCTGCAGCATCAGAATTAATTTGTCATCCAACTGAGAGTCGCATGTAAACACTTCTGACAATTGCGTTAACCTGAATTGCGTAATCTGACCTTAATGCGCATGTGCATCCAACGCTAACATAACATCTCTTGCCACCTCACTTTGACAAGCTAGATACTGTCAGACAATTCAGATTGCAAGTTTATATATTATGACAATTTTAAGCAACCTTTGCATCAGAGCAACAAAAATCACGTGTTGTTCCCCAAGGTTCCATCTTAAGGCTCCTTCTAGTGAATATATACATTCCCCCAGGTCAAATCACTGGGATTCAAATGTATTTATTTACAAAGATTCATTCATATCTATGTTAAACATATTTCAGTTAAAAACTTAACTAAGCTAATGAAACTAAAATTAAATACCTTCTACTATATGTACAAAGAAAAAAAAGGCAAATGAAAATGGTTCAAAATCATCATCTTCCTCTTATTCAAAACCAGGTCTTTAGGGCAGCAGTCTCAGCAGAGACTCGCAGATTTCCTTCTACACAGATTCCTCCTCCAGCTCTGCTGGCAAAGGCCTGAGGCACTCCTAGTCTAGCTAAGAGACTTAGTCCCTCTGTGGTATCCTGGGTTATCCCCTGGGCCTCCTCATGGTGGGATGTGCCTGGAACACCTCCTAAGGAAGGCGTCCAGGGAGCATTAAATCAAGATGTTTGATCCTAACCAACTGATTGCTGTGGATGTGAAGAAGAAGCGCCTCTACTCCGAGCCCCTCCCAAATGGCAGTTTCTCACCCTATTTCTGAGGGAGAGCCAAGCCATCCTGCAGACAAAGTTAATTTCAGACGCTTTTATCCAGGATATCGTTCTTTAGCTCATGATCCAGATTTCATGATCATAGGTGAGGAAAGGGATGTAGACCAGAAAATCAAAGCTTTGCCTTTTAACTCAGCTCTTTTCTCATCTTAACAGACTGATATAGACTAGTGCATCTGCATTATAGCAGCAGCGTCAACAATTCATCCTAAGGATGATCTATCTCTGGCTAAGTTCTCCCCTCACTTGTGAAAAGGACCCCAAAAAAGAACTCTTCCCCTTAAGGCAGGAACTATCCTCCAACATGGGGCAAGCAACAGTTTTCTGGTCCAGAACCATTGGATAGGACTTCGAGAATCCCACCCAGGCTTCTTCACACTTGACTGCAAACTGCTTCAGTGCATGCTTTAGGTGTTAGCATGAGGGAGTCAGAAGAACCACATCATCCACACAAACCAGAGTCCCAATCTGCTGGTCCCCTTATTTGACACCCTCCAGCCATTGGGAGCACCCATAAAGGTCCTGAAAAAGACCAATGACAGAGGGCAGCCCTGTCAAAGTCCAACATACACCAAGGACAGGTCAGACTTAGTGCCAGCAATGTAGAACAAACTCCTGCTCTGCTTGCACAGAGCCCAGATGCCTCATAGTAAAGGGCCGGCGACTGTGGTCTGCTGGGGCACCCCCCACCGGGCACCACAAGAGACTTGGTTGAATGAAGTTCAAAAAAACGCATGTGGACTATTTTGGCAAACTTCCACAAACTCTGCCGCCCTCTGTCAGATGGTGTAGAGCTGGTCCACTGTTCCACACTGCTTTTCCTGAAGCCAAGGTTCTACTATCAGCCGAACATTTGAACACCTTGGCCATTACGCACTTTGGCCTGCCAAGTCTGTTTGGTTCATCCTCTTCAAGGGTATCCAGCTCACCACCAAGTCATGATCGGAAAACAACTCTGTCCCTCTTTTCACCTGAGTGTCCAATACTTGCAGCAGAAGGTATCAAGATACGACTACAAAGTCATTCAGTGACCTCTGGTGTAGGGTGTAGTGGTACCAGGTGCACTGATGGACATCGTTATGGTTGATTACGGTGTTAATTGTGGACAATTCATGAGTTGAACAGAAGTCCAATAATGAAACACCATTCGACTTCAGAGCTGGAGGTATGTTCCCTTTTGATCACTCCCCTCCATGTGTCACTGGGGTCCCAGTGCCCAGATAACCACAGAAGTTATGTTTTCAGGGGCTTAAATGACCCTAGTAGGGTCACCAAATGCAGACAGGCTCTGGATGATGGGTCAGTCACAGAGTGGTTAAAAAAATAAACGCATGACCACAAAAGAATCAAGGCAAATTACGTTGCCCGGTCAGGCAAACCCGGAACACAATCCTGGAGCCAGACTTGGAGTTGGAAGTTTGTTAGCGACTGCCTAGTGTTTGAGTTCTTCAGTGTGGGACCCAGCTGGGCCCAGCCTGTTTTTTTATGTTTCCAGTTCAATTGTCTATTATCTTTTTTCCCTATCTTTTTTTAATCCGTTTCTTGTGCTGCTGCTGCATATGCATGGTCCCATTCCCTGTAATCATAGCCCCCCGCTATCAACGAACAGTGTCTGAATATTATCCAGTGGTCTATTTCTAGCGTTATACTCCAGCTGAGCTGCTTGGAATTTAACCAAATCTGGGAGTTTGAGGAGGCAAAAATATAAATAAATCAGTTTGCTCGTGATAATCAACCTTATGAGCAATTCTTTGCCATTGTTCAAAATTATATCTGTGGCACTACCTCTGAATCAAGTCAGACCCAAAGATAGGCTTTACTCTCCTTTTTCCTTTTTTATATTAAATTATTTTTCACAACTTGTAAAGCAAATGAAAACGGCAGACAAACAAAACATTATTGACGAAATCTGTGGGTAAAATATAGAGACAGTAGGGGTAGACACTTTTTAATGTTTGTTGTTTTTGTAATGAAATATTCAGATGTTACCGGATCACATTTTTTCTTAGTAAAGAAGTTTGTAAATTCATAGCAGCTCCTGGTAGAGTGAAGCTTAAATGCTACAAACAGGACATGTCTAAAAGTAATTAACTCTCAGTAATTCCAGTTACGGTGTAAAGCTACCCACTGGTAGCCTGTTTGTTTTAGAAGAGTTTCTGCTTCAAGAGACCTCATCAAATCAGTGGGTCATTAACAGGACATAATCAAACCATTACAACATGGTTTGTTTCAGTAGAGACTCATTTAGAGGACCAGTGTTGGACACAGCTTAATATGTCCTTAGATTCATAGAAACATGCATGTCTTAGTGTGGATAATGCCCTTTATTCAGCTGTGACTAATATGTAAAGGATCAGTAATATGTCACAGAAATGTTCTTTATGTTTCTCAAATGTGAATGAGTTATTACTCCCTGTTTAGTCCATCTGACACCAAAGAAATGGCAGCATGTTTTTTTGCCAAACCCTAATACGTCTCGACTGGAAAATCCAACTCCTACAATGTGGGCAATGGGTCCAGGAATGCTGGAACTTGATGAGTATTTGACGTCAAGCAGAGACAGCCAATGAAAAATCTTTGATGTAATGCAAGTTAAGTCAAGCAGAGATCCATGTGCTGAAAGTCCTGTCTGTGTGTTTGTATATACAACCACGAATGAAGCAGGGGGAAAAAAACCCAGAGAAGGGAGACTCAGTAGCTTTACTTCTTCCTCTAATCATACCCAAGCACACACACCCTGTTAATGGCCTTAAATTGGTTGTCCCTCTGCGGATAGCAGTCTGGATGGACAAAAAGACCAGAGAGAGGCAGCTGACTCCCATAGCATATGCTCACCACTCGTATGACAGGCTGGTCTACTTCCCGGGTAAATGGAGACAGGCTTACCACTTTAGCTCATCTCAGCCCATCAGCCGCACTAAGAAGGTTCAGTCACCACTGAGGCTGCCAAGCATGCTGGTAAGTCTGAATGAGGCCTATTCAGTGTGCCAGTGAGAGCAGCAAATGTGTGTGTACCTGCACTTCCTCTGGTGTAACAGCCCAGTCTGTCTTTTCTCCAGTGTTTGTGCTGCTGATAATACCCTGATTCCAGCTCAAAGCCGTTGGTTACACTGAGTCTGTACTGCTGTGCTGAATCTGGCTGTGTGATGTTAGAGCTCATAAACCACATGAGTTCATGTTTGGATGAGAAAAATGGCATCAAGGAAACTATTAGCACTTCTAGAGACGCTGAAATTAGTTTCCCTCTCCAACAGGTCATGGAGAATTCCTGAGTTATCGGTTTGCTCTGTGCTGCTGTGAGTTTTCTACAAATGTGCAGAGGTGTTCATAACTAAGTACTGTGCTGCTGTGGAAAAAAGTTTCTTCTCTCACTGCTGGTAAACTGATAAATTATCGTTTCTGGCAATGCCGTTAATACATGACAGAGAAAACTTAACATTAGGTCTTTTTACCGGCCAGAACATAAACTCAAGTGGAATATTCCTGATTAAAACTTCAGGGGGCTGGGGAAAAAAAGAAAAGCAAGGTGTGAACCCCCAAACCTTGCCCAAGAAGACAGACGCAGATCAGGGACCATGACTAGGGCCCTAACTGATACAGTCTAATTATTAGAGACTTAAGGAAAATGCCCAAACCAGTGTTGTTTTCATCAATGATGACGATCACCAAATAATTTAGTTTACGGTCCTTTTTTTCATGACGATAATGAAACTGAAGAGCTAAACGTGGATCTTTGATGACTAAAGCATTACTAGTCATTGGTTTGAGGTTTTGTCAATGTGACGAGACTAAATAAATATTAGCAGATGGTCAGTCAGATGCTTAAAATGCATCGTGGTGCTGTAATCTGCTAAGCAGTATCAGCCGTGCTGCTGCATCCTGTTTGGTCATGCAGCCCACCTGGATTGCAGTGGTGCTCATTTTGCATGACTACAGACGGATCATGGCAGCAGCGGAGAAAATAACACAGAATTGTCCGGTACTGCGCCCTGAATTCTTACAAATTCTGCTCTTCCAGTGGTTCTTGTGCAGAAATCTGTCTTTGCCCGCATAGCTCCGACTGCACTTAAAGCTCCACAATGATGGTTCACTCTCAGCAATCTTGGTGTTCCTGCTTTTGCTACTTGATAAACTATATTTTGCTGATCATCCTCTGCCAAGCTTAAAAAATCCCTTTGTCTAGTTTTCAATATTTTATTTCTTCCAGCTCACAAGAGGTGATCCTAAACATTTCTACAAAAAATTTCTACCAAAAGGAATCCTTAAATTATATCCAAAGCAAATATTTCATGCATACTGTTTGTTTTTGGATAGAGAGCCAAGTAAATAGTTCTCATAGTTCTCGTTTCTATTAAAATATGATATACATTTTTCCTTTTATTGTCATTAAAACATTTTCAAAGTATATATATAACTTCTAAATGAAATCGACACATTGACTTAAAGGATTTGAGCTATCTTGGGAAAAATCTTCTACTAAATGGGGAACATAAGAAATAGTTTTTGATACAGATCTTTTCAGCAGGACCTGAATGTACCTGCATGTTTCTGAAGTTCTGTTTAATTTGGCTAAATAAAGCCTTCACTGCACATACAGTATACCTTGACGGCATCAAGTAATTTCCATTTCTTAAAGGGTAAAATATGAGATTTTGTTGTTTAGGATCGTGCCTTAATTTACCAAATTAACTTGAACTCTTTTATTTTTGAAAAAGTGAACAATGAATGTGAGCTCGTTTTCATCTGTGTGAAGTGAACTTCACAATAAAATACAAAGCAGTTGTCAAATGCATTTCAAAACGTAAAACACTGACCGAGTCCCAAGCTAGACCTAAATGCCATTGGGATATTGTTTCTGAAAATAAGGACACTTGGGGAGGGTCACTGGACCGCAGCGGTCATTGAAACGAGCCATCACCTCCGGGGTTGGTCCGGAGCCAGCCGGGGACGGAGCGACCAAACCTGACCCGGTGACAATAGCTGTGACAGTAGTCCCCCGCTGGGTCGACCAAAATCCCAGACGATGTTGAAATTCCCACCGGACATTTTTTTAGGTTTGGAAAATAGGACATGTGTGGGAAAAAGTGGACGTCTGGTCACCCTATTGTGGCATGAAGCTAATCATGCTAGAAAATCATCCAACTTCCCCAACAATGAGTTCAGGATTCCCGCGGGTCCTTAAAAAGTCTTAAAAGGCATTGAATTCTTCAAAATAAAACTAAGGCCTTAATTGGTATTAAAATGTCTTAAATCAGTCTTTCGTAGGTCTTAATTTTTAAAACATCATAAATAGGATTATTTTTATTACGATTTATTTTTGTAATCTAAATAAAACGTTAAAATTGACATTTTTTTTTTCATTTAAAAAAACGGCTCGCCATTATTGGTTCCGTCCCGATAGTGGAACCAATAAAAGCGTTGTTGTGGCCGGGAGATTTGGGAGATGCACCATTAACTTTTTACCAGGGAATAAACATGAGGCACAGTGTATTTTGTAGTGTTGCGCCGATGCCATTTTTTGGCCCAGATACCGATACCCGATAACTGGCTGTGCAGTATCGGCCGATACCGATACCATAATAATGTAAAATAATTTCCATCATGGCTTTGTCAAGCTGCTGCCCACCTTTGTGAAGCAGGAAAAAGTCTAATACAAAGTGAATCCAGTAGAACTTTTTATTGCCTACCAGGAGTGGGTGACAATAGTTGAATAAACTTATGGCTCTCAAAATGGTATCAGTGCCCTATTTGTTGGTACTCGCCGATACCGATACCACCATTTTAGGGCAGTATCGGGGCCCCGTCCGATACTGGTATCGGTATCGGTGCAACACTAGTATTTTGTGCAAGAAGTCATTCAAGCTCGGAACGATTTAGGGAATTAGGGCAGTGGAGTCACATGCGAAGCACGAAACAAAGCATCAAAATGGAGTTACCGAGAAACAGCCGGTATTTCTCGGTTTTAGTTCCACCCTTGTCTCTGCAAAACAAAGTTTGTAAACTCAGTTAAATAATTGTTAAAATATATCTGTCATTTGTGTGTTTTTAGCTTTCTTCCTGTATGGGAAGCTTTTCAAAATTTGAAACATTAGTGCAGTGGTTTATGTTAGAATAAATCTTTGGGTTAAGTTGTCGCAAGCAGGTTTTTTCTTGTGTTTCTTGTGAATTTGGTCTTAAATTTTTTTTTTCAAAAAAGTCTTGAATTTAACTTGCCTTATGCTGTAGGAACCCTGGAGTTGTGGCTGCAAAAGGTGGCACAGATAAAAGTTTTAGGGAATAAAATACTTTTCTAGGTAACCAGAATAGCTTGAGCCGATTTGTTTCAATTTCTTTCAAACCATCATCTGTTAAAAAAAATGCATTTTGTTTCATGTTATCTGATCTCATATGAAAATTGATGTGATGATCTGAAGCAGAATCAGTAAGGGTTCAATACTTTTTGACATTCCTGCCTGTGTAGCTTGGAGAGGTACTGTGTCTTGCCTGGGCCTAAAGATTGCTGAGAATGCATCAGTGTGTTGCTGATAAATAAAACTAGCTCACAGCTCTAATAGGCTGCTGTGTTGAAACATTGTGCTCATTGAAGGAAAGCTTTATTCACTCCCACCGAATAAATGAAAGCAGTGTGAGAGATGGCCCACTGAGGTGTTACTGTAGGTTGCCTTACAGTGAAAACACTTTCTTTCCTTCAGATGTTTAATCTTCTCTCATCTTTCATGGTTTTGCTGTGGGTGTAAATAAAAGCACTTTCTAAATTCTTTCTTGATTTTATTTAGCTGTTAACCACATTTAAACCTGCATGGTCTCTGATGGGTTAGAAAAAATCATATCATTATAATAACCATAGTTGTTTTAAAATGCTAAATCATTTTTTACATCATTAGTTTTTGTCATTAAATGGAATTAGGCTGAAACCAGATTAATTACCACAGTGCTAATATTTCACATGAGACCTGCTGGTATTTGTCTCATGGGGGATTTTTTCATGTTAAAGCATTTATGCAAAAACTCAGCTTCTGTTTTTTGGACGGGGTGTTTCCTTACATCTCGACTCATTAAGTCCCCCAACCAGTCTGTCCCCATACGGTCCCAAAGGACAACATGCTGGAGACGCCCATCAGAGTAGGGCAGCGGAAACGGATGCCCCAATGTAAACACAAAGGCTTTGGTCTTGTACAAACACTCTTTTAAGCTGCCTAAGAGGTTAGCAGTGACAAAACCTATTGCTGACCAAATGAACCCACTTCTCAGAATTTCTAAAAGTGTGTTTCCTTCCACCTTTTACCTTTGTTATTATAAAACAGAAATGTTTTCGGTAGAACGATTAAACATTGCAGATTTTTAATCTGGCCTGGTCACAAAAACTATAAGGAAATGGTCTTTTTTTGTAGTTGTTTTTTTTTTTCCATGGTCCTTTTTGCCTTCTAACCTCTCTTTATTTCAGACCAAATCCAAAGCATTTTATGAACAATAGATTTTCAGCCTTCTAAATTGCTAAAATACCGTGATTTAATTGAATACCAAATTGCAGTATTCATGTTCAAAGTAAGACATAACCTATTCCCAGGGAATATACAAAAGATGTTCTCTGAAAGGGAGGGAGGGTACGATTTAAGGGGAAGGGGAAATTTTAAGACTAATAGATGTAGAACAACAAGGAAAAGATTATGTTTATCAATTCATTGAGTTAAATTGTGGAAAAAACTAAATGAGAATCTAAAGCAATGCCCAAACATATTCCTTTTCAAAAAAATGTACAAAGAAATTATTTTCAGAAGGTATAGAAAAGCATTATAGAAAGTTTTGTTTGTGTTTTTTGTTTTATTTGTATATATATATATATATATATATATATATATATATATATATATATATATATATATATATATATATATATATATATATATATATATATATATACTGTATGAGGGTATTTGTGTATAAATATTTATGTATGTATATGTGTAGGTAAGTGTGTATATATATGGATATATATAGTAACATATTTATAAATGTTACAAGAATTAAAGGGGTAGGAGTACATAAGTTTTACTTCTTCCTACTCCTTTTCGCACATGTAATAGAGGTATATTAACTCAGGAAAAAAAGGTACCTTGTTTGTTGTTTCTCTCCCCAATGATTTTAAACATTGTTTTATTTGTTGTTTTTTTTTCTCTCTCTCCTTCTTGCATGTTCGAAATAAAGCCTCAGTGAGAGTACAAAGAGTAGAGGGGAGAACAGTTTCGGGAAAAAAAAGCTTGAATTTTGTTGTTTTCAATATGAGAAGACTGGAAAAGGTTTCAATAATGGTTACTGAAGGAGGAAAGTAAGGAGGTATGAGTGTGGATTTTAAAATACCTGCAAAGCTATTTATTGCTCTGGAATTTGCTAAACAGGTTAGGACATCAAACAGCTTGGCATTTTATACATATTACTGCTGTTTGTTCAATACCATATTCCATTATTTTCAGTCCAAATGTTCTTGTTTTTTATTTGCCATAAAGAAAATCCTGTGAAAATAACTGCTTTCATAAGTCAAGTATTGTGTCCATTTGGGTCTTACTGTATAAATTCAGTTGTTCTGCGAAACCGCAGATGTAGTATGAAAGATCAAATAACACAGCAGATAGCTGGGGGATAAAGTTATATAAGTATTCAAAGCATTTTCAGGATTTTAAAACCATGTCATTTAAAAATCTTCACAGAACATGGATCGTACGGAGCCCCTCTGATGACATGGTCAAAAAAAATGTTTAATTGTGGCCACGAAGTAGTATTTCGCGGCCACGCAATAAGTTTAACGTGCACACGAAATACTTATTAATAATATCAATAAATCCGCCCTGTTCTCAGGCTTATGTTAACTGTAATGACTTATCTTGGACAGGCTGCTATGTAAACGGGCCTTTAGTCCTTCGTTTAGCTATGCTGCGGTTGTTTACACTATGCCTTTTCCACCTAAAATGGCGTCTTAGCAACAAATGTCACGTGACTGGCGGAGACTGACTGGGTAAGCAAATCGAGCGCGCCTTAGACCTTAGAGAAGGCGCGCTCGATTTGCTTACCCAGTTGTCCAGGAATTATATTAATATTATTAACAAGTATTTCATGCGCACGTTAAACTTATTGCATGGCCACGAAGTAGTATTTCATCCGCACGAAATACTACTTTGTGGCCACAATTAAAAATTTTTTTTGACCATGTCATCAGAGGGGCTCCGTAGGATCGTTCTCTGGAAATGACATAAAAAAAGACACATGAAAACTTAAGGATTAAACAGCTTTTTAAAAACAAACTCTCAGTCAATAGTTGTTGTGTCATTGGGCAAGTCGGTTCAACCTTACCGGTGATTGTCATAGGGTCGGGTGGCAGCAATTGTTTGGCAGCTTGTCAGTGTGCCCCAGGCCAGCTGTGGCTACATTATAGCTCTCTTAGCCCAGCTGACTAGACTTATTTACATGGGCATTAGTCTATCTACTAAGATTCAGACTGTCTTGTCCAACACAGACTGGTGCAATCACAGCAGAGAGGCAGAAGTTAAGGCGTGCACCCGAATTACCCATAATGCAACAGCGGTTTTCTGTAGTAATAACAAATTAAGAGCTGCAGTTGAAGGACACAGTTTATGGAGTCCTGCATGAGCTGGATATATATATTTTTTTTTAATTCAAAAACTGTCTGCTGGGAGTGCTTTTGAGACACATGTTTAGTTCTTTGATTGGTTCTGACCTG
The DNA here is from genome assembly GCF_016077235.1 of Cyprinodon tularosa. Taxonomy (NCBI): domain Eukaryota; kingdom Metazoa; phylum Chordata; class Actinopteri; order Cyprinodontiformes; family Cyprinodontidae; genus Cyprinodon; species Cyprinodon tularosa. Next base: position 2,047,363 of record NW_024039551.1, read on the forward strand.
TATCTGCTGATCCTGGTTGTGTTTCTGTTTGTGTTTGTTCAGTCTGAAGAGCTTTAGAGTCCTCAGACTTGATAAAGCCCTACATGTTAAGATGCATTCACACCAAACATTCTACAGTATATTCTGCCTGCAGCGCGGTGAGTTGACCACTCTGCACCGTGGACCCTGTTATCAAACATGAGGAGCTTAAGCTTCTTACTGTATCTGTTTCCAGTTTGAACCCAAAATGGAGGCCTGGGATTTTAACAGGCAGGTGGCAGAATCTTGTTTTTCTGTGGAAAGCCAAACAAAGCTGCCAGTGTTGATGTCTATTGGTTCAAGAAACGATAATGAAACCAGTTTGAAGAGTACCAGCACCTACTCCAAGAGCTGCATCTGGATGACGGTCCGATTTGGCTGTCCTTCCTTTTATCTAGCCGGGCAGAAGGCACCAATGCCGGGGAGTGGCTGCAGCTGACCAGGGTCTGTGCTAAAGCCAACATTATGGATGATTCTTATGTTGTTTTAATGATTCAACAGTCCTTAAAATAGTTTTTTTTTAAAGCCACATAAAACCTCTGGAGAGCATTCCTTATTTAATTCTTTGTCAACATCATTTTTCTCTATATTCCAATTAGACTGAAAGAGCTTTGTCTCATCTGAACTTCTTTAACATATGACACCCAAAACCGTAGTTATTTCAGTTCTCAATGCTATGACAATGCAGTGAGAGCGGTGTCTAGCAGCTTCACCGCTCTTTTACTGCACTATTTTCATAAGTATTCTATGTAAATCCACCGCTGTGGCTGCAGACACGGTGTCCCATACAAATGCACCATTAGACTGAATCTGCAGGTTGGTCAGTTGTTGAAAACAGTTTTTTGGGAGATTAAAAGGTAATACACTGTCACAGATGTGACATACCTAGACAAATTTTAAGTTATATAGGTAACAATGTTAGTTATGGAACTTTAAAAAAGGTTTTAACGAGAAAATGTGTTTGAGAAGAACTACTGTTTCCTCATATTTGTTTTGTCAACTCTTATTTTTCACAAAAAATGCAGATTTGAAATCGTCAACATTTTTCTGTTTTCCAGATTGAGTTTGGCAGATAAATTTTTTTTCAAGCTCTGTTGCACAGATCACATTCTCTTCAGTTCTTGGGGTGGACTTTCCTCTGCAACAAGCAGCGACTATGCATTTCTATTTGTCTGCATCGACGTTAATAGCAACATTTTGCTGGTCAAGAGCTTAAAAGCAAGAGAATGCAATCTGAACAACTCAATCTGAAAATCTTTTGATTGAAAATTGTTTTTAAGAATAGTTTTTGTTTTATTTCCAAGAAACATTTTCCTTGCTTTCAATGATGAAATGAAAGGAAGGTTCTCTGAAATTAGACAAAATAATTGTTTATATTGTGTGGTTCCATTAAAATATACAAGAAACCTGTTTAAACTTACAGTAGCAGCCATTCTGACTCCACCTGAATTGCAGGGTCTGACCAGGAGAAAACGCTTCTCTTTAGATTTTACTGTCCACAAATTATTAGATGCTTAAAAAGGAATTGAAGGGGACAGCCAAGGACCAGCCAAGGACCCATCAAGGAAGGTGGGGAAATTTTGAATGGCTACTACTGTAATAGAAAGATGAATGGAGTAGAAGATCAATAGACGGATCGGAGTGGCTTCCATTGCCTTATAATGCAGATGCTTCACCCGTCTGTCGTGGCTCTGATTTACCGCACGGCCTATGTTCCTACCCTCACCTATGGTCATGAACAAGATCCTGGATACAGGCGGCTAAGATTAGCTTCATCTGCATGGTGGCTGGGCTCTGCCTTAGAGATGGGGTGAGGACCTCAGTCATCAGGGAGAGGCTCCGATTAGAACTGCTGTCCCCCACATCTGGAGGAGTCAGCTGAGGAGCATCGGACCTCTATCCCTGCTGCCCCCTGGACCCCTCCCTCTTAAACAGGAACTTCCCACCAAAAGGATGAAAAGGGGACGACCCAGGAAACCATGGAGGGACTGTCTCTCTGCTGGCCTGCAGCGCCTCAGGCTTCCCCCAGTAGAGCTGGAGGAGGTGTGGAGGAAAGTCTGATACTGCTACCCTAAAGACCTGGTCTTAAATAAGAGAAAGGCAATGAGCACAAGTAGAAGGAAAGAGTATTGCAGGTAAATGTTAGGCATAAGATATATATTTTTTAAATCATATTCCTCTATTTAATTAGGATATTAATCTAATCGCGAATCTGTGGCATCAAAGTTGATCTTCTGTCAGTATACATAGCCTATTGCAAAGGCTTACCACTGTAGTTACACCATATAATATCTATTCATATAATTTCTATTTCCCACTGAAATGAGGGAGCTTTTTAATCACACATTCATGTGGTGATTAATAAAATTTTTCTTCTTTATGAACACGTGTACAGCTAAACAGATGAGCAAGCAAACACATGTAAACTGCGTCACCTTTTTTCCTCTCCCACAGGCAAACAAAGACCCGCTCTTTCTGACGGGGGTGACCTTCCCTTCAAAGTATCCTGACAGCCGAGATTCGCTGGTCAAACTAACTGTGTATGACGCAAAAAACAAGAGCCAGGAGTCGGTGAGTAAACACTGATTAATCTCAGTATGGATGCACTCTGTGTTTGGCAGTTGATCATCAAATTAAATGCATTCTAAGTTAGCTTCAAAGCTGTCTTAATTCAGTTTTCAGTTATACTAATAAGATAAAGAATCTTTAAAGATTAAAGATGATTGTGACGACTTCAAAAAGCTTTAAGAAATATGGGTACAGCAGGTTGCAGGAAAAGAAATTCTGGATGTTTCAAGACTTTTGAAATAAACTAAACTTTGAAACCTCAGTATCTTTTAATCTGTCCTTCGGATTTGTAGATTGTCCTGTTATCTAATCTGTGATAATCTTTTCTTGCACTAACCTCTACCTGAGAAGGTTATTCAGGTAGAGCTTCTAACCTTAGTAGTGGAAAAATCCCCAGAGGCTGGCCTGTTTCAAGCAGCTGCTGCTGGTGATTCCCAGTGACAGCTCAACGTCTCTATATGGGGGTCTGTGTGGCTCGGAAGGCGAAATAATTTAAGGAAGGAAGGAATCTTATTCTTGATTAACTGACTGGCCACACAGACGGTGTTTTAAGGTGGACTTTCTCACTTAAAAACATATTAAAACTACTTTTGACCAACTTATCACAGCAAATTTAGCAAAGCCACTCTCTGCCATTGAACAAAGGAGCAGCACAAGCATCAGATGCATCTGTACACACTTTATTGCACACGTCTGATTTTCATGTGGTCGAGCATCAAAGATGAAGCAGCAGATGCTTCTTGCTGCTTAAACTGCACGTGGTTTGAATGTAGCATTAGTGTGGGTGTGGTTTCCATAAAACCAAGATTTTAACAGCTTGTTTTAGACTCTCAAACATATGGGTCTTATGACTAGGAAGAGTTCATCATGGTTGGGCTGTCTGTCAGACAAAGTGCTGGGCCAATGTGGGGGCAGACCACACAGCTGAGCGGTAATTCCCTTCTTTTTGATATTAACCACCAGTACACACATAAAAAGAAGCTGCTTTGCTTGTTACTACACTAATTTACCTTCAGGTCCCACTTGGGATTCCATTTTATTTCCTAGTATGAAACGGTTCTTGACTTTTCACATAAATTTTTCTCCATGACCGCCTGAAGTCCCTATCCACATAAAACTTTTAGAATATGAATAATAAATGGACTTTATGTTAATAACAATGTGCTCATTCTATAACTATTTACAATTATTTCGATAGAACTCTAGTGCTCTGTCCATAGAAGTTGAGTTTATTCAGGGCTTCTGCAATATTCAGGGGACTCTCCATGGGATCGTCAATGGATCAGTTCATTTATTAGTGGAGGGATCGGTCAGTGGATCCGTTCATTTATTTATAGAGGAATTGGTCAGTTTATCTATAATTTATTTCTTTAGGAATCGTCCGTGGATTGGTTCATTTATTAGTGCAGTGATAAGTCGATTGTTCAGTTCTTCTATTAGTGCAGTGATTAGTCAATGGATGGGTTCATTTATTTGTACAGGGATCGGTAAATGGATTGGTTTATTTATTAGAAAAGGGAACGGTCAATGGATCAGTTCATTAATAAGTGCAGGAATCAGACAATGCATGTGCAATGTGATCGGTCAGTGGATCGGTTAATTTATTAGTGCAGGGATCAGTCAGTGGATTGGTTCGTCTATTAGTGCAGCGATCGGTCAGTGGATCGACTTAACTAATTGTGTAGTTATTATTCAATGGATCTGTTCATCTACTAGTGAGGAGATTATCAAGGGATTCCTTCTTTTATTAGTGTAGGGATTGTTTCAGTGAATCGATTCATCTCTTAATGCAGGGATCACTCAATGGAATGGTTAAACTATCAGTACAGTTATCGGTAAATGGATCGGTTCATCTACTAGTGAGGAGATTGTTAAGGGATCAGTTCATTTATCAGTGCAGGGATCAGATAATCTATTGGTGGGGCGATCGTCAATGGATCCGATTATCTAATAGTGGAAGTATCGGTCAGTGGATTGGTTCAACTATTAGTGCAGTTATTAGTCAATGGATCGGTTCATCTACTAGTAAAGAGATTGTCAAGGAATTGGTTCTTTTATTGGTGCAGGGATCGGTTCAGTGGATCAGTTCATCTATTAACGCAGGGATCAGTCAATGGAATGGTTAAACTATCAGTGCAGTTATCGGTAAATGGATCTGTTCATCTACTAGTGAGGAGATCATTAAGGGATCAGTTCATTTATCACTGCAGGGATCGGTTCAGTGGATCAGTTCATCTATTAATGCAGGGATTGGTCAATGGAATGGTTAAACTATCAGTGCAGTTATCGGTAAATGGATCTGTTCATCTACTAGTGAGGAGATCATTAAGGGATCAGTTCATTTATCACTGCAGGGATCGGTTCAGTGGATCAGTTCATCTATTAACGCAGGGATCAGTCAATGGAATGGTTAAACTATCAGTGCAGTTATCGGTAAATGGATCTGTTCATCTACTAGTGAGGAGATCATTAAGGGATCAGTTCATTTATCACTGCAGGGATCGGTTCAGTGGATCAGTTCATCTATTAATGCAGGGATTGGTCAATGGAATGGTTAAACTATCAGTGCAGTTATCGGTAAATGGATCTGTTCATCTAATAGTTAGGAGATTGTTAAGGAATCAGTTCATTTATCAGTGCAGGGATTGGTTTAGTGGATCAGTTCATCCTGTATTTCTACACAAATGTATTACATTTCAAATACAGTCCTTTTTGCTTTGTTTGGTCATCAGAGTGAAATTGATAGGGTCAAAGCACTGTTCTGTAGTCTGACAGAAGACTGATGGGAAGGTGAATTTGACCTGTTTCAAAGTATTTGTAAAACGTCCCCCTTTTTAATTGATACACCGTTTAATTAAACTATTTCGTGTAGATGTAGAGCTTCCATTGACACAGCAATGTCAACTTTCCATTCGATTTTTCTTCCACGGAGGAAATCCACTGATGTTCAACATAAGACTGTTTCAGAAAACAAAAAACTGTTAATTCCAGTGAAGAAGCAGTTTTTATTGAAAGCTTTTCTTTAACCTGTCTATCTGTTCTCAGCATAGTTCAAGCTGCAGAAAGGTCAGATTCTGTTTTAAAAATCGGACCAGTTGGCATGGTTACACAGCATTCAAAACATCAACCTCAGTATTCTCTTCATTGTTCCGGAAGCTTCTGCTGTGAAATCTAAAATTTCTGGTAAAGGTAAAGCTCGCCTTCTATTTTGTGATGTTAGAAAATCTGACAAGTGAGAAGACACAATTGAAATAATATAACAAAATAAAGATGTATTAAAAATGTAAAAAATGTGACATAATGCATCAAATCAGATATTATAGTTTACATAAGTTTATATGATCATGTATGACATACATCAAATCAGTTTATGATACAATATTAGATCACATTGTATCACAATGAAAAATATAATGCAACCGTTTTAGGCATTTACTTAATTATATTTAGTTACTTTAACAGAATTGTTTAATGTTAGCAGGGAAGAAAACAACTGTAACTGAAAGTAACTAAATATGATAAAATAAATGCAAAAAGCGGTTGCATTATTTTTTTTCCAGAGCATTATTTATGTTACAACATAAAGCATCAGGGGATCTACAGCACATGACTTGCTATCTGATGCCGTACAGTGATCTATAACACATGATTGATTATATTCATGACACAGTGAGCTATTTGGGGCAGTTTTATGAGCAGATTTCTCTCCAGTCTGCCTCAGCTTGAGTAAAATTGATTATTTGTCTTCTCTTTGTCCTTCACTGTTTGTGTGAACTTATATATTTCTTTCTAATTCAGAGTAGTGCTGAAAGAAAACAGAACATTTCACTCCAGCTTTGGTTTTAGATTTGGGACTCAAGCCTGAACCAAAAGTCTGACATACTCCTTCCTATTGAGAAGTTTTCTTCTCTTCTCTCATTTCCTGATTCCCTGCTGCCTTCAAAAATAACGTTTGAATGATGCGTTGTCTCATGGCCTCCTGCAAACCTAAGACATAAAACACAGTCTTTCATAGTAATTTCAAAAATCGCTCTGTGCGGTGCCGCTGCAGCACTTGAAAAATCATCCTTTCCCTTTTTTTTCCTTACACCAGAGCTCCTGAGCTGTGGTTAGCTTTAGATTTTCTGTGCTGTGCTCTGCTGGACACATTGGTCTCATTAGAGGCTCTTTAAGTGACACAGGCGTGACCCTGAACATGAGCTGGTGCAAGGCATCATCCTCCTCTGGCTTCAAGTGGAAGATCAGAAATCAGCCAGTCAAGACCCACTGATTTCCTCTTGTATTTTTCATTATTTATAGTCCTTTGTAAATGTAACATGCAATTTAGTTGTATTATGAAAGCAAAATAGCAAAAATAGCTGTGGTTTGTCAACTGGCAACCCTCCGACATACATTGGTCTGCTATGGTATACTCTGTTTATTTGTGTCAATGATTTTTTTATTTTACCTCATAAACCTATACAAAGTAAAGAATAATGTCCATATTTAATTTAATAAAGGCCGTCTTTGAAGAAGCTTAATTAAAATTTGAGCGGGAGAGGACACTGTCGTCAGATGAACTAACTTAGAGTCTGGATGGAAACGCTGCTGGTTAGAAAACAAAACCCAGAGCGAGGCAGCATCAAGCTGAAGGATACTTTTTCAGCACTGGTCAGAATCCTGGTAGAGACCTGCTGGATGCTGCAGAAGGCTTCTCGGACGTAAAACCAAAGCCATATTGACTCCTACTTTTTGGAAAAAAGCATATGGAAAACTGTCCAGACGTGCAAAGTCTTCACTTATATTTTTCTGGAATGACCGGATGAATTAAAAAAATTCACACCAAAGATTTCCGGTCTCACAGTTTTCTCCCTACTGTGTCCAGGTTCTCCCTTAGAGATACAGTAGGGTGGGGAGCTCAGTCATCATGGGAGGACTCAAAGTAGAACCGCTGCTCCTCCACGTCGACAGGTGCCAGTTGACTCCTAGACTCCTCCCTGATGAAGTGTTCCGGGGATGTCCCAGAGGAAGACCCAGGACAAGCTGGAAGGGCTATGCTTCTCGGCTGGCCTGGGGACGCCTTGGGGGTTTTCCCCCGGTGGGAAACTGAAACCTTTAAATTTCCTGCGGGAGAGGGTTTTTTGCTGCTAACCCCAAACGACCCGACCCGCAAGGCGGAAGAAAATGGGACGGTTAAAATGGGGGATGGATTGGGTGGATGGATGGATGGATGGATGGAGGATGGAAGGGCGGTGGTGGATGGAAGGTTTGGGTGGGAAAGGACGGAAAGGGTGGAAGGATGGGGTGAAAGGATGGACAAATGGACCCCGGGGGGTGGGCGGAAGGATGGGAAAGGATGGATGGGGTGGTTTGGATGGGGCGGATTTGGGTGGGAAAGGATGGATGGTGGAGGAAGGGGTGGAGGAAGGACGACGGATGGGGCGGGGTTTTGGGGGGAGGATGGGCGAATGGGGCGGTGGGTGGATGGATTGATGGGCGAATGGATGGAAAAAATAAATGGTGGATGGATGGTGGACGGGGAAAGGAAAAGGACGGGTGGGCGGAAAGGATGGATGGGGTGGATGGATGGTGGATGGATGGATGGGCGGGACGGATTGGGGTGGATGGAAAAGGAGGATGGACGGGTGGGCGGAAAGGATGGATGGAGGAAAAGGCAAAGGATGGAAAGGGGTGGATGGATGGAAAGGATGGGTGGATGGTGGATGGAATGGATGGACGGACGGACGGACGGGGTGGGGTGGATGGATGGGTGGGGCGGGGCGGAAAGGAAAGGGCGGGTTTGGGTGCCCGGGTGGGGCAAATGGACCCGGGGGGGGTTTGGGTTTTTTGGACGAAAAGGAGGTGGATGGAAAGGATGGGCGAATGGGGGTGGGGGGGTTTTGGATGGGAAAGGATGGATGGGGTGGTTTGGGTGGACGGGATGGATGGATTTAATGGATGGATGGATGGATGGATGGGGTGGATGGCCGGAGGGACGGATGGGGTGGGGATGGCGGGAAAGGAAACCGGTGGGTGGATGGGGTTGATGGGGGAATTTTGGGTGGATGGATAAAAGGATGGATGGATGGATGGCGAATGGAAAGGAGCGGGGTGGGCGGAAAAAATGGATTTGGGTGGATGGAAAGGAGGGTGGGGGGGATGGATGGATGGAGGGGGAAAGGGAAAAGGAAAGGACGGATGGATGGAGGATTTGGTTTGGGCGGTGTGGGGGATGGGGTGGGGTGGATGGAAAGGAAAGGATGGACGGGGTGGGGGATGGGGGATGGATGGGGGGGATGGATGGGTGGCGGGTGGATGGATGGATGGAAAAATGGACGGGGGGCAGATGGATTGATGGATGGGGGCGAATTTGGGCGGGTGGGCGGAAAGGTTTGGGTGGATGGGGATGGAAAGGGGGAGGGTGGATGGATGGTATGGATTTTATGGATGGATGGATGGATGGGGTGGATGGGGGGATGGATGGTGGGGGGATGGGAAAGGGCGGATGGGGTTTACGGGGTGGATGAATGGACCGGGGGGGGTTTGGGTGGGTTGATGGACGATATGGGGTGGACGGGGGGGCGGAATTTGGTGGATGGATGGATGGATTTATGGATGGACGGATGAATGGGATGGATGGGGTGGGTTGGGGCGGGGGGTTGGGGGTGGGGGGATGGGGGGGGGGGAAAAGGAAATGGGGCCCCGGTTTGGGGTGGGTGGATTGATGGACGGGTGGAAAGGATGGATAAATGGATGGATGGATGGGTGGGGTGGGGGGGGTGGACGAATGGGGGGGACGGGTGGGGGGATGGATGGGGTGGATGGATGGATGGATGGATGGATGGATGGATGGATGGGGCGGGTGGATGGAAAGGCATGGATGGACGAAAATTGGGGGTGGGCAGACACCCGCTGGATGCTGCAGAAAAGGGTTCTCGGGGCGTTAAAAACCCCAAAACCATATTGACTTTCCCACTTTTTTGGGAAAAAAAAACATATGGGAAAAAAAGGGCCAGACGTGGGAAAGTTTCACTTATATTTTTCTGGAAAGGCCGGGGGTGAATTAAAAAAAAATTTAACCAAAGATTTCGGTTCACGTTTTCTCCCTTCTGTGTCCCCGGTTCTCCCCTTTGGGGATACAGTAGGGTGGGGAAACCCAGTCATCAGGGGGACTCAAAGTAGAAAAAAGGGGTTTGGGGGGTCCTCCACGTCGACAGGTGCCAGTTGCTCTTTGACTCCCCCTTTAGAAGTGTTCCGGGGATGTCCCCGAGGGGGGAAGGGCCCAGGACAAGTGGAAGGGGGCCCATGCTTCTCGGGGTGGCCTTGGGGGCGCCCCTTTGGGGTCCCTGGTGGAGGGTGACTAATTGGCCCGCGGGGGAAGGGTGTTTTGCTGCTTACCCCCCGCGACCCGGGGCCCGCATAGGGGAAAAAAAGATGGAGGATTAAAAGGAAGGGTGGATGGATGGAAGGAAAGGTTTGGGCGGAAGGACGGATGGATGGGGGGATGGAAAGGGGCGGAAAGGACAAAAGGACCCGGGGGGGTGGATTGGGTTTTATTGGGCGAAAAGGTGGAAGGATGGATGGAGGATGGATGGATGGACGAATTTGGGTGGATGGTTGGGGTGGAAAGGGTGGTTTGGGTGGAAAGGACGGGACGGATGGATGGATGGAAAGGATGGATGGGCGGGGCGGTGGATGGGGCGGATGGGTGACGGATGGACAAAAAGGACCCGGGGGGTGGATGGATTGATGGACGAATGGAAAGGATGGATGGATGGATGGATGGATGGATGGGGTGGCGAATGGAGGATGGATGGATGGATGGATGGAGGGGTGGATGGACGGTTGGGCGGATGGATGGATGGATGGAAAGGAAAGGGAAAGGATGGAAAGGGTGGGGGGGACGGATGGAAAGAAAGGACCCGGGGGGTGGATGGATTTTATGGGGGCGAAGGAAAAGGAAAGGGTAAATGGTGGATGGATGGAAAGGCGAATGGATGGACGGGTGGGCGGAAAGGATGGTGGGTGGATGGAATGGAGGGTGGGGTGGATGGATGGCTTTGGGCAAAAGGCGGGTGGGCGGATGGATGGATGGTTTTGGGGGAGGGTGGATGGAAAAGGTTTGGTGGATGGATGGTTGGGATGGGGCGGATGGGGTGGAAAGGGGTTGGGGGGCGGATGGCCCAAAGGCCCGGGGGGTGGATGGATTGATGGGAAGAATGGAAGGACGGAAAATGGGCGGATGGAAAGGTGGATGGATGGATGGATGGACGGATGAATGGAAAGGATGGGTTTGGGTGGGGTGGACGGACGGATGGATGGACGGATGGGGGGACGGATGGACGGGAAAGGACGGGGGGGTGGAAGGGGTTGATGGGCGAGTGGGTGGTGGATAAATGGGTGGATGGAAAGGTTTGGGTGGTTTGGGGAATGGGGTGGACGGGTGGGCGGATGGATGGGGTGGATGGAAAGGAATGGAGGATGGATGGGGTGGGGGACCGGGGGGGAAAGGATGGATGGATGGTTTAATGGACAGGTGGGCAGATGGGGTTGATGGGAAAGGACGAATGGACGGGTGGGCGGAAAGGATGGATGGGGTGGGTGGATGGGATGGACGGCCCTGGGCGGATGGATGGATGGATGGATGGAAAGGATGGATGGATTTGGGGGGTGGGATGGGCGGATGGAAAGGATGGGAAAGGATGGATGAATGGATGGATGGGCGGGGTGGATGGACGGAAATTGGGGGGGGGACGGATGGACGAATTTGGGCCGGGGGGGTGGGGTGGATTGATGGGCGAATGGATGGAAAAAGGGGGGGGTGGGCGGTTTGGGTGGATGGATGGATGGTGGGTGGATGGGGCGGGGGATGGAGGTTGGGTGGATGGGACGAATGGCGGGTGGGCAGAAAGAAATTGAAGGTTTGGAAAGAAAGGGGCGGGGGGAAGGGGTGGATGGATGGAAAGGGGGGGTGGATGGGGGTGGATGGGGTGGGGATGGATGGATGGGGGACGGATGGATGAAATGGAAGGGGTGGACGGATGGATGGCGGGGTGGACGAAAAAGGGGCGGTGGGTTTGGGTGGATTGTGGTCGAAAAGGATGGCGGGGTGGGCGGATGGATGGATGGATTTGGGCTGGGGGAAAAGGGTGGATGGGAAGGTATGGATTTTGGGGGATGGATGGAATGGGGTTAAAGGACGGGGCGGGGGGGGGTGGGGGGGCGGGATGGGTTCGGTGGGGGCGGTGAAGGGGGCGAAGGAAAACCGGGGCTGGGTGAGGGTTGGTGACTGATTGGGGGGGGGAATTTTGGGGGGTGGTAAAGGGGGGGGGGTGGGGGGGGTGGGCGGGGGATTGTTGACGGGATGGGTTTTTATTTTTGGCGGGGTGGAGGGGGGGAAAGGTTGGGGTGGGGTGGATGGATGTGGAGGGGGTGGGTGGAATGGGGTGGGGTGGCGAATGGACGGGTGGGCCGATGGATTGATGGATGGACGAATGGGGCGGTGGTGGGGGATGGAAGGATGGGGTGGATGGATGGATGGGCGGGTTTGGGCGGTTTGGGTGGATGGGATGGGTGGATGGGGGAAAAAGGACGGATGGGTGAATGGTTTGGATGGATGGTGGATGGATGGATGGGAGGGGGCGGGATGGAGGATGGGGGGGACGGTTATGAAGAATTGGGGGCCGGTGGGTGGATGGGGTTGATGGACGAATGGATGGATGGATAAATGGATGGATGGATGGGTGGCGAATGGATTGGGCGGGTGGGGGATGGATGGAAAGGGATGGGTGGATGGATGGAAAGGATGGGACGGACGGATGGATGGATGGTGGGTGGATGGGGCGGGGTGGGCGGAAAGGATGGATGGATGGTTTGGAAAAGGGAAAGGATGGATTTGGGTGGATGGTTTGGGTGGAAAGGATGGGGCGGACGGGGGGATGGATGGATGGAAAGGATGGGGTTTGGGCCCGGGGGATGGATGGACGGATGGAGTGACGGATGGACAAATGGACCGGTGGGTGGGGTGGGGTTGAGGACCCAAAAGGATTTGGGTGGATGGATGGGTGGACGAATGGAAAGGGTGGGCGGAAAGGATGGGGGGAAAGGTGGATGGGCGGGAAAAGGATGGATGAAAGGATGGATGGATGGAAAGGAAAGGATGGAAAGGAGGCCCGGATGGACGGATGGGGGGGACGGGAAAGGCGAATGGACCCGGGGGGTGGATGGATTGGGTGGACGAAGGATTTGGGTGGATAAATGGAATGGATGGTTTGGAAAAAACCAATGGGTTTGGGGGGCCAAAAGGGGGGCGGATGGGTTTGGTGGGGTGGGGTGGGTGGACGGGGGGGGCGGAAAGGATGGATGGATGGTTTGGAAAGGATGGGCGGACGGATGGTTTGGTTTGGGTGGATGGAAAGGGTGGGGGGATGGATGGATGGATGGGGTGGTTTGGGTGGATGGGCGGGTGGGCGGAGGATGGATGGGAAAGGTGGATGGACGGGTGGATGGATGGATGGACAAAAGGGGCGGGGGGGGCAGATGGGTTGATGGTGGAGAAATGGGGCGGGGGTGGGCGGATGGATGGATGGGTGGATGGGTTGGAAGGAAGGATTTGGGTGGAAAGGGTGGATGGGAAAGGATGGTTGGGGTGGTTTGGGTGGTTTGGGTGGATGGGGGCGGGATGGGTGGAAAGGGTGGGGGTGACGGATGGATGGGGTGGACCCCGGGGGGTGGATGGATTTATGGGCGAAAAGGATGGACGGAAAATTGGGGCGGATGGATTGGGTGGATGGATGGGTGGATGGTTTGGGTGGCGGGAATTTGGAAAGGATGGATGGATGGACGGAAAAAGGAAAGGGATGGAAAAGGTTGGGGGGGGACGGGAAAAAAGGGCGAATGGACCGGGGGGGGTTTGGGTTGATGGACGGGAAAGGATGGATGGAAAAAATGGAAAGGATGGAAAGGATGGGTGGATGGATGGATGGGGCGAATGGGGGGGGGTGGGGGTGGGCGGGGATTTGGAAAGGATGGTTTGGTTTGGGTGGATGGGGATGGAGGGAAAGGAGGGTGGATGGATATGGGTGGACGAAAGGACGGGGGGGGCAGGGACCTGGGATGCTGAGAAGGGGGGTTTTTTTCGGACGTAAAAAAACCAAAAACCATATTGGAAATCCTATTTTTTGGAAAAAAAAACTTTTGGGAAAATGTTCCCGACGTTTCAAAATCTTCAAATTATATTTTTCTGGAATGACCGGATGAATTAAAAAAATTCACACCAAAGATTTCCGGTCTCACAGTTTTCTCCCTACTGTGTCCAGGTTCTCCCTTAGAGATACAGTAGGGTGGGGAGCTCAGTCATCATGGGAGGGGCTCAAAAATAGAAAAAAAATGGGTTTTCCCCCACGTCGGGCAGGTCCCGTGACTCCTTTTGATCCTTCCCGATGAAGTGTTCCGGGGGTGTTCCCCCAGGAAGGGCCCCGGACAAGCTGGAAGGGGTATGCTTCTCGGGGTGGCCTGGGAAAGCCTTGGGGTTCCCCCGGTGGAGTGGGGCCCAATTTTCCCGCGGGGAAAAAGGGATGTTTGCTGCTAACCCAGCCCACCCCACCCCGATAGGGGGAAGAAAAAAAGGCGGATAAAAGGATGGATGGTGGTTTTGGGTGGATGGACGGACGGACGGTTGGGGGACGGATGGGGGTGGGCGGGGGATTGGGGCAAAAGGACCCGGTGGGGTGGGAGGATTTATGGACGAATGGATATGGATGGATGGATGGGGTGGATGGATGGCAAAGGGATGGATGGATGGATGGTGGATGGAAAGGATGGGTTTGGAAAGGGGGGATGGGGGAGGAAAGGGGTATGGATGGATGGATGGGCGGATGGATTTGGGCGGATGGGTGACGGAAAGGAAAATGGACCGGTTTGGGGGGATGGATTTTATGGACGAATGGATGGGGTGGATGGAAAGGAGGATGGATTTGGGTGGACGAAAGGAGGGGTGGGGGGATGGAAAGGAAAGGATGGATGGGCGGGTGGACGGAAAGGATGGAATGGGGGGGACGGAAGGGGGGAGGAGGGTGGGGGGTGGGCGGATGGAAGAATGGACCGGGGGTGGATGGATTGATGGACCGGGAAAGGGTGGATGGATAAATGGATGGATGGATGGATGGACGAAAGGAAAGGGGCCCGGGGTGGGGGGATGGATGGATGGATGGGGGTTTGGGGGATGGATGGAAAAAGGGGGATGGATGGGTGGATGGACCCTTTGGAAAGGGTGGGGAGAGACCTGGGTGGATTTCAGAGAAAGGTTCTGGGACGTAAAACCCAAAACCCCCTATTGATCCTACTTTTTTGGGAAAAAATTTTGGAAAAATGTCCAGCGTGCAAAGTCTTTTAAAAAATATTTTTCTGGAAAGACCCGGGTGAATTAAAAAAAAATTTACACCAAGATTTCCCGGTTTTCAAGTTTTTTCCCTCTGTGTCCAGGTTCTCCCCTTTGAAAATACAGTTGGGTGGGGGCTCAGTATCATGGGAGGGGCTCCCAAAATGGGAAAAGCTGCTCCTCCAAAAACGACAGGTGCCAGTTGTCCTAGGGTCCTCCCCGATGAAGTGGTTTCCGGGGGGTGTCCGAGGAAAAACCCCCGGGCAAACTGGAAGGGGCCTTTTGTTTTTTCGGCTGGCCTGGGGGGCGCCTTTTGGGGGTTCCCCGGTGGAAAGGGCCTAATTGCCCGCCCGGGGGGGGGGAGGGATGTTAGCTGCTAACCCAGCGACCCGACCCCGCATAGGCGGAAGAAGATGGACGGGTTTAAAAGGGGTGGGGGATGGGAAAGGAAGGATGGACGGGGCGGACGGATGGAAGGGGGGACGGATGGGTGACGGATGGACAAATGGGGCCGGTGGGTGGGATGGGGGTTTATGGGCGAAAGGATGGTGGATGGATGGATGGATTTGGGTGGATGGATGGATGGAAAGGAAAGGTGGTAAGGACGAATGGATGGATGGGATGGATGGGATGGTGGGGGGATGGATGGACGGACGGAAAGGATGGATGGAAAGGGGTGGGGTGGATGGATGGGAAAGGACGGAAGGGGTGGGGTGGGCGGATGGAGTTTACGGATGGACCCAAAAGGACCCCGGGGGGTGGTGGGATTGGGGGGGACGAATGGATGGGGTGGTTTGGTGGGTGGATGGATGGATGGACGGAAAGGACGGATGGATGGTTTGGGTGGATGGATGGATGGATGGACGGGATGGACGGATGGGAAAGGATGGATGGAACGGGGATTTGGATGGTTTGGGGGATGGGGGGGGACGGATGGAAGAATGGGGCCCGGTTTGGGGGGGGTGGGTTGGGGTTGGGCGTGGTGGATGGATAAATGGATGGATGGATGGGGTGGCGAATGGGGGTGGACGGGGGGGGCGGGATGGATGGATGGGATGGATGGATGGAAAGGGCGGGTGGGGATGGATGGGGATGGGCAAATGGGGCGGGGGTTTGGGGGGTGGTGGATGGATGGGAAAGGCGGTGGATGGATGGAGGTTTGGGTGGATTTTGGATGGACGGATGGATGGACGGATGGGGTGGGCGGGGGTGGGCAAATGGAACCCGGGGGGTGGAGGGGTTGATGGACGAAAGGAATGGAAGGGGGGGGGGCGGATGGGGTGGGAGGATGGGGTGGATGGGTGGATGGACGGATGAATTTGGGGGTGGAAAGGTTGGATGGAGGACAGGATGGGGTGGGGCGGATTTTTGGGGGACGGAAAGGACGAAAAGGCCGGTGGGTGGTTTGGGTTGGGTGGGGCCGGAAAGGATGGGGTGGATAAATGGATGGAAAGGTTTGGGTGGGGTGGATGGGGCGAATGGGGGGCGGGTGGGCGGATGGAAAGGATGGGAAGGATGGATGGGGTGGGTTGGGTGGATGGACGGGGGGATGGATGGATGGGGTGGGGCGAATGGACAGGTGGGCAGATGGATTGATGGTTTTGGGCGAAATGGACGGGGTGGGGGGAGGAGGGAAAGGATGGATGGAGGGGGATGGGGGTGGGCGGATGGATGGATGGATGGGTGGATGGATGGATGGTTTGGCGGGTTGGGTGGAAGGTTGGATGGATGGGACGGATGGATGAATGGATGGATGGACGGATGGATGGAAGGATTGGGGGTGACCCGGGTGGACGAATGGACCGGGGGTGGTGGATTGTTTGGGGAATGGATGGGGGGGTGGGGGATGGATGGGTGGGGGTGGATGGATGGACGGGTGGATGGATGGATGGATGGTGGGGCGAATGGGAAAGGGTGGGGAGATGGGGTTTTATGGATGGACGAAAAAGGACGGGGTGGACGGGGTGGATGGATTGGGAAAGGGACGGGTGGATGGGGTGGGATGGATGGGTGGATGGTGGAGGGGGTGGTTTAATGGATGGTTGGGGCGGATGGATGGACGGATGGGGGGGACGGATGGACGAATGGGCCCCCTGGGGGTGGATTTATGGGCGAATGGAAAGGACGGGGTGGCGGATGGTTTGGATGGGCGGATGGATGAATGGGGTGGATGGATTTGGGTGGATGGACGGGGGCGGATGGGGTGGACGGGGTTTGGGGGGACCCGGTGGACGAAATTTGGAAAGGGGGGGTGGATGGATTTATGGACGAATGGGGTGGATGGATAAAAGGGTGGATGGATGGGATTGGAAAGAAATGGATGGGGGCGGGGTGGGGGCGGGGGGGTTGGGTGGTGGAGGGGTGGATGGGGATGGACGGGTGGATGGTGGATGGATGGAGAAAAAGGACGGGTTTTGGGGAGAGGATTGATGGATGGACGAATGGACGGGTGGGGGGATGGATGGGGTGGATGGATGGATGGGGGGATGGGTGGCGGGTGGGGGGAAAGGGGTGGAAAGGATGGATGGATGGAAGGATGGACAGGTGGATGGACGGGGTGGATTGGGTGGATGGATGGTGGGCGGGGTGGATGAATGGATGGATGGGGCGGAAAGGAGGAAAGGATGGGGTGACGGGAAAAAGGGGGGAAAAAGGGGCCGGTGGGTGGATGGGTTGATGGACGAATGGATGGGA